>NW_026947487.1:78037500-78712500 GCF_034190915.1 Cavia porcellus | reverse complement strand
GAATAGCTCAGGCTTCAACCCCACAACCAGAGGCCAGACCAGCCTGAACTTCTATGGAGCAACAGAATCTGCACTCTGCCTCATACCTACTGCAAGCTCGCTGGGTCCATCCAGGATGGATCTGGACTCTGTCTGCTGCCTTTGGTTAGCAAAGACAATGGAGACTGAATTGCACATTACCGCAAAACGTAGACCCCAGAAGATAACCACAGGCTTGAAATCACAGAGAAACTGTCTCTCTTCAACACACACACACATACACACACACACACACACACACACACACACGCAACTGGGATTTTTTTTTCCTTTTTTCTTGATTATCTGTTTTTTTCATGAGTGTGAACATTGTTTCTTTGGTTATTTCTGGCTTTTAATTTTGCCTTTTCCTTCTTTTCCCTCCTGGTTTTTTGTTTTGTTTTGTTTTGTTTTGTTTTTTCTTCATCACTTTCTCAAAGCTTGGCTAATTTCCTTTGTCCTTCAGCCTTGCTTCTAATCTCTTTTTTTTTTATTTCTGTTTTTTCTTCTTATGCCTTTTAAATTTTACCTTGAGGGAAAAATTATACAAATATGTGAGTATTTATTTGCTTAATTTCCTGACTTTAGATTGTTATATAATTATAAATCTTGCACCTATGCTTGAGGCTGGAAAATTAACAGTTACTACAGTTTATCACTTTCTAGACGGTACTAGGTGCTATTTTCATTATCGACTGTACGATTTTAGCCATGATGACATAGTTGTGATCAGTTGTTCTTCCTTGTACATCAATACCAAAATTGTCTGGGGAGGAGAATCATAGTCAATACTATAGTTCAATACCAAAAAAGTGGGTGCTAGACAAATAGGGAGAAATTTCTCATCCTTAATAAACTGAAGAGGGACTTGGAATAACTAAAAAGTCAGTTATGCCAAGAAGACATCTCTGGAAAGTAGTCATTTCCCAAGGAGATCTTGATTCTAGTAACATAGTTACCTACCATAAGCAATTTACAAGCATCAACATGTAAAACACGTTTTTTAAATGAGGAAATGAAAAGACACAGAAGCAAGATGCATCCCAAAACATACAACTCATCCAACTCAAAGCCAAGGGCTAGTGAGGTGGAACAAATCAAAAGACATCCACCTGACCTCTGAAATGGTAGCAGCAGAAGTAACAAAGCACATAAATAAGGCTCTAGAACAAAGCAGAAATAATGTCATAGATAACTAAAGAGATAATGGTACAAAAAATTTAAAGAAGAGATAATAATGATAATAATGAATGACATGATTAGTGAATATAGAATAGATACACATTAAAAAAGAAGAGCTTAGAAAAGTGATGGAAACCATGAATACACAACACCGGAAAGAACTGGATTCCATGAAAAATATTCAAACAGGCACCAGCAAATTAAAAATTCTATTGAAAGTATATGTGGCAAAATGAACCACAAAATATCAGATATAGAAGACAGGAGTGTGGTTAGTCATCACCAAATGAAAGACCTCTTAAAAATAGCAAGGCATGCATCAGCTGTTAGATGATGCAGAGAAGAAAGTCAATCCATGAGCTGCTAGATGATGCAAAGAATGACATAATATTGATAGCAATCAATAAAAAAATCAAAAGACCACACAAAGGACATCAAAAACCTGTTCACATAATAAATATGTAATTGCTATTGTAAAAAAAGAGAGGAAAAGAAAATGCTCTAAAAGATATAATTGCATGTATGTTTAAGTGTTTAAGTGTGTATGATATATGACCATATAAGACCATATTGTGTTGGATCATTGAGCAGAAATGTTTGCAGTCTCACTGTTTGAATGTCCACTTTGTGTGCTTTAATTTTGTAACTTGAACAACTATTTCTAAGATGACAATATGTAATTTATCAACTAGTGATTTCCTAGTGTGTGGTTTTTTTTTTTTTTTTTTTTTTTTTTTTTTTTTTGGAGTTCTGTATTGTTGCTACCCTTTTTTCTGTTTTGCTTTTTTTTTCCTCTTTAAATAAAAATTTTTTAAAAAATCTGTTCCCAGAAGTAATGGTAGAAAACTTCCTTGGCAGGGAAAAAGAATTTGACACACATATCAGTGAGGCAAACGCAATTACAATTAGCCATGATCATAAAAAAAGAACTATACCAAAACATGATAGTTAAGATTCCAGAAATTCAACATAAGGACAGAATATTGAAAATACTAAGAAAAAAAAACCAAATCATCAATAAAAGAAAGCCCATCAGAATCACAGCAGACTTCTCAACACAAACCCATAAGTCAAGGAGAACTAAGAATAAAATATTTCAAGCCCTAAAAGAAAACAACCTTCAACCCATATTGTTGTACCCTACAAGACTTTCATTCAAACTCAATGGAGAAATACGATAATTCTATGATAGAAAACACCTAAGTATATTCTGTACCATCAAAGCAACACTCCAAAAACTTCTATAAGATACTTTAGAAAAATGCAACAAAGAAAACAATTCCATGAATGCCAATAAAATGAATCTATTAGGCAAAGAATTAAAGGGAAAAGGAAATAAACCAATAACAGAAAAATAATGTTACAAGAATAACTCAATACATATCAGTTATAACCATCAATGTAAATGATCAAAATTCACCAATCAAGAGAAACAGATTGAAAGAATGGATTAAGAAATAAGGTCCAACAATATGCTGCATACAAGAAATACATTTTACTTGAAGCACCAAGACTGAAAGTTAAGGGATAGAGACCAATAGTTTATGACATAGGAACCCAGAAAAAAAGCAGAGATATCTATGTTATCTGCAAACAAAGTAGATTTCAAGGCAAGATTGATCAGAAGAGACAAAGAAGGTCACTAAATACTTTTTTTTTTTATTTAAGAGGAAAAAGAGAAAAACACAAAACAAACCAAAGCGGCGTAAGGGTACACGCAATACAGAACTACAAAACAAAACAAAACAAAAAACCATAACAGTAAGAAATTACCTGCTAGTAGATTACACACTATTTTCTTGAAAATAGTTCCTCAAATCACAGTATCAAAGAACACAAGGTGGACATTCAAACAGGGAGACTGCAAACAGCTGTGTTCAATGTTCCAAAAACATTGATAAAGTCAGCTATTTAACACCCCCAAACACACTTGCTGTTATATCCGTTAGAGCTCTTTTTCTTTTTTTTTTTCCCTCTCTTTTTTACAACAAAATTTACACATCTTGGATTTTATTACTCCTTAGTGCTTATTACTTTCTTTGGGGGGGGGGGAAGAATACAGTCAAATATGGCAAAACAAAGCTGTCAGTCAATACCAAGGATAGACATAGCACATGGTGTAGAACAGAGTACAAGTTTATCAACAATGGTTATCAACGTTGTCCCTTGTTTCCTTAAAAAGAATTGTCTATCTTATTAGATATTATAAAGTTGGACAAAACAGTAGAGAACAAGACCAATAAAACTTAGGCATTGTAAACATTACAGGACTTCCAAAGAAGACAATAGTCAAACCAGAATGGGTATCTTAGTGAATCTTATTGTCTTCAAAGTAGTTGCCTATGTCTTCAAACTTGATACTATCATATAGAATGGAACAGAGTCTAATCAGTCAGAACAAGATCGTGGGAGTACTACAGGACTTCAAAACAAGTTAATAGGAAATCGAAAAGAGTTACTATTTATATATCCTAATTTTTTTGAATTTTTTCTTTAATTAAGACAAACATAAGAAATGACTAAATAATTTTTTTGAAACAATAAGGGGGAGATTGAGATAAAACAGGACATAACAATATAACAATAGAGGTCACAGCATGACTGTTTCAATAACCTAGTACTTCACCACCTTATAACCTGACTTAATAGTAGTTACCATAGTGTCTTTTTCCTTGAAATATTTGGGTAAAACTTCATATACTCTAGCTTCAAATATTTTCATATCAAGAAGCCCAGAATAAAGCCTTTCTAATTAATGAGTGAAAACTTTATAAGGCTTCAAGGCCACCTAATGGGGAATCATGATTACCACATATTTTTATATATTTGAATCATTACTTACATTAGGGAAACTATTCGGTATTCACACATGCGAGATTGATTTATTTCACTTATGAGTATGGTCTCAAGCTGCGCCCATTTATTGATAAATATCTCAATGTGATCCTTCTTTATAGCTGAATAATACTCCATTGTATAGAAATACCACCACTTTTTTATCCATTCCTCAGTTGATGGGCACTTGGGTTGTTTCCAAGATCTGGCGATTACAAATTGTGCTGCTATAAACATAGGTGCACATATATCACTGTGGTATGATGCTTTCAGTTCTTCTGGGAATATGCCTAGAAGTGGAATAGCTGGAATAAATGGGATTTCCAGTCCCAACTTTTTGAGAAATCTCCAGACAGATCTCCACAAAGGCTGTACCAGTCTACACTCCCACCAGCAGTGCAGGAGAGTTCCTTTTTCCCCACAGCCTCTCCAGCATTTGTTGTCGGTTTTCTTGATCCTGGCCATTCTTTCAGGAGTGAGATGGTATCTCAGTGTGGTTTTAATTTGCATTTCTCTAATGACCAATGATGATGAGCATTTTTTCATGTATTTATTTGCCATTTGCATTTCTTCATCTGAGAATTGCATATTCATCTCAGATGCCCATTTTTGGATTGGATCTTTGAATTTCGGAGGTCTGAGTTTCTTTAATTCTTTGTATGTTTTAGACAAGAGGCCCTTGTCTGAGAGAGAGTTCGCTAAAATCTTTTCCCAGTTTGTGGGTTTTCTTTTCACTATGCTGGAGATTTCTTTTGACATGCAGAAGCTTTTTAATAAGAAGTGGTCCCAGTTATTGATTCTGGGAAGTATTTCCCGTGCGGCTTGAGTCCTGTTCATGAATTCTTTACCTACTCCTATGTCTCCAAGGTTTCTACCTATTTTGTCTTCCAATAGATTTAGTGTTTCTGTTTTAATATTCAGATCTTTGACCCATTTAGATTTTAATTTAGTACATGGTGATAGACATGGGTCTAGCTTTAGTTTTCGGCAAATGGAGAGCCAGTTTTTCCAGAACCATTTATTAAAGAGACTGTCGTTCTTCCAGTGAACCTGCTTGGCTCCTTTATCAAAAATAAGGTGGTTGAGTGTGTTCGTAGTTGTGGTTGTATCTTCTAATCTATTCCACTGATCTTCAGCTCTGTTTTGATCCCAATACCATGTTGATTTTACTACTGTTGCTTTGTAGTATAACTTCAAGTCAGGGATTGTGATGCCTCCTGCTTTGTCTTTGCTGCTTAGAATTGCCTTTGCGATTCTAGGTCTCTTCTGGTTCCAGATGAAATTTAGGAGTGATTTCTCTAGATCTATAAGGTATGTTGATGGTATTTCTATTGGGATTGCATTGAATCTGTATAACAGTTTTGGGAGAATGGCCATTTTCACAATGTTTGTTCTTCCTATCCATGAGCAAGGGATGTCTTTCCATTTTCTGAGATCATCTTCAATTTCCTTTTTCAGTGTATTATAATTTTCACTGTATAAGTGTTTCACTTCTTTCGTAAGAGTAATTCCTAAATATTTCATTTTTTTGCTTGCTAATGTGAATAGTCCAGTTTCTCTTATTTCCCTCTCTGTAATTTTGTTGTTCGTGTATAGGAATGCTATTGATTTCTGAGTATTGATTTTGTATCCAGCCACATTACTGAATTTATTTATTGTATCTAAGAGTATTTCAATGGAGTTTAGGGGGTCTTCTATGTAGAGTATCATGTCATCTGCAAACAATGATAATTTAACTTCTTCTTTTCCTATCTTTACCCCTTTTATTTCTCTTTCTTGCCTAATTGCTCTGGCTAGTACTTCCAGTACTATATTAAATAGGAGTGGTGATAAAGGACATCCTTGTCTTGTACCCGATTTTAAAGTAAAGGCTTTCAATTTTTGGCCATTTAGTATGATGCTGGCTGTTGGTTTGTCATAAATGGCCTTTATTATATTGAGGTATAGACCATTTATTCCAATTTTCTGTAAAGTTCTTATCATGAATAAGTGTTGGACCTTATCGAAGGCTTTTTCTACATCTATAGAGATGATCATGTGATTCTTATTTTTGGCTTTATTGATATGGTGGATTACATTTATTGATTTGCGTATGTTGAACCATCCTTGCATTCCTGGGATGAATCCCACTTGGTCATGGTGTATAATCTTCTTGATGATTTGCTGGATCCTATTTGCCAATATTTTATTGAGGATTTTTGCATCTGTGTTCATTAGGGAGATCGGTCTATAGTTCTCTTTTATAGTTGGGTCTTTCTCAGGTTTTGGTACTAGAGTAATATTTGCTTCCAGGAATGACTTAGGAAGGATTGCTTCCCTTTCAATTTCATTGAATAGTTTGAGGAGTGTCAGCATTAGGTCTTCTTTATATTTCTTGTAGAATTCTGCAGTGAATCCATCTGGGCCTGGGCTCTTCTTGGTGGGCAAGGACCCAATTACATTCTCAATTTCATTAGCAGAGATTGGGTTATTCAACAGTTTTATATCCTCTTGATCTAGCTTTGGTACTTCATATGCTTTTAAGAATCTGTCTATTTCTTCTGTGTTATCAAACTTTTGAGAGTAGAGGTTTTCGAAATAGGTGTTGATGATCCTCTGTATTTCTATTGGGTCTGTAGTGATTTCTCCTTTTTCATTTCTTATTGCATGAATTTGAGCTTTTTCTTTCCTTTTTTTAATAAGGTTGGCTAGGGGCTTATCGATTTTATTTATTCTTTCAAGGAACCAACTCTTTGATTCGTTGATTCTTTGGATTGTTTTCTTAGTCTCTATTGCATTGATTTCTGCTCTGATTTTTATAATTTCCTCTCTTCTTTTGGCTTTGGGCTAGACTTGCTCTTCTTTTTCTAGCTGTTTGAGGTGTAGCATCAAGTTATTTATTTGTATTCGTTCTGTTTTCCTGATGTGGGAACTCAGTGCAATAAATTTTCCTCTCAGAACGGCTTTCATTGCATCCCACAGATTCCGGTAAGTTGTATCTGCATTTTCATTTTCTTTTAGGTATTGGTTAATTTCTTCTTTAATTTCTTCTGTGACCCACTGATTACTCAAGAGTGTGTTATTTAGTTTCCATGTGTTTGCGGAATTTTTGCAGTATCCTTTGTCATTAATTTCTAATTTCAGAGCGCTATGATCCGATAATATGCAAGGGATGATTTCAACTCTTTTGCATTTGCTTAGATATGTTCTGTGAGCTAATATATGGTCTATTTTAGAAAATGATCCATGTACTGCTGAGAAGAATGTGTATTCTGATGTTGTTGGGTGGAACATTCTGTATATGTCTATCAAACCCATTTGTTCACAGGTGTGATTCAGTTCTGTTATTTCTTTGCTCATTTTCTGTCTGGTTGATCTGTCCCTTGGTGTCAGTGGTGTATTAAGGTCTCCTGTTACAATTGTGTTACTGATAATTTGAGTTTTCATTTCTGTTAATAATTGTTTTATATAACTGGGTGCTCTGGAGTTTGGTGCGTATATATTTAAGATAGTTATCTCTTCCTCTTGGAGTTTTCCCCTTACAAGTATGTAGTGACCTTCTTTGTCCTTTATGGTCATTGTTGGTTTAAAGTTCACGTTGTCTGCAAACAGAATGGCTACTCCTGCCTTTTTTTTTGGATTCCTGCTGCATGAAGAATTGTTTTCCATCCTTTGACTTTCAGTCTGTGAGTATCTTTCTGGGTTAGATGGGTTTCCTGTAAACAGCATATGGTTGGATTTTGTTTCTTGATCCATTCTGCTAGTCTGTTTCTTTTGATTGGTGCATTGAGACCATTTACATTAATGGTTATTACTGTTAAGTGCTGGTTAATTGTAGGAATGTTATCTCTCTGCTGTTGCATCTTTATCTTTCGGTTCTGTTTAATGATTTGCTTTGCTTAGTGGTTTTTTCCTTTGTGTATCTAAACTGTTTTCAATATTTTTTGCAGGGTTGGTTTGGTGTTCATGAAGTTCTTCAGCTGTTCTTTGTCATGGAAGTATCGTATTGCACCATCTATTTTGAATGATAGTTTTGCAGGATATATCAGTCTTGGTTGGAAATCATTTTGCTTTAGGATCTGGAATACTTCACTCCATGCTCTTCTTGACTTTATCGTTTGTGCTGAGAAGTCTGCTGTGATTCTGATAGGTTTTCCTTTATAAGTGATTTGTCTTTTCTCTCTGACAGCTTTTAATAATCTATTCTTGTGTTGGATTTCTGGGATGGTGACTATTATATGTCTGGGTGTAGTTTTATTTTGGTTATGACTGTTTGGAGTTCTATATGCTTCACTGATCCTGATGTCAGTTTCTGATCTCATGCTTGGGAAATTTTCCGCTATTACTTCTCTAAATATCCTCCTGACATCCTTCATGTTGTCTCCCTCTCTTTCATTAATCCCTATCATTCTTATGTTATTCTTCTTTGCATCGTCTTGCAGTTGTTGAATTGTTGTTTCCTGGTTCCTTGTTATTTTCAAAAGATCTTTCCTTTCCTGTTCACTAGCTGCAATCCTGTCTTCAAGGTCTGAAATTCTATCTTCACTTTCATTAAGGCGGTTTTTACAACTTTCAGTGGAGTTTTTTATTTCCTGTATATCTCTGTGCATCTGCATTATGTATTCTGTTTGTTTCTTATATTGCTTGTCTAGGGATTCTATCTTTTTGTTTAGTTCCTCCAATTTTTTATCTGTGTTTTCTTTAGATATATTTAGAATCTCTTTCATTTCTTTTATCATTTCTTCTTTTATCTGGGAGATTATTTCGAGTTTGAATTTCTTTAAAGCTTCCTGGAGTTGCTTGTCAATTTCAGTGGCTATTGTGTCCGATATATGAGGTGAATGGGATATATTTTCTTCTATATACATCGCTCCTAGGGTTTCTTGAGATGGGCTGGAGGTTTGAGGTTGTAATTTGGTCTTTCGTTTTGTCATTTTCCTATATTTCTGTGTTTCAAGTGTTATTTGAAAGCTTCCTCAGGATCTGTTGAAAATCCCCTTCTATGTTTGGAGCTACTGGGACTCTGGCGCCGCGCTACTCCAAGCCATTAGGCCTACAGAACCAGTGGCCCTCCTCTGCCTGCTCAGAACTCCGCAGTTCCAGACAAGCTGGGCCTCAGGGACACTGTGCGCCCACCTGCCCCTTGGAAGCTCCACAGTTCTTCAATCGCAGCCGGGTTAGTGTACTCACCACAGGCCGCAGTGCTTCAGGAACCTGTGGACCCTCCCTGGTTGCAGAGATATCCACAGTCCTCCAGACACGCAGAGAGGCCGGTGAGGGCACCCCAGATCTGCCCAGCTCCTCCTCTGCAGACCTATGGCCAGGCGCGGCAGCTAAACAGGCTGGGCTAGGCTGGTAGTGTGGGCCAGCCCACCTATCCAGAGCTCAGCAGGTCTCCAAATGAAGCCGGGAATGGGGAGGCTGATGTGGAAGCCTCAAACCCACCTCTCTCCTTCACTGCACCTGGAAGCCTGAGGGAACTCCAGCAGTCTGGGCGCAGAAATCCAGAGTCCTCCAGACACGCAGAGAGGCCAGTGAGGGCACCCCAGATCTGCCCACCTCCTCCTCTGCAGACCTATGGCCAGGCGCGGCAGCTCACTAAATACTTTTAAAGGGAACAATATGAAAAGAAGAGATAATGATCGTAGATATATATGCACCAAATACAATGCACCCAAGTGTATAAAACAAACATTAACGGACATGAATATCAAAAGCTCTACTACAACTGTAATGGGGGACCTTAATATTTCATGGGTACAAATACATAGACCAACTAGACAAAACAAAATCAGCAAAGAAATATCAAAGCTGAACCAAACCTTTGAACAAATGAACAATATATATCTACAGACTATTCCACCCCACAGCAACATTCTACATAGCTGCACATGGAACATTTTCCAAAATGGACCATAAACTAGCCAATAGAACATGCTTAAGTAAATGCAAAGGAATCGAAATTTTCCCATGCACATTATCAGATCATAGTGTCATGTAATTGGAAATCAGTGGCAAAAAAAAAAAAAAAAAAAAAAAAAACAAACAAAAAAAAAAAAAAAACACAAAACTGCAGAAAGGCAAAGACATGCAGGATCCAGCAAGAGAAAAGTCAGTGCCTCCCAGAGAACTGGCCATGCTAGGGTTAGGAGGAGCCTACCAAGAAGCCAACTAGCCAGCCTTTCTAGTAAGCCACATAAGTCTTGAGGAATCCAGGGAAAGAAAAATCAGACAGCACCTCCTGTGAGCCTACTGGCACATGGGCTGAGAATCACCAACTACTCCCTTCCTCGTTAAGCAATCAGGCAATTCGGAGAACAGGCTGAGTTGATGGCAACTGAGGTACAAAAAGCAACTGGATGTTTGTATTGTTTGGTTGATTATATAGGCCTGGGACCAGTGGTCTGAGCATCTCTTGGGAGAATGACATTATGCAATATAGCAAATACAGGGGGATTTCCTTCCATCTGGCCTCTAAAATCCAATATTGTTCTCACTGTTTTGTTTTGTTCCTATTAATTGTTTTTGCTTTGTTCAATGTTCTGTTTTGATTGGTTTTATTTTGTTTTGTTTTTTTGTTTTGATTTTGCTATATCTGATGGAATAGACGGCTATTGTGAAGATAACATGATTTACTATGGTAGACACTGTTGTTTTATTAGTATCCTGCTTTGAAGTTCTGTACCAATTTTGCTACTTTGTTTTGATTGGCTTTGTTCTCTTTTGTTGCATTGGATTTTATTATCTTTAAAATTTAAAAAACTGCATAAAGACATAGAAATTAAATAAAACCCTCTGAACAACAAATGGATTGTTGAAATTAAAGAAAAAAAATAGACACTTTCTACAATTAAATGATAACAGCAGCATAATGTATTGGAACTTATGGGACCCAATGAAAGCAGAACCATAAGGGAATTTTACAGCAGGAAATTCCCACATCAGAAAAGAAAAGCAAGCTCAAATACATAACCTAATGTTGATCCTCAATCTTCTAGAAAAAGAAAATTAAACTAAGCATGATGAGGGAGAAAACTATAACACAGAGTAAAATTAATGCAACTGAGACTAAAAAATTAATACAAAGAATTGATGAATTAAAGAGTTTGTTCTTTCAGAGATTAAATAAAATAAACAAACAGCCAATCTTATCAAAAAAGGAAAGAACAGATTTAAATCTATGCAATTAAGAATTACAAGGGTGAAATCTAGATTATCAATGCCTACATTGAAAACCTGCACTTGAATAAGATGAAAAATGCAGAAGAAATGCACAAATTCCTTCATGCATGTGAATTGCCAAAGCTGAGTCAAGAATATGTAAAGATTCTAAATACCCAATATGAGCCAATGAAACTGAAGAAGTAATTTTTAAAAACTACCAACAAAGAAAAGCCCAGGAACTAATGGAATCACTGCTGAATTCTACAAGACATTTAGAGAAATATAAAGCTCCTTCTTTACAAAGTTTTTAATGAAATTGAAAGGGAAGCAATACTCCAAAATTTATTCCAGGAAGCAAGTATTACCCTGATACCAAAACCAGAGAAGGAGCCAACCAAAAAGAGAACTGCAGGTCAGTTTCCTTAATGAACACAAAATCAAAAATCCTCAATAAGATACTGGCAAACAGAATGCAGCAAATCATCGAGAAAATTATACACCATGATCACACACAATTCTTCCAGGGTTGCAGAGGCAGTCCAACATGTGCAAATCAATAAATGTTATTCACCACATTAACAGAATCAAGGACAAAATCCACATGATCATTTCAACAGATACAGAAAAGCATTTGAAACAGTCTAATACACACTCATAATAAAAATGCTACAGAAAATTGGAATAGATGATCTTTATCTCAATCTGATAAAAGCCATCAATGACAAACAGCTAACATCATACTAAATGGTCAAAAATTCAAAACTTTCACTCTAAAATCAAGAACAAGAGAAAGATGTCCACTATCACACTCCTATTCAGTACAGTTCTGAAAACATTAGCCAGAGAAACTAGACTAGATAAAGAAATAAGAATATAGATAGGAAAGGAAGATGTTAAATCATTATTTGAGGATGACACGATACTTTACATAAAATACCCCCAAAAATTTCACCAAAAGACTTGCAAATTTAATCACCAAGTAGCAGGATACAAAGTCAACACCCAAAAATCAATACATCCTGTACACAAATAAGAAACACACTGGGAGAGAAGTTACAGGAACCTTACCCTTCCCAATAGCATCAGAGTAAATGAAATACTTAGGAATCAGTCGAACAAAGGAAGTAAAAGACCTTTGCATCGCTAACTCTGTTATTCTGAAAAAGGAAGCTGAAGAAGATATCAGAAAATAGAAAGATATTCCTGATTTTTGGATGGTAAAAACCAATATAGTGAAAATGGCTATACTTCCCAAACTCTTACACAGATTTAATGAAATCCTGATCAAAATACCAATAACATATATCATAGAATAAGACAAAATGATCTTAAAATTCATTTGGAACCATCATGTGCCTAGAATAGTAAAAGCAATTCTGGGCAACAAAGGCCAAGCAGATGACATCACACTTCATGACTTATAGTACAAAGCTACCATTATTAAAGAAGCATGGCACTGGCAAAAAAAAGGCAGATCTGAAGGTCAATGGAATAGAATAGAAGATGAAGAAATAACTCCAAACCCACTTACCCCACTTTATCTTTGACAAAGAAGCTAAACACGTTCACTGGAAAAAAGCTTCTTTAAAAATGGATTCTGGGAAAACTGGCTTTCCATATGCCAAACATTAAAGTAAAACCCATAGATCTCACCTGTACTAAGATAAAATGAAAATGGATCAAAAATCTAAATATAAATTAAAAACAATCTTTTGGAAGATAAAATAGACTAAAATCTTGAAGACATATGTGCAGGCAAAGACTTCATGAACAAATCCCTAGTCATGCAGAAAATACTACAAAGGATCAACAGTTGGTGGTCTCATAATATTGACATGTTGAGACACAGCAAAACAAATCACCAATATAGTGAAAAGATAACCAACAGGATGGGAAAAAAAATTTCCAGCTGTTATGCAGAAAACAGACTACTATCTAGAATATATAAACAACTAAAAAATAAAATCCCTTCAAGTTTAAAGAACCAATCCAAAAACAGGCACTTAAAATGAATAGACAGATGAAGAAATAAAAACAGCAAATAAATATGTAAAAAATGTTCAACATCACTGATCATTTGAGAGATGCAAATTAAAACAATGCTGAGATTCCTCTAACCCTAGAAAGAGTGGCTATCATCAAGAAATCATCTAATAACAAATGCTGGTGGGGCTTTGGAGAAAGGAAACCTTCTCCATTGTTGTCAGGCGTGTAGATTGGTGCAACCATTGTGGAAATCACTGTACAGATTCCTCAAAGAACTGAAACTAGAGTTTCCAATTGACCCAGCTATTTCCCTTGTTTGTATATTCCCAAAAGAGTTAAAAGATTCATACCACAGCTACATATGCACACCCATGTGTACAGCAGCACTAGTAATAGTTGAATCTTGGAGAAAGCCCGTATATCCATTATCTGATGAATGAATATAGAAAATGTGGCTTTTATGTACAATGCAGCACTACTCTCCCATAAAGGATACATCTGAATTCTTAGGTACACCTTGAGACCATAATTTTAAGTGAAATCAATCAGACACTCATATTTGAATATTGCATTGTTTCTCTTGTGTGAGACACAAAAAGTACAAACAAGGATCAAAATGATTGCTGGTTACTAGGAAGTAGGAAGAAAGCATTCAAATGGGAAGAGGAACAAAGGACAGAGTAGGAAGAGGGAAATATGAGAAAATAAAAAAGTAGAATAGAAGGGGAAATATGGAAACAAAGCTTTTGTAAATAAGGAGAGGAAGGATTAGTGGGTAAAGAAAGAAATGGGGAAATAAATCCCATTGACTGAGCCTTAATGCCCTTCAGGTTTCTCAGAAACTGTCAAACATTCAGATTATCTGTTTATATTATCACTTGTGATTTTCCTGATGGCATACTAGGTCTTTCCAAGATATTTAGTGAATCAAGAAAAGAGCGAATGCACACTCTTTCTTCACCCCTGTCTTGGCATCTAGGCTTTGACAAAACAGGCTCAGCTCGCCTGATTCTGGCCAGCACACTGCCCTGTGGTTGTTGCTCATCTGTTGCTCTTACTCTCCCACAACCCACAGCCTTTGTTGTCTAAGTTGGTAACAGAAACCTTTACAGCAAGGTTCCAGAGTTTTCATAACCAGCTCCAAATTTGTTAGTAGAAAATTTGTATATTAGGTATCTATTCACCAAGCTGTCTTATAACACATTCAGTAAATATGCACTTAATCAGAGATTGCAAAATTCTCTACATCTTGGGAGATTGCAGACATGCTACTTCCTTCCCTGCATTACTCATCATGGAATAATTAGTTGACCAGTCTCAAGAGAGATATTAACAAGGGTCTAAGCCAACACATTTAATGGTACAGAATCAATGTTGAATGTATCAAATTGGGACAAATGCACTTATATGCTACAGGAGCAAGAGGTGGTTTTGTTTTTCCATAAGGCTATGTTTTTGTTGGAAAGTAGATGAAGAACTTAACTGTTAGAATGAAAAATACTCAGTAAAGCACGTAAGAATGTAAAAGAGTAAACTCTTTACTTCTACACATTAATAACAGGATTTCATTTATTTCACTGAGTTGAAGTCTACCCCTTACTAGTAAAATTATCAATAAAATCTTTTAAGCAATTGTCACAAAAACTATGTACTTTCAAATACTGATCCTTGAATGTTACAAATCCATGAATATGCACGACTGTGCACATGTTCAACTTCAGGTGAGTTAGGCTCAGGTAATGACATTCCAGCAGACTTTCATTCATATAAAAGAATCTTTATTTAGAAATAAACCAGGAGGGGTCGGCAGAGATATAGCTCAGCTGCACAGCACTAGCCTGGCAAGAACAAGGTCCTGAGTTCGATTCCTGATACCAGAAAAAAAGAGAAATAAACCAAAGGGTAGATACCTCATATGTGTATGACCTCCTGCTATCTATATCCATGAAGGAAAATCAAGATTACCATGATAGATCTTGTGGTATTAAGGAAAGGAAGAAAGAATCAAATAAGAAAAAGGCACAGCTCAAAATTCATAGTTTCATACATGATAATATAAATTTCTCCTTGGGGGGAAGGAAAACAGATTGATGGGATAATTGATAAAATTTTGGGGTTGCCAGTCTCTATCATTTTGGGATTGCCAGTCTCCGCCATGAGTTTGAACAATATATAGAGAGAATTTACCCCACATACACAGATTTGAAACAAAAGGAGTATAGGAAGAAACTCACAGGCTAGATTGGAAATCCTCATTTACTGAATCAGCAAGTATTTCTTGTGCAAGTCTCAGATGCTAGTAACCAAGGATGTCTAATATGTAGCCATGAGCCAAGTTCTATTTAAATTTAAAATCACTTTAAATTAAATTAAAATAAAAATCTTCTTTCTCAATAGCACTAGATGTATTTCAAGTGCTAAACAACTACAAGTTGCTTGGTCCTTATGGTAGTGACCTCTATTTAGAGACTAATCTCTGGGGAGTTTGTGTGCTCCATACATTTCCATATCCTCAGTTTGTAAAGAAGAGAATGTCAGGTAGATTAAAGGCATTAGTTCAAAATATGACATTCTCAGGAACACAGACAAACTACCTAGATGATAAATATTGGCATTTTCAAAAGTATAGGAACTCAGATTAGAAGATATAATTAGCCACATTTACATAACATACTGTTAGACTGAAAAAAGAATATATTAAAATCAAATTTATATTTAGATATATAATCTTGTACTTCCTCAACTGGGCCAATATCTATGTCATTAGTGACTCTGAGATTAAACAGTACAAACTGAGAAAATCTACATGCTCTCAGTAATTCAGAGGTTAAGTGCTAACAACACAGGGTCACATTTAGAAAGGACAATTCAAGACCTTCTGTTTGCCAAATGGAGTTCTGTTGAAGTCCCATGCAATCAGAGCACACTGACTCAGGAGAGAACAACAAACAAAACACTTCTGAGCAGTGTTACACTGTCAATCATATTCAATTTTCAAAAGCCATAAAGGTCTGGGTTGCCACGGAAGCACCCTGTGTTAGTGATACAGACTCCACAGGACAGGGCTGACCATGTCCCATGACATGTTTTGAACAGTGTTCTAAATCACATAAATGCCAAGCCTCCTGCTCAAATCCACCCAAATATTCTGTGAGCTACTTACAACTTTTTATAAATTACGTTTCATCTTGGGCCAGACAGTGCTGGCTTCTGCCGTGTTTAATATCAACTCTGAAAGCCATTTTGCATTTGTATAGGCAGAGGATTTGCCACATTCACAGATGTTGATGCAAAAAGAGGAAAAGCTACCTCTGGGAGAAGGACAGCTCTCTTGGGAAAATCATGGCTAACATTTTTCTCTAAGAAAATTACATTTTAAATTTTGAAATGAGTTTCATTTTTTTTTTAAAAAGGGCCTACAGAGTCATAGTTGTAGTATAAAAATTAATATTTGTATGTCATCTTCACTTTTTTGCAAAATAAGTAGTCTTTAATCATGTAAAGTATTAAAGTGTAGCTAATTTTATTTATGCTCTTATTCTTGGTGAAATTATTGCCTATGTTGTATGATATATACCTTGTCTTAGGTTTGAACATGAGTAGAGTTTAGGTTACTGGATACGGAGATACTAAAAAACACTTACATCCTTAAACTTTTATAACATAAGTAAAGTGTAACATAATTAATTCTTGATCTCAACATCTTGAGTCATTTGCATCTGAGTTTGAATTAAATGATAAGATTTCTGGTAAAGAATTTGACAGGTATTGTCTAACTCATGCTCTTGTCATAGTGTGATATTACATCCACATTTTAAGATTAATATAAATGCAGAGCAGTAAATTAAACATTAACACTGTCATGCACACATACACGTGCATATATTCAGACACACACACAGCCAGAAATCATGTCTGTTTCGCCTAAATGTCAGCTAATGAGGAAAGGAAACAGTGAAAATAAAATTACTTCCTTCTTTACCACCGTCCTCAGCTGGTGTGAGTCAACATGAAGGTAGCTCTGAAACCTGAATTTCATTCTGCTAATTTTTATCTTGCTGACTCTTACTAGTGTGAAAATTAATTCTGTCTACTTGTCTTGGATAAGGAGTGCTCAGACACCTGGTAACAGCATGCTTTCCAGATCTATCCATGAGTGTTGGTGGAAAAGCTCAGAATTTCAATGCATGGATTAAAGATGATCACTTTCAACAATGGAAGAGAATAGCATTCAATCTGTTGGGATCTTGAACAAAAAAAACCCAACTCTTTCTCTTTTTGAGAGGAGACAACCCCATTCTTCTCCTTCCCATGAGTTTTTGGTCCTCAGGCCTTGGCCTCAGATGAAATAATAGTCCTGGCTTTCCTAGTTCTCCACTTTAAGCAGGGATACCATGGCACTCCTTGGCCTCCATCACAAACCAATTATGTGTGCTCTAAATATGCATTCTATTGGTTCTGTTTCCCTGAAGAATCTAATACAGTGAGGATCCTCAGAACCTGCTGATTTCATAGTCAATTTTAAGCTTTTGGTTCTTGGTCACTGAGTTTATTCATCATCTTGCCCTAGAATTTCTCCTTCCTTCTGTCCATGGAGAAGACAATTCAATAGAGTTCACTATAGTCCAGAGAATCTGTTGTAGTTTCTTGTCTTCTTGCTTAGCTTAATGGAGAAATGAACATAAAAATAAGTCTTTGAAAGCATATATATGAAGCACCTGGTTCAGTGTTTGGCATGCAGAAAGGTTTTTCTTCTTTAAATCTGCATCCAATTCTGAGAAATAATCTCATTTTATTTTACCTTTGTCTACCATCAAAAAAAGCCAACTGAACCACCCAACACTACATAAGAATGAACATAATCGGGGGTGCCCTCACTGGCCTCTCTGCGTGTCTGGAGGACTCTGGATTTCTGCGCCCAGACTGCTGGAGTTCCCTCAGGCTTCCAGGTGCAGTGAAGGAGAAGGTGGGTTTGAGGCTTCCACATCAGCCTCCCCATTCCCGGCTTCATTTGGAGACCTGCTGAGCTCCCCATAGGTGGGCTGGCCCACACTACCAGCCTAGCCCAGCCTGTTTAGCTGCCGCTCCTGGCCATAGGTCTGCAGAGGAGGAGCTGGGCAGATCTGGGGTGCCCTCACTGGCCTCTCTGCATGTCTGGAGGACTCTGGATATCTGCGCCCAGTCTGCTGGAGTTCCCTCAGGCTTCCAGGTGCAGTGAAGGGGAGAGGTGGGTTTGAGGCTTCCACATCAGCCTCCCCATTCCCGGCTTCATTTGGAGACCTGCTGAGCTCCGGATAGGTGGGCTGGCCCACACTACCAGCCTAGCCCAGCCTGTTTAGCTGCCGCGCCTGGCCATAGGTCTGCAGAGGAGGAGCTGGGCAGATCTGGGGTGCCCTCACCGGCCTCTCTGCGTGTCTGGAGGACTGTGGATATCTCTGCAACCAGGGAGGGTCCACAGGTTCCTGAAGCACTGCGGCCTGTGGTGAGTACACTAACCCGGCTGCGATTGAAGAACTGTGGAGCTTCCAAGGGGCAGGTGGGCGCACAGTGTCCCTGAGGCCCAGCTTGTCTGGAACTGCGGAGTTCTGAGCAGGCAGAGGAGGGCCACTGGTTCTGTAGGCCTAATGGCTTGGAGTAGCGCGGCGCCAGAGTCCCAGTAGCTCCAAACATAGAAGGGGATTTTCAACAGATCCTGAGGAAGCTTTCAAATAACACTTGAAACACAGAAATATAGGAAAATGACAAAACGAAAGACCAAATTACAACCTCAAACCTCCAGCCCATCTCAAGAAACCCTAGGAGCGATGTATATAGAAGAAAATATATCCCATTCACCTCATATATCGGACACAATAGCCACTGAAATTGACAAGCAACTCCAGGAAGCTTTAAAGAAATTCAAACTCGAAATAATCTCCCAGATAAAAGAAGAAATGATAAAAGAAATGAAAGAGATTCTAAATATATCTAAAGAAAACACAGATAAAAAATTGGAGGAACTAAACAAAAAGATAGAATCCCTAGACGAGCAATATAAGAAACAAACAGAATACATAATGCAGATGCACAGAGATATACAGGAAATAAAAAACTCCACTGAAAGTTGTAAAAACCGCCTTAATGAAAGTGAAGATAGAATTTCAGACCTTGAAGACAGGATTGCAGCTAGTGAACAGGAAAGGAAAGATCTTTTGAAAATAACAAGGAACCAGGAAACAACAATTCAACAACTGCAAGACGATGCAAAGAAGAATAACATAAGAATGATAGGGATTAATGAAAGAGAGGGAGACAACATGAAGGATGTCAGGAGGATATTTAGAGAAGTAATAGCGGAAAATTTCCCAAGCATGAGATCAGAAACTGACATCAGGATCAGTGAAGCATATAGAACTCCAAACAGTCATAACCAAAATAAAACTACACCCAGACATATAATAGTCACCATCCCAGAAATCCAACACAAGAATAGATTATTAAAAGCTGTCAGAGAGAAAAGACAAATCACTTATAAAGGAAAACCTATCAGAATCACAGCAGACTTCTCAGCACAAACGATAAAGTCAAGAAGAGCATGGAGTGAAGTATTCCAGATCCTAAAGCAAAATGATTTCCAACCAAGACTGATATATCCTGCAAAACTATCATTCAAAATAGATGGTGCAATACGATACTTCCATGACAAAGAACAGCTGAAGAACTTCATGAACACCAAACCAACCCTGCAAAAAATATTGAAAACAGTTTAGATACACAAAGGAAAAAACCACTAAGCAAAGCAAATCATTAAACAGAACCGAAAGATAAAGATGCAACAGCAGAGAGATAACATTCCTACAATTAACCAGCACTTAACAGTAATAACCATTAATGTAAATGGTCTCAATGCACCAATCAAAAGAAACAGACTAGCAGAATGGATCAAGAAACAAAATCCAACCATATGCTGTTTACAGGAAACCCATCTAACCCAGAAAGATACTCACAGACTGAAAGTCAAAGGATGGAAAACAATTCTTCATGCAGCAGGAATCCAAAAAAAAGGCAGGAGTAGCCATTCTGTTTGCAGACAACGTGAACTTTAAACCAACAATGACCATAAAGGACAAAGAAGGTCACTACATACTTGTAAGGGGAAAACTCCAAGAGGAAGAGATAACTATCTTAAATATATACGCACCAAACTCCAGAGCACCCAGTTATATAAAACAATTATTAACAGAAATGAAAACTCAAATTATCAGTAACACAATTGTAACAGGAGACCTTAATACACCACTGACACCAAGGGACAGATCAACCAGACAGAAAATGAGCAAAGAAATAACAGAACTGAATCACACCTGTGAACAAATGGGTTTGATAGACATATACAGAATGTTCCACCCAACAACATCAGAATACACATTCTTCTCAGCAGTACATGGATCATTTTCTAAAATAGACCATATATTAGCTCACAGAACATATTTAAGCAAATGCAAAAGAGTTGAAATCATCCCTTGCATATTATCGGATCATAGCGCTCTGAAATTAGAAATTAATGACAAAGGATACTGCAAAAATTCCACAAACACATGGAAACTAAATAACACACTCTTGAGTAATCAGTGGGTCACAGAAGAAATTAAAGAAGAAATTAAACAAAACCTAAAAGAAAATGAAAATGCAGATACAACTTACCGGAATCTGTGGGATGCAATGAAAGCCGTTCTGAGAGGAAAATTTATTTCACTGAGTTCCCACATCAGGAAAACAGAACGAATACAAATAAATAAATTGATGCTACACCTCAAACAGCTAGAAAAAGAAGAGCAAGTCAAGCCCAAAGCCAAAAGAAGAGAGGAAATTATAAAAATCAGAGCAGAAATCAATGCAATACAGACTAAGAAAACAATCCAAAGAATCAACGAATCAAAGAGTTGGTTCCTTGAAAAATAAATAAAATCGATAAGCCCCTAGCCAACCTTATTAAAAAAAGGAAAGAAAAAGCTCAAATTCATGCAATAAGAAATGAAAAAGGAGAAATCACTACAGACCCAATAGAAATACAGAGGATCATCAACACCTATTTCGAAAACCTCTACTCTCAAAAGTTTGATAACACAGAAGAAATAGACAGATTCTTAGAAGCATATGAAGTACCAAAGCTAGATCGAGAGGATATAAAGCTGTTGAATAACCCAATCTCTGCTAATGAAATTAAGAATGTAATTGGGTCCTTGCCCACCAAGAAGAGCCCAGGCCCAGATGGATTCACTGCAGAATTCTACAAGAAATATAAAGAAGACCTAATGCTGACACTCCTCAAACTATTCAATGAAATTGAAAGGGAAGCAATCCTTCCTAAGTCATTCCTGGAAGCAAATATTACTCTAGTACCAAAACCTGAGAAAGACCCAACTATAAAAGAGAACTATAGACCGATCTCCCTAATGAACACAGATGCAAAAATCCTCAATAAAATATTGGCAAATAGGATGCAGCAAATCATCAAGAAGATTATACACCATGACCAGGTGGGATTCATCCCAGGAATGCAAGGATGGTTCAACATACGCAAATCAATAAATGTAATCCACCATATCAATAAAGCCAAAAGTAAGAATCACATGATCATCTCTATAGATGCAGAAAAAGCCTTCGATAAGGTCCAACACTTATTCATGATAAGAACTTTACAGAAAATTGGAATAAATGGTCTTTACCTCAATATAATAAAGGCCATTTATGACAAACCAACAGCCAGCATCATACTAAATGGCCAAAAATTGAAAGCCTTTACTTTAAAATCGGGTACAAGACAAGGATGTCCTTTATCACCACTCCTATTTAATATAGTACTGGAAGTACTAGCCAGAGCAATTAGGCAAGAAAGAGAAATAAAAGGGGTAAAGATAGGAAAAGAAGAAGTTAAATTATCATTGTTTGCAGATGACATGATACTCTACATAGAAGACCCCCTAAACTCCATTGAAATACTCTTAGATACAATAAATAAATTCAGTAATGTGGCTGGATACAAAATCAATACTCAGAAATCAATAGCATTCCTATACACGAACAACAAAATTACAGAGAGGGAAATAAGAGAAACTGGACTATTCACATTAGCAAGCAAAAAAATGAAATATTTAGGAATTACTCTTACGAAAGAAGTGAAACACTTATACAGTGAAAATTATAATACACTGAAAAAGGAAATTGAAGATGATCTCAGAAAATGGAAAGACATCCCTTGCTCATGGATAGGAAGAACAAACATTGTGAAAATGGCCATTCTCCCAAAACTGTTATACAGATTCAATGCAATCCCAATAGAAATACCATCAACATACCTTATAGATCTAGAGAAATCACTCCTAAATTTCATCTGGAACCAGAAGAGACCTAGAATCGCAAAGGCAATTCTAAGCAGCAAAGACAAAGCAGGAGGCATCACAATCCCTGACTTGAAGTTATACTACAAAGCAACAGTAGTAAAATCAACATGGTATTGGGATCAAAACAGAGCTGAAGATCAGTGGAATAGATTAGAAGATACAACCACAACTACGAACACACTCAACCACCTTATTTTTGATAAAGGAGCCAAGCAGGTTCACTGGAAGAACGACAGTCTCTTTAATAAATGGTTCTGGAAAAACTGGCTCTCCATTTGCCGAAAACTAAAGCTAGACCCATGTCTATCACCATGTACTAAATTAAAATCTAAATGGGTCAAAGATCTGAATATTAAAACAGAAACACTAAATCTATTGGAAGACAAAATAGGTAGAAACCTTGGAGACATAGGAGTAGGTAAAGAATTCATGAACAGGACTCAAACCGCACGGGAAATACTTCCCAGAATCAATAACTGGGACCACTTCTTATTAAAAAGCTTCTGCATGTCAAAAGAAATCTCCAGCATAGTGAAAAGAAAACCCACAAACTGGGAAAAGATTTTAGCGAACTCTCTCTCAGACAAGGGCCTCTTGTCTAAAACATACAAAGAATTAAAGAAACTCAGACCTCCGAAATTCAAAGATCCAATCCAAAAATGGGCATCTGAGATGAATATGCAATTCTCAGATGAAGAAATGCAAATGGCAAATAAATACATGAAAAAATGCTCATCATCATTGGTCATTAGAGAAATGCAAATTAAAACCACACTGAGATACCATCTCACTCCTGAAAGAATGGCCAGGATCAAGAAAACCGACAACAAATGCTGGAGAGGCTGTGGGGAAAAAGGAACTCTCCTGCACTGCTGGTGGGAGTGTAGACTGGTACAGCCTTTGTGGAGATCTGTCTGGAGATTTCTCAAAAAGTTGGGACTGGAAATCCCATTTATTCCAGCTATTCCACTTCTAGGCATATTCCCAGAAGAACTGAAAGCATCATACCACAGTGATTTATGTGCACCTATGTTTATAGCAGCACAATTTGTAATCGCCAGATCTTGGAAACAACCCAAGTGCCCATCAACTGAGGAATGGATAAAAAAGTGGTGGTATTTCTATACAATGGAGTATTATTCAGCTATAAAGAAGGATCACATTGAGATATTTATCAATAAATGGGCGCAGCTTGAGACCATACTCATAAGTGAAATAAATCAATCTCGCATGTGTGAATACCGAATAGTTTCCCTAATGTAAGTAATGATTCAAATATATAAAAATATGTGGTAATCATGATTCCCCATTAGGTGGCCTTGAAGCCTTATAAAGTTTTCACTCATTAATTAGAAAGGCTTTATTCTGGGCTTCTTGATATGAAAATATTTGAAGCTAGAGTATATGAAGTTTTACCCAAATATTTCAAGGAAAAAGACACTATGGTAACTACTATTAAGTCAGGTTATAAGGTGGTGAAGTACTAGGTTATTGAAACAGTCATGCTGTGACCTCTATTGTTATATTGTTATGTCCTGTTTTATCTCAATCTCCCCCTTATTGTTTCAAAAAAAATTATTTAGTCATTTCTTATGTTTGTCTTAATTAAAGAAAAAATTCAAAAAAATTATGATATATAAATAGTAACTCTTTTCGATTTCCTGTTAACTTGTTTTGAAGTCCTGTAGTACTCCCACGATCTTGTTTTGACTGATTAGACTCTGTTCCATTCTATATGATAGTATCAAGTTTGAAGACATAGGCAACTACTTTGAAGACAATAAGATTCACTAAGATACCCATTCTGGTTTGACTATTGTCTTCTTTGGAAGTCCTGTAATGTTTACAATGCCTAAGTTTTATTGGTCTTGTTCTCTACTGTTTTGTCCAACTTTATAATATCTAATAAGATAGACAATTCTTTTTAAGGAAACAAGAGACAACGTTGATAACCATTGTTGATAAACTTGTACTCTGTTCTACACCATGTGCTATGTCTATCCTTGGTATTGACTGACAGCTTTGTTTTGCCATATTTGACTGTATTCTTCCCCCCCCCAAAGAAAGTAATAAGCACTAAGGAGTAATAAAATCCAAGATGTGTAAATTTTGTTGTAAAAAAGAGAGGGAAAAAAAAAAAGAAAAAGAGCTCTAACGGATATAACAGCAAGTGTGTTTGGGGGTGTTAAATAGCTGACTTTATCAATGTTTTTGGAACATTGAACACAGCTGTTTGCAGTCTCCCTGTTTGAATGTCCACCTTGTGTTCTTTGATACTGTGATTTGAGGAACTATTTTCAAGAAAATAGTGTGTAATCTACTAGCAGGTAATTTCTTACTGTTATGGTTTTTTGTTTTGTTTTGTTTTGTTTTGTTTTGTTTTGTAGTTCTGTATTGCGTGTACCCTTACGCCGCTTTGGTTTGTTTTGTGTTTTTCTCTTTTTCCTCTTAAATAAAAAAAAAAAAAGAATGAACATAATCAAGGAAAGTTTCTTTGCTTGTTTGTTTGTTTATGTGTTTTAAGGCTCTGAAAGTTTAGTTAATGGTTGGAGTAAATTTGGAGATGTTAGCTCCATATTTCAAGGGGATAATGTATATAGTATACATACATCATCGTACATAAAAGGCTTAAGCTGCAGAAAGAAGACTTGACAGGAGAGAAAAGAAATAGGAGTTATGAGAAGAGCAGTGTAGGCTCAGATTTCCTCATTTCCACAAGTCAAAAGAGAGTCCTGAGCCAAAAGTGCAAGTTTATTCCAACAATTTCAGTTTGAATCTCAGAGAGGAGCAGAGAGCTGCCTGTAACTAAAGCTGGATCCCAAGTCCTCTAGTCACTACAAAATGTGACAACTTGGAAAATTCCTATAGCAGGAGACAAAAGCAATAAACCAGAAACAAAGCCCCAGGCTCCAGAATTGAGGATCATGGGCCACACAGGACTTTGGTAGCAGAAAGTGCTAGGAAGCCAGAAACGGCAGTCAAAAGACTCATAAGCACACATCAAAAATGAGTCATTATCCCATCAGCAAAACATACTTGCAGTTAATTGAGCTTTGTATTTGCAGCCTTGATAAAATTTTGCAGTTTCTACTACCAAACCCCTCAAATATAGGTGTGCACTTGCCTTTCACAGTTTCACATAGCTAACCTTTTAGACTGTTAACATTTTGTTCAGAAGTAGTCCATATGTAATGGCCGAGGGGTAGTGAAAGAACTAAATTGGGTTGTGCAGATGACACTGGAACTTTAAGGACTGGCAATGAATGTCTTATTTCAAAGGAAATAAAGAAATACCCAATCAGTTAGAGAATTGTAAAGACCTTTGTTACCATACATCTGTCTATCTCCTGATATAGTTATGTTTCTGAAGGGTTTCAAATAGCCTCTGGGTTCCATCATGCATCAACAGAAGGATCTCATTTATCACTTCCAAAATCAAACATAATTCATGCTTTCAGTCTCACAACCTCTTCTCTGGTTTTCTTCTTGGACAAAGGACTTCTCCCCTCTAGCTATTGCATCCAGTGTTCACACTGGTATCGCTGATGACTCCCCATAATCAATCATATTGATAATGGGCCAGTCACTCCTCACCAGGCTCTTTCTGTTTCTGCTCAATGATTTTTCTGTGGAGTGTCATGCCTGTTCTACGGGTTTTCAGGTCTTATTCATGAGCTGTTATTTGGAAGGCCCAGAAGCCACTTTGATACCATATAATCTGGCAACTTTTGCCCAAATACAGGAATTACAAAGAGATATGGTTGTAACAGCCATTTGAACCTGCAGAGACCCATATGGATGCAAGCTCAGTCTGTGTTTTAATACATTTTTACTTCCTCCTCCCTTCTTTGTCTCCACCTACATATAATCAGCCTAGTCAGTTCATCCCACATAGAAAGGTTGTGGACTCCGCCTACAGATAATTCATGTACTTGAAAGTACACCATGCCTAACTGCATTGAAGCCACAGAGCTATACAGAAAGAACACAGCTTTGAGTTTCTCTAGGTCATGTTTGATATTATTCTGCCAGCTGCTACATGTGTGATTATGGACAAGATTCAGCTCTCTGAGTGTCAGTTTCTTTAATATGAGAATAATTCTTCATTTCTTCAGCAGTGAGAATTTTTTGGAAATAACACATGCAATAGCCTTATAGGTGTCATACTAAAGTATTTTTAGGTTAAAATTTTTTGCTATTATTGTTATCAATAATACATGTTGCAGAGTTCACCATTCCTTTCTATGATACTAAAACATCAGTGTTTATAGTGCCTGAATTCTCATTATTGTGCTAAGACAAGGGCGTGGCGTGAGAGATCTATGTATATGCAGAACTGGGCTCAGTCATTAGAAAACTCAGGTCTATAATATTTAAAACTATTTAATCCTAAGTGATCAGACTGGTTCATTATAATAGCTGCTTTCACAAGTAACAAAGAAATTGCACTTTTAATAATACATAGGATTTCTTTACTCAAGAAAGTTCAAAACAAAGTGTGTTTCATAGAAATTGTTGTCCAAAAACATATGAAGAAACACCTTTTTCCTTATAGTAGTAAAGTATTATATATTGGTAGTGGGCAAGATAGAATTAGCTTCAGAATAGTTTTTTAATTCGCCAAAACCTCCTATTAAAAAAAAGCAATTAACAAAATAAGACCTGGAACAAAAAAAGAAAAACCCATAAACAAACAAAATAAGACTGAGAAGAAATTAATTAAAGAAAGCAGAGAAAAATTAACAAAACCAAAAGTTGATTCTCAAAAAAATCCACAAAAATAAGAAACCTTAATTAGACTGATGAAGAAACTAAAAAATACTCATATTTCAAAAATCAAGGATGAAAAGCAGGTTACTGAAGTTAAAAGAATTATAAGGAATACTATGAACAGTTGTATATAACTATTAGGTAACATACATAAAGTAGACATATTATTAGAAAGACACAAGCTAACCATTCTTCCAAATAGAAGAGAGAGAAAATGTGCATAGATATATATTAAGTAAAAATAATGAATTAATCAGAAAACTTTACTTCAGAGAATCCCAGACTCAAATAGCTTCACTGATTAATGAAACCCTGAAATATCACTAGCATAAATGTAAAATTGTGCAGTCACTTTGGAAACAATTTCTCTATCCTTTTAAATATTAAATGGAGTTACTCTCCAACCTAATAGTTCCATTTCTAGCTAGACAACCAAGAGAAATAAACACACATGTCCGCCCAGAAAGCTTGTTCACTGATGTTTATTACAATATGATTCACTGTAGTCTCCAACTTCAATGTTCACAAACAGATAAATGAGTAAACAAAATGGGATGCATCCATGCAATTGTGCAGTGGTCATTTTCAGTGCTTCTTGGAAGAGATACCCAATAGCTATCATGTAAGGGATAGATTGAATTTGGCATATAATTTCAGAGGCTTCAGTTCGGGGTCATTTGGCTCCAGGGTAAAACCATCATAGAAAAGGCACAGCAGAGAAAAGCAGCTTACTTCCTAATGACTGGGGAATAGGGCTCAAGAAAACAGCACCAATAAAGAGTGCACCTCCCCATGCAGGGTTGCTTCCTATCAAAATATCCAGCTCTGCTCTGCAGTGGAAATCCACAGAGTTCTGAAACCACATGATCCAGGAAACTCTCTAGGAGTTCCCAAATCCAGCCAAGTCAACAAGTACAACTAGTCAGAAAAAATGAAATATTATTCAGCAGTAAAAAGAATACAATATAATGCTTGCTACATGAGTGAGCCTTGAAAATATTATACTGCATGAAAGAAGCCAAGCACTAAGCACCACATCTAGTATGATTTCATGCATAGTGAGTGGGTAGAATACACAAACCTAATGCATTAGAAAGTAAATTAGCCCCAGGGATATAGATCAGAGGCATATGCATCTGCCTGGCAAGCACAAGGTCCTGAGATCGATTCCACTACAAAAAAATTTTTTAAATAAAGTAATTTAGCAGTTGCCTAGTGTTGGGAGATCAGATAAGATTAGGAAGGAAATTGGGTATTCTCACTAACAGGTTTCTTTCTGGGGCAAAGAAAATGTCCTAAAATGATTGTGACATCAGTTGTACAATTCTATGAATATGCTAAAATATAATAAATTGCATACTTTCAATGGGTGCATTGTGTGGTATGTGATATAAACCAGTGAAAAGAAAAACTGAAAGCATCTTGTATAAAAAAAAATCGATGACAGACTATCCCCAGGCAGCAAAATTGAAAGCAAGAGCCAAAACACAGCTGTCAAAAGACAGGGGAACTACCACGACCACACAGGAGGACAAAGTGAGGCAGAGACCCTGCTCAGGGCTCCAGTCAGTGGCTTGCAAGCCCTGCTTCTCAAAGAGAGCAGCTGTGAGCTGCCCACTGCGCTGGACATTGACTAAGCTGTGACTGAGACCCAAGGAGACCAGTGTGTTCGGACAGAGCAGTCCCAAAATTCAGGAAACCAAGCCTCTGAAAAGAAATCATTTGGTAAATATCCAAATTGAGGATGAGGAGAGAAATAAGGCAAAGTAAAGAATTCCAAGTACAAAAATAGGGAAAGGATGAGACAACACAGATATCAATGCAAGAGTCCACAGTATTGAATAGCTAATGTTAATGGTAGAGCTAGTACCTTCAGGAGGTGAAGCTAGAAAATATGTCCTGAGTTAGATTTTCTCTTCCAAGAAAACAGAAAAACCAGTTGTTCCACCAAAAGGTTACCTACTAAGAAACAATTTCAGACCTCTCCTCTGTGACATTCTGAAAATTCCCTGTCAAATTGGCATCTTGTTATACACTGTAAGTAGTAGGTAGCACTAATAAAGGGCTTTAATGTCATAGACAAAGAACTAGAGTGTCTGTCACATGGCAGACCTAAAAGGATCACATATCACTCGGACAGCCCCGCTAAAGATAAAACCCAACATTTAATCATGCAGCTTGAAGAAGTAAAATGTGAGTTTAACTTAAGGATTCCCACTAAAAGTTGGAACATTGGTTGGGAAAGATTAAGACATTTATCTGAGGGTGTTAGCCTTTCTTTTTTAAAGGAGCATGTGACAAACTTATGTCAGGCCATTGCATGGTAACAAGTGCTATATACTTCTTTTCTTTTTTTAATCGGTACCAGGGTTCGAACTCATGACTACCTGCTTGTAAGGCAGGCGCTTATGCTGCTGAGCTAAATCCCCAGGCCCAAGTGCTATATACTTCAAGACAAATTCAAACTGCCCATTTCTGCCCTTACAACTATATTTAGGGTCAGACCTCGGCAAGCTGAAGGGAATTAAGTGTGCAGCCTAACCAAGAAGGAGATAATTCATAGCCCAAAGTAGTTGCAGTGTTTTGATTTTTATCATCAGAAACTTTAGGACATGGACATGAGGACAAATCTAATAGTGTGAGACCACAGGGAACAGAATATGGGTTTTGATCATGCCCAATGATTGCTGTGGATAGAGGCATCAGAGGTTCTGGATTAATGGCTTTTGGAGCTAGAAGGAGCTCTAGCAGTTAAAGTTTTAACATTCACACAGGCCAATTATTTACTGAGTGACTAGCATAACAAAAAACAGGAACTATTTCAAATAAACACAAAATTTGACTCTATACCTCTAGTTCCATGTGGTCTAAACACAAAAAGCACCCAAAAATATTTCAAAGTATTTTCAGCGTGATGGTGGACTTAGTGCTAGCAGGGTTTTTCTGACTCTTATATGTGTTTACAATAAACTAAATGAGTAATAGATTGGCATCACTGGGAAGCAAGATTTTTAGCACTGACAGGAGATGCAGATATAAAATCAATGAACTCATACATACAGTTCTAATTTAATTGGTTCTATACCGCATTCAGAGGATGCAGGAAATCAAGTGTTATGCATGCACATCCAGTTCTTCCCCTGAAAACTTACAGAAATATAGTGACTGTAGTAAGACTTTTAGTCTATCTTTTTCTACACAACAGAATCAGACACTCCTTAAAGAGTGACTGATTCCAGCTCAGGAGAAAAAAGTGCTTGAGATGAATCTGGATCACTTTATCAAGAAAAAGGAACAAAATATATCAAAGACTGGGATTTAATCAGAAGAACTCAGTAGCAATAAATTAAAATGCATCCTTTCTTTAAGTTCATGATTCTTTCAGGTGCTGGGGACATAGCTCAGTGATAGAGCCCTTACCCATGGCGCAAGAAGCCTTGGATTCACTTCCTATCATCACTAAAATAAAAGAGAAAAAGATTCTTTTAAAAGACAGCAATAGAGGAGAAGAAAGAGAAAGATTTAAAAACTCATAATTAATTATTCATCCACTTGAAAACTGGGTAATGAGGAAGGGAATTATGCAGTATCCACCTTCTTTGGTACCAACTATATCTCAAGGTAATTAAAAATGTCTGAAGAAATGTCTCTTAATAATCATGCTCAGGCTAATAAGTGTTAAAGATATAATGTATTATCATTACTTTGTAGTTCTTAATGAATTAATAGATTTAGATAACACATTTAGAAAAAGGATCATCTGCTCCCCTGATGGAAATGCATACAACTACCTCTGAAACAGTTCTTACTAAGCATTTGATTGAAGCATGGTCAAGTTGCTAGACTTCTATGTTTCAAAAACTACAAAGATCAAAAGAGTATGTTCTGCAATTCCAAAGCAAAGTTTTGGCTGTCTTGAACTCTATAAATGTCCCAGATTCTTCGAAAAATAAATTTCAGAAGAAGAAAGGGATTAATTTTTTAAAAGAGACATCAAAGGTAGAGAACCAATTATGATGCATAAAATTTGTTTTGCCTTTGATTTAAACCAATGTTTTTAGGAGACAAAAAGCTGTATCTCTAAATACATTTTGGCATTCAGTAGCACTGTTACTTTTTTGTATCATAATGAAATTAAGGTTTCTTTTTAAAAAAATAACTTTAACTTTTAGATATAGGTATTGAATAACTGCAGATAAAATAGTTTAATCCTGGAATTTGCCTAAAAATGAAATTGACTGAAGTTTGTGCGGTTATAGATGAAACAAAATTGGCTCTGTCTTGATAATTCCTGAGTTTAGGTTAACGGGTATGATATTTAAGTATAATCATATATGTATAGTAATTATACATTTTTGAAGATTTTAATATTTTTAAAATTAAAATATAAAAATGTATGTTTTAGGTTTTACTATAAGGCAAGGTATATCTTTACTGTTGTTGGTTATGTTTATATCGCCACATCTAGAGCCTCCTATTAGTGTAAAAATTACATTTGGCAGTTCTTATGATTACTTGATCTGTTTTGTTACTGGCACTTCAGACAGCAGCAACCTTATAGATCAGCACATGGCTTTATGCCCAGGCTGTAAGACATGACACTAGTGCTAACAATAAAAATAATGACTAAGCACTGTCTATTTACCTTTCGTTAGATACTCAGAGCCTTTGAATTCAACCATTAATCTAATTACATTTGGCTGTGATAGTCACTTAATTTTATAGCCTATTGACTTTGACAGTCATAAGAGATCATGGATTGTGGCGAAGAGATCTGACATATACAGAGATAAAGTGATTAGGTTACTGTCTGGTTATCTTTCCATCTCCAGCTCTTTGCAGAGTGTCTGGCACACAGCAAGTTGTGAATAAATTTTGGTTGTTTTCAAAGTAAGGAAGAAAGAAATTTATTGAAAGAAAAAGAGGGAAAGAGAGAGAGAGGGAGAGAAAGAGTAAAACTGCACCATTATTTACTGCTACCATAGTTCTGTTGTTGGAAGAGTCACAAAACAAGTAAGTTTCCAATGTGCAAATACCATAAGTTCTTTCTAGGGAGGTCTACAAAACTGTGCTTTCCTTGCTGGGTTAGCAGCAGAGAACATAGGCAAGCCTCAGATGAGATAACTGGAGTCAATTGGTCCGGCTACATTTCATTTAAACTCCAGGATGCTGCAGCAAATACATCGTTATTGTAAGGCTGCAGTCCAAGCCCAGTGGTCCAAACACTTTGCCAACTTCCGGTTGGTAAAGTTTGCTGTGTCCTGTTGGCAAGCACGCTGCACTGCCAGTCCTGGAACGCTGCTCTGTTAGACAACAATGGACAGGAATAGAGGTGCAGGGATGATCTGAGGCCATTGTTGTTTGGTATCAACCACAAAGGAAATAGCAAAAGTATATTAAATTCAGGGCAATAAGAGCTCTAAATATTGCTTGTTCCTTGCTCTTTTTCTCAACTCAGAAGCAAAGCCAACTGGAATGATGGTGCCAATGAACTGACTAACTTTGGTTGGATTTTCATGGTGAGTTGAAACTTTTATGTCATCTTTTCCTTAATTTAACGAATATTTATTGAGCTACACCCTGCTGTAAACATCTGTATAAAGCATTGTCGTGTGTATATGGAAACTACTTGATATACATATAAATAGAAATTTTGGTAACAGTCTTTGTCTACCTAGCACCTTTCTCCTTTAGCTCATATTCAAGAGTATTTGGGTGAAATGCTAGCTTGTTTCTAACTCCTGGTGTCTCCTAGGAAATGGAGGATACATCAATTTGTACCTCTGCTTCCCTAGCCACACTCTGATGCCATCTCACATAGACTGAGTTTTCTAACCACCTCACATGAAAATAGAATCCAAGCAAGGGCAGTCTTACCTCTCTGTCTCTCTCTGTGTGTTCTCTGGTCTTCTGGAAGCCTATCAGTGTGAAGAGAATCCCGCCTAATTTGGGGTTCCCACTTACTTTCTGATATAAGCCTCCAGGAACCACTGTACTAATAAAATGTTTGTTTTTATCTGCTTGATTCTGATTCAGAAATTGTATGGGAAATGCAATCAACTTATAACTCATTTCTCCAAAACACCTCCAATAGGTCACATTTTATTATTCTCCAGTGACACATTATACCTGTTATTAAAATTTTGTTTCTCATATTACCCAATATAATCTAAAGAAAATATGTTATCCAAATTACGTAAGTTGGGACATCTTCAGAATTGTGTCCATTGGGATGGTGTATAATTCCAGCACTCTGGAGACTGAGGCAGAAGGTTCTGCCACAAGTTCAAGATTTACACAGTGAGTACAAGGCAAACCTTGTACACAGGTACAAGGTATACACAGTAAGACCCAGTCAGGAGGGGGAAATCCACAAGCAAACTAAAGTTCTTCCAAGGCAGCAATGCATAAATGCACAATGTAACATGACTAAAAGTGAAAATTATCATTAACTACAAGACCTATAAACTTATTGATATCCAAAAGGACTACCTTCCCCATATTTCTCACTCAATGTCAAGTTTTGTCTGCAAAGCTTAACTGAAAGTCACTTTCAGATTGAAAATTTCAGTAAATTCCCTTTCTAATAACATGCTTCTTTTTTATTTCCCAAATGATCTACTCACTTTAGTTTTGTATAATGTATCTTATACAAATGTTTTCCCAAATCAGTTGTATAGTATATATAAAAATCCAAAGGTGGCCAGCTGATCTTGCAAATAAAGTCACTGGATATAAAAAATTTAAAGTGGCATCGGCCTTGCCCAGCACTTGAGTGTAAACAGTAATGAATTTTTGAGGTTAAATACTTGACTCTTATTTGCTAAAATCTTATATTTAAACTTACTTTTAATCATCAAAAAAAAAAAATCTCCATACCTGTCACGGGTGCTTTGTTTTTGGAAATGAAATTGTCCTATCTGGGCTCTGAGGTTGCTAACTTGGCTCCTGGCAGAACATTAAGCCTTCACAAGGTGTCTGTGACCTTGCACGGCTGCCCCTTTGCAATCTGCTGAGCATTCCTTACAAGCAAAGCAGTGGGCAGATATGATCTAGCCTGTGTCATGCTTCACAAAATACTCCCATAGAAAAACAGGATTCACTTCTTCTTGTGCAAAAAGTGTTTGGATAGGGTTTGCTACTGATTTAAAATTGAAATAAAATTTTGCTGATGAGTGAGAAAATTTTGTTAGTCATGCGTGCATTGTTTTTTTATTTTTTCATATGACCTCCGTTTTCAAATGAAAGACTGTTTCCTCTTCACCAGCTAATGGATTCTGTGAAGGGAGAAAAAGCTTCTATAACTTTGAAAGACAACCATTTTCCTAGAGTGCATATTTTAATATTTTTTGATGCAGAAGCTGAGATGCATCCAGAACAACTTCCCTGGTTTTATTTGTATCAAGTTTATCATTTTGGAAATGCAGTAGGCATATTTAATGGAAGGATTGTGGCCTTTCATGTAACCTTAAAGATGGCTCTTTAGTTAGACACACAGAAACATGTGGAATTGTCAGATAGAAGTAAAATAAAATGAAAAATAATGTTGCAGATCTGTACAGCTGTGCAACCTGGAGCAGCAAAACAAATATGTACATTACTTAAGTGTATTATTTTCATATTACCTCTTTTATTCTTAAACATTGATTGATGCCTGTGATTAACTCCATTTCAGAAAAAACATGAAGCACAGCTTATTTTACTCTGTCTAAAAATGATTTTGAAGACTATCCCAATCTAATACATAAGTAGCCTTTACCTGGGTACTAGAGATGCCTTCCACTGTCATCAAAATTGAAACCTTCATGTAAGCACAAGGAAATAGACTCATTTATTTCATAAAAAACCGTCTACCACTCTGCCTAGGAAGCCTTGAGGCTAACTGTAGGTTTAATCTTAACATTTGTTTTTGTTTGTAGAAAATCATATTTACAGAGCAAAGATTTAACATTTTAATCATTGTTTTCTCTTTCAGTTCACAGTTACTATTGTGCTCACATTTTTTATAGCTCACATTACTCAAAAGATAAACATAAATGTTAAAAGTTTGGCAAGAATTATCATATAACTCTTCATGTACAATGGCTAAAACTATAAAACAAATATCACTGCTTAAAAACATTTGATCCTTTTCCACTCAATCACTGACCAAACATGAAGTGCCTGCTCACTGTGTACCACTACGGTAGAAGCCTGTTGGGAACAAAATAAAGCTGGACAGGAGCATGTTAGACGTGGTTTAGGTTCCTTCCTGGAACACTGCAGTAAGATAAATATTGCAATCTTGTAATACATCAAATCAAAAATTTTTAGTACCCCAGAACATAAAAAAGTTACTTTTATAGTACTGTAGTGTACTTAATATGCAGCAGCATTTTCTCTCTAGGCTGTACATAGCTCAATTGAAAAACACCTAACACTCTGTGAGACTGAGGCAGAAGCATGGCAAACTTGAGCCCAGCTTGGGCAATGTAATAACTTAGTGAGACCCTGTTTAGTAAGGTCTGAAGCTATAGCTTAATGCAAAGGCTCTGGGTTCCATGCCTAGTATCACCAAAACAAACATAAAACCTATTGCTTAAATAGGTTGACAATCATCTGAGTCGTCAGTGGTTTGTGACCATTTTGTTAATGAAAGGTCTTGCCACAGTGTCTGTGGCTGCTGCCTCATCAATCAGTGTGGTGAATGCAGAAGGTTAGGGTAGGTTGCTGTGGTAATTGGTGGTAATTTCTTAAAAGAAGACAACAATGTGTTTCATCACACAGAGTGAATCAGCCTTTCCTGAAAGACTTGCCTGAAGCATGTAACCTTGGTGAACAGCATTTTATCTACAGCAAAGCAACCAATACTGGAGTCAAACCTTCAAACCTAGCTGCTGAGACACTTACTAAGTGCATCTAATATTCTAAATCATTTCTTTTTTAAAAATTTATTTTTTTATTTTAAAAAATGATTAAGATAAAAGAGGACATAACAAAACAAGTCAGAATAGAACCATTTAAGCAACATAGTGTTTCACCACAAGACAACCTGACATAACAGTAGTTACCATAGTGTCTCTTTCCTTGAAATACTTGGGTATGCCTTCATATATTATAGTATCAAACATAACAAGACAGTGTAAAACCATCCAAAAGAAGGAAAGCATTACAGGGTATTCAGAACCAACTAACAGAAAACAAACAATGGTTACTATATTATCTCCTTGTCCATATGATAAAACCCACTAAGATACAAATCGATGGAGACAGAAGAACAAAGGCTTGGTGGGACTTCAAAACAAAATGATATTATATCAGCACTAGCTATTATAATGTCTTGTATTCATCAAAATAACTGTTCATATTATCACAGACAATAAAATCAAACAACCCAGAATAAAACCATTGCAACTAATGAATGAGAACATTATGAGGCTTCAAAGCAATATAATGGGGAATCATGATTACCACATATTTTTATGTATTCTTACCATTTCTTACACTAGGGAGACTACTCAGTATTTATAAATGTGAGTTTGATTTATTTCACTTATGAGTATAGTATCAAGCTGTGTCAATTTATTTAAGTATCTCAATGTGATCATTTTTTATAGCTGAGTAGTACTCCATTGTATAAAAATACCACAACTGGGAAACTCAGCTGGTGGCTGGGGTGAGTCTGCTACCCAGCCAGAGCCCGAGAGACTATATTAAGATCATTGCTTCCAGAGCTCAAGGACCCACCAAGAGCCCAGCCACACCAGACTCACTTTGGGAGGTTTTGCAGCCTGTGTAGATTACCCCCAGCAATCTTCTTCAATTATAGGAGTTGAGAGCAGGTGAAGTGAGTTCCAGAGCATTGATCTTTGCCTGGGGAGAGCTGCAGCCCATCACCAACAGTGGGTAAGTGCTTCTCCAGCTATCTGGAACACCGAAGGTAGCATGAGAGGGCCTGAGGGCCTGACTGGACCACGCTCAGCAACCTGCATTCAATCTCAGGAGCTAACACATAGGAGATGATTTCCAACACATCCAGGGGAAGCCTTAGAAAAAAAGTTGAAACACAGAAATATAGTAAACTGACAAAACAAAAGACCAAAATGCAATCTCAAACCTACAGCCCATCCCAAGAAACCCTAGGAGTCATGTACATAGAAGAAAATATATGCCATACACCTGAAATACCTGAAAAAATAGCAACTGAAATAATGAAGCACCTCCAGGCAGCTTTAAAGGAATTCAAACTAGAAATAATCTCCCAGGTAAAAGAAAAAATGTTAAAAGTAATGAAAGAAATGCTGAACACATCTAAAGAAGACATAGTTAAAAAATTAGAGAAACAAAACAAAAAGATAGAATCCTTGTATGAACAATTTAAGAAACAAACAGAATACATGAAGCAGATTCAAAGAGATATATAGGAAATTAAAAATTCCATCGAAAGTTGTCAAAACCAACTCAACAAAAGTGAAGATAGAATTTCAGACCTCGAAAACAAAATTGCAGCTCGTGAGCAGGAAAGGAAAGATCTTTTAAAAATAAACAAGGAATCAGGAAATAACAATTCAACAAGTGCAAAATGATGCAAAGAAAAGCAATATAAGATTAATAGGAATAAATGAAAAAGGAACAACACAAATGATATCAAAAGTTTATTCACAGAAGTCATAGTTGAAAATTTCCCAAACATGAGAATGGGAACTGATATTAGGATTAGGAAAACATATAGAACTCCAAATAGCCATAACCTAAATAAAACTCACCGAGGCATATAATAATCACCATCCCAGAAATCCATCATAATAGAATACGAAAGACATCAGGGAGAAAAGACAGATCACCTATAAAAGAAAGCCTATCAGAATCACAGCGACTTCTCAACACAAACAATGAAGTCAAGAAGAGCATGGAGTGAAGTATTTCAGATCCTAAAGCAAAATGATTTCCAACAGACTGATGCACCTTGCGAAACTAACCTTCAATATGGATGGAGAAATAAGATACTTCAGTGACAAAGAACAGCTAAAGAATGTCATGAACACCAAGCCAGCCCTGCAAAGAACACTGAAAGACAGTCTAGATACACATAGGAAAAAAATACTAAGCAAGATAGACAACTAAACAGTTTGGAAAGATAAAGATGCAACAAAAGAAAGATAGCATGTCAACAATAAGCCAATATATAATAATTACAACCATCAATGTAAATGCTCTCAATTCACCAATTAAAAGAAACAGACTGGCAGAATGGATCAAGAAACAATATCCAACCATATGTTGTCTGTCAGAAACCCATCTAACCCAAAAGGAAACTCAAGGACTGAAAGTTAAGGGATGGAAAACCATACTTCAAGCAAGAGGAACCGAAAAAAAAGTGGGGTAGCTATTTTGTTTGCAGATAATGTCAACTTCAAACCAAGAATGATCCTAACAGATAAAGTCACTACATAAAGAGGAAGCGATAACTATTTTAAATATATATGAACCAAATTCCAGAGCATCCAGCTATACAAAGCAAGTATTAATAGAAATTAAAAATAAAATTAGCAATAACATAATTAAAACAGGAAACCTTAGCACTCCATTGACACCAAGGGACAGATCAACGAGACAGAAAATCAGCAAAGAAATAACAGAACTGAGTCACACCTGTGAACAAATGGACTTGGTAGACACATACAGGGTGTTCCATACAACAACATCAGAATATACATTCTTCTCAGCAGCACATGGGACATTCTCTAAAATTGACCATATACTAGCTCACAGAACATATTTAAATCAATCCAAAAGATTTGAAATTATCCCATGCATGTTATCAGATCATAGTGCCGTGAAACTAGAAATTAATGATGAAAAAAACTGCAAAAACACCACAAACACATGGAAATTGAATAATACACTCCTGAGCAATCATTGGGTCACAGAGGAAATTAAAGAAGAAATTAAACAATACCCACAAGCAAAACAAAATACAAATACAACTTAACGGAATCTGTGTGATGCAATGAAAATGATCCTCAGAGAAAATTTACTGCACTGAGTTCTCACATCAGGAAAACAAAACAAATAAAAATAAACAACTTGTTGCTACAACTAAACCATCTAGAAAAAGAAGAGCAAGTCAAGCCCAAAGCCAAAAGAAGGGAGGAAATTATAAAGATCAGAGCAGAAATTAATACAATAGAGACTAACAAAACAGTCCAAAAAATCAATGAATCAAAGTTATTTATTCTTTGAAAGAATAAATAAAGTTGATAAGCCCCTAGCCAACCTTATTAAAAAGAGGAGAGAAACAGCTCAAAACTTGAAGCCTTATAAAGTTTTCACTTATTAATTGGAAAGGCTTTATTCGGGGCTTCTTGATACGGAAATATTTGAAGCTATATGATATGAAGTAATATTCAAATATTTCAAGGAAAAAGACAGACACTATAGTAACTACTATTAAGTCGGGTTATTTGGTGGTGAAGCACTAGGTCACTGAAACAGTCATGCTTTGACCTGTATTGTTATGTTGTTATGCCCTCTTTTATCTCAATCTCTCCCTTATTCATTAAAAAATTATTTAGTTAAAAAAATATGCAATAAGGCATGAAAAAGGCAAAATCACTACAGACTCTGTGGAAATGCAGAAGATCATCAATACCTATTTTGAAAACCTCTACTCTCATAAGTTTGGTAACACAGACGAAATAGACAGATTCCTAGAAATATATGAAGTACCAAAGCTAGGTCAAGAAGATGTAAAACTGCTGAATAACCCAATTTCTATTAATGAAATTGAAAATGTAATTAAGTCCTTACCTACAAAGAAGAGCCCAGGCCCAGATGGATTCACTGTGCAATTCTACAAGAAATACAAAGAAAATTTATTGCCGACACTCCTCAGACTATTCAATGAAATCGAAAGGGAAGCAATACTTCCTAAGTCATTCCTGGAAGCAAATATTACTCCAGTACCAAAACCTGAGAAAGGCACAATTTAAAAAGACAATTACAGGCCAATCTCCCTAATGAACACAGATGCAAAAATACTCAATAAAATATTGGCAAATAGGATGCAGCAAATCATCAAGAAGATGATACACCACGACTAAGTGGGATTCATCACAGGCATTCAGGGATGGTTCACCATATGCAAATCAAAAAATGTAATGCACCATATCAATAAAGCTGAAAGTAAGAATCCCATGATCATCTCTATAGAAACAAAAAAAGCTTTTGATAAGGTCCAACACTCATTCAAGATAAGAAGCTTACAGAAAATTGAAATAGATGGTCTTTACCTCAATATGATAAAGGCCATCTGTGACAAACCAACAGCCAGTATCATATTAAATGGCCAAATACTGAAGGCCTTTACATTAAAATCAGGCACAAGACAAGGATGTCCCTTATTACCTCTGCTATCTAACATAGTACTGGAAATACTGACAAGATCAATAAGGCAAGAGAGAGAAATAAAAGGGGTAAAGATAGGAAAAGAAGAAGTTAAATTATCATTATTTGCAGATGACATGATACTCTACATAGAAGACCTCCAAAACTCCATTGAAAGACTCCTAAAAATAATAAATAAATTCAACAATGTAGCTGGATACAAAATCAATACTCAAACATCAACAGCATTTCTATACACTAACAACAAAATCAATGAGAAAAAATAAAAGAAGCCACACCCTTCACACTAACATCCAAAAAAATGAAATACTTAGGAATTAGTCATGCAAAAGTAGTAAAAGATCTATACAGGAAAATTATAATATCCTGAAAAAAGAAATTGAAGAGGATCTCAGAAAATGGAAAGACATCCCTTGCTCATGGATAGGAAGAATAAATATTGTGAAAATGACCATTCTCCCAAAACTGTTATACAGATTCAATGCAATACCAATGAAAATACCATCAACATACCTCATAGATCTAGAGAAATCAATCCTAACATTCATCTGGAAACAAAAGAGACCTAGAATAGCAAAGAGTTCTAAGCAGCAAAGGCAGGGAAGGAGGCATCACAATCCCTGACTTGAAGTTATACTACAAAGCAACTGTAGAAAAATCAACCTGGTACTGGAATCAAAACAGAGCTGAAGATCAATGGAATAGATTAGAAGATACAACCACAACTACAAACACACTCAACCACCTTATCTTTGATAAAGGGGCCAAATATATTCACTGGAAGAACGACAGTCTCTTTAATAAATGGTGCTGGAAAAACTGGCTCTCCACATGCCAAAAACTAAAACTAGACCCATGCCTATCACCATGTACTAAACTAAAATCCAAATGGATCAAAGATCTGAATATTAAAACAGAAACACTAAATCAGTTGGAAGGCAAATCAAGTAAAAATCTTGAAGACATAGGGGTAGGTAAAGAGTTCATGAACAAGAATCAAACCACACAGGGGCTGGGGATTTAGCTCAGCGGCATAAGCGCCTGCCTTGCAAGCAGGCAGTCGTGAGTTCGATCCCTGGTACCGATAAAAAACGAAAAAGACCAAAAAAAAAACCAAACAAACAAACAAACAAACAAACCACACAGGAAATACTTCCCAGAATCATAGCTGGATTATGTCTTATTAAAAAGTTTCCTCATGTCAAAAGAAATTTCCAACACAGTGAAAAGAAAACCCACAAACTGGGAAAAAAATCTTACTGACTGTCCCTCAGACAAAGGAATTCTGTCTAAAACATATAAAGAATTTTAAAAAATCAGACCCCTGAAATTCAAAGACTTAATCCAAAATTGGGCATCTGAGATGAATACACAATTCTCAGATGAAGAAATACAAATGACAAATAAATACATGAAAAAATGTTCATCATCCTTACTCATTAGAGAAATGCAAATTAAAACCACTCTGAGATTCCATCTCACTCCTGAAAAAATGGCCAGGATCAAGAAAACTACCAACAACCAATGCTAGAGAGGCTGTGGGGAAAAGGGAACTCTCCTGCACTGTTGGTGGGAGTGCAGACTGTACAGCCATTGTTGAGGTCAGTCTGGAGATTGCTCAGAAAGCTGGTATTGGAAGTCCCATTTGTTCCAGCTATCTCACTTCTAGGCATGTTCCCAGAAGAACTGAAAACATCATACCACAGTGACATATGTGCATCCATGTTTATAGCAGCATAATTTTTAATAGCCAGATCTTGGAAACAACCTAAGGTCCATCAACTGAGGAATGAATAAAAAAAGCTGTGGTAATTTTATACAATGGAATACTACTCAGCTATAAAGAATGATCACATTGAGATATTTATAAATAAATGGATACAACTTGAGATCATACTCATCAGCAAAATAAATCAAACTCACATGTATAAATACCGAATAGTCTCCCTAGTGTAAGAAGTGGTAAGAGTACATAAGAGTTTATAGTTATCATGATCACCCATTACATTGCTCTGAAGCCTTATAATGTCTGCATTCATTAGTTGGAATGGTTTGATCCTAGTTTGTTTGATTTTATTATCTGTGATAGTATAAACAGCTATTTTAAAGAAAAGAAGACATTAGATTAGTCAGAGCTGATTTAGTATCATCTCACTCTGAAGTCCTACTATGCTTTTGTTTTTCTGTTGCCTTTGGTTCTATCCTGTTATATCTTATTGGATATTATTATGTGTGATAATATAAACAAATATTCTATGTAAAATGAGATAATATAGTAGCCATTGTTCATTCTCTGCTATTTGGTTCTGAAAGTCCTGTTATGCTTTCATTCTCTTGAATGGTTTTATACTGTTTTGTTTTGCTTGATACTATCGTATATGAAGCTATGTTCAACTATATCAAAGAAAGAGACACTATGGTAGTTACTGTTAATTATAGGTTGTCTTGTGGTAAAATGCTGTGTTACTTGCATTGTTTTGATCTGATCTGCTTTGTTATGTCCTCTTTTGTCTTAATCTCTTTAAAATAAAAAAAAAATTTTAAAACCACAACTTTTTTATCCGTTCTTCAGTAGATGGACACTTAGGTTGTTTACAGTATCTGCCTATTACAAATTGTGCTGCTATAAACATGGGTGAACAAATATCACTGTGGTATGATGTTTCCAGTTCTTCTGGGAATATGCTCAGAAGTGGAAGAGCTGAGTAAAATAGGGTTCCGATCCCAGCTTTTTGAGGTATCTCCAGACTGACCTCCATAGTGGTTGCCACAGTCTGCACTCCCACCAAGAGTGCAGGAGAGTTCCTTTTTCCCCACAGCCTCTCCAGCATTTGTTGTTGTTAGTGTTCTTGATTCTGGCCAGTGAGATGGAATCTCAAAGTGGTTTTAATTTGCATTTCTCTAATGAGTAATGATGATGAACATTTTTTCATGTATTTGTTTGCCATTTGTATTTCTTCATCTGAGAACATTGCATTCATCTCAGATGCCCACTTTTGGATTGCATCTTTGAATTTCAGGGGTCTGATTTTTTTTAATTCTTTATATATTTTATACAGAAGTCCTTTGTCTGAAGAATAGTTCACTAAGATTTTTTCCTAGGTTGTGGGTTTTCTTTTCATGCTGGAAATTTCTTTTGATGTGGAGAAACTTTTTAATAAGATGTAATCCCAGCTATTGATTCTGGAAAGTATTTCCTGTGTGGTTTGATTCCTGTTCATGAATTCCCTACCTACCCCCATGAATTCAAGGTTTTCACCCAATTTGTCTTCCAATAGATTTAGTGTTTCTGTTTTAATATTCAGATCTTTGATCCATTTAGATTTTAATTTAGTACATGGTGATAGGCATAGGTCTAGTTTTAGTTTTTGGCATATGAAGATCCAGTTTTCCAGCATTATTTATTAAAGAGACTGTTGTTCTTCCAGTGAACATATTTGGCCCCTTTATTAAAGACAAGGTGGTTGAGTGTGTTTGTAGTTGTGGTTGTATCTTCAATCTATTCCATTGATCTTCAGCTCTGTTTTGATTCCAGTAGAAGGTTGATTTTACTACAGTTGCTTTGTAGTATAACTACAAGTCAGGGACTGTGATGCCTCCTGCCTTGCCTTTGCTGCTTAGAACTGTCTTTGCTATTCCGGGTCTCTTTTGGTTCCAGATGAATTTTAGGAGTAATTTCTCTAGATCTATGAGGTATGTTGATGGTATTTTTATTGGTATTGCATTGAGTCTGTATAACGGTTTTGGAAGAATAGCCATTTTCACAATATTTATTCTTCCTATCCATGAGCAAGGGATGTCTTTCCATTTTCTGAGGTCCTCTTCAATTTCTTTTTTTAGGATATTATAATTTTCCTGTATAGATTTTTTTACTACTTTTCCATGATTAATTCCTAAATATTTCTTTTTTTTTTTTTTGGATGTTAGTGTGAAGGGTGTGGCTTCTTTTATTTCTTTCTCACTGATTTTGGTTACTGTATAGAAATGATATTGATTTTTGAGTATTGATTTTGTATTCAGCTACATTTCTGAATTTATTTATGATATCTAGGAGTCTTTCAGTGGAGTTTTGGGGGTCTTCTATGTAGAGCATCATGTCATCCACAAATAACGATAATTTAATTTCCTCTTTTCCTATCTTTATCCCTTTTATTTCTGTCTCTTGTCTAAGTGCTCTGGCTAGTATTTCCAATACTATATTAAATAGGAGCAGTGATAAAGGACACCTTTTTCTTGTGCCTGATTTTAATGTAAAGGTCTTCAGGTTTTGGCCATTTAGCATGATATTGGCTGTTGGTTTGTCATAGATAACCTTTATCATGTTGAGGTAAAGACTATGTAGTCCAGTTTTCTGTAAGGTTCTTGTCATGAATGAATATTGGGCCTTAACAAAAGCATTTTCTGCATTTATAGAAATGATCATGTGATTCTTACTTTTGGCTTTATTGATATGGTACATTACATTTATTGACTTTGGTATGTTGAACCATCCCTAAATGCCTGGGATGAATCCCACTTGGTCACGGTGTATAATCTTCTTGATGATTTGCTGCATCTTATTTGCCAATATTTTATTGAGTATTTTTTGCATCTGTGTTCATTAGGAAGATTGGCCTGTAGTTCCCTTTTTTAGTTGGGTCTTTCTTAGGTTTTGGTACTAAAGTAATATTTACTTCCAGGAATGACTCAGGAAGGATTGCTTCCCTTTCAGTTTCATTGAAGAGTTTCAGGAGTGTCAGCATTAAGTCTTCTCTGTATTTCTTCACTGTAGAATTCCACAGTGAATCCGTCTGAGCCTGGGCTCTTCTTTGGAGGTAAGGGCTTAATTACATTTTCAATTTTATTAGTAGAAACTGGGTTATTCAGCAGCTTTACATCTTCTTGACGAACTTTGGTACTTCATATATTTCTAGGAATCTGTCTATTTCTTCTGTGTTATCAAACCTATGAGAGTAGAGGTTTTCAAAATAGGTACTGAATGATCTTCTGCATTTCTACAGAGTCTGTAGTAATTTCACCTTTTTCATTCCTTATTGCATGAATTTGAGCTTTTTCTTCCCTTTTTTAATAAGGTTGGCTAGGGGCTTATCAATTTTATTTATTCTTTCAAAGAACCAACTCTTTGATTCATTGATTCTTTGGATTGTTTTCTTAGTCTCTATTGCATTGATCTGCTCTGATTTTTATAATTTCCTCCCTTCTTTTGTCTTCGAGCTTGACTTGCTCTTCTTTTTCTAGATTTTTTAGGTTTAGCAACAGGTTGTTTATTTTTATTCGTTCTGTTTTCCTGATGTGGGAATTCAGTGCAATAATTTTCCTCTGAGGATCATTTTCATTGCATCCCACAGATTCCCGGTAAGTTTTTTTTTTTTTTTTTTTTTTGTATTTTCATTTTCTTGTAGGTATTGTTTAATTTCTTCTTTAATTTCCACTGTGACCCACTGATTGCTCAAGAGTGTGTTATTTAATATCCATGTGTTGTGAGAGTTTTGAAGATTCTTTTATCATTAGTTTCTCATTTCATGGCGCTATGATCCAATAACATGCATGGGATAATTTCAACTACTTTGTATTTATTTAAATATGTCCTGTGGGCTAGTATATGATCTGTTTTATAGAATGTCCCATGTTCTCCTGAGAAGAATGTGTATTCTGATGTTGCTGGATGGAACACTCTGTATATGTCTATCAAGTCCATTTGTTCACAGGTGTGATTCAGTTCTGTTATTTCTTTGCTGATTTTCTGTCTCGTTGATCTGTCCCTTGGTGTCAATGGTGTGTAAAGTTCTCCTGTTATAATTGTGTTATTGCTAATTTTATTTTTCATTGTCAAGTTCTCTTGCCATTTTCATATCTGCATTCACCTCCTTTAATGATCTCTGAACCTCTCCAAGTTGGAGGTTGGAACCCACCCCCCCCCTTCTAATGGAGGTTGGAATCTACTTCTGAACTTTTGTTAAAGCTCACATTTTGACCTATTCCCATGTACCATGGGCACTTTTCCTAGCATCTGGAGTGATGAATCATTTTCTGAAGGTTTTTTATTTGTTTTTCTCAGATATCATAGAATCACTATCACACGAATACCTTTAGAAAATTTATTTCTTAAATAATAAGACTTGAGCAATTAAATTAATTCTTGATATTTAGACTGAAAAATGGATGTTGTATTATCAGGCATGAACACACATTAATCTCATTAATCTCATTAATCTCCATCAGAGTTCTGAGTGTTCAGAGTTCTTGTTAATAAACTGCAGTATTTTGAAAGGTTTGTTTTTTTGCATGTGCAGTAGTTTGCAACACTGGGAATAAAATATGTAGTAAGCCATATTGTAAAGAAGTGGTCTTTGCTATGCCATCAACAGAGTGCAGCCAGAGTAGGCAGGAACATTCTTCAGGACCCTAGGAATTTGCTAATGGAAAAGGCATACCATCTTCAATTTGTCACCAGCTCCCTTAGTCCCTGACAAGCAAGCCTGCTGGGTTTTGAAATTCTAAAACCAAGTATGACTTCTCTCCAGCTATAGGTTTCCAGTGGCATCTCCAATCTGAGTTCTTTTACTCACACTGGAAATCTGTTGATGAGTACAGTTACCTTCATTCATCACCCTGCCAGATCTTCTAGATGATCTGCTTCCCCTGGTACCTTGGTATTGTGGGGATAACCCATTTCCTTAAAGCTTCACACCAACCTCTACCACAGTCAAACTTTTCTTTTGCAGCTTGTGCACTGCTTTCAGTCTTCACAGAGTTGAAGCGAGTCAGAGTCTTAATCTGAACTAAGCTTCAGTTTGAGTTAGCTAGTTAAATCATACTGTGTGAATCACTAACATTTTCCCATATAAGCAGAGGTTATTTTGCTTTTTATCATTCTTATATTCACTAGAATCGCCAGATTCTTAATTTCTTTCAAGATGTTTTCCTTGTCACTCATCATTGGGCTTGTTCGATGCCAGAGGCCTAGTTTTGAGACTATCTCAGCTTGGCCTATCTCACTAAGTTACCACTTCTAGGTTTGATTTAAAGTGAGAAATTATTTAATATTGTTGTATTTCAGGGCATAGAAAGCCAAGGAGAGGACTGAGATGAAGGATTGACTGGCCTGTGGTCAGCCAGATCAGACACATCAATCAATTAAGATCACTATCTTCTTTTATTCACAATCTTTTGGGGCACCCCCAAAATAATTCCTGTAGTAACATCAAAGATCACTGGTTAGAGGACACCACAGCAGTTACAACAATAATAAAAAACTGAAATCTGGATCGAATTACCAAAATACGACACAGCAAGAAAGTGAGCATATGCTGTTGGAAAAATGACCTTGACAGACTTGCTCAAAGAAGAATCGCTGCACAACTTGCACTGAAAAAAAAAAATCAGTATCTGCAGAGTCTGAGAAAATGAGGTACATGTGTAGCAGCATACTTAACCTTCGAATTACTTTGTGATACACATATGAGTACTATTATAAACTCAAATTTACAGTTGGATGTACTGATGTTTGGCAATGTAAAGTAGTCTTCCCACACTATACATTTAAAAGTGGCAGAGAAATCTGGACTCATATTTTCTTGAGAGTACATCAGAGACATCTCTTTTTTTTTCATGTGATGGTTTTCTTGTTTATTTCCTCCACTGGACTCTAACCTCCCTGAATTGTGACATCATGTGTATACATTTTTTTTTAACCTCTTGATAATGCTTTCCCACACCACCATTTGGAACTCACTAAGAGTGGTCCTCCTGAAAAATCAAAGTTAAAAAGTCATTGTTCTCAGTGGGTCTCTCTTAAAGACCCTATTTAAAATTGTAACTTCATCCCACCCTATTCTTCCCTTAATTTTAGGTCCTACATTTCCTCATTCTACTGATGCCCATCTGATCCATGTGTATTGCTAAGTCTTTCTATAACCGCTCTTCCTGTCAGGATATAAGCTCTATAAATAAAGTGTTTTGTCTGCTTTGTCATAGTTGAGACAAAATAATGCCTGAAATAGAGTAGATATTTAATACACATTTCTTGAAGTAATTAATGAATGAACAAGCTATTATTAGAATGCAAAATAGACATCACAGACAAACTAGCCTGGAAGCTATTGTACAAATCCTGATGTATAGTATAGGAGGGTGAGTAATAACTTTGAGAAGCATTTAAGTAATAACCAATGTGGGCCTTTCTTACCAAACAGATAAACATTACACAAGTTTCTTTTATAAGTAACTTCAAATGAATCTCACACTGTTTAAAATCGGGAAAACTTAAAGATCCAGGTTACTCCCACTTGTCCCCTTAATGGGAGGAGGAAATTAGGACTTGAATTAGTTAAATAAAATCTGAAAAGTACACCAGTTCATAATGACACAGCAGCAAATAGACTTATAAGGCATCACTATAACTCTTTAAAGGTAAATTTAAATGGGAAATTTTGGTAATTTGAGGGTGCACCAAATTAAATTACAAATAAATGGCTTATCTTGATTCAGTCTTATATAATATTAGTCAGTAAACTTCTAATCCAAATATCAGTATGCTGCATATAGAATAGAAAAACTTCAACTTGAATATCAATCTTACTGGGTAATGAGAAAATAAAACAATAAGCTATGAAGTACAAGGAAATTCTATAGCAAAAGTTTGATGAGCTTATGCCTTTTGTAGTTGTAGTACTTACATTAAATGTTAAAAACTGATCTTTCACACTAGCTTCGTATAATGGTTTTTCCAGTACAAATGTTACAAGGAGAAAACACTTCTTTTAGCACAATTGTAAATAAAATAAAAAGGTCATTTAAAGAGTACAAATTTGTCACATAACAAAGTAGAAACACTAACTTTTAAGAATTTTCTCTTGCTCATGAAATTCAGATTAAGAAAATGGATATAACAATTCTCTATGTTGTACATTAAATAAAAAGTCACAGAATGGAAATTATGTGTCCACAAAACATTTGTAGACAAAATTAGACATTCCATTTCTATGTCCATTTCTTAAGAAAATAATAAATAAGTATGTCAACAATCAGCAATGAAGGATGATGTTAATCAGATGACATTTGATGCACTTTTTGTAATTTTATGAAACTTTTGGGCAATTATTAACATGAATCCTAGGGAGATGACTAAATTGAGTCTGGATAGATTAACTGGAAAAACCAATTAAAGGAAAGAAACTTCGATGGAAGTGCAATGATACTATATTTTCACCCAGATTCTTTTTGGTTGACAGAACTTGTTGTTCCATTAAAATAACACAAGAAAAGTAGAATCCCACATTTAACTGAGCCACAAACTTAAATATCCCCCTCCCCCCACACACACACAGCCTACACTCCTTTTGACTCAGCAGTCATCTCAGAGCCCACAGTGTTACGGCTCCAAGGCCTTTCAAACACGTTCAATGAAGAGCCCAAATCGTCAAGTACACGCTGATGTCCTCAAGTCCTGGTGGCTTCCTTCACCTGAACCAGAGACTTCCTGTTGGTCTGACCCACAACCTGGGCACAGTAACTTTGTACTGCTGTCTACTTGCATCCAGAGGTAAAGCTCAGCCTGATCCCCACCTGCGCCCCAGCTCCTCAGCAGGTTGTGCCCACCTCTCTGTATTTTTCAATCACACTTTCTGCTTTACCTAGCCCTGCTCCTTTTACAAAGGAGGTGCTCTGCCTGCATCTATGAAACACTAACCTGGATATATGTGTACCTTTGCAGCCACTGTACTCGTTCACTTCTGTTTTTCAAAATAATCTCTTCACTATTATTTCCATCAGCATATAAATAAATGAAATTTTCTCCCTTTAAAAAATATTCCCGTCCAAGCTGGCATGGTTCAAGTTGTCCAGTTGTTATCTTTCTTATGTACATTTACACTAATGTCCCTGTAAGTGATCTATCCAGAGCATGATTAGTTTCATTTTGTCTTCTCTCATTTTCTATAGAATCTTTTCCATTTCCAGCCTTCCTACCAAAGGCCACTTATGAGCTACACATTGCTAAGTGCAAAACACTTTTACTGCCAATCAGCAAGACTTTGCAGACTTGTTCATGTCTTGTGCATTCTCTTCACTTTGATTTGAACACTTACATCTTAGTTCTAGGATGTTCCTTCTCAGCCCATCTTTCTTGCCCTACCACATCTGTTATATGTACAACCCATAGCAGTACTCAGGCCCTCACTCCATATGGTGCCTTCAAACACAACCCATTAAATGACAACCACCAAACAGGTACCTGCAGCCCAAGACCCCTCTGAATTGTCTGTTCATTCACCTCTTCTACACTTCTGCTTGGATATCTAATGATTATCTACAAATTAACAAGTTCAAAAGCCATCATCCCACTTATCCTCTCCCAACTTGTATCTCCTACATTTTTCTCTGTCTCAGCAAATATGTCATTGTTCTTGTTCCAAACACAGTCTTTGGAGCCATCTTCGATCATCCCTTGCTCTCTTCGTTTGTATGTGTGCAATCTATCAAGAAAACATACAAGCTACAGCTTCTAAACATAGCATGTTCCTAAAATAACCATTTCTTACTACTTCTGCTGCTACTATCCTGGTCCTAGCTATCATCACTTTAGGGGTTATTGAAATCCCAGTAAATCTCAGTGTTTACCCTTTCCCCTCAAACTTGTATTCCACACAGTTAAATCACAGCAGCTTTCACTGTCTAAATTCCAAAACTGAAGTCCTGTGAAAAAAGCCCCCAATTGTTTTATATCTCATTCAGAATAAAAGTTTTTAGTTTGTCTTAGACCTGGCTATCCCTGACCTCACTGTATTTATGCTTTGTTTATCCACTTTCTTGCAATGATTGCCTTTCTGTGCATTGAACAGACCAAGCTTGACACCTTGATTCTTAGGATTCTGAAATTTCTCCTGCACTAAATGTTCTTGTCCCAAGATCAGTGTCAGTCAGGCTTTCCTTAAAGCCTCATATAACAGAGCAATACTCCAATTTTAACTATTCCTATATCCTTTATGCTCTTACATTTACCTCCATACCAGTTATCACCATCTAATGTATGACACATACCATCTTCCACACAGGAAGCATGGATAAAAGCAGCAAAATTATTTTGTCCGTGGTTTGTTTCCAGGTCTGGGTCATGTGTAAGGTTTCTTTTTTTTTTCTTTCTTTCTTTTTTAAATTTTATTAAAAGAAAGACTTAACAAAACAGAAAATAGGTAAAAATAATTCATACGTTCAGAGAAAAAAGTAAACAGTAAGAAATCACTAGTTGATATTTACATACCATCATTCTACAAATAGTTGTTCAAGGTACAAGAATGTAACACATGAAGTGGGAATTCAAACAGCGAGACTGCAAACAGTTCTGTTCAACTTTCAACTGTCCAACAAAAACTTAGTAACATGGTTGTCAATCCTATACACTTAAACATACATGCAGTTATACCTATCTTCATTTATGTTTAGATTAAACAAAGTAAAGCAGGTTAAAATCATTCTGAACAAAGAATAATAGTATTGCTAGATTTCACATCATGACTTCCATATCAGCACTGAATACTGTAGTGTCTTTTTTTTAATTTAATTTAAAGACTAAACAAAACAGAAAATGGGTAGAAATAATACATAATTTCAAAGAAAAAACAGTAAGAAATCACTAGTTGATGATTACAGATTGACTTCTTACAAATAGTTATTCAAAATACTAAAGTGGAGCATATAAAGCGGGGATTCACCAATGAGATTGCAACCAGTTCTGTTCAACTATCCAACAAAAACGTAGAAATATGGTTATCAATCCTATACACTTAAACATACATGCAGTTATCCATATCTTCAATTATGTTGAGATTGAATAAACCCAATCAGGCTAATATCACTCTGAACAAAGAATAATACTATTGCTGGGTTTCACATTATGACACTCCAGGATTAGCACTGGGTATTTTAACATATCTTTTTCTTCAGAGTATCTGTTCATTTCACCATGTGTCATATGATCAGTTCTCATAAATTGTTTATAGATTCTACACATGCATGAGTCTTAACATGTATTTCTATCCTTTCTATATTAGAGGGAGAAACAAGACAAAGCAAGGAAAAACAAAACATATTCCTATAAACACATGAAACAAAATAAACGTATAAGACCATTGTACAAAGAATTCTACCATGGTTCCTGTGTTGTCTCTTGTTATCAATAGAATTGGCTATATCATCAGACATAGTACAATTGAATATCTCAATACATAACAGTATTAATAAAAACACAACTTTGTATGTAGTATAGAAATTCAAAAAAACCAGCAGTTATCAGACCAGAATGTGTATGATAGAGTCTTGTCATTTTCAGTGTAGTTTCCTATACTCTCAGACTTGATACTATCAATCATATCAGTTTTGAATAAAATCTTCTCTGTCTCATTTCTATTATGCTCTTTTTTTTTGCCATCAGTTGTCTGCTTATCTTCTTCATTCTGTTTTCTGCTCCATTCATTGAGGCCTCTCTGCCACTGTTCCTGGAATCCTAGTATTTGTCTCTCTCTCTAGAATGCCCTGCAGTAGTCTCTGTAGAGTTGGATTGGTGGTTGCAAATTCCCAAGTTCCTCTTTGTCTTGGAAGCATATTGTTTCTCCATTAATTTCTAGAGACAGTTTAGCAGAGTATATCAATCTTGGATGGAGGTTATTTTCTTTCAGGGCTTGGAATATTTCACTCCAGGCTCTTCTTGACTTGATGGTTTGTGTTGAGAAGTCTGCCATTATTCTGATGGGCCTTTTTCTATAGGTTATCTGTTTCTGGTCTCTAACAGCTTTCAATATTTCTTATTTCTTTCTAAATATTTCTCAATATTTCAATATTTCTTATATTGAAATTCTGGGATCTTGATTATTATATGCCTGGGTGTAGCTCTGTTTTGATTGTAGGTGGCTGGAGTTCTGTATGCCTCATATATCAGAATATCATTTTCTTTTCCTATGTTTGGAAAGTTTTCCTTAATTATTTCTGTGAATATCCTTTGTTTGTACCCCAGCTTCTTCATTCACATTCTTTATTCTCAAGTTATAGATCCTTTTGTCATCTTCTAGCCTTTGTATTGTTACTGCTTGTTTCCTTGTTATTTTTAAAAAGTTTTCCCTTTCATACTCCCACATTGCAAAATTGTCTTCCAGTTTGGATAATCTATCCTTAGTTTCTTTCAAACTGACTTGCCATCTTTCCATAGAGATTTTCATTTCCTGGTGATCTCTTTGAATCTACTTCATGTATTCTATTTTTTTAATATTCTTCATCAAATGGTTCTCTCCTTTGTTTGAATTCCTCCCTTTTTCTGTCTATGTCTGCTTGAGGGGTGTTTAGTATCTCTTTTATTAATATTCTTATATCTTGCTTTATTTGACTAAAGATTTCATTTTTGAACTTGTCTAAGAGGTCCCGAATATATCTCTTTATGTCCACTGGTGCTGTGTCTGATATTGCATATTTGCTGTTCTCATTCTCCTTTGTAATTATCTGTCCTGGGTCAATGTTTTCAGGGTTGGGACCTGGGGACTTTTTGTTGTTGCTCCCTCTTCCCATCTTTTTTGCTTCCTCCAGGACGGCCTAGTTTCTTTCTTTGTTGGTTACAATTCTTCCGGAGTACATTGGCTATATGACCCTTTACACTGCCATGTGCTAGTGAGTTGCAGACAGGGACAGCATATGCTGGCCCCTCCCCTCTGGATCAGTCAAGCTGTTGTGGCCTGCACTGTATTACTTTGCACAGCCTCCCCTCCAGATCGATGCGGTGGCGGGGGCAGGGGCGGGAGCAGCTGGTGGGTGCCGAGTCGCTCTGCTCTCCCAGCCTCTGGTGGGCCATGGCAACACGTCTCGCCAGCGGCCTGGAGGTGCCAGAGGCGGTGGCTGGAGCACGATGGCACGGGGATTAGTCAAGCTGCTATGGTGTGCACTGTATTTCTTTGCGCCCATGCATAAGGTTTCTAAGAACTTGTAAAGAGAAGTTCAGTGAATGTTTACGGACAAGATGAAGGTTACAGACTTGTACAATCAAAAGGATATTCCTATACTTGTTAAATATAGTCAATTTTTTTCTGCAGGCATGTTAAACAAAACAGCAGGAAAGTCAATGAAAGTCTGCATAGTGCTTTGTTTCTGATAGCTGTGTCTTTGAAAATTGGCTCCCTTGGTTTCATTATAGACTTCCCTTCTCACCTTGGGCATTTGTCACATATCTGCTGGCATGAGTTTTTAATATATAAGTAATCTTCTAGAAATTCCAGAGTAAATGGTTGCAAATAATTGCCCACAGGTGCTAAGGGACATAGAATTAAGGTAAGAAGCATCATAACCTTAAATTCCAAGGAGGCTTTCAGTTCTCCCCTGTGATTAGGAAATATACTACACAGCAATGCATAATGCTTGCTGTTAAGGGAGCAAGTGAAATTTCATCCCCAGATTATTGCAAGAAGTGGCCTTGGAAGCCTTAAACTCTAGGTACAGAGGTCAAGCGCAGTGCAGCTTGTTTCAGTCATGGAAGAGTAAAGTGTCCTTTGGAAGTGAGCTGACCACTGTAGTGCACTGTTCTGACTGTTCACAAGAGAACCTGTGCTGTCAGTCACATGCAGCTGACTAGATGTGTTTTGCCGCAGAGTTCAACAATCTTTCCCTATAAAGGAACAGATCGTATTTTAGGCTTATTGATCACATACTGTCTCCACCATATATCAATTATTTCAAACAATGTTTGAAAAATGTAAAAATCATTTTAGTTTCAAGGCAGCACAAAAACAGGCCCTGTATTGGATTTGGTCCATTGACCCTAATTTGCCAACTTCTGTCTCAGAGTTTAGCATCACTTTGTAACAAATAAAATATGTCAAGTATATGATTTCTAGAACCAAGGAGAGGAAAATCTTACAGGAATGGAATATTTCCTAAGGAAGCAACAATTCATAAGCCAAAGCACAATCCTGCCTATGAGCAATTGGTATTAGACAGGAAAAATAGAAAGTATAAGTGGAGACCACAAAAGGTTATACGGAATGTTGTCTCAAGTGGTCCTAGAAGAGAAACTGGATCAAGTTCTGGCATGAGTACGGATTTGATATACAGTAGATCTCACTTTAAGAAAATGAAGAACTTTGATTAAAGGCATAAATCTTATCCCTATCTCTGCGGAAAGAACAGAACTAACAGCTTGTGTTGCTGAGAAGAAGCCATGCCAACAAAGACAAGAAGATATATTATGGTACCCATTTTGGATTTACTATTACCTTGTTTTGAAATCCCTTATTACATTCATTGCTTTGTTTTTATTGGTTCTATTCTGTTCTGTTTTGCTTGATATTTTGCTATGTCTGAAAATATGGGCAGCTATTTTGAAGACAATAAGAGGCATTAAGGTAACCTTATCTTGTTTTGAAGTTCTGTTTCTCACTGTCTTGTTTTGATTTGCTATATTCTGCTTTATTTTGGTTGGTTTTATTCTCCCTAAAATAGAAAAATAAAAATAAAAATCCAAGTAGTTGATCAGCTATGTGGTTACCATTTATTCAGAGCTGTATTATTATCAGAGCAAGTGTACAGCAGCCACTCTTCTGGGGGCTTTAGAGGTACACAGAGCACATGAGCCTGCTAGAATCCCGGAGCTTAGATTCCAGTCCTGGACTGGAAATAACAAGCAAGATCAAGAAGTAAACAAGAGCATTCCAAACAGCAGTCACATGCAGAAGAGTTTTCATAAGAAATGAAATAAATTGCAAAAAAACAGCCAACCAACTACCAACACTGTGAGAGGCACAAAGCAACACCCCTCACCTCACTGAATGGCATAGGGCAGGGTTCAGAGGTTCCCCCTCCTCACTCAACCCTAGGTTGAGAGAAGGGATGAGGAGGGGGGAACAGGAACAAGGAAAGCAGAGGGAAAAAGAATTCAGATGTGTTGCATAGCTGTACCTACTACCCACGTGAGTATACTCATGATATACTGTAAACATGAACTAATAAAAATAAAAGAATTGACTGTAAATGCAGAAAAGTTATTTGGCACATAATTAAAATTTGACAGCTACACAAGATGAAGAAGAGAAAGAAAAGGAAGAGGGAGAGGAAGAAGAAGAAGAGGAAAAGGAGGAAGAACAGCATGGAATCAGCTAAGCTCTCTGCTCTGGTAGGAGGCCACCACAGGAAGTGACAGGGCAAGGCATCCAGACACGAACGTCCGCATGAACACAGTGGTGTAAGGAGGAGTGGTGCCATGTCCGCTGCCTCTCCTTCCAGAACATGGCAATGCTTGGCAGTGGTGTAAGAATGCTCCTTCCACCATCTGCTCCTACACACACACACACACACACACACACACACACACACACACACAGGCACTCCTGTCTGGCAAAACCTCATGATTGCACCTGGAACAGAACTCCCACCTACAAGAGCGACACTGTGTGTACCTGGGAAGACCTCTTTGCAGAGCGAGGCAGTTGAGCTGGTACTCAAAGGACAGGAGGACAGTGGTCACCCAGCACTGTGAGACCCACTTTCCAACCAGGAGCAGGGCAACTGTGACATAAGGCATCCAGGAGCTAAGAAGAGCCAAGAGACAGCAGGAAGGCCCATGGGCCCACAGCCTGGGAGCCAGCAGACACTGCAGGAGCAGAGACAGCTCATCTCCTGAGCCCTGCCGTGCTGCAGCCTCTTTTCTGGGCGGCCGAGAGAAATATTGCCTGAAATAAAACACAGCCTCCGCCACAACCACACACCATTCGGATTCAGGTAGAGTTGTGGTGATTAGAAGGCAGCAGGATCAAGCATTTACCGAGCTCCAGTGTATCAGAGACAACAACAGGAGAATTATAATATTGCATCCTCAAAGCAACCTTGTAGATAGATGGTTTTTATAACAGGCGCTTTTATCTATTGAGCAATGAGCATCACAGAAGTTAAGAATGTCAAGCACAGGTTGAATAGTCTTGCATTAAATGATTGCAATGAAAAGTCTTCAGATTTGGGATTCTTTCCAATCTTGTTATAACAGCACAGACACACTGAGTTGGGGAGCAGACCGAAGTGTAAACATGAAATTTACGTATGCTTCCTATATATCTTACATTCCCCAAAGGCAGTCTAAACAGTATAGTTAACAATTTTGTGCATGAAAGAAAGCATCAAAGTGTGGAATCCCTGCTCCTGTGTCATTGTTGGTGATCAAATTTTTCAAGTTTTAAAGCATTTATTTCAGAGTTTTGGATTAAGAGTGTGCTTCCTTACACAGTCACCTGAGAACTGAGACTACAGCCTGTTTTCTTGCTTTTATACTAAAAGTTACTGAAATCTTGCAGACCGTCATTTTGAGTTTGGGTTAAAGATCAGAGAAGCCCTGACACCAGCAGCTGCTGAGAAGACCGGCTAACAGACCAGTACTGCAGTGAGCACTCCGGGGCACATGCCTCATGGGCCAAGACTCAGATGTATGCCCACATGGCTTCAAAACTGCGGTTCTAGCTTACAGTTTAAATGGGACATGGCTTTTCAAAATTTGATGGCTAATTAAAAGAAAGAAGCAATAGGATATGACAGAATAAACAAAACTCTGAAACCAAAGTGTTCAAAGAAATTAGCTGGGCTCAGAATTAAAATGCTGTGTCTTCCTTGGAGATTTATTTTCTCTTCTCTTCAACTTTGGTTCTGTTTTGCTAAGACTATTAATGTGTCTAAGTATAGCAAGAAGAAGTGTGTGTTTTGTATTCCTGATTTTGAAATGGGAGCACTTCATGTACAGAGGACTCTAACGATAATAAATATAGACCTTTTCTGGTCTGAGTATTTCACTTTTTGTACCAAACAGTCCCCAGACTCAAATGCAATGTTTCTGTTGTCACCTGCATGTAGCAGAATGCTCCCTTACATCCATACCGTGGTCCAGCTCTACAAAGAGAATAGTTAATATTCCAACGAGGAAGCACCTGAGTGTTGCCCTACACTGTCATTCTGAATTTAATGCAACAGCATGATGTGACTGGACTGGAGACCCAGGTTAATGCCTACTGTCTTTCACTTTCAATTTAAATAGTAGATTAAGAATGATTTGCTCTTTTTAAACATGAAAGGGACCTTTTGAGACAAAATGTCTTTAAGCCAATTTGGTTGCTGAAGTTGTTGGGCACAAATCCCTGTGGGTAAACATGACAGTGACTGTTGAGAAATACCTCTCAAATTCTTAGAAATGACTGCTTTCCAGTCATACCAATGACAGGAATACCACCAGAAAGCTCAGCCCCAGCCCCGTTCCTCACCAACTTAACTATCCATACCAAGGCAGTGTTTCCCATGGCAAAGGAAATGAGAACGTCTCTCCATTCACTGCCTCTGTTGTTTCTTTTTACTGACTGGGTGCATCAGTGATTCATTTTGTTTTCCTAAAAACATGCCAGGCACACTTGATCACCATCATCTTCAAGGGCTGTGCCGCCCCACCCCGAGTCTGTATTTGGTTAAATTCGAATCTGTATCAGCTGTCTGAGACTTCTGCGATTGGACGATTGACCTTCTTTCATATTGCATGTCTCACAATGCTTTCAATGTGGTGAAGCAATATAAACTGAACTTTTTAAAAAGCCAGATTATGAAATGGACATATTTTGAAGCAGAAAATCATTTTTCTGCTTTAGAGGGGGAAAATCCATCCTTATTCTAGGCTTTCATATGTAGATTGATTTTCCCACTGCTGGGAGCTATCCTAAGTGTACAAAACACAATCAATTTTGGTTACATTTTGATTCTTTTGGAAGATCATGGATGAATAGCACCCTTTTTATCACTCTGTCTTTGTAATCAAAGCATACACATTTGCTACAAAGATCTATGAGGTTTTAGTTATTGTAAGCATAATTCATTCAGTGGCTAAGTCACTTATATTTTAAATCGAAAACCCTCTAGTAACCTTCTTTCAGCATATTCCCACTACAGAAGAGCCTTCAAATAAAAATATTGACAGTGTTTAAAAGAACGGAAAAGAGAAAACATTAAAGAAACTACTCTAAAGAAATTATAATGAAAGGCAAAAGCTGGCTCCATACACTATTTAAGACCAGGATGATCTCTTTTAATCTTTTCCATTGTGATCAGTGGAAAGTGAGAAAGTTTGGCCAAACTTGAATACAAAAGATAGAGTAAGGAAAACTAGTGAAATAGGGCCTTGTACCTGCATTCCACCTTAATTTCCTGTTTGGAGTATGTCTAATGGATCGTGTAAACCAAATCATGAGCATACTAGAAGAAAGTAAGTGTTATAATAGTTTTTAAAGTTTTTACAAGTTCATTTTTTAGAATAAGTCACCTTAAAAGTTAAATAGAGATTAAGATTTCCTACTAGTGGAAATTTAGGGTTTTTTTCCTAAGAATAAACAATATTTTCAATATTGTCCTATTTATTTAAAGCACCAGATGACAATATGTCCTTTAATTTAATCTGGCAATCAATTATATGTCCCTGACTCCATTTCCTCTGGTCATGCAAGCATTAGTGGTATCATAGACAAGAGAAGCTTCTGATCACCTCTGCCAGGGATACTCCTTCTCTTGGCTTCTCACTAAATCACAGCAAAGTAACCTGAACTTTTTTATCATTTCCTTGGGATAAGAAAAGTAGTCGCTATAGCAGAATAATCAGAACATGCCTTGTGCTCATCAACTGATGAATGGAAAAAGAAAGTATTGTACCAACACACCACGGAGCACCACTTAACCATAAAATGACAAAACTGAGCCACCTATAGAAAAATGGGTGGATCTTGAGACCATAATATTAGCAAATCAGACAGTTAGGTTAAATATCACATAGTTTCTCTTATACAAGAATCCCAAGATATAGGTTATTTAAAGAGCAAAATAAAAGAAAGATGTAGGCACCTCAGGATGTAAACTTTTGGAGTAGGTAAAAGGAATGGAGGAGCAGTTCAGAGGAAGGGAGAGAAGAGATAATAGATAGATAGGTAGATAGATAGATGATATTTAGGTAGTATCACTTCCCCACGATGAACATATTTATTATGAATCAAAAAATATAGTAATTAAAAACTGAAAAAAAAAGTAATTTAGAGCAACAATCTGTGAAGTTCAAAAACACCACACATAAAGAGGATTTTAAAAAGTATGGACAAAAATCTACATTACAGTACTGTGAAGTGTACTGCGTATTTCAATACTTCAAGGGACTAGAAAGTCTCTAAACTGACCATCCTGCAAATTTCTCTTCCCCATTCATCCTATCTTCCTCTCCCTCCCTCCTCACTCAGTGACTGAAGTCCTGAAGGCACACACAGCTATCTCTAAGGAAGTTGTGTGCATATATGAGTGTGTGTTAAACAATTTACGCTGTTGTGTGGGTGGAAACATGAGATTTTGTTGCCCAATAAAGAACAAGGATAGCACAGGAATGGAACTGAGAATAATAAACATTAAGAGCTTCCACAGCTGACATTTAAAATGTTTACAAACCACAAAATTTCCATTAACATAAGCTGTGTTTTTATAAAGCAGTAAGAAACTACATAAAATGACACAGATATACAAATAATCTCTATTTCCTGTATCAGAAGAAATGGCACTAGATGACCTCTAAGATCCTGCAGGAAGATTTTACTTAGCCTTAGTTCTTGAGAAGTGTAGATATTGGTGGAGCTCCGAAAATGAACAAATTATGAGAGTATCTTCCTTCCACACTGAAACCAATCTCTTCCACAGAACATTGTATCTCAGGGTCACCCATCCCTGTAAAATATCTATGTATATGAAAGTATTAAACACTGATCGTGTGCTTAGTTTTTTTTTCCTTAGTTCTCAACAAAATGTATTAATTCAGTGCAGACTTCTTGATTCTTCTAATGATGTTTGTTAATCTGCAAAATTCAGTAATTTGCCTTGGATCTCCCAGTCATTAGTGTCAATTACAGAGGCTCTCCCTCAGCCAGATGGTGCTGAGGGAACAGAACAAGAGCAAGTGGAAATAAAATGTGTTTTCTAAAACCTTCCTACACACTGCTTTAAACAAAAACTATGATTTTTAAAGAAAAAATATCACAAGATTTGAGAACATGGCAATTTGTACTTGTGATACATCTTAAACCCAGGGGTCTTTCAGCAGAAGACTCCACTAGTGACAATCTTATGAGCTGAGCATTGAAAGATCATGCAGCAGTGGTCTCCTCTTGGCCATGAAACAAAAGTGGCAGTCCATACAGGCAAAAGTTACTGTTTAGTACTGCTCTGTGTTTAATTCTAAAACCTCCAGCATTTATAAAATAAGAATTAGCAAATCTTCCTTTTTTCATCCTGTTGGTTTGGGACTTGCTTCCTAGGCCAACAAAAAAAAATATATTAAAATAGTCCTAGCCTTTACAAAATCTGTTAGACGACTACTTTTTACCAAAATATGTCTGCCTTAGTTCTGGGCATATTGTAAGCTGTCAGTGAGGAAATGATGAATGGATGGATGAGTGAATAAGGATGGCCTGTCTTCCCAGCCACAAGGCTTCAACAAGCTTTAATGACTCCCCAGCTGGGTGTCTCTCTAAGAGAAAAGTTGAACACAGTGACTTGAACATAAAGTCTATTTGGGGATTGATCCAGAAAGTGTTAATACTGTGAGTAAGGAAGTGAGTGAGGAAGTCAATCAGAGAAGGAAACTTGTACAAAGTATGTCAGTGAGTAGACTGCCATGGTGCTGTGAGCAGCTAGAACTCTGAGTCCGTAAGGGGACTCTACAAAGCAAGCCACAAACTCATTCCACCCAAAGGGCTGCTGTCCACCATTGGGTGAGGTCTGTACTTGGAAGTGTTAACAACCAGACATTTCCAAATTGCCTCACAGAAAAGCCAGAGAAGCAGAAGCTCAGGACTCACAGTGAGAATCCATTGTTGTGTACACAATGGTGAGGGAGAGGAGACTGGACAAAGCATTTGTGATGACAAGTCCCCTCACAGAACTGCAGACCTCGAGGGCTTTTTCCACTGCTCTCTGTGAGAAAGTAACTCTAGACCCAAATTGTGGCAGACCAAACCAACTACAAGTTTACTGATATTTTGGTACAAATTGCCTAGACAAGTGCCTATTCAGGCAGAGACACAATCTTTTAAATAAGCAAAAATTTAAATTCATAGTTTCTCAATTTGTTTTTTATGAAAACCAACTGAATCAAGGACAATGTACAAATACCAAATATATCAAACAGGTTAAACATTTTTTTAAAAAGGTCATTTACTTTTGCTTTTGGTCTGATTAAAATCTGAAAATTGTGTGTGAAAAAATGAAGCATCTCCAAACAACTCTTAGAGAAATGTTCTCACCATGGACTTGTCCAATAAATACAAGTTACACTTTTTAACTTTTTCCACCTTGCATTACTTCAGCTAATTTTTAGGACCCATTATCCTAACCTACTTCAACAGAATGCATTTTGTTAGTTTTCAAAAGTAAGAAATTAACTCCATGTTGGTACACACTGACTCCAGAACTTTCTGTCCTCATCAAAGTTGTTTACTAGAAGAGCCTCTGCAATAGCTTGGTTTTTTCCCAGAGTTACCCTCATGTCTTCATACTTTACCTTCCTATTGAGAAAGCAGAGTTCTCAGTACGAAATGACTTATTGTTATGGTTTGAAGGTGGAACATGCGCAAAGTAGGAGGTTTTGGATGGAAGAAATAATGTGAAAATGTTTCTTTGTACACAATTAGACTTGACGTTCTACAGGCCCAGATGGCCCCAGCAATCTGTGCCTCAGCCCACATAGGACTCCTGATGGGCTCCAGAATGTAGTCCAATGTTCTCCCAGAAATACACATTTTTAGGGCATTTGTTAAAGTCCAAATAGTAAGAACAACCACAGGAGAGTTTATTAGTGTAGTTACTCATGGATACAACAGTTATTCCCAGAGACAAAGGCTGAAGATGAACCTTAAGTCTGACAGAAATCTGTGTCACTAATGTAAGACTCATTTATTTTGCTAATTGTCCTCAAGGTTACTTCTACAAAAACTCATGGTTAAGATCTTCTGGTCACTATCTAGTAGTCATCCATGACAAGGTCTTCATTCTTATGGTCTTTCTATCTTGTTAGATTCTCAATTTAAAAATTTATTTTACAGATTAGAAAAATAAAAAAAATAAGTCTTAAAAATTTAAGTCACATTTTCCCAAGATGTCCAGCTAGTGGCAAAGCAGGGTGCCCACATGTGACTAACTCTAGGACTAAGTCTTGTGATGTGTTGGCAGTGACTGTATAATAATGCCCATTATTGACCAAAGGGAGAGGTTTGTAATGAAAGTATCCAGAAATTAAAGGGGGACATTGTCAACCATGGAAAAGAAAGAAGAGATCACATAAGAAAATAATAGAAATGTAAAGAAACAGTTATTGAGATATAACAGTATTTTGAATTTATGAGGTAGTATCTTTTGCCCCAATCTCATCAATCCATTTTATATATACAAATTACTCAATATTCATTCAAGAATGTTTTTCAGTGCTCACTAATCCCAGATACTATCCTAGGTACTGAAGATACCAAAACAAAGCTCTAGTTTTCACAGATATTTTCCCATCACTGATGAGCAGCGAAATAAGCACATAAACAGAGTAGTCTAACATTAAGTAATATGATCATGGTTAGGGAAGACTGAGTTATTACATTAGTGCACCTGGTTCATTAATCTAGTTCTAGTTTAAGTATCTAGTTCAAGTATCTAGTTCATTGCTGAATTTGTGAAGTAAATGCTATTCAGCTAAGCAGGCCTCCCTGGGGAAAAACCATGTGAATATTGTGCGATCATTACTGTTTTTCCAAATTCAGGAAGACAGAAAGAAAAGAGGGCATTATCATTTTCCTAAGAGGAACTAAAATCTCATTTCAATAAAGTGACTTCCCTACATGTGTCATTAGGAAATATGAGATAAAACAGAGAACTCCAGAGATTCAATTAACTGCTAGCAAAAAAATTGTGTTCATTTGTTGTTTTTTAGATCTACTATCTCATTTGCCTCTACTTGCTAGACAGGACTTACATTATCATTCCATTTTTTTTCAAACTGATGAGCAAACTGAGGAAAAGAATTACTAACAAACTCACCCCAAAGTCAGAGAAGGAAAGGTCTGAACTCAAACGTGTTCTGCCTACACCTTCTAGTACCTTCCAGTGGATGGTCAGGCTTCCAGTAAGTATTGATTCCATGTCTTCCTACAGTAATTTAAAGTAGTGGATATATTTCAACAAGTGTCACCTACCATCCATTTAGTCTTCTTTTAAAAAGCAGTGCCATATTTCAAAAAAATATATGAACAAATTTCTTACTAGTTTGTCATGTTCATCACTCATGGAAATGTATTGATTTTTTTCACGAGTCTTAGGTTTTCAGAAACCACGTGCCCTTGTAAGAAGCTGATGAAGAAAGTCTCATTCAATAAATGCATAAAATCTCAGGTTGTTCACGGACACTTTGACATATTCTTGAATTTACAAGGGTCATACACCTCCAAGTCAGGATTTTTTGGTAAGGTCTAATTTAATTACTGACCTGTACCTCCCATAAAAACAAACAAATAAGCCAAGTCTCCTATCTATGTATTCTAGATTTTCAAATGAACACAAGGTCCATCAAGTGGTTAATGGATTGAGAAAGAGAGTGTACATAATCAAGGAATGGGCAGCATAAAATGTGAATTGGCTTATTTTTGTGAACTTTTATCCTCAGACATAATGTTTAATATCTTTGAACAAATTAAATCTAGAAATTATCTCTATGTGAAACACCAAGGACACTCTCCTTAACTCTGTAGGTACTTCGTTACCGATGGATTGTTTGATCCACTCTAATCATTGCCATGGTGTTAAGACAATGAGCAGGTATTTCATCAATGGATTACTATACTGTGATGGGATAGATAGATTTATTTATTTATTTATTTATTTATTTATTTGTTTATTGGTACCAGGGATTGAACTCACAACCTCGTGTTTGCCAAGCAGGCACTTATCCCACTGAGCTAAATCTCCAGTCCTGTGATAGAATTTTGAAAAAAGCTTATGATTGAAATAAAAGGTTATTGCTAAACAGAAAGTTCCATGTTTGGTCAGGAAAAAAAATGTTAGAAAATGAACCTGTAGACCGAGCCTTCGGATCCTGGCCCTCAGCCCAGAGGAGAGACTGCTTCCAAGCCCACCCTTCCAGCCAAACTTCAGGGATTCCCCACTTCTTGGACCTACTATTGTTGTTGGCCTTTAGTTGCACCTCCTCCTCCTAGAACATTGGACTATAGTGGATTAAACTTGCTGGATTGATGGGAAACTTAGTAACCCCTTATGCAAACAGAGGATCCAGAAGGCTTCTGACTGTGTGGTGAGTTTGCCTCTAAAATAGAGGTCTTCAGTGGGTAAACAGGAACAGTAGTGAAGTCCTCTCCACTACTTGGTGAGCTTGGCAAGCTTGGCAAGACTGTGGGTGAGTCCTTCCTTCATACAAAGAACATCAGGTGGATTGAGCAGTGTGCCAGTAAGGCCTCCCCCAACCTAGAGAAAATTAAAAGGGGTTATAAGATCACCCCATGATACAGGGTCCCAGCCAACACAACACTATAGACAGGAAGATCTGGTGGCCTGGAACAACCTGAAGATAGTAGCAGTGGGAACTAAAAGTTGACTTACATCAATACTCTTAGGCTAGACACCCCAGGAAGAATATAGTACTCACCCAACAGGCCCTGCAAGAGGAATTCAGGTGACTGGCCCTCTTTTCATTGTGGTATCTAGTAATTAGACAAACATCAACCACACCATAAAACCCTAAGATACACACTACCTACAGTTGAGACTAATGGGATTCAAAGATTAAATATTAGCTCAAGAGGTGAAAATGACAAAATGAAAAAGAAAAATCAATCTCAAACATCTAGTCCATCAGGAGCAAGTACAGAAAGCATTGAAATAGAGGATTTTAAAACTCACACACTAGAAATCTCTGAAAAGAAGCGCGTGAAATAAAGAAACAAATCCACGAAGCTATAGAGGAAATCAAATTAGAAATAGTTTCTCACATAATGACAGACATGATAACCTTAGTAAAGGAGTTGCTCAGCATAGCTAGAGAAGAAATAAATAAAAAAAAAACTATAAGAGCATGGGAAAACTTTTGAAACTTTGAATGAACAATATAGAAAACAAGCAGAATGCATGAAAAAATTCAAAGGGATATCCAAGAAATAAAAAATTCTATTGAAATCTAGCAAAACTGTTTAAATGAATCTGAGGATAGAATTTTGAACCTTGAAGACAAGATTGCAGCTAGCAATCATGAAAGGATAGAACTTTTAAAAATAACAAAGAAACACAAAATAACAATTCAGATCTTCAAGATGATGCCAAGAGAAATAAGATAAGATTAACAGACATAAGTGAAGATGCAAGAGTCAACATGAATTACATCATGTTTACAGAAGTAATAGCAGAAAAATTCCCAAACATGGGTAAAAATCTGATATGCAGATAAGTGAGGCATATAGAATGCCAAACAGTCAAAACCAATATAAATCTATACCCAGGGGGCTGGAGATTTAGCTCAGCGGCATAAGCGCCTGCCTTACAAGCAGGCAGTCCTGAGTTCGATTCCCGATACCGATAAAAAGGAAAAAGACAAAAAACAAAAAAATCTACACCCAGACATATAATAATTAAGATCCCAGGCATACAGCATAAAAACAGAATATTAAAAGCTATTAGAGAAAAGACACAACTCATTTATCAAGAAAAGCCCATTAAAATCATGACAGACTTTTCAGCACAAACCCTCAAGTTAAGACAAGCTTGGAGTGGGGTATTTAAAGCCCTGAAGGAAAACAAGTTTCAATCCAGATTGATGTATCCTGAAAAATTGTCTTTGAAAATTAATGGAGAAATACAATACTTCCATGACAAAGAACTGAACCAACTCTAGAAAGAGTACTGAAAAACATATTAGATAGAGATTAAAAATGACTACAATTTCTAAAACAACAGAAAGAAACCACCAAATATGGCAGGCAATTAAACAAGGGCAAAAGCAGAAAAACAACAGTAGGAAAATAACATGACAAAGATGAGCCAGTACATATCAGTTATATCCATCAATGTTAATGGCCTCAAGTTACCTATTAAAACAAATAGGTTGGCAGACTGGATCAAGAAACAGCATCCAACAATATATTATATACAAGAAACACATCTGACTTGAAAGGAAATTCATAGACTGAAAGTCAAAGGATGGAAAACAATATTCCATGTGACAGGAAATCAGAAAAAAGCAGTGTTAGCTATGTTATTTGCAGACAGTGTGAACTTCAAACCAAAATGACCAAAAGAGATACAGAAGGTCACTACACACTTGTTAGTGGAAAAATTCAAGAGAAAGAACTGACAATTATAAATATATATGCACCAAATACAGGCGCACCCAACTATATAAAACAAATGCTAGTAGATATGAAAAAACAAACTCATAAGAACACAATTGTAATAAGGGACATTAATACCCCATTGTCACAAAGAAATAGAACAACTAGACAAAAATTCAGCAAAGAAATAACAGAACTAAATCAAACCTATCAGCAAATGGACTTAGTAGATGTTTACAAAGTATTCCACCCAACCACAAAAGAATACATATTCTTTTAAGCTGCACATGGGACATTCTTCAAAATAGACCATATATTATCCCATAAAATATTCTTAAATGAATTCAAGGGAATTGAACTTATCCCATACATATTATCAGATCATAATGCACTTAAATTGGAAATTAACAGCAAAAGAAATTGCAAAACCTGCATAAATACATGGAAATTAAATAACCTCCTGAACAATCAATGGGTTACGGGTGAAATTAAAGAAGAAATTAAGCAATTACTACAATTCAAAGAAAATGCAGATACAAAATACCAAAAGCTGTGGGACTCAATGAAAGCAGTCCTAAGAGGGAAATATGTAACAAAAATTGTCACATCAAGAAAATAGAATGAGCAGAAATAAACAACCTATGCTACATCTCAAGCTACAAGAAAAAGAAGAGCAAGTAAAAACCAAAGCTCATAAAAGAGAGGAAATTATAAAGATCAGAGCAAAAATTAATGCAATTGAGACTAAAACAAAATACAAAGAATTAATGAATCAAAGAACTGTTTGTTTGAAAGAATAAGTAAAGTTGATAAACCTCTAGCCAACCTTATCAAGAAAAAGAAAGAAAAACTCAAGTTCATACAATGAGGAATGAAAAGAGAGAAATTACCACAGATTCCATGGAAATTCAAAAAATCATGAACACCTGCTTTGAAAAACTTTACTTACATCAGCTTGAAACACAGACAAAAGAAACACTCCTAGAAATGTTTACCAAATCTCAATTAAGAAGATATAACAATTTTGAATAACCCAACATCAGATATTGAAATTGAAAACAAGGGTGTCCACTATTACCATTCCTATTTAATATACTTCAGGAAATATTAGCCAGAGCAATCAGACAAGAGGGAGAAATAAAAGGAATAAAGATAGGAAAGGAAGAAGCTAAATTGTTGCTATTTGTAGATGACATGATACTCTATATAGAAGACTCCAAAAACTCAATAAAAGACTATATCTGGGTACAAAGTCAACACTCAAAACTCAGTAACATTCCTGTACACAAAACACTCCCTGAGAGAGAAATTATGGAAATATTACCTTTCACAATAGCATCTAAAAATATGAAATACTTAGGAATTAACCTAACCAAGAATGTAAAAGACCTACATGTTGGAAATTATACTAGTCTTAAAAAGGAGATTTAAGAGGATATTAGAAAATGGAAGGATATTCCTTCCTCCTGGTTAGGATGAACCAACATTGTGAAAATGGCCATACTCCCAAAACTGTTATACAGATTTAATGCAATCCTAATCAAAATACCATTAGCACACCATACAGGTCTAGAAAAAACATTCCTAAAATTTGTTTGGAACCAGAAGCAACCTAGAATAGCAAAGGCAATTCTGGGCAACAAGGGCAAGGTAGGAGGTATCTCAATTACTGACTTGAAATTATACTACAAAGCTATAGTGATAAAATCAGCATGGTACTGGAAAAGAAATAGACCTGAGGATCAGGGGAACAGGTTAGAAGATGCAAGCACAACTGTAAAGACACTCAGCCACCTTATCTTTGACAAAGGAGCTAGACATGTTCTCTGGAAGAAAGATAGCCTCTTTAATAAATGGTGTTGGAAAAATTGGCTCTCCACATGCACAAGGCTGAAACTACACCCATGTCTATCACCATGCTCTAAACTAAAGTCAAAATGGATCAAATATCTAAATATTAAAACAGAAACACTAAATCTACTGGAAAACAAGGTAGGTAGAAATTCTGGAAACATAGGAATAGGCAGAGAATTCATAAACAAAACACAAACTGCACAGGAAACACTTCAAAAAATCAACAACTGGGATCTTATCTTATTAAAAAGATTTTGCACTCCAAAAGAAATCACCAACAAAGTGAAATGAAAACCCACAAAATGGGAAAGAATTTTAGCTAACAGTCCCTCAGACATAGGGCTTATATCCAGAACATACAAAGAACTGAAAAACCTCAAGCCACCCAAATTCAAAGACCCTTTCCAAAAATGGACATCTCAGCTGAGCACACATCTCTCAGATGAAGATATACAAATGGCAAATAAATATATGAAGAAATGTTTAACATCACTGGTCATTCAAGAAATACAAGTTAAACAACATTGAGATTCCATGTCACTCCAGAAAGAATGGCTGCCATCAACAAATCAACTGATAACAAATGTTGATAAGGCTGTGGAGAAAAAGGAACACTCATTCACTGTTGGTGGGAGTGTAGACTGGTGCAGTCACTGTGGAAATCAGTACAGAGACTCCCCAGAAAACTAGGATTGGAAGTTCCATTCAACTCAGCTATTTCCCACCTGGGTATTTTCCCACAAAAATTGAAAAGGTCATGTCTCGGTGATATATGTGCACCCATGTTGATAGCAACACAATTTGTAATAGCTAAATCTTGGAAGTAACCAAAATGCCCAACAACCACAGAATGGATAAAAGAAAGATGTGATATTTTTATACAATGGAATATTACTCGGCTATAAAAAGGATGATCTTGAGGTTTTTATAGGTAAATGGAGGCAACTTGAGACTATCCTCATAAGTGAAATAAATCAGACTCACTTTTGTAAATATCGTATTGTCTCTCTAATAGAAAAAATGATAATAAAAAACTGAAAGAGTAGTAAGATCCAAAATGTATAATAGATATTGAGATAATGAAAGGGGAGGAAAGTGCTCTAAAGGATATAACTGTATGTTTAAGTGTGCAAGATAGATCACCATACTACTAAGTTTTTGTTAGTTCAACAAACAGAATGGTTTGTACTGTCATTGTTTGATTGTCCACTTTTTATGTTTTGATTTTGTGACCTGAGCAGCTACTTGAAAGATAACAATATATAATTTATCAACTAATGATTTCTTACTTTTTTTTAAATTCTATTATTATTCCTACCCTTTTTTCCATTTTGCTTTTTTTTCTCTAAATAAAAAAGAAAAGAAATGAATCTGTACATATTACACAAGTTTTTTTAAAAAAAATAGAATGCTATTTAGTTGAAATATAGTATAAGTAAACCCAAAAATAGAAGCTGATGGTTTGAAATCTTTTGTAACAGTTTACAAGTTTGTTCTATGAGTAAAACGCATTTACACAGACAAAATTTTAATCAGACACTTTTAACATTAGCAAGACTATGTTTCCACATTTTAAAGCACCATATACTGACCAAAGGGATTCCCAGAAACAAAAAACATCCCCAAAATATTTTCCACTGCATCTTAGGATACGCTAAGCGATATCTGAACAAAGGTAGCTGACTGTTCACTGCCCTCACTGATATATTTGGACTTATTTACAAGAAAGATGAGGCCATTAGTGTTTATATATTTGGATATATTTGCTTTAAATATTTACATCATGAAAACTGCTGAGCACTCTGAGAATGTTTGTGACTTCCTCATAAAGTTTCACCTCAAATGAACGCAAGTAGTTTCAGCCTAAGCGAAACTACTTGTTGACTTCCACAGAGGTGGACAGGAAGTAAGTAGGTCCCGGTAATCATTCTAACTGACTTCCTTTTCTTACCCGTAAAATAAGAGATAGTACAACTCATCTAAACAGAACTGAATTCTCTTGTAAGAAAAAGTCCTTTTGGTTCCAGTCCCTGTCTTTTCCTCATAACACCATCTGGGAGAGATTGCAAATTATCCACTCACATGTTCATTCTCTCCTTACGTGATGAAATAATCCAGTTTGTAGCTGGGAAAGCATCATTACAGACCTTTGAAAACTAGATATAGCTGTTTACTATTTGTTTGACAAGAGATAAAAGGAAATATATTATCAGATTTCTGGAAAATCTTAGAGAGAAAGGACATGTGTTTTGTCTCCCATTCTATTTCTCTACAGCTCGGGACACAAATCTGTTAGGAGACTTTGTAAGGCCATTCTGGTTGGTTCAGACAGTGGAATTCTAAGGAAATCAGGGAAGCAAAATATCCAGAACCTGAGGATCTAAAGTGTGTGGAGCATCTGTTCTAATCTAGGTACTTACCTATCTCAAAATGTGAAAGTGCTAAACTTCTATCTCTTGGTTCTCTACATATCCTAAATTTGGTTTTAATGAACAAGTATTTTTAAACAAATTTTCTTCCCTCAAATTTGATACCTAGCTTTCACACTGTTAACATTATTTTGTTGACTTGGCAAACCTTTAGAACAATCTACTATTTGCTAGTTACTGGGCTAACAGCTGGTGATGGACCTAAGAAGAGAATAAATATGATTCTGATGTTTATAGTCTAGCAAAGGACACAAGCACTGAACTAATAAATGTATAGTTCAAATGTAATGTAAAAATAAAAATGTAGTGATGAAAGTTAAAACAAGATTTTTATTTAGACTGAAAATCAGAGCAGGATTCACTAAAAGTGGCATTAAATGCAACCAAAGGATGCACCTAGTTGTTGCCAAGAGAATTGGAGAACTTGTGAAGATAACATCATCCAGAAAAGAGTTTAATAAGAGTTTAATTTCCTCCTTCAGGAAAGGAGGGACAGGATGCTGCTACCGAGCAAACACAGGGATAGGTTATATCCTGTGACACCGCCAGCATCACCTCAAACTCCTCCCTCTTTCCTAATGTCTAATCACCACCGTGCATCTTTCATGGTTCCTCCAGGTGAGTGTTTTAGTTCTGTATCTTCTTTAGCTCTAGCCCATGTCTACTTCAAATTGAAGTGTCCTCTGTGGTCAGAGTACAAGAATAATGTGATGGACTCTCGTATTGACACAAGCTTAGGAAATACGTCGGAGCTGCCTCAACCCACTGATTCTTTTCCCTTGAGCCACATTAACTCCCAACTGCCACCCTCCATGGTTGTAACCAAAAACCTCTGCCAACATTTGTACTGTAGTTCACTTCCCTAAGAGAGTCATGTGCAGGTTTTACTTGTCTATTTCTTCTAGGTTTCTGAACCAAGAGAATCTGTCCCACATCCTTTTCCCAGAACTCTGACTTGCTTGCTTCCTGTGTGACTCCTCGCTGCCCAGGCTATTCTGACCTCTCCATGAAGGACAGTCACTTTCTCCATGTTTGTCCTTTTAACTGCATAGTTAAGAACACGTACTTCATGTCAATAGGTCCAGGTGTCTAACCCTTTGAAATGCATGAGCGTGCCCTGGCTCTCAAATGCCACAAATTTTAGCTCATAGGCTACCTTCATGTGAATTTAAAAAGTCAGTTTAGCCATTCAAAAGGCAAAACCTGGGCAGGTGCTTGCTGTTTTCTGTATGATCATCCCCTAAAGTAATGTTTGACTCTCAGGGAGTAGGAGTCACCTTGGGAGTCAAGAGTCAAAAAGCAAAGAAATGGCCAGGTTTACGAATTTCAATTCCACCACTAATCTTCATTAAAAAGAAAAAAATCATTCTACTTACATTACAGTTTACTCATTCTGTATCTGCCCATTCCTTTAGAAAGGTAATCTTTTGATATACTCAAGATTGCAGCTTGTGATTCAGACAACCTGGATTTAAATCTCAATTCTACCTCTTACCAGCTGAGAGGGTATTGACATTTTAATTAATTTTTCTAAGCTTCAGTTTTTACCTGTGATATTAATTGTACCAAAATTCAAAGATTGCAGGGAAGACTAAATTATATAATCCATGTCAAGCACTCGTAATAGTGCCTTGAAATGGAACTTGAACAACTAAAAACAAGTTAGTTTTAATTATTATTGGTTAAAATATATATATTCCTTGGGTTTCAGTGCAAAAAAAAACATATTAATCATCTAATCCAACACTGCCAGCCTATAGAATACGTAGACAGTTTGCCAAAGGACATGTCCTGGACTCAGTCTCCTCACTCCAGTACTTGGTTCTCTTGCTTTGTCTACTACAGCATACTAATGCTTACATTTAGTTAACTGATTATAAAGTCTGATTCTATTTGAGTGATTGTATTTAGTAAGCCATCACCAAAAGTGTACTAAAAGATGTCTTTAATATTAAACATTGAGGACTGAGGATATAGCTTAGCAGCACAGCACCTGCCTGGTAAGCTATAAGGTCCTGAATTTGATTCCTGGTACAGGAGAAAAAAAAAAAGAACACACACACATAATATATGACATATTGATTGTGGACATTGATACTGGAAAATTGCAAGAAGGTTAGGCTACAGTTTTGAACTATTCAAATCCTCAAACTGTCTCCTTTCTCTCTGCATAAGGACAATGCACTAATGATAGTGTGGACAAATAAATAAATAATAGCTTTATTGTTTATTGTTAACCTCAGCTCTGGAATTAACTTCACACCTTCCATTTTCAGCATAAATCTTTTTAAACTCAGCTTGTTGCCTTTAGGAATCTATGAATTGAATGAACTTTTAAAAGCTTTGCCTTTGGATAGTAGTGTAACAATTAATATGTGTATTCTGAATCACTGTTACATCTTATAGAATAAGACTTACAATTAGGATCTGTACCTATAATGTACAGGAAAAAGTAGTTGTAAATAGTTTACGTGAAGCATTAATGTTAATGCGTATGCTAAGTACATGTTTAATATGTTTGATAGAAAATTTGAGTGATTAAAAAATGATAGTAATTATCTCTCATTCATGGTGCATGTTGTTTGTTTTAGATGAAATACATTACATTATATTAGCATGCTTGTGACAATAATTCCTTAACAGGCAAAATTTGATGATTTAAAAAAAGATGATTTATTTGGAGGAGTAAAAGTGCCCAAATAAAAGACAATATGTGGAACCAAGCACACAAGTATAGTATCTTCAATGGCATCGGTTGTCAGTGCTTGGTAACAAGAGGAAAATTAGAGTACAAAGATATTCATGTGTGTGTGCGTGTGTGTGTGTGTGTGTGTGTGTGTGTGTGTGTATACAGTGTGTGTTTGTGTGCATGTGTTTGGAACATCTACTGGCAGAAAGATAAATATGTTTTCCTCTCATTGCTTGAATATTTTCAATGAAGGAAAAAGCAAGCCATCAGCTAATTCTACTGTGACTCTGTGAGAGTGAATTGAGTAGAAAATCGTGAAAGTACTGCCAGGAAGTGCTGAGAACACTGCTGAAGTTTGACTTAACTACAAAAATGTTCCCATAACAAATAGAAGGATTTACTGATGAAAAAGATATAAAATACAACCAGGCTTTCAGCATTAAACTGTAAAATGTTTGCAAAAGTGATTTTTATATTTTTATATTTTTGTATAATATCGAAGTAAACAATGGGTGCAGATCAACAAAAACACTCAGACTGATACCAATCTTATGAAAATTTTCTGTTGTGAGTTGATGATGCGCTTGAGAAAAATGAGGACAGAAAAGTAATCCACTAAGTGGCTCAGACAACTGACAGGGATAGGAAGTGTCAGAAAAGCAAAGCCAGGAAATATAGACAAATGTCTCTAGACAAACACTAAAGCCATAAAAACAAAATTGATGCTTGAAATGGTTGGCAGCCAGTGAAGATCCTGATGTAATTGATACCCATAACTTGTTTACTTAGTTTCAGAAGGAGAATACCAAATCAGGCATTTGTTAGGGGAAGAATGAGAAGTATGGATCTGACCACGTAAAGAAAATGTTACAAAAACACAGCAGTGAGGGCAGTGATCATTTAGGTACATCTAGGAACTGTTTAACGTGTGCACACACTTTGTGAAAAACTGTTTCTAGGCAAGTTCTTTACCACTGAGCTACATACACCCACCCCCAAAACAAAACAGACGATTCTTTAAATAAATGTGAAGCTGAAGTCACTAGAGTCACTTTATGGTAGTAAATTTATGCTCAAGAATGACAAGTAATTGTCAAAGACTGTCTGGTTTATTTTAGTACTTATTTACAGGATTTTACAAACAATGTTGGTCTCAAGTAATCTCAGACAAGTAAGAAATAAAAGAGAATAGATGGGCTGGTTGCTTTAGATTATTTGATGAACAATTGTAAGTATAAAAACTTAATTTGCAGACAATGTATGAGAAAACCATAAGAATAAATTGTATAAACCATGATTAATGCACATGGCCATGATTATACAGATAACTACTTTCAAACAACCAGAAATGACTTGCCATGTTGTTCCCTAACCCTCAGGAAGTTTCCAGAAAATTTAATAGAGTATATGCAATTAAATTAGTCTGACATCCACAGCAGGAAAGTTAAAGGCATAATACTATTTTCAGAAATGCAGTCTATTGAGATCATGACAACATTAGTTCTCACTAATCTACTAGAGTTCTTTGGGAAGGACAAATAAATGGTCAGACAAGAGGAGATGGTAGATAATTGTTTTTGACAGGAGAAATTTTCAAGATGTTATTAAACCTCTATAATAGAATCAAACTTTGTTAGCAAGGCAAGCAATGAAATGCTTTTTTTAAAAAAAAATCTGTAATGTAAGCAGTTGACTCCAGATTTCTAATTCATTCACTTCACCTTCAACCCATCCCACATGCCAAAGAAAATTACCAAAATTATTAAAAATGTGAGTCCTTACATGAAAATGTCACTAGATACAATTCTATTGCCAAGAAAGTAGTGAGAATATCTATATACATATATATATAATGCAATGGGTCTAATGATTTCCCTTGAATCCTTTGCTTAAGAATGCAAGGAAATAAGCAAATGACATTGTGGTCCCCCCAACTTGAAAACGTACCAGCTGGAGTTGAGAGAAAACCCTAATGCAGACCTGTCTTCTGCTCCTGGCTCACTGTTCCCACTGAAGTTCCCCAAGGCATCGTGGGTAGAGGAGCTTCACAAGGGCCCAGCAAGGGGATGGTGTCAGGCATTGGGGATACACAGCAGTGCTTCCTCACAGTGTGAGAAGGATGATAACAGCAGTTTAGAAGCCGGCAGCGCCCTGCTGCACACTGTGGCAGAGGGAGAATGGCCAAGACAGAAAACACCCCAGAAGGTCTTCAGTCTTTCAGACAAAGCTTCACTCCACGTGCTGTCTTCTGGAAAGACACACTCAGACTCTGGCTCTCTTCCCAACCAGTCCAATCAAAAAATATAAAAAGATATAAATAAAACAAAATAATCAAGTAAATGCATACTGAAATCATTTAGAGGGCAGCCAGTATATTAGTTAACCAAAGTAATTTTTTTAAAAAAGAACAATTGGTGTAGATCACAATCTTCAATCTATTCTTGAGAGAAAACAAGAAGGAAAGTAAGTTTGGGAGCGATGTCAACAGAACTGATTCTGGGCCTCCTGAGTTTCAAGGGCTAGGACACACCTGGAGGAGTCTCACACTGACAGGCTGTACTGGAAATGGACCCCAGGGTTCCAGGTCCTGGTGTGCACGCACATGTGTAACTTTCCCAGCTTGACAGGAGTGGACCCATTGACTCACTTCTACAGAACAGAATACCACTAAGTGACGACTGGGTTCTAATAAGATGAGAACATGTCTTCCTTCGCACCTGCCCCTCTCACTCTCAGAGACACCAGCAGCCTCCCTGCGAACTATCCAGGGGAAAGACTAACCGCGCAAGAAACCAAAAGGGGCCGCAGCCCCACCCCTGGACAGGAGATGAATCTTAGCAGCACTCATGGAAACAGATCTTCCTTCAAACGAGCCGTCCAGACGCACTGTCAGACCTGTACCTGGACTGCAGCCTTGTGAAAGACCCTGGGCCACACACCAAGCTGAGCTGGGCCCCACCTAACCTGCAGAACTATAAAGTGATAAATGTTTGATGTTTAAACCAATAAGAGGTATTTTGTAAAATAGCCGTATACAACTCAATAACTGGATTTAGCAGCATGGATCTTAGGAATATCAGTAAGTGACAGCAGAAATCATGATTAAGAATTGTTTCCCTACTGTAAGAAAATAAAAAATTACATATGTCTCCCACAATCTTCAATGAATCCTGTATAAAGGTAAGAAATGTTCAAAGAGGAAAAGTAATTGGAATAGGGAAAGGGGGAAAGAAGGAAAAGGAAAAATACATAAATTTGTGTGTGTATAAATATATATATATATATATATATATATATATATATATATGATAGCTAAGCTGACTTTACTACTAATTTTTCAGCTATTGGAAAACTACAGTTAATACTCATATGTTTAGATCCATTTTACATGTCTATATCTGTTAATCTAAGCAACCCTTTTAAAGGTAAGAATATACAGTTACACAACCATTGTCAAATTCCTATCATCTTGTTTGGTAACCTATACTGTTATTTTACTTGGTTTCTTGTTGTTGTCTGTATTGCTTTTTGTTTTTCTTTCCTGTGTCTTTTGAACCTTAAATTTAAAAAAAGAATGAGGTAATTCAGAAAAAATTAAGAATTTGAAGATCACATGAAAGCGCTATCTTAAGCAAACCAACTTATGCTAACGGCCCCATATAATGATAATAATTTATTTGTCTAGGATTTTCTGGCTTCAAAGCTTAAATGTGCATGCATGGTGATAAACAATTTTTCAAAATCATGTCAATTCCACAGAATCGTGACTCTGAGTTTTGGGTCATCCCTTTCATGTATGTGCAATGAACACAAATACACTCTAGCTTCTTCACAAACCAACTTTTCAATCCGAAATTGCTAACTTATTAAGATACACTTTTCCTAGATCAGAGTGTTCATAAAGATGTTTTGGAGTTGTTTTTAACTAAGGCTGTTTTCTAAGAAAAGGTAAAATGTCAACAAAGCCAGTTAGTTAAAAGGGATAAATTGTTTTCTCTTATTTTGTGTTTTTAGATCATGCATTATGCTATTTGGGGAAAGAAATAAATAATAGCTGGAGAAACCAACTGCAGCTAAAATTAAATCATTTGAGTTTTTCTTAAATGATGGTAGAAACAGTCTTATACTATAATGAGCTTTAAATTATATTTCCATGCCAGCAGCTCACTCCTGCTTATAAATTACCATACCTGTTGTCATGTAAACTCCCAAAATATCATAGAAACCATCTCTATGTGAAAGATATCCATATAAATAATTTATATTATTACACCAATACAACTGATTACATTGCAACAATAACTTGGAAAAAAAGGTAATGCTGAGTATCTAAATGTTTGTCCCAAAATTTAAATTTCCTCAATTTGTTGTACATCCTGGATTATGAAACACAATGACATGCTGGCAACATTCAGAAATAATTGGAACTGAAAAAGACAATTAAATTGATAAGTCATAATTAGCAGGCAATCAGTTTTTTTAAAAATAGATCACAAGGTCAAAAGTATAGTGTAATATCCCTATGAATAAAATAAAGATGTCAATCACATAGCCACATTTTATAAAACTGGGATTCATTAATGAACCTAAACTTATCTAAAGCCTGTCTGTTATTAATCTACCTTTTGCTTTCTGATTTTTAAGTGACTAAAAAAGAACAACAATACACAAAACAATGGTTAAATTCAAATAACCTCAGATCTACATCTTATATTTGCCACAAACAATTTGTACTGGGTCTTCTTTTGCTGGCTAATCCATGTCTCTCTGGCGGGTAATTTCCTCAGTTTATAACTTTACACCAACATGCCACGGACATCCTCTTTGATCTGTGACACAAGAAGATGAGAGTCAGGGACTGAATAGATGAGACTCCGCCTCTTCTCGCCTCTGTTTGGTTTCAATCAGTTGGGAACAAGAGCAAACAGAGATCAAGGTATCTACATCTCTGGCTGCCTCTTCAGAATGCAGTGCTGATGGCTGGATTCTTCCACCACAAGCACCTTCACCTTCTAGAACACCTTCCAGTGTTCCCATGCTTCTCTCTTCTCCTGCTTTATGTTAATGTTATGCACCTACAATTCTATAAATAGTCCCTTAATTAAATTCTTATTTCATTTGAAAGTGCTAACTATTTTCTACAGGGATCCTTACCGGTAACGTGCACATATTATATAACTTACATACGTATATACAATGGCACAGAGAGCGAGTGGTTCTTTAACTTAATGAACTACTGTATTTGATATATCCACATTTAATAGTATTATATACAGACAAATATTAATGGGTCTTTCTTTCTCATGTGCTTGCTTTCTTGGTCTGTAAGTTCATAAAATAAAAATTTAGGAAAGAAAATGTCTTTTGGCTTAGCAAAATCCAGCTTTTCCTCAAAATCTTCATTGCCAGTTTCTAAGCCATTTACTAGTGGCATGGACTAAATTGCACTATTTTCCCCCAAAAAATAATCCATAATTAAACAGCAACATCTCAGTCATATATTCCAACTCATAATCTACTTTTAGTATATTTGCATGTACACCTGAAAGCCTCTTTTCTCCAAAATTTATCAAGATACCTAGACATTGCTATTTCCAAAGAGCACCTATTTTATTTCTCCACAATGCCTAATGTTCCAAATGGTCATCTAAGCAGAACTGTAGGAAACAGAATGCAAATTGTATCCTTATCTCTTATTTTAATGCCCATGTGTCTTCTCCTGGGAGCCAGAGTTCTGTATTCTTCCATCAAATAACACATTTACCCTTCACAGCATCTCCTAAAAGTTCTGTACATCTCTCAATGTCAGATTTGAAACTTGGTCTTTTTTCCAGAAAAGGTCTCTTTTCTACATCTCTAGTTGGCATTTAAGAACCTCAAAGTCTGCTACGAGCTGCAATGTAAAAGCTTTTTCCTACAAAATGTAAAATGCCAAAGTGATATTTACAGAACTGTAAATATCTTCTTCACTGAATTTAACTATCATATGCAAGGGCAAGAAGTCACTCCTTAGAAGTCCTGAGGAAAGTTAGAACAAAATTGAAGGGATAAATGTGAGTCACAATTTGCTTTCCCAACTGCAAATGTCTCCATTGAAGTAAGGTGATAGGACATGGGGGTGTCGTGGCAAGACCTAAGGAGTTGTTCTTCCTTTAACATACAGAATCTGGCTTGGAAATTAAAGTTTATCAGAATTTTGTCAATTTTAAAATGTGCACCATGGCCTACAGGTGTAATTCCAGGAACACAGCCAAGGTAGGAAGATCATTTGAGCCCAGCTGTTTAAAACAACCCCGGGTGATATAGGAACACTGACTCAACACTAAAAAAGTACAAGTCAAAATGTGGATGGCTGTAAGACTTATCTGAGCCTCCTCACTTGTGATATGATACAAGACTGTCACACACTGTCCATGAGAAGATACTGTGCTGTTTCCACAGGAGCCTCATTCGATGCTAGTTCTCTTCTCCCTCATTATTTAGTAAAGAGAGGTAGACATGCCACACACAAAATGAACTAGGTAGATCATACTACATTCCATGAAAGGTTTATAAGTTCCTGTGAGAGGGGCGAGTACATCAGGAAACAAGGCTAGGAAGCAGAATTAGACAACTACATGACTCACTTGTAAGAGAAAACATTTAAGCAAAACAGGTAACAGTTTTCCAGCAGAGTAAATATTTTAAAGAACTTACAGAAGACAAGTCTGGAAAGGTGGAAAGGTAGATTGGCTCTTTGGTGTAGATTGTTTAGATTCTAAAATTACTGACCCTTGTACAGTGGCAGATTACAAGGAGATTTTCTGAGGGACAAACATTATTGATTAAAAGTATTGACTTCGAGGTGATAGGATATAGGATGCTCTAGACTAAAAGCCAGTTATCTTAAGTACCTTGCTTATAAAGGCAGCTCCAGGCTGTCTGGGTATAGAGTATGTACTACCTAGTAATTATTAGTCTGCAGGGAAGCAGTTTAGATTCAACTTCCTTGGAAAATGATTCTTATATAATGTCTGTTCAAGAGTGAGTATTCTAGATTGGTTTCTGAAATTTTTGTCCTTTGCTTTTACAAATCAGGTTTTGTTCAGCAATCTGGAAGAAGATGCAATATTATCTTAAAATAACATCTGTTAAACATAAGTGTGTTATTAACTAACCAATTAATAATATGTATACTTGGTTTCTATTACACACATATTTTGCCGTCTGAAAAGCTACCTGCACAGCTCAAATTGGTTTCTTTGTAATATTCCTGGGTTTACAAGAAAGTAGTAGAAATTGTGTTGCTTTTACTTTGTCAAACATTTATATTCAGGACTTCCATTATGAGATTAACCTGGGAAATGAATTAACTAACCCAATACCACTGGCTCTCTCTTGATTAGATATCAGTTTTGCTAATATAGAAAAACACTTTCAAAAGTGCAATGATATTGAACACCAGAAAGAATAAACTGTTTATTTTGTTGACCATTAACCCATAAGTCAGTATCTTGGTTACCTTTCTGTCATTGCTGAGACAAAATACCTGATGCCCAAAATTAAGAAAGAAATGGTTTATTTAACTTATAGTTCAGTGCATACTCAGCTGTCTCCAAGACAGGGTGGTGTAGCTAAAGAGCAACCATTAATGCAGCATAAGCAACAAGAGTGAACAGAGTTAAAGGGGGAAAAGCACGCCTCCTTCCCTCCCTGCTATTGTGTGCCACCTCCTGCCCCTGGGCAGGTGCAGCACTCATTCCACCAATTCCAGTGATAGACAACAAACCAATCACAAGCACTAGATTCAGTCATCTCTATGACTGCATGAGGCTTTGGGGGGGACATTTAAACAAACCACAACAGTCAGCATAGGGCAGGATATTGTGTTAATGTTCTCTAGAACAGAACCAATGAGAAGTATTTATTTGCAAGGATTCATTAGATGTTTTACATAGATCAGAAACTGGAGGGTCTCCCTACCTCAGTCTGTGAGCAGAAGAACTGGGGAACCAACAGTCACTTTGTCCATAGAATTGGAAGCCTTGGAACCAGAGGCAACAGTGATTCAACATCCCCCAAGGCTGAGCCCTGAAGGAGCTATATGGGGATGTAAGGTTTTGTTCAAAGGCTGAAACTGTAGAGTCTGATGTCCATGAGGAATGGCAGGTTCGACACAGTCACTCAAGAAGTAAGCTTGCTTGCATGGCAGGGGAAGCTGTGTCTTGTCCTTCCCTCTTCTTCTATCATGGTGTGTGTGTGTGTGTGTGTACGTGTGTGTGTGTGTGTGTGTGGTATTGGCCTTTGCACTATGATACACCACCACTTCATTTTTAGTTTTATTTACGGCAGTGTCTTTCTAAAAGACAGGGTCTTGCTAAGTCACTAAACCATCCAGGCTGGGTTCACCTTGGAATCCTCCTGCCTCAGTCCTCTAGAGGGTTGCCTTTACAAGTGTGTCACCACACCCAGACCAAAACCTTTCATTCTATCCTATTGGATGGTACCACCCACATGCAGGCAGGCCTTCTTCTCGGGTCATCTCCTGTCAATCCTCTCTGAAAATGACCTCACAGACACAGCCAGAAGTTTCTTTACTAAAGTTATAGGCATCTCTCAGTCTAATCAAGTAGAAAACCAAGATTAAAACTCAGACACTGAAAATGAGTACATGTAAGGCCATATAGCCATATGGATACAACTATAAGGTGATTAAGTTCCAGTTCTTAAATTCTCCAAGCAGGATATACTCTTTAAAATCTGATAAATAACAGCCAGTAATATCTTTCTATATGTCTTTATAGATATAGATATCACACATTATGTAAGTTATGTTCCTCCACATGTATACACTGTTTCACAATTTTAAATGCTGGTAACTTAAATGGGTTTCAAGCCAATTCCAATTATTTGCCTACTGAATTTGAGGCTAACTATGGTGCATCGTATTACTTAGCACTTCACAAATTATTTTACTTTGTGCTCACAAATAACTTAGTTATGGGCTCAAATGTTAACATTCTTGTTTAAAAATGAGGAAATAAAACAAAACAAATGTCTAATTGAGTTGGTTTGTATGTAGTCACTGAATAAACTTGTAAATTTTTGTTGGAGGCAAAGGTAACACATTTTCAGATTTTAGTCCAGTGCATTTTCCAATACAACCAATTCCTGCTTTGCTGTCTGTTGTCTTTATCATTTTCCTCTGAGGAAAACATTAAAATGATTAACAAAGACCTCCTGCTGCTCACTAAGTTGATACTGTCAGCCATAGTCTTCTTAATTCTCTCTTAATTTCATTTTACCCTTAAATAACTCTGTAATATGGTGTTTGTATCCTGATTTTACAACAAAGGAAATGAATAAAAAGTGTACTTTACCCACTTAAGCTTATGAACCTAATAGCTGACAGACAGTTAACAGATTCTAAAACACTGAGATTGCATGGCATCAAAGTCAATATTTACCATCAGTATGATTTATACAGAAATATCACTGCAATTTAGGAGGATATAAGAAAAGTTATATAATTGCTATAACTACACATTACATGTGTGTGATTGACCATACTTACTGTACCAAAACTGATGTGTTAGGAGGGCATATAAATATATAAATAAATGAGCCACTATAAGGGACACTAAATATATCCCTATGTTAGGAGGGCATATAAATATATAAATAAATGAGCCACTATAAGGGACACTAAATATATCCCTATTCAGATGCAGGAATCCCTAAATGTTTAATTTTGCCAGTCATTTTTAACAGGAGAAATTTCTAAACATCACTTACAATAGGAGCATGTATTATCTCTGCTTGGTGCTTAAATGTATTTATTTTAAGTTGTAGTTTAATTAGGGCCCTCAAATAAATGCCATGAGTGGGAATATGTAGTCAGGAAGTAGGTGACAGCCTTCCAAGAGGAAGAAAGCTGTCTGGTTCAGATCTCCAAGGAGAATCAAGGTTCAAGTACATCACCAAATTTAGGACACACTGACCTTCTAAACGATTATTTGATTGTGAGCCATGCAAGCATACTTCTTAATACATGGGTGCTTCAGTTACGATATTTGACTTGTTAGGGTTTACTATTATAATAAGGCAATGCATTGCACCCTTCTGAGAAAGTCACTATTAACCCTATGACATTATTGAATACCATGCTTAAACTTGACTAACTCTAATTTAACATTTAGTATTTAAATTATTTTAATCATTTTTTTATTTGTGAGATTCACCAACAAATCTGCAACAACATTGGTAAATTTCGACCCTACTTGGCATGGCAGGCAAAGGAGAGGGATTCTGCCTTCAAGGGATACATTCTCCATAGCCCTTACTTTCTCCTGTACTATGAGGAAGAATTAACCATTCTTCTTGAGGGTAGAGTGATACATGATATTTGTGATACATATGAGAGTGTCCTAGCAACGAAAGGTAAAGACTAGCGCATTACAGATTTTCTGTGAAGATTTCTATGATGCCTTCAAAATCACTCAAATTATTCAACATTCTGACATAATGACATGGTAAGGAAAATACATGGCTATACAAAGGCTCTAGTATTATATATTTTTTAAAAAACTGTAAATGAAATGCTGGTATATTATGGTCTACCTATTAATCAAGATTTCAAAATTCTTTTAGATATTTCATTAATGTCTTATTGTATAGCAAAATAATTACGTTTTTACAAAAGTAAAATAAAACAGGATAGAGGCAATATAGAATTTCAAAAAAGTAGGAAATTAAAACAATTAGCATATTGCATATTGTTATCTTAGACGTAGTTGTCCACGTTACAAGATTTAGCCACAAAAACATGATTAAACAAGGGTCCAGGGATTTAGCTCAGTGGCCTAAGCACTTGCCTGGTAAGTGTGATGTAGTGAGTTTGATACCAATACCCCAAAAACAGACAAAAAAATGATCAAATAATCAAACAATGAAATCACAAACTAGCAGTATGATTATCTATCTTGTACACACATGCATACATGTATGTATATCTACATATAATCTTTTCCCTTCTTCCTTCTTTCCTTTCCCCTATCTCTCTTGAACACTTTCTTTCCCTTTCATTACTACAATATCTATTATACAATTTGGATCTTATTATTCCTACAAGCTTTTTACGTGAAGGAGACAATACAATATTTACAAATGTTGGTTTGACTTATTCCACTTAGGAGTGTGGGCCGAAATTGCCTCCATTTACCTATAAAAGCCTCAATATTATCCTTCTTTCTAGTTGAGTGATATTCCATTTTATAAAAGTATCACATCTTTTTTATCCATTCTGCAGCTGATGGGCATTTGGGTTGTTTCTAAGATTTAGCTACTACAAATTGTGCTGCTATAAACATGGATGCACATACATTTCTGCAGCATGATATTTTCAATTTTCTGGGAAAATATTCAGAAAGAAAATAGCTTGATTGAATTGAATTTCTAGTCCTAGTTTGTTGAGGAATCTCCACACTGATTTCCACAGTGTCTGCACCAGTCTACACTCCCACAGCAGTGAAGTAGTGTTCCTTTTTCCTCACAGCACCAACAACATTTGTTATCGATTGATTTCTTGATGGCAGCCATTATTTCTGGAGTGAGATGGAATCTTAATGCTGCTTTAATTTGAATTTCTTGAATGACCAGTGATGGTGAACATTTTTTTCATATATTTGCCATTTGTATTTCTTCATCTGAGAAGTACATATTTATCTCAGATGCCTATTTTTGGAATGGGTCTTTGAATTTGGGGGTCTTCATATTTTTCAATTCTTTATATGTTCTAGATTTGTCATTTTTCTGAGGGACAGTTGGCCAAAATTCTTTCCAATTCTGTGGGCTTTTTTACTCTGTGGATGAATTTATTTACTATTTATTTATTTATTTGTTTATTTTTGGTACTGGGGATCAAAGTCATGATCTCGCACTTGTCAGGCAGGTGCTTATGCTGCTGAGCTAAACCCCTGGCCCTGTTGGTTATTTCTTTTGAAGTGCAGAATCTTTTTAATGAGATGAGGTTCCCAGTTATTGATTCCTTCAAGTACTTTCATACAGTTTCATTCTGTTCATGAACTCTTTTTGTACCCCTATGTCTTCAAGATTTCTACATAACTTGTATTACAGTAGATTTAGTGTTTCTATTTTAATATTCAGATCTTTGATCCATTTTGACTTTAGTTTAGTGCATGGTGATAGACATGGGTCTAGTTTCATTCTTCAGCATGTGAAAAGCCAATTGTTCTAACACCATTTATTAAGGAGACTATCTTTTCCCAGTGAACATCCTTACCCCTTTGTCAAAGATAAAGTGGTTGAGTGTCTTTGTAGATGTGTCTACATCTTCTAATCTGTTCCAGTGATCCTCAGGTCTGTTTTTTGGTCAGTACCATGCTGATTTTATCACAGTAACTTTGTAGTACAATTTCAAGTCAGGGATTGTGGTGCCTCCTGCCGTGCCTTTGTTGCCCAGAATTGTTTTTGTTATTCCAAGACTCTTCTGTTTCCAAATGAATTTAGGAACATTTTATCTTATCTGTAAGGTATGTTAATGGTATTTTGATTGGAATTGCATTAAACCTGTGTAGCAGTTTTGCGAATATGACCATTTTTACTATATTGGCTCTTCCCATCCAGGACTAAAGGATATCTTTTCATTTTCTGACATCCTCCTCAATCTCCTTTTTTAGAGTACTATAGTTTTCAATGTATAGATCTTTTCCATCCTTTGTTAGGTTGATTCCATCCTCTTTGGTTGATTCCTAATTAGGTTGATTTCAAAAATTTCATTTTTGTGGATGCTATTGTGAAAGGTGATATTTCCATAATTTCTCTCTCAGTGATTTTATTGTTTGTGTACAGGAGTTCTATTGATTTTTGACTTTGTATTCAGCTACACTGTTGAATTTGCTTATTAAGTCTAGTAGTCTTTTGATGGAGTTTTTGGGTCTTCTATGTAGAGTATCACATCATCGGCCAATACTGATAATTTAACTTCTTCCTTTCCTGTCCTTATTCCTTTTATTTATCACTCTTTTCTAATTGCTCTGGTGAAAGTTTCCAGAATAATACTGAAGAGCAATAGTGATAGTGGACTTATCTTGTTCCTGATTTTAGAGTGAAACTTTCAGGTTTTGTCCATTTAGTATGATATTGGTTGTTGGCTTATCATATATGGCTTTTATCAGATTGAGGTAGACACCATCTATTCCAATGTTCTGTAGGGTTTTTTTATCATGAGCAAGTTTTGGACTTTATCAAAACCTTTTTCTGTATCTGTTGAGATGATCATGTGATTTTTGTCTTTGGTTCTGTTGATGTGGTGTGTTATATTTATTGATTTGCATATATTGAACGATCCCTGCATTCCTGGGATAAATCCCACTTGGTCATTATGTATAATCTTCTTAATGATTTTTTGCATTCTATTTGCTAGTATTTTATTGAGAATTTTTGTGTTGTTGTTCATTAATGAGAGTGGCCTATAGTTCTCCTTTTTAGTTGGGTCTTTCTCTGGTTTTGGTATCAGAGTAACACCAAATGAGTTAGGGGAATTGCTTTCTTTTCAATTTCATTGGAGTTTGAGGAGTACTGTAATTAAATCTTCTCTAAATTTCCCTTAGAATTCAGTTGTGACTCCATCAGGACCTTGGCTTTTCTTTGTTGGTAAGTTTTTGATTACATTTTCCTTTTCATTAACTGATTGGGTTACTCAAAATTTTTATATCTTCTTGATTCAGCTTTCATAATTCATATGTTTCTAAGAATCTGTCCATTCTCTCTGTATTTTCCAGCCTATGTGACTAAGGATTTTCAAGGTAGGTACTCATGATCTTCTGAATGTCCACAGGATCTGTACTAATTTCATCTTTTCCATTCCTTATTGCATGAATTTGAGTTTTTTCTTTCTTTTTCTTGATAAGGTTGGCTAAGGGCATATCAATTATGCTTATTCTTTCAAAGAACCAGCTCTTCAATCATTAATTCTTTGTATTGTTTTCTTAATCTCAATTGCATTAATTTATGCTCTGGTCTTTATAATTTCCTCCCTTCTATGAGCTTTGGTCTTGACTTGCTCTTCTTTTTCTAGAAGCTTGAGGTGTAGCATTAGCTTATTTGTGCTCATTCCATTTTCTTGATATGTTACTATATCTTGCTATATATTTCACTCTTAGGACCACTTTCATTGCATCCCACAGGTTTCAGTATGTTGTATGTACATTTGTATTGAATAGTAGATAGTTTAATTTCTTCTTTAATTTCAGCTGTAATCTATTGATTGTTCAGGAGGGTGTTGATTTTGCAGTATCTTTTGTCATTAATTTCAGTGCACTATGGTAAGATAATATACATGGGATAATTTCAGTCATTTTGCATTATTTTAAGCATTTTATATGATCACTAGCTATGATCCTGTCTTTAAGGTCTGACCATCTATCTTCACTTTCATTCAAGTGGTTTCACAAGCTTTCAATGGAATTTTAATTCCCTGGATATCTTGTTGAACTGGCTTCAGGCATTCTACTTCTTTCTTATATTGTTCATTCATGGTTTTCCATCATTTCCCCATTTTTATCCATGTCTTCTCTAGCTTGCTGAGCAACATTTTTATTAAGGTTGTCATTTGTTTCTTTACCTGAGAGATTATTTCCAATCTGATTTTCTCTATAGCCTCATGATTTTTTTTATTTCACTTGCTATATTTTCAGAAATTTCAAGTGTATGACTTCCAGTGTCCTCTATTTCTGTTTCCTGTACTTGTTCCTGAAAGACTGAGTATTGGGATTGCATTTTGCTTTTTCGTTTTGTCATTTTTGCCTCTGAGTTAATATTTTGGTATTTTGAATCCTGCTAGTCTCAACTGTCCATTATGTGTCTTAGGGTCCTACTGTGTGGCTCCCATTCACCAGTTACTGGGTCCTACAGTGTAGGGGAGGGGCCAGTCACTTGAATTCTTCCTGCATGGCCCTTTGGGTGAGTTATATATTCTTCCTAGGTTGGCTAGCCTAGGAATATTGTTATTTCCTATTTTTAATGTGGTTTCAGGCGGTTCCAGGTCACCATATCTACCTGTTTATAGTGTGCCCCTCAAGTGGGACCCTAATGTGTCACTGGGGTCTCTTAGGCCCTTTCTAGTTCCTCCAGGTGGGAGAAGACCTCATTGGTGCTCTTGCCAACCCACTGGGAATTCTCTTAATGGAAAAAGGTCTCACTCACCAAGGTCTTAGCCCTCCAAAGTCCTACACTTGGGAGGAGGGTTATATGAGGCTCCTGTTGACCCATTGAGGTCCTCTACTTGAAGTGGAGACTCAGAACATGGCTGCTGGTACACCAGGTACCTCTGTGTAGGTGTAGGGGTTGCTGAAGCTCTGACAAGCTCACCAAGGTACTACAGGTGGTAAAAAGGATCACTGATGGCCTGTGGGCTGCTCAGGCCTTTCAGGTGATGGGGGAATGGAGGTCTACAAGCACATCAGCTGCTGACATACCTTTGGTGCTTTGGGGGGACATCTAGATACAAACCATAACAGAAGGCTTTGCCATTGATGTGTTATACCTCAAAAGTTATAGGGCACAAGATTAACATCAATTAAGAGCTCTCTTGGCTCCTGAGATGTGCATATCTGAATTTAAGTTCTCATAATTTTAGGAGCAGACTTTAGTAAAATGAAAAGAATCTTATGTTCCTGTTGAGACTTTTAAATTCTGAGTTCCACTGATTTCTAGCACTGGAGGGAACATGACGAACAGGGAGCTTGCAGAGGCTGTGATTTTCAGAGCAAACCAATCTATTGCAGTGGCAGTTCTTGAGGAAGACTTGAGTACCAGTAAATACAGACTTTGCAGACCCCAAGTTAGCTTACGAACTGTGATGGTCATATTCCATCTTGAAAAGGGAGTCAATAAAAGAGAGCTGGAAAACACAAATGAAGAAGGATCGTGAAACACATTTAGCATTGTTTATATACTAGAAGTGTAAAGAAATAAAACCAACAGAGAGAGAGAATAAAACTCACAAAAAATAAGTCATTTGGGAAAGAGAGATAAATATATGGGAAAGAAAAGAAAAAATACTCAAGTAAAGGGGCTGGGGATTTAGCTCAGCGGCATAAGCGCCTGGCTTGCAAGCAAGCAGTCGTGAGTTCAATCCCTGGTACCAATAAAAAGGAAAAACTCAAGTAAATGCCAGAAGAAAGATCAAAGTTTATAACTTCTTAAATTTAGTAAATACTTTAGTACCTCATTGGCCTACTGTGACCTAGAATGACTTCAGGCTTCAGGTAACAAGAGCTGCTGCTCATTCCTCCATTTGATGCTTCCCCATAGCAACACACACACACTCATGGGCGCACACACAAGCACTTAGTGACTGCATGAAAACACACTCATGCAACTTTGGCACTCAGATCTTGTACTCAGCCCACAGAAATACCACAGAAAATGAGTCTCTTATGACCCCACTTTGTGGGGATGCTGTATGGCTTGTGAATGGTGAGGTTAGAGAGGTAAAAAGAGAACACAGTGCCTAGTGGGAAGGATTTAAATAATGAAATTGATTAAGAAAAACAACCAATTAATCTTCTTACACATCTTTCCTCTCCTAGCACAAAGAAGTAAATTCCCAAGTAATAAAGCATGGCTCTTAGGATACACATATTAATTTGTTTTTCTTGTATCACAAACAATGCCTCTAAAGGTACCCTTGCATTTGAGTATGTACAATATTTGCATTTAATGAGACATTTTTCAACACTAGACAATTTCTATACTCTTACTATATATGTGCCTTAGTCCACATGTATTAAAGCAACATTGTTAGAATTCATCATTTTTATAAAAAGTCAATAAGATCTATATAAAATTCAAAGATTTATATACACAACTTGATTTCAAAATCTTACATTTACTATTTATAGTTTGTATTTCTTTTGATTTTATATATTTTCACAAAATATGTATTCATTTAATAGCATAGTACTCAAAATCCAGTCTGAAAAACAAAATTCACCTGTGATTTTCACAGAAGGAACTTAATGTAACAATTTTTAAATAGATGTTAAATGTCCGAGGAGGGGAAGGAGCAACACAGAAAGACTAAGTGCTAAAAGACACATCCATTCCTTGCGCAGGATGAACAAAAAGAAGTGAAGAGAGAAATTTGCCTTTGTCCTCCACCACAGTCTTAGGGGGTTGAGGGTTTTTACATGGTATGGTGATCCAAATCTTCATTCTTAAAGAATCTAGATCTTTGTTGACTCTGTATTTATTTTTTCTTTGTTTTTATTTGCCTAACTTTTCATTAATTTTCACTGTTTGCTATGGAAATACTAACATGTCCAAGAAATTCACTGGCTTCTGGAGATCGTCCACATTTTCCACCATAAATGAAGATCCCATTTGCTCTGGGTAATTCCCACAGCCATTCAAAGGGCTCCTTCCCGTTTCATCTGCTTGTGTGTTCAAAAGCACAAAAAGTTCCAATGCATGTGGCAGTTCCATGCAATGAGACTGTCCAGCCCAGCATGTACTCCTTCTTTTGAAACTAAGAGGGTCACAGTAATGTATCTCCAACCTGTGGCAAGTGACAATAAAAAAATAAACAAAAATAAATCTTCAAGGGGGTTATGAGATAGAACTGTAAGGAGGGCCATTCTCTTGTCTATGCTTCCCAGACTACTCATTTATTAAATGACATAAATGGCAAAATACATTGATTGGTGATTAATTATTACATCACTATTTAACATAACTTATTAAAAACCCTGTTATTTCAGTGCACTGTTTTCCAGGGGGTACAATGGAGTATTATGAAGAAAACTTAAATAACTAATACATATATAGAAAGTAAGTTTAATTTTTTAATATTTTGTGTTTCTTTTTTATTCATTTTTGGTAAAATATATATATTTGATTTGTACTCTTTAATACAATTATACCTTATTTTTAAAACTTAGTATCATTATGACTACAAGTCCAGAGCATGATAGAAATGGAAGACATAAACAGAACTCACAAAAAGTAGAAAAGAAAATCTTTGAAGAGTTAGTCCTTAAATTGTTTAAATGCTAACAATAGAGGGATATAGAGTTTTGTCAAATAAAATACATAAAGTTGACAAATGAGGCATTATAACTATTTAACGATTCTTTACTAATTAAAATAATACATAGGCATTCTAAGATTATCATCTAATTCTCAACTTAAATAGGTCAGTTGAAAGCATATATTTTACTTAATGATATAGTTACTGATCACAGAAATGAAAATATTAAAATGAATTTCTCATATCAAATCTAGGACTGAGAATCAACAAATCTCTAGGGCTGGAGTGCCTGTTTAAAGTAAAGAAATTTTTATTTGGAAAATGAATGAATTACATAAAAAAAACAAAAGTTCTTGATCACGTACTGTGGCTATTGAATGGTACTTCTCAAAAATAGTAATCACTGAGAACAAGTGGTTATTTCTAAGAAAACATGATTTGAATTTAATGATCCAAATTTATAATTTCAGTTTTCCTTTCTCTTATCTTGGAAGAATATTTATGTTTAGCTTTATGCCGAAACTTTTCCAACTAGAAAATTATAAGAATGAGGTTTTAAAAATGTTTAATAAAATATGTGTAACATAAATTTGACATTTTGTCATTTTTTAGTGCACAGTTTAGTGGCATTAAGTACAGTCGCATTTGTATAATAATCGAACCTATCCATCTCTATAACCTGTTGCCATCCCTAACTGAAATCCTGCAGTCATTAGATAACTCAGTACTCTCTCTTTCTTATAGAGAAATGGGCTCTTATATTTTAAACTCAAAAGTAAAGTACTCTGTTTCTATTATTACTGCTTTTACATTGTAGTTGATAGTATTTAAATTGGCATTTAAAAGAGTAAAACAGGAAATACTCTTGCACAGAAATACACATAAACAATAGCTGGAACTGGGAGATGTGAGTAAACAATAAGATAATAGTGCTTACTACTAAGTCAGTGCCAGTAAGAGAACTTGTGTCTGACCAAAGAGGTCCCAGGTACTGAGCAGTCCGCTGAGCTTCTCATCTTCCCTCCTCTACCCACTCTCATCAGTACCAAGTTAAAGTATTATATCTAAGTCAGATTTTGTGGAAGTGCGAGTATTTCATCTCTTTTACAAAAGCCATTTCACCTGGAAAAAATTATTTCTTAATTACAGGCTCTGTGCTTTAACTTTAAAAGATATTAAAAAGACCATTCAGTATCTAGGACTTGCATAGTTGAAAGAAAGAAAGAAAGAAAGAAAGAAAGAAAGAAAGAAAGAAAGAAAGAAAGAAAGAAAGAAAGAAAGGAGGAAAGAAAGGACCATTTTCATTTGAAAACAGAATTCCACTGTTCAGATTACCGAAGCTGCCATGCTAGGAGCTGTGATTTGTGATAAGGCTGAGTGAGGTCTGCAGCCCTAGAACTGCTCACAGCACCTGCGTGGACACGGGCACCCTATGTTTCCTCCTGTACCCTGGGCAGAAGATGTGCATTCAGCAACTAAATCTGACATCTGCTAGTAAAAAGTCATGCATCGCAAGGATTCTTTGATATTCAAATTTGCTGGGAAAATGCCTATTTTTCATTAATTAAACCAAATTTGTGAATTTATATGCTTAGTAATTTTATTTTCCGCTTTTAGATGCAGTTCCTTCCATTTAGGAGATTATTTTATTTTACATTTATCCATGTATTCCCTTTTATAATGAACAATAGAAAGAATTTATTTTAAAGCATCAGTAAAATCAAATTCCAAGCATTATTTGGGATGCGGAGCTTTTTATTTTTGCTTTGTTTTTGCTTTTTAGAAGTATTTTCCACTTTCCCTCATGGAATGAGGCTGTTAAAATAAAATGCTTGTAGTAGAGACCCAACAACTCAGGGCATCAGCCACAGATGAACAGAAAAATCAAACATACTGAAAAGCCAAATACTCTCAGTTATTTAGTGAAAAATTTGAGTTACTGGGTTTTTTTTCTTCCACAGAGGACACAGTTACAAAGAAAGAAATGACACCCTCCCCCCACCTTTTTTTTTTTTTTTACGTTTCAGAGAATGACAAATATAAAGTTACTTTAAAGAGTATCTCATTTCTAAAGGTTGTAGAACTGTGCAGTAGGAAGAACTAAGAAACACATTACTCCTTTGCTCAGTTTCTTTTCTGCTGATCCCACCTGAGGGCGGGTTTTCTGAGTGAGGATGTGATTTACCTCTGATTCAAAATGTCATTAACACTGAACACAAAATCTGAGACAATGTGACGTTTATAGTCCATGAAAGAATTGTGTTTGCACTGAAACATTCAATGTTTGTACACATGAAATTCATTCTACTAATCTAACCAAAACTCCACATTGTAAGATTGGACCTCTTAGATTAAGACATGAAAAGACTACCACCAAACAAGAATATCTAGTTCTGCAATGAAAATATGAGTTGGATTTCCCTTTAGCGAACTAGTAAACGAAACTGATACCAAATCAGTTATGAATTTTGAACAGAGAATGGGTCCTGAAGTCACCATTTGCCACCAAATGCTGACTGCCTGGCTGCCTGTTTTGGTTAGTGGTGAAAGCAAAGGGCATATTTTATGATAACCTGTTCGAGTTTGTCTGATAAAACAGAGGTAAGATGATCTTTTGATTTTCAACTAGCAGTTAGATACCAATCACAAATGAATCCAAAGATGGAATTGAGGTGACTTTCTTCAGTGCCCTTCATGAGCAGCAAAGTCTGCTACCACATATTTGCTTCTGAGATGAAAAGCTGCTCCATGGTAGAAAAAACAAGAGTCCAGGACCCTCAAAGTCAAGGCCTACAGTGACCCACTTGCATGAATTTAGGAATCTTTGAGGTATTCCCAACTGGGGCTTTGCGGAATAAATGTTTTATGTTATGAAATCATAGCCACAAAACTTATCAAAGAAAGTATGACAGGTCACTCTAGCTGAAATTTATTAAAATATCTCAGCCAGTTTGAAACTCTATTTTCAGTGAGATCTCTCTCTCTCTCCCTCTTTCTTTCTCTCTCTCTCTCTCTCTGAATCTGTAGAAACAGAAAGAATATTTTTATAACATCCATATCTAGCATTTAATATTGTTACCTCTAGTTTTTTCTAGTTGCACTTTCTTTATAAAAGATATTACAGTTGATCACTACACACATGCACATAACTTATGTAGGAAATAAAATCTCTCCTGAACCCTTTCCCCCACTATATCAAATAAACTTAATGTCTTTTTCTCATACTCTTTCAGGTATTTTTATTAGACAAACTTTGCCAATCTGTAATTCATTAAAATTTGTATTTGGAAATACTTAACTCTGATATTAAAAAGTGTGCAGAAAGAAATGTGTTTCACAGCTGAATTAAACTTTCTTCTCTATCAGTGTTATAAAAACTCAATTTCCTTCATTTCACCTTAATTTTTACATCTTTTTAATTTTGCATTATATTCAAAGCAAATATTGTTACTTAGACTGAAACTTCAGGGATTTCAAGGTAGTACTTTGTTTCTCTAACTTCTATTTTTTTTTCTGTTTTCTCCAAAACTTTCATCTGTATCATACTATAAAATAGATAAGATTGTCTCTCTTCTCTCTTGCCAGACTTCATCTTGTGCCCAGCTACTTAGACTTCTATAATGTGATTTACATTCATTTCTAATTTGCTTGTCTCTGAACTTTCTGATTGCTTGTTACTGTGGTAAGACTTAGCCCTTTATTTCAACCTTATCCCTTTTTGGAAGAAAAATTCTTAGTCAATCTCTGCATAGTTACATATTAAACATGAGTTTCAGTTCCTCAGATTTCTAGAAATTGACAGAAAGCCTTTGAGTTGGTATGGCAAGAGACCTCAGTGTCTGACACCTCACGATAAGCCATGATCTGTATGCACCCTTCTAATGAGTATCCCATTGCCCATGGAACATGAGAGAAGCTCTAAAAGTGTGGATTTGGATTCTGGAACATCCTGCTCACTAGATGTGTGTGCCTGAGCAAGTTGTTCTATGTGCCTGAGTTTCTATACCTATAAAAAGGAAACAGAGCATTTCACACATAGAGTTGTTGGTAGGATTGAATCTTATAATCATACCTGGCATCATGAAAGTACTAAACAAACATCAATTATTGTTTATTTGAAGGATCACTGAATTAGGAAAACCTTAAACTTCTAGCTCAATTCGGCCTTCCAGTCCTTTTTAGTCTTCCTTATGTTAACTTCTTGACCCTCTTTTGCCTCTATAACTTTCAGCTCAAGTACTATGTATCATTTGAGCATAGAGCAACCCACCTTCTCCCAGAGTTCCTCAGTATATACCCAGTTGCTAATTACTTTGTTCCTATTAGTCCATGTTAGATTGCTATACAGTCTGTATGCAGTTCTTCACTATACGTATATGCATGTATGTAGTTCTTAACTTCATGTATGTCTATACAGTTATAACATGGACTGAATTGCCCTAAAATTGCTCTTATATTGATTATTTATCTCCTCAAATATACTTAAATTCTGTACTCACCCATCTTTCCTGTCCAGTACAAGACTTCATTTGTAACTATAGTACAGTAACCATTTTAAGAACTTCATCCATACTATGTGTAGGCATTATCACATGGGGCATTATACTTAATCTTCAGGAAGCAAATATTATATTGCCATATTGAGCATAATGAGTAAAATGAGACATGGAGACTTCAAATAAACAAGACTAACTCTTGAGATTTCCATGCCCTTTCTTCCTGTCCTACAGAGAGCTCACCCACAGTACTCAGAAAACATTTGTAGTATAAAGGAGAGATTGATCTGCACGCTGTCATGAAGTAACATGATTTTCTCTGGGACTGGTCAGGAAGATTAAATTTTAAAATACTTTGTATTTTTACAAGTAGAAGTTTTAATATCTGACTGACTTGAGGTCAATTTTTTCATGTAATAATTACTGATGCATGAGCATGGAAAAATAATCTCACCTTTTTAAGGCTCAGTCTCATCATTCATACAAGTCTGATTGACCTCAGAATATATTCTAGGGATTAAATGTACAGACATAAAGTATATAGCATATGATTAACTCTTTTAAAAAGTTCAACACATGGAAGAGACTTAAAAATGAATTGCTATTTGAGAATGAATAATAAAAGAAAGATAAGAAGCCCTGGTGGGGTGGGGAGGAAGGTACACAGAGGGTAGGAGCTTGGGAGATCAAAGTCCCAATTTGCTTTTGTATGTAAAACCTTTTAACATAATTTAGCACTTACTTTAATGTCTACAAGTATATAAGTATGAGGGATCCTAATAATTTATTACATATTTTGGTTTTGTGCAGTTGTCATAGAACTTCTCTATTTTAATTATCTTATTTCTACATCTTTCCTTTCAGTAGACAGAGATAGCTTGTATCCAAGAAGCAACCAGTTTCACAACCCAGACCACTAGCTCTTGTCCCTCCCTCTCAAAGTACAATCTATTAAGTTTTGGCTTCAGTATGATAAATCATACCAAACCAATAAATTAAAAGCCACGGGAAAACGCAAACCTACTTCTGTATATTCTCAATTGATATTTTGCTTTGCTGAATGAGCTGTAACACTATTGCGAGTCACTTAATGTAGTAAAATATTAGAAAACAATTCATAGTCACATCACCTCATAATGTTCCCTGCCAGACTCACATTTTGCTTCTGGTTTCTTTCCTATGACACACACTGGAGAAAGGAGCCATGCACAAGTAACTGAGAGACTTCCTGCCTGCCTGCCTGTGCTGTCAGGCAAGTGGACTTCCGCATGTGCACTGTGAAACGTGCTTTATTTCTGAGTGATGATCACAGTCCACTGGTGGGACAGAGAAAATTTTCACATCTTTCCTTTCAACCACCAGAAAGGTTACAACTGAGATGCCTCTTGCTATGTAGAGCGTGGGCCGTGTGGCTGTGGATGATAGGTTTTCATGTGTCTTCACTTTTGCAAGTGACTTGAGAGTCACTAAATTGAAAAAGAAATTACCTTCAGCAAGAGTAATATGCTGCTTGAAAAGACATGAAGTTTAATGCAAGTTGTTGGTCATCTAAAATTTCATATTAAATCTTGTTCTTATCAAAATATTAATACTGCTTCACCAAACAAACATTATCCATCAAGGGAAAAATCTCTTTTCTGTTTTCCCCTTCAACCCACTGTAGCAATACTGTTATTCTGAAAGATTGGGCTCAAATTTGTAATATAGTATTCTTATCACTTTTCATCCAACTACAATATATCTTTTCATGTGGATAAGACTTATAGGAATATAATGTCTCTATCTGTAATATTTAGGAAACAGTATTTTGATAGCTTTCACTATCTCAAAGTTTAATGGAAGTTCAATTTTAATTAAAATAAATATATACAACTAAAGTTGCATAAAGGCTGAATACATATCAGCCCCAAATTTTATATTAGAAATATTATTTTTATCTTAAAATAGAGGTGCTGAGAAACCTGATTTTCTGATAGCTATTTATTTTTCTGTGATTTTCTTTTTTAAAATTGCAATATAAGTAAATCTGACTGAGTATTTTTTATTGAATATATTTAGAGATATGCATGTTTGTCTACATATTTGTCAAATATCACATCTACTTCTAATCCAGTGCCCTGGCCTATAAAAGAGGCTCAAAATAGACTTGAAATAATTTAAATCAAGTCATTAGGCCATAGAAAGGAGTACCCAATATTCTTATTAAATATAAACTTTTGATTATATACTTATATTCAATTATTAAAAAGTCTTAAAACTCTATCTGGATAACACAAATATATTTCAGTACTACTTGAAGTAGAAAATATTGGGGAAACATTTTATACCCCAAAAATAGTTAGAAAAATCTATAAAATGAAACCTAAATAACCAAATATATTCTGGTAAATATTTTAGGTAAAACATAGTACAAAGCATGCTTTTTTATTGTTCTAATTTAATCCACCTTTATACTAAAAAAATTAATAATCCTGAATATTTTCTGTTTTAAAGACAGAAACTTTAAGAAAACTAACCTCTATGTAATATTTTATTGTTTATCTGAGAAATTTGGCCTTATTTAAACATAAGCTTAATGGTTAATACAAAAAATATGAACATATCTAGTATAATTTTTCTTCTCATGGAATAACACTTTTTAGTGCTCAGCTACTTTAATCCCTCAAAAATAACATTACTAGTCAGATTTCACAAATCACAACATTTTAACCATTTTACTTTTTATATTACTCCCATTTTATTTGAAACCATACCACTAGTTCACAACATATTTTACAAAATGCAGAATGAACTACTTGAAATCAATATATTCCTTAAAGGAATAAACTACTTCAAATCAATTTTTCCCTAAAGCCACCTTCTATAAGTGCTCTACTCCTTTTTTGTTGTTATTGTTGTTAAATCAGCCAGGACATTTTCTTTAATTGATATGTTGTCAGCAATCCTTCTAAAAATGCTTTCATTGTGAAAAATATCACTCAATAGGCTTTCTTTCTTTTCATAGAATCATTGGAATAACTAAGGACAAAAATCATAAACTTGATGTATTGGTTCACTGGAGATATAATTTTCTGTGAGTCCCTGCTTTTACATTTGGTTGAGGTTGAAGAGCTCAAAGTATTATTCTTGACAACATGTTAAATATTTGAGGTATGGATGTATAATGGAATAATGCAATAAATGTCTCATGTCTATATTGATTTTTTAGATGAATCTGCTTTGAAACTCCTTGCATCCTGCAGCCCAATATCATTTAACTGTGGTAACCTTTGAGTTTTTAAGAGAGTGTGGTGCTTCCCTACTCAAGTGACATCCCCAGTCAGCCCTCAGTGACAGAGGACAATCCATCCTTATCGTCTAAGGCTCCAAGGTCATCTTAAGGCCTGTACCTCCCAACAGCTACACTTCATGGAGAACCAGACAGTGCCAATGATTAGACACACAGTCCAACCATATCTGGTAAAAGCTTCAGGAAGAATGTGGTTGTCAATCATTAACTCTGAGACATGTGACAAGCAGTACGCACAGGTCTTGTCTTCCCATTAGAATTGTTCATAAGAGACTTTCAGTGGTTCTGTGAGACCCTTAGAGACTTGAACAAACTGAATAAAGCAATAAAAGGATTCTCTGTTCAATGAAAGTGACTGAAGAGCAGAGGAAATCAGGAGAATCAAGGAAGGCATTCATTTATTGTTCACAGGAATGCTTCTATAGTAGCAGCATACCGGTGTGATAGCACAGAGAAGTTGGGAAGAGCCTGGCAGCTACAAGGACCTAGCGATGGATCTTTCAGAATAGCTCTCATTTTCAGAGTCCCTCCACCTTTCTTGCTCATATGCTTAATATGTTAAAGAAGTAATTTCTTCAAAAGTCCCTTACACTATCCAAGTCTCAAATCAGATGCTCAAATCTTATTGGATAGTTTTCATACACGTAAGATTGAACAGGAAGGGAAAAAATGAGAGTACATGAAAAGAGGTAGGAAAGGAGGAAGGGCCAAATGAGTGAATAAAGAAACAAACAAACCAGACTTCAATGAGAAATTCTAAGTAAGGACTAACACCATCAAATATAATAAGATGCTCTTTTGCTGTGGATTTAACACCTTTGTATACTTTCTGTGGGTCACTTTTTCTAACAAGGAGAAGTTTATTTGTTAAGAAAGACCTACGTAATGAAAATTATAGAATTGTGAAGAAGGGAACTAAAGATGACCTTAGAAAACAGGCATAGCTGGTAACAGCTGTGGCTCAGCAATCTGTGGCCAGCCCAGGGCGAGAACCACCAGCGACTCCTGAGATCTGCACCATGTTGAAACCTAAGGCGCTGGGAAACCAAGCAACCAGCTCCCCTCCCTGGTAAGCGGCTGTGGTGTGGCAGGCTGTGGCTCCTCCCGGGGGGAGAACCACCAATGTCTCCTGAGATCCGCACCATGTTGGAACTTAGTGCACTGGGAAACCAAGTAACCAGCCTGCCTCCGTGTTAAGCAATAGTGAGCCTACCAGTGCATGGGCTTAGAGTCAAACATCCCACTTCCTCTCCTTCCCATTAGCAAATGGGAACCAGAGGTTTGAGCATCTCTTGGGAGGTTGATCATATGCAATATAGCAAATAAGGGGGATTTCCTTCTATCATCTCTTTGAAGGCAAATATTTTTAGTATGGTTTTGCTTTATTCTGATTAATAGTATTGCTTTATTCGATATTCTGCTTTGGTAAGTTCTATAATGTTCTGTATTTCATTTTATTTTGCTATACGTGATTGAAAGAACAACTATTGTGAACATATCAAGATATACTGTGATACCTATTACTGTTATCCCGGTAACCTACTGTGAAGTTCTGTACCAGTTTCACTACACTGCCTCAATTGGCTTTGTTCTGTCTTGTTCTGTTGTCTTTTACTACTGCAAAATGAAAAAAAAAAGAAAGAAAGAAAGAAAGAAAGAAAGAAAGAAAGAAAGAAAGAAAAGAAAACAGGCATCCCTTGTTTTTGGATTACTGGAATTAATATTAATATAACAGCCATATTACCAAAAGCAATGTATAGATTCAATGAAATTTCTATTAAAATATCATCAACATTTTTCACAGAACTACAAAAAGCAATACTGAGTTTCATCAGGAGTCAGAAAAGTCCCAGAATAGACAAGCTAAAAGAGAAATGCTGCAGGCTATACCAGTCTCTGAGCTATACTACCTGGCAAGCACAACATGGTATTGACACAAAACAGAAATACAGACTAACTGAACAGACTGGAAGATACAGAAACAAACCCAGGCACCCACATCCAGCTGGCTTTTGCCAAAGGGGCCCAAAACAGTGAAAAGACAGTAGCTACTGAATACAGTAGCATCAACAAAAGACGCGGGGGAAACTGGAGACCAACATGCTGAAAATTGCAACTAGATCTGTATCTCATTTTACTAAAATAAAATCCAAATGGATCAAAAACCTAGATATAAAACTAGAAAAATCTAAACTTCTGGAAGACAACATAGGTATAGAAAAAATGGTCCTGAACAGGACTCCAACAGTACAAGAAATAATATCAAGCATCAACAAATAGAATTACAGCAGATTACAGTACTTCTGTAGGGCAAAGGAGACAATTACTAGAGTGCAGAGATTTTTTAAAAAATCCTGCCTAGTTACTCTTCTGATATAAAATGAACAACTAGACTATTTATATATTATTTTAAATTCTTTATGGAACTTAAAATGAACCCAGTAAAATAAGAGGGGAGAAGAACTTAATATATACTTTTTAAATGAAGTCCAAATGGCCAAAAAGTGTATGAAAAAATGTTCAATATCTCTAGACATCAGAGAAATGCAAGTTAGAACTACACTGAGATTCCATCTCACTCCAGTCAGAATGACTATCATCAAGACTGCAAAAGACAATTGTATCAGTCAGTGCTCACTACAGAAACAGATTTAATGTAAAATATACAAATATGTAAGAATTTACAAGCCTGCCTGACAGTGCCTGCCCAGAGGCAGGTGTGGAAACGTGCAGAGGGTCTGTCTGCGCATTGTAGAGCCAAAGGATCCAGCCCAAGGTCTGGAGCTCTATGCAGTGTCCCACTCCAGGCCACATCAGGAGACTGCAGAGTCTAAACTGGAAGCAAGGAGATGACATTGAAGGTGAAAGTGAGTCTTCCCAGAAACAAGCAAGCTTCTTTGTCTCCCTTTTATTCCATTCTAGTTAGAAGCCTGTTGGATGCTGCCACTTACATCCAGGGTGGGTCTTCTGTATTCAGTAAATCCCCTCAACCACTCCCAGAACTCTGATAGTTAAATCAAATTGACACAATCTGTCAATCTTCACAACTGTCTATGCTGATGGGAAGAGAAAAGAAATCCTAAATTGTTGGTGGTAACTAAAACTAGTGCGACCACCACAGAAATCCACAGTGATTTCTCAAAAGACTGAACACAGAACTACAACCTGACCTGACCACCCCACTGTTGGATATATTCCCAAATGATTTCAAGATTTCATATCATAGTGCTCATGCTTGTAACAGATCAATTCATAGTACCTATGCTGTGGAAACAGTGTAGATACCTATGAACAGGTGAATGGATAATATAATATTATGCATTATATACAATCTCATATATAATGGAATATATAATAAACACATATGGAGTGTTAATCATGAAATAATTAAATGCCATTTGCAGGAAAATGGGTAGAACTAGAAATCATCATGTTACATGAAATTAGCCAGACTCAGAAAGTTAAATATTACATTATTTCTCTTATATGAAAAGCCTAAAATACCCAAATCAATAAAATACTCAAATAGAGGAGAGAGGATAAGAAACCATGAGATAAAATTATAGAGAGAAAGAAGGGAACACATAGAAGCAAGAAGAAAAAAGAAAGAGAGAGATTGAAATTAAAATTAAGATATTTTAAATTCATGTACCAACTACCTGAAACAGACTCTATCATCATGTAAATTAGCATGCACTAATTACATGAATGCAAGAAGTGAGGAAAAGAGGACTTCAATGTTATATATATTATTTTCTTTGTAGCCAGTTGTGATGGCACATACCTGCAATCCCAGCACTTGGAGGCAGAGGAAGAATTGCTGTGAGTTAAAGGCCACCTTGACTACATAGTGAGTTTAAAGCCAGGCCACACTACCAACTGAGACCCTGACTCCAAAAGAAACGTCTCTTTTTAATAAACAAACAAAAGAAGAGAATGAATCACAGACTCATACTAAATAACATTAGAAAGTGTCTCGTGCTCCTTTTTATATTTTGTCTCTTTTTATCCTCATATTGAGAATATGTTAAGTAATTTTAAGTTCATCTTGTGAACATGTTTCATTTTTTATTACTTTGTTTTCCCTGCAGAACTGATGGTAGGATGTTATTTGAGAAAAATAGAAATTTTCATGTTACATCAGAAAGGTAGTCCTGTCAGTTTGACACAACCCCGATTCCGTCATCCTGAATTTGATCTCACCAATAGGCTGTGCAGAAAGCTCCCATGCATAAGCAACACTTTCCTACTCCTTGTCTTATTAGGGCCTTGGTCAATGCATTCAACCCGAATGTCTTGACAATCACAGGACATCTCTTTTGTGTCTGTACTCATTCACGCCCTGGGTCCACAGCCCCGAGCCAGATTTCCCTCTCTCAGGGACATAAACAACAACACAAAATGATCCAAAATATCACACACATCCACTTTACACAAACCCACCTAAATCATTAGGTACTGCAGCACTGATCCGCCTAAATCATTAGGCACTCAATCACACATCACCACAATCAAGCAGTTGAGAAAGGTAACCGTGGCTCAGTTTCCTGAGATAGGAAAAAAATGATTTTTATAAATTTCCAAACTTAACTTCTCGTGCAAGTACATTTTGTTTGTTTGTTTGTTTCTAATTTTTCACCTTGGTGAAATGTCTGTAATGTTAATTGGACTATTCGTCAGTTGTCAGCTTGTTAGTTTTTTCAAATTTAAATTCGATTCTCGGCACTCATTTTTCATATCATTTAATATTACAGAGTGCACCCTTTTAAACCGTGTGCCCTACATGCAAAGCCATCTAGCATAAATAATATCTAACCTAGAATAACGTTAAATACTTCATCTAATAAAATTGAACCCTGTGAAAACAATTGGTAGACCAGTGAGAACAAGTAGAGAATCCTAGTTCAAATAAAGAACTTTTCAGAGTACAAACATTATCTGTAGCATCAGTAGAAGATGTCAGCAGTAACTGTTAAAGTGCATTTACTATACCCTTGGCCAAATTGTGTTGGATTAAGTGGCATTTAAGCAAAAAAAATATTTTGTTTCCTTTTACACTACTTCTCAACTGATAACAGATTTCAAACTTAGCAAGTAAGCCAAAGAAAAAACATTACACCTGGAGGAAATCAAAAGCAATTTAGTAAAATGTTATTTGAAGTCTGAGGCTGTTAAAGACCAAACCATTGAAGTTTATTCTCTTTTACTGACTGCAGTTTTATGCAGACGCATGGTCTTTTCTCAACCCTTTGCCCTAAATTTCCAGCTCTCTCCACAATAAGGCTGACGATAGAAAGCAGAGCTACAATTCCCACCGCGAGGTCCTATCTGACACAACTACTTTCTGAACTGCTACGATGCGCTGTTTAACTGCCTTCAACCTTTCCCTAGCTCAGAGGCTGCAAGGAGAGACTCTTCCTGAACTGTTATTTCCTCCTAAGATCTGTAACTTGTAAAGCTTTCAAGGCAAGTATCCCAATAATAAGAGAGCATAGTCACAATCTATTGTCCCCAGAAGCTTGCTGCAGATTCAAAGTTGCTGTGACTACATTTATTTTTTAGTAATAGAAAACATTATTTACAAGCTATTTCATACTAGAAATCACAGTCTAGCTAATGAGTTTCATCTGACGTAACATAAATTCATGAGCATACTGTTTTTGTCTTGCTGAATAAGGAACAATAGTGAAAATAATTGGGGTAAGGAAAAGTTTTGCCGTTTTCTTATTTTATGTTCACTTTTTACTATGCTTTGTTGTACTTCGTGCATATACTGCCTCATATTGTTCCATTTATGTTGTCTCTCTAGGTCTGCTATAAATTCCTCAGACCAGGGAAGAGGTTTTATAATTTATGAAAGTCTCCTGTCATAAGCAACACTGAATAAAATGTGATGAATAAAGGTTTCCTGAAATAACTGGCTAATTAATTGCTTTAAAATAGAAATTCTTTAATTGCTATCTATAAACTCATCAATTTAATTCTCAAAGTATCAATAATCTTTGAATAAATCTATTAATATTTTCAAGATAAAATGTTAGGCTACATTCTTCTGAGATAGATAATATATAATAATTTATAACATCACACCTAGCATATACATACTACATAAATGTGATAAAAAGTGGAGCTATAAAATTACACTAGTGTACTGTCATTTAAGTTAAGAAATCATGTGACACAAGATAACCCAAATCATCTCTAAATTTTAAGTATAGAATACTATATCTGTTTATCAAAGGACCATTTTTATATAGCCTTCTAATTTCACCTTTCTATTATTAGAAATCTAAGCACTGAATATGTTATGAGTATGATTGCATAGCCAATGAAATTAGCTATTTAATCTTAAGGAGATAGTGGTATCTGTATCCAGGTAACGTATAAACTAGCAGGAGTCTTGTTTATTCTCAGAGAGCAAGTCTTTCTGACTGTTTGCTTTGCTGCAGAACCCAAACACCTAGAACAGTGCTTGGTCTTAACAGGAACTCAATTAATATTCGTTCAGGAAATGAGTGAATGACTTACAACTTTGTACAAGAAGACAATTAACATTGGGCTGAGGTAACTGGGTTATGGGAGAAGGGATAAAGAGTTTAGTAGGGGAAGAGAAGAGTGTGTGCAGAGGCCTGCTGTAGAAGGTAATGAGGAATGTACTGGTGCTGTTAGTGTTGAGGGTGTAGAACACAGAAAACAAGGGAAGGAGATTTGAGATAACCCTGAAGATATGAATGGGCCCTGCTGTAAAAAGCTTTTCAGGCCATATTAAGAATGGTGGTCTTTATTGCTAGAGAAATGGAGAAAGTACTGCAGGATTCTAGGCAGGGTACAGTCAAGATCTGACCTACACTTGGGTAAAATTTCATGTATATAGCCAAGACATTTCCAGAGCACAGCATGCCAGAAAGCCGAGAGCCCATTTGGTGGGCTGGAGGACTCTCAGGTGAAAGAATGAGGGGTGGGACTAGACAGTGCAGATGAAGCAGGAAGACGTTCATCATGCAGATGAGCCCACAACATTTATTATAGTTTGCAAATACGTGATTGGGTGATGCTCATCCTGCTAACCACTCATGGCAACAAAGCTGCCACCATATATTCCCTTTGGGCTCCCCATTCTCCCCAATGCTTACTACTATGCAGGTTAACTTCTCCACAAGTATTTGTTGACTGGATCAATGCAAGAATATTCAAAATTAAAATGATATTATCAACATAAATGAAAGCAAAAAAGATATTTTTCTAAGTAATCTATGACCAAACATTGAATTTTAGAATTTTACAAGAAATGTAGACATGCTACAGAAACTATTAAAATTACAAGACTCCTAGAGATTAATACATTTTGTAGTATTTCTAAAAGATAGTTGGCTTAAAGACATCCACTCTGAGTAGCCCACTATCTTAAAATAAAATTTATTCCACTGCCAAAGAACCAGGCTTTAAAAGTAATTCTTACAATAAAACAAAATCTATATTCTTTTCACTTCCACTATTAATCCTGAATTCTGGAGCAACACAGGAAAAACCTAATGCCTTTATTATTTCAAAGCGTTTAAATATTTAAAGATGATTCTGCTGAATCTACTCTTTCAAAGCTAAATAATTTCACTAGCTTCTATATGATATGGTTTCTAGAATCCTCACAATCCTGAATGCTTTCCCTGAGATTCCTTGCTCTGGGTATTTTCTGGTTTGCCACTGCTCCTAAAATGCATTCTTTTTGTGTGTGTATGTGTGCATGTGTGTGTTTGTATGTATACATTTTAAAAATTTACAAATCAAAGGTCAATACCATGCAATCATTATTTTTGTTGTAGTCAGGAATTTGCAAGGGAAACAATTAAATACAGTACACATAATTTACACAAATATTTTATAATAATCACCCAAAAAGTCAAACACAAAAAGTCCAAGAAATCTGTCCACACACTAAGGACCCAAAAAAAAAATCCAACTGAGGACTCAAATCTCATGGCAATGTCCTGCATGAGTCCAGCTGAAGACCTAGAGAGCACGACAATGTCTCATGAAAGTCTGTTTCATGGGATCTATGCTGGGCAGGCCCCAAGGTCAGCAGTGGAAGCCAGAAATTCTGCGCCTGCAGGATGAAGAATCTGTGCCAATAGGTTGAGGGTTCTGCACTAAAGCCAGAAAGCAATGCTCAAACTAAGGAACAGGGTTCCCTGAAGAGTACCACAGCCTTCAGTGACAATGAGGTCCTAAGCACCTCCAACGATGAGAACAGCCAAGCAAATATCAGGAAGCCAGCAGGACAAGCTACACCAGGAGACTGAGCAGCACATCATCTTGTCTTCCAGAGCCAGAAAGGATGCTCACCCTAAGGACCAGAGCTCCTTCAAAGTGAACCGCAGTCATTCTCAGTGACAACAAATTCCTGAGCCCTTCTGATGATAAGAACTGCTAAGTTCATGTCAGGAAAGAAGCTCAACAAGCTCCTCCAGGAGAACCAATGGCAACAGGAGAACTAACAACATTCAGGAAAACCAACAAGCACCACACTGATTCAGCTCAGCTGGTACTACAAAATGACAACCATTTATCAATCCACCACAAACAATTGCTCTCAAGCACTCATGAGTCCCATTGCATCCCACGATCCAAGCACCACCTTTGAAATATTTAAAACTGAAACAAAGGACAAGTGACATGCCTAAACTGGGATGTCCTGGTTCACAGTCCAGTGCTTTCTACTTGCATGATTATGTGAAACTCAAGATTTTCCCAGAAAAAGACAAAACAAAACATGAAGACCCAAAGAATCAATGTTCCTCACCATAAGTCACTCCCATTGCTAACAACTAATGATTACTAGGACATAGATATCTAATTTCCAGAAAAGTTCTCAAAGCACTGAAGTGCAGGTACTTTTTAATAAATTAGGCTGGCTTCCATGTAAAAGCACAGAAAATGTCATTGTAACTTTAATTTTTTATATAAAATGTAACTCATACAAGGAATGCACATCTGTTTTCTGAAAAACAGTTTTAAATTAAGAACCTTGTCAATTTTAATTAGGATAATAATACAAACCACACTGGTATGGTTATTTTCTCTTATCTAATAAACTCTGCAGTAAAGATATAAAAATGTATTTAAAATACATTAAACAAGATCATATCCAATTATTAAGGGCAGCTGCTATATTCATCTGCTTGCAATTTTCAACTCAGATACAAACAATTTGGTTTAGTCATTATTTCAGATGTACTAAACTCTAATTACTATAGGATAATTGAGTAGGTTGTTAATTGTAGAATCTAAGTGAATCAGAATCCATTATAAACTATAATATATATTATTATATGATAATTGCTGCTATAAATATTGGCATAAGCAAAAATGGGAAATATTAATAAACCTTAATGTTTGAAATGTTTTGTTCTACATCTTGCATTATTATATCTTCTAATAACAGCAGTACTTGTATTAAATTTTAAAAGGAACTGGTATCAATAAATATAGAAACTAAATATGTATAGGAAACTATATTTTATAATATATCACAAAGTTAACATTCTACAATCAACACTTTTACCATGTACTTGCTATGTATAGTATATGAGCCTAAAAGCAAATTTAAATTAGAATAAATTTGTACAATTTTATAATAATATTTAAAATATATATACTAAAAATAGTATGTAATATATACTACAGTATATTTTATGTGTATATACTTTTTGAACTGGAACACATTTCAGTAATTATATTTATTCATTTTTCCATGGACCGAGTAATTGTTAGTTTTAGAATAAATCAGCTTTGAATATGATTACATTTAAATTCTTATTCACAGCAGGTTCTTTTCACATAACCACTCAATGTGCTAGAAAAATAATTATTGGTTTATACAATAAATAAGTCTCAGCTCACAAAATTCAAGAAAGAAGTCCCATCTGGCCAGTCACCTAAAACCTGGACCAGATGACCACTTGAGGTTTCATCTATTTACATTCATCTTAATTTCTGGGTTGTAACTTCGATTAGTTGAGTAAATCTGTTCTTGATGTGGAAAATTCTGTGAGTGCACCAGAAGTCGTCCAATGCTCTTCCCATTTCTGCTTTACTCCTATGTAAGTGAATTTTCAAAGCCTCTATACCTTTTACAGATATTTTAGTTAATGTTTTTTTCAAGAAACTCTAGCAGCTGCAAATTATATCATTTCTAACATCTTGTAATTATTGACTTTTAAAATAAAAAACTTACATCACTTTTTAAAAATGTAGCCAGTAGAATTTCAATATGCAGCAATTTTATATTTGCTATTATCCATGTTTTAAAAAAAAAAAAAAAACAGGGAAGTCTCCTCCACAGCTGGAAATTTAATTCTATGACTTTCCTCTTTGAACTTATGTATTCATTCCACTTATGTAGGCAATTATATACTTACATAATAAATTATTGGGTTTTCATCTTTCACTGATCCCCATACTATATTTTTCTGTAATATGATATATATGTAGGTTGAAATTTAATTTTAAAAAATGTTCCTCTTCTTACAAGGCTTTCAAGTGCTAAACATTTCTTGACTGAGATGTAATTACAATGATGTTTTGTAATTATTATTATACATAAAAAGCAAAATTCTTTTAGAAATGCATATCTTAATGAGATGGATGCAGTTTTATCCCCTTAATTAATTTGTGTAGCCAGAGATGAATATTATTTATTGCCGGAATAAGATAGGGCACACCATCAGTTCTGTTCCTTTTGATCTATCATCAAATAGCAAATCAATTAGATACTGCTTCAATTTTGTTGAAAGCAAAGAATTAGAAACCATCTGACTTGCAAATGGATTTGATATTGTCACTAAGTTCATTTACTTACTCCATACCGCACCTACATTTGTAATTGTCATTTTATTTTGTGGTGAGCATCTGGCTTCTACATCAAGACAATTCAGGCAACAATGCTGACCACTCAGGACAGAAAGGGAAGGTCCCTTTTTTGTTTGAAGCAAGAGAAGGGCAAGTTTAAAAGGGTAACTGAGAAAGGGAACCAGAGTTACTCTTCTTTTTAGCTGTTTGAAAATTGTTTTGTTTTAAACTTATGGAAGTGAAAACTCTGATGTGATCCAGCATTCCCCTAGCAAACAATTCATTGTATAACAGCCACAGAGATAGAAACACTTCTTTGCTAGCCCTGCATGCCCACTCTAGTTCAATCCAAACTTCATTGTTGTCCGAGATCCAAGTTTCAATATCATCCTGAAATATTTTGTCACACTCTAGTACACTAACTTTCTACCCAGTTGTTCTTAATTTTCCATTTCTCCTACTCATTCTGAAAAGTAGTGGGAATGATCATAATGTTAATATTTGACATAGCATCTTGAGGACTTTCTGCCCTAAATGATTTACTCAGAACCAGCATTCTATAGGCTAGTCTATATTTTTAAAATGCTTTGTCCCCTCTTCCATCTGTAAACACAGACATGCATTACTTCACGGAGAAGAACTATTTACGCAAGCACTGGAGATTCCATTCATTGGTTGGATTGATTTTGTTTTACTAATAACACTGATTGTAGTTAGTCTATTTAGTTATGTAGGTTGCATTTTAACATGGTCTACTCTTAACTTGAGGCAGGGGGAATAATTCTATGTTTTGTTTTGCATTTGTTTGGCATTCTCGTGATATATACTAACCAACTATTCTCCAAGAAAAATGATAATAATACTTTAATAAAACATTTTCTTTACGAATTTGTGCTTGCTACTACTCATGAACATTAACTTATATTAAAGCTCACAAATCATCTGACAAAGAAGTTTCCATGGACTGATAGAAGATTACCAAAATGAGGTGGATTAGATTTATCCCTTCCCTTTTTGGAAAGAACTCCAATGTTTGCCACTTTTCCAGTACTGTGTCATCTCTATCTGTTACTCTGGTTCAGAAGATACTGTAAGAGTGTACATATCTATATATGCATCTGTGTTCTTCTAGAATTTATTTTATACATATACTGGTTATAGAAGCCATATATATTATATCATCTGGCTTGTTTTAATTTCTTTTAAAGGAATTACCTTTTCGACCTTCTACATTTAAAAATTTGACAGAAAAAAATTACAAAACCAAATATTAAATTTACTAAATCACTCAGGCTATGCTGCATTTCTAAACTAATTACAATAAAACTCTTATCTTTTTTCTTCATCTTGAGCAACGATATAGTTTTAGGTTGGAATATGGCTTTTTAAATATTGAACTCCATCCTTAAAAGCAGATACTCAAACATGGATGATTAATGCATGGGGTAAAATATACTATTCACATGAGCATTTAAATCACTGCTATATTCTTGGCTAAATGTATTCCACTGAGGTTGTTACTGTCGAGGTGCTTAAGTTTCTAGTACTGTAGTTCTTACATGGTAACATGTTCCTTATCAAAATAATATTAAGATTATATTTTTACTTTAAAATTTGTATCTGCTATTAAGACTCAAGCTACATCCTAAAATTGTCTCTGAATGAGATCTTCTGGAATAGTATTCACAAAGTAACCATTATATAACTTCCATAACTTTGTATTAATGAATTTACCCAGATCTTTGAAAAGTAACATTTCATTTAGTCATCCAAGTAGTTACTTGGTACTTCCTACCCCCGGTGTTAGGTACAGTGAAGGACACTGAGAAAGCAGTGGAGGGTGAGATAGAAATGTCCTTACCTTCATGGCATTTATGTTCAGTAGGAAAAGGAAAAATTGGCAGCTGGTTTAGGATGAAACCAAAAAGAATGGAAGTAAATGTATGGAACCATGGAGGTGAAGATGTGGGTGGCGTCTCCTTTGTGCGGCTGTCCAGCAGGGAGCTGCTAGGCACTCTAGGAGCTCTTGTAATGAATGGAAGCACCTTCTGGTGGTCTTGAAACATCTTTGATCTTCAGGACCACTACCCTTCTTAATTTTGCAAACTGTCCTGTTGTAGCACTTTTCAAGGAGCTAAATCACTTTTTTCCCATTTCCATCTTATTTGACCCTATTCTTTAGCCGGATCTTCACTTTTATTCTTAAGTTACAGGGCAAATAAGCCCTGTAGTCTGTGTCTTAAGGTTTATCTTGGGAGTCTAGAGAAATGTGCAGAGTGGCAGAAGTCAGCATCAGGATGCCTGTAGCCAGTGATACAAAAGGGAACTCTGAAAGTCAGATCCTTTTCTTTTAGAGATAAGCAACTTTCTCAAACTTCTCCCTGCTGAGCATATAACAGCCCCTCCTCCCATCAGCCCTAAAAAGTGACAGGATATGCAGATGCTAAGGACCTAAACTCCTAGAGCCCTCCCCTTTCCACAAGGAAGGGGACAATGAGCAGAAGACAGCTACAAGTGATAAAGCACCGTGGAGGTCTGTGTGGTCTCTCTGGCTGCCACTGCCTCTGCTCCTACTATAAGGACCCTTTCTCACCTGTACCAGAGGAGATCATGTTGGTGATTTAAGGCAAATTGGCACTTCCACCTTCTGGGAGTTAGCTTTGAATAAATCATTTTCCCTTTGTACCAAAATACATGGCCTTTGTTGATTTGGTCAGCAGAGAGCCTATGAACTTAAATGGCTTAAAACCCTGCTAACATTTTCTACTCTGACTCACATGGAAACTCTCCATAGTCAAAGAAGTAGTCCTACATGAGAACTGTCATTACTGTAGTGAAGCTACCTGAGAGATGAAAGGCCAAAATTAACACCAAGTCCCAGTGATCCAAAAAAGCAGAATTACACAAATAAGGCAAATTGGAAGACATGTCTGTGTGACCACATAAGCACAGGTCTCTATTAGTTGTATGTCAGGACTGGCAGACAGATGGTCCCCTGGTTTGAGTAACATTTCTTTGTCTACTTTGTGATGTTATACAAGCGATAAACATTTAAAAGAAATCATATAGTGCCCACACGATTATTCTGCTTATCACTTTTCCATACAGTAGTTCATAAATTACATGAGACACATTCAACCTTCATTATGAAGTAGGCTTTATTTTAGATGGTTTTTCCCAACTCCAGATTACTGAAGTGTTCTGCACATGTTAAAGATTGGTGAGGTTATGCTATGATGCTCAGGAAACTAGCGGTATTAAACCTATTTTTGAGTTACAGTTTTTTCAGCTTACAGTGCATTTATTGGCACACACTGCATCATAAGTCTAAGCACATTTACCTTTCCAAACTATTTAAGACAAATGCTGTAGCTTTTGGGGATAACCCTATTCTGATAGAAACTGTGCTAGAACCTGAGGAGACAAAGTTCAAATCAATGAAAGCTATCAAAGTCATCACATTTAAATAAGAGTCCACAGATACACAAAATGACCTGACCAAGGATGGAAGCAATTCTTTCCCTCTGGAAGGGATCAGTGATTATTTCATAGATAACAGTTATCTATGGTAGAGAGATGGTAACTTATAAGAAGACCCATAACACTTGCATGTTAATGAATCATTTTGTGCTCACGTGAGCTTAAAAGGTGTCTGAGGTAGTAAACCAGGAAATTAAGGAGGGCTAGGCTACACAGATAGTCCAAGGGAGGTAGAATGGATCATGTCATTGTGTCAGTCTCCACATTGTGGCCACTGATAAGAAGGCAAAGTCTTACAACCTGAGTTAAAGAATAAGAAGTTGACTTAAAGACTCCTGCAGTCGTATCCAGGAGTGTCAGAAGAAAAGTTGACTTGAAATGGCCCCATCAGAGACCTCAAAAGAATAACATCAAATGAATTCTCCTGAACGTCAAAGCAGCACCAGGCAAAAGGCTGAATCCTATAATGACAGAACATGACTATATATGGGCTGTTTGTATTATATTTTGCATTTCCTTATGAGATCACAAAGCTGTTAAGGATGTCCGGTTATCTCAAATGCTTTGAGGGAAATGGGCTGCGATCCACACTCATCTAAGAATGCTGAACATGGGGGAGGATATGGATGTCAACACCAGGATAACCTCCACAGGAAGTGCCTCCAGCTGACACTAGGGGTCATACAATTTAGGCTATGGGTTAAAAAGTGTCTACAAACATCATTCTGGCCTACCCTGAGAGCAGCCTTACACGGAATTGATTAAACTTTGCTATCTCAAAGTAAACAGGTAAATCTGGAGGGCACTAGATCTAAAACACTGACGAAGAGAGTCCACTTTTTCAAAAGTCCAGTACCAACAGACCCAACAAGGAACTTACCAAGTGTAACACAGATTCCTTTTCAGAAACACTTACTCATTGCCCTCCTCAGAGTAGGAAGTGAAAACTTACACATTTACTCAATCATTTATTCCTCTACGCAAACCCTAAACATGCACTGGCCACCTGCTACATCCTGTGCTTTGTGCCAGTGGTCAGAGATGGAAGGAGCCGCCCAGGGGTGGCTAATCTGCAGCACAGCACTTGTGCCCAGCAGGCTATTTTTCATTATCCAAAGCACTATAAGTTCACCATCACTGGCAGGCAAAGGTCAAAGCCTGAAGAAAGCTCCATTCCCACACCTGCAGGAGGGGGAGCCCCTGCAGCCTGGATTTCTCCAGCATCCTCATGTACAGAACTGTGCCCAGCCTGCCAGTGTACTGCAGGCACTCAGGCTAGACAAGAAACATATGTTACCGTAATGGCAGGAATAGATTTGGAAAGGTTTCTTCAGCCACTGAGGTCTAAGCACAGACATTTCAATGAAAAAAAAAAAAAAAACTACGGTAAGTATAAAGGGGAGAAAAGAGTAAATGTGCAGAAAAAACAAAAGGAAGGTTGAGAAATGATGCAACATAAAATATTTTGGACAGAGTAGGAAAATACTCTTTATTTGCACTTACTTTTCACTCTATGGGATAATTTTATATCCATCTACACTTCAATGCTTCATAACAACTCTATTCACATTTCTAACTCTGTTTATTCATATTTCATCACTTATTATACGGAAAGATAGCTAAAAAAAATTGGGGACTCATTCCAGGAAACCCACAGATACTAAAATCCTTCCTTGTACAAGTTCCTTATACCAAATGGCACAGTATTCACAACAGTATATCCACATCTTTCTGTATACTTCAAACATTTCTAGATTACTTTTGATACCTACTACTATAATGTTTTTTCTATGTAGTTGTATTGTTTATGGAATAGTGAAAAAAAAGTCTTCATGTGATCTGCTCTGTACAGATGCATTTTTTATCAATATTTTTGATGTGTGGTTTGTTGAACTCATGGATAAAGAGGGCCTACTGTGAGCTGTGAGTGATCACTTTGCACCTATGTAATCTTGATGTTTCATGCTTACCTGAAGGCTGAGGAGCTACTGACAAAGGAGTATTGATGTGCCCCCAAACAAAGAGCCAGTTGATGTATAGTATTCAATATCTTTTTCCATCCTCCCAACACACACACACACACACACACACACACACACACACACACACCACACTACTGCTTACTAATCTTGGACATGCAAAGCACACAACACAGAGGTACCACCTGTGGAGAGGCACATGGCCCTGGTCACGCCGCCCAGTCCTGGTTCTAGGCTCTAGACTCTAGGCTCTAGACCGCTGAGGTACTAACAAGTTCTCTTTTGGTCATCCCTTTCCTGTGTGCCTACTTCCCTCTAGGTGACAAGTTTCTCAGAACTAAGCTGGAGGGACAACTGTGTTATCAAAGCAGAACATAAAACACCTCTTTTCCATAGTGTACAGAGGAATGACCCAGTACTGCCAATTTTCTTTAGATTTTCCAAATTCCTCTAATTATAATGTATCTATATGAAAGAAACAGAGTCACTTCCCCTCTCCCACCACAAAGCCTAGGTAACTGTCTCACCTCTCTCCCTGATACCCTTCACTTTTGGATATTAAATAACTATCTGAAAATCACCCTAGTCTCAATGTTCAGACATCTGCAAATATATTTTTCTCCCTTTATCTTAACAAGTGAATCTTACATGTTAGGACATGTAAGAATCACTGTACAAGTTTAGGTACAGAAAACTTACGCACTGTTATTCATGGTTGATTTAGAAATTTTTCAAAGGTAATTGTGGCTACAATTAGTTTAATTATTCTGTATCTCAAACCTAACTTCAATGTTTCCACTAATAATACTTATAGGTGTGGTCGATCAGATGATAATGCTGTATGCATAATGTGGATATATCCACCCACCAGAATAGAAATTATTTTTGATTGACCATGTAGGCCCTGTAATTTAGTGCCACCATACAAGAGGAAATAATGTAGTATTTGAACTAATCAGATGGTTTTCAGTGAGCAAAATTTTAAGATATTGTCAGGATGTTCAAGCTTTGAAAATTATGACACAAAATGCAAAGAAATATAATCACATACGTTTCTACTGGAAAAGGAGTTCAGTTTTTATTTTGCAGTGCAAATCAGTGTCTACATGACATTTATGTACCCTTAAGCTCTAAATCAGTGTTGTGCCGGGGTGGGGGTGGGTGGGGGTGAGTGGCTATCAAACCCTCCCAGGAAGCCTTTGCAAACTATACCAGCTCTCCTCTACCCGCAGTCCCTCCTCCCCCTGAGATTCTGCCTAAGATGTGTTTCTGAACTTGAGGAACACCATCTGTTCACTTACAAATAGGCATCTTTATCTCCAAAAGGGCAGGTTTCTGCATATGAGCCTCTCCCATGGACAGTGGTGTGGGGGGGGGGACCATGAAACATACATCAATGACATAATCTTGCAACCTAAGGCTGACATGTTTAAAAATGAATATGTCTGTAATATGTTCTGAGTGATATATTCAGTTGGTTAGCCCCTTGAACTAACAAGATGAAAATTGCTACTTTAAGTACTCGTATAGGTCATACAGCTTCATTCTTGGAATTTTTTTTTTTTTTTTTTTTTGTACATTCAGGCTGCAGTCTACATTCTCACAAACACAGGCTTTTATAGAAGTAAAAAAAAAAAAAAAAAAGACTCAACTCCAGCTACTGCTACTATTTAAAAAGGCGTGGTGGTTTACATCAGATTGATCATAAGGAACGTTAAGGGACATTTTTGTTACACGTGTGGGGCCCATCAATGCCCATGCCTGTGGGCTCTGGAGCGCACTGTAAGGATTTGTAGACACGGTTCTCTATCCCACAGAACTGACCTTCTTGGCATGTTTTGCTGCAATCATTATCTTGAGTTTGTGAACATAAGGTACAAACATAAACACACATGCTGCTCACATTTTATGTTATAATCACAGAATTAAATCATTTTATTCTAGCATACTTTCATCAATTTGTTTGGGATATGGGATATGCTGAGTTTTAAAAAGTAAATATTCAGAAATTACTTTCATTTTTGAAACTAAAAATATCTATATGAGTGGGTGTAATATATTAAATTAATGGCACTAAAATATGAAAATGTGATGTTGATATATGAGATTTCTTAATTTACTGAATTATAATTTTTATATTTTTAAACAATTGGTGTTTACTGTTTATATTAGCCCAAGTGTGATTGTCCATACTTTATGTGAAAAGTAATATTTTGCCCCTATAACAACACCATAGCTACTACTCTACAGTAGGTTTCCCAACTTTATTTGCTTTACAAAGAGAACTTAAGAACAGCGTATGAATTTGCTAGGGTCACAAAGTGAGAGGCAGATCAGGAACTGGCACTGTGGCTTCACAGCTGATCTTTGGGAAACAGTTAGATGCTGTGCACTCTGCAGCTCATCCTCACATTGAGTCCTTAGCCTTGCATAACAGGATTCTCGTGATGTCCTTGACTTCTGCTAGGCTTGACATCATGGAAGCTATCACGGCTCCCAAATAAATGATACCCGTATGTCTTTTTCATTAAAACACTGTATATTTCTCAAAATTGCCTCTAGAGATTAAGAATGCAAAATAGCTTCTATTTTTAATGTTTTTTTTTTCCATTGAGGCACATCAGTGTTCATGCAAGCTGATGCTGCTACCTGTTCTTCACTCAGGCAGTTTCCCTTAACTGGATTTTTCACACTCCCCTCCCTTCTAAATTCCCCACCTTGAAGAGCTGGGCAAACAGCCTGATTTTTTTTTTTTTCTTTCCTGCTTTTTACAACACCTGAGGACACAGTGAGATTGGCGGTCAGGGGATTTTTGCTTTTCCATATTATATCTGCTAAATAAGCAAGCCATTGCTTTGTTCTTAATTGGAAATGGCATCTTTTCTGTACTATAGAAGCTAATGTGTACCCCACTGTTGGGCTACAGAGATAGAAATCCTATCCTCACATCTAGAAATGAAACAGAAATCCTTTTCCTCATGCACTTGTACTCTTATCATAGTAGTGTTCCATTTCTTAGAGCTTGCCCCTCTATCCCACCTAGATAAGTGTTTCCAGAGGAAAAGGAGGACTGTTCTATTTATGTGAAGGCAAAAGGGAAGATGTATTAATGTCCTCCATTCACTATGTATAATCAATGTGATACCTGTCGCTGATTCCAAAGTATCTGAGATTCAGATTCATATCACATAATCAGACCAATGAACAGAAGGAAGCCATCAGACTTGCGGAGATATCAAGAGAAAATGATGTAAAATCATGTGACCATCTCAGGAGGACTGAGCACTTGCAGCTGTGGGGCTTAGGGAAAGTTTTAGCATGATCTGGTATTTGAGGTGGTTTTGAAGACTGGTTGGTCTCAGGAGAAAAGAAATTTCAGGTAAAGTAACAGTTATGAGCAAAGGTAAAAATATTCAAAATTTTGTTTTTCAGGTAATTGTGATCAACAGAAAGCTCATGTCCTGGAAGAAAAGATGTGGTCCAAGCCAAGGGTAGGGAGACCAAAGTAATGTTGCAGGACACTCCTATATCCTGACACCCCTTGTAAAGAACGTATTTCACTTTTGGGAGATTTTAGCTTCCTCAGCTATTCAAATAAGATTCTGCTCAAATTATTTAAACAACTCTCATAATCATAAATGCACTCAATAGATATTCCTAACCTACAGCCACTGTAATTTTTAGGACTTGGTTGGATGGTCAATAAAGTAGAACATAAACCCTTATCTGTAAATAGTCCCCTTAGGTTTTTCAAAAGCAATATGTCAGCAGAGAAAGAAAAATGAGTAAACAGTGAAGTTCTGTATTTGACCTCACTAGTGACAGAAACACAAGGTGAAATTTGCCTTTGAGAATAATAATGATCAAGAAATTTTTCTGGTCTCTAACAACAAGAAATAAAACTGCAAAGGGCAACAAAAAATAGCATTAAGTTAAAATGCACATAAATTTATTATATATCATTAATTTATTCATTAGGCAATCACTATTAGGGTCTTCTAACACTTAGGCACTTGGTAAGTGAGGATGATAGTTCAAACATGAGCAAGTGCAGGGCAAGTGAGCCTGAGAAGCTCCTGATCTAGAATGGAAAGAGGCAAACTAAAAATAGTGGCAGATTCATTGTTGAGTGGTAACATCTTCCCTAGTCTTAGTGTTTGATTACTCTCAGAGTCCTGGCTGGTCCTGACCAATAGGCCATGTTCTGTGTCATGTCATCTAAACCATGGTGTCCTCACTATGTAATTTCACCCTTTGCTTTTTGACTTTTGTCTCACACAGTTTTGCTTAAAATTGATTTAGAAAATCCTCACTTGGGTTGTTTTACATCTTTTTATTCCTATATTTTTCATTTGTGTTCCTCAATGTTTTAAGAAAAATAACTACTTTTTCCATCTTCATTCTTTTTATTATAATGTTAACCAACCACAAATTAAGAAGCAAACATGTTCAATATAATGCTATTCCCAACACAAACGTTAAACAAAATGAAAGTTTCATATTTCCAGTTGAAATCAGGTGAGAAATAGAAGAACACCTTTGTTGTTGAGAGTTGATGGGAATGTCATGAGATGAACTTGGAAATCTCCACAAACTCATACATATTTTTTGTATTTACACCATAAGCATAAATATCAAAGGTTTAGTCTTTTGTTTGATACCATAAATTGTGTTTGGATTTGGGTATAGGTGCTGTAACAACATTGTTTTCCATATAATGACACTTGATTAACAAGATTGCATGGACTGTATACCACACCATAATTTATGGCATATTTCTATGAGGTTAAGTAGAGTACATTTATTAGATTGAACTTAAAAATACATTTTGGAAACAATTAAAAGTAAAGTATTTCTAACATATGTAACCCACAAGCTATATACTACAAAAGTTTGTCATAAATTTATGTTTTGCTTAAGTATCTTTATTGGTTAACTTTTCTGTGCTGGGCACTGTTAAGAACTATAAAAAAGAAATAAAATGCTTTATATGCTGCCAAGCCATTACAATATTGTTTGAATAAACTATTTCAAATCCCAATGAAGCAAGTAATCCTAAGAAATTGATGTGTCCCTCTCACCCTTTAAATCTTATTTTTAATTCTTTAACGCTATAATTAAGTTAAAGGCAGTTTAGTATTGCAAGTACCTCTTTAGGGTTACCAACCTTATTTTTAATTATATCATGAATATTTAATAATATGAGATTTTCATACTATGTTCTAGAAGTAGTAACCACCACCCCAATTACACATCTTGTGTCTATCTTCACTCATTTTCTGCTTAAAGTACTTCCATTTAGACGCTCACTGCTTCTAATAATTATCATGGTCATTAGCAAAGCCTCCTAAATGGATATTCTGTGACTTTCCTGCCCACATCACTCCATCTTGCACTTTGCTGGGACATAATCATGACATCATCTTATTGCCCAAATACCTTCCGAATGCCATACAGCTTTCCAGTGCCTGGATCATGCAGGACAGACCACAGCGCAAACCAGAGTTTCACAGAACACCCACAGCACATGGCTGCACCGAGGTCCACTGACTCAGGCCCCAGTGTGAGCTCTGACTTAACTACTCCAGTGTCCAACTTCCTCATGCATAAAACAAAGATACTAATGAGTGGGGCCAGGGATGTAGCTCAGCTGCACAGTGCCTGCCTGGCAAGTGTGAGGCCCTGCATTCGATTCCCAGTACCAAAAAAGAAAATAGTAGGAAAAAAAGACCAGATACTAATAAGCTCACTTCCTATAAAGTATTAGCGTGTATTAATAGAGTATATACATATCTGTAAACACAGCACACATACAACAAGGTGTTTAGCTAATGAATCTTCAAAATGTTGATAGTTATATTTAAATTATAATTAGTAGCAGTATTATCATGTTTCAGTTATTTTTAAATTATAATTAGTAGTAGTATTATGTTTCTGCAGTCAACACGAATTCAGCACTTGCCGTGCATGCATGTCCTATTCATTCTTTTTCTTCCTTGGCTCCACTCTTTCTTCAGGCCTGAATGCCTTTCTCTCAAACTTAGTGAAATCAAGGTCTTCTATCCTCTAAGTCCTCTGATTTAAGACTCGAATAATCCTTCAATTTCAGTTACTTCCAATTACTGTTTCCTCCCACCTCTCCCAGAAATGTATCTGTATCTTTTTCACTGTACTTCTCAGTTACCCTTGTTAGTTCCATACCTGCTTATTTTATGCTGGTTTATTAACACTTCAGTGGAGATTATCATCTGATTTATCCTGAACTTAGTCTGAGGGCATGTTTTCTCAAGCCAACCGTATCAGACACTTCTTACAACAATGTTGCATTAAAAAAATTCAGCTGGAATTCAGGATAACAAACATTTCTTTTCTTGTTTATGTGTGGTTGGGTTCGATACAATTAGAATAAATTGGCCTTTTCTTGGATCCTGGGATCCAGAAAACAGACACCAGCCATTAGGTCCAGGTTTCACATTGTTTTGTATACATCCCTTCTGCACGGTGAACTCCTGAGGAATGTTCTGAAGTCTCATGACCAATGGCAGGAGCACACTGGCACACTGCGGCAACTACCTATATTCACTGGCAAAAAAGCAGGTTATCACAGCAAAGCCAGAAAGTCCAGCCGCCAATGGTGCAAAGGAGGAAACCAGAGGCAAAGGGCAAAGGGTGTGGCGAGTAATTAAATGAGTAAGGAAGGAGCAGAGAAGCAGGGATAATGCAATGTGTCATACTGTGTTCATGTTAGAGGTCCTTTTACAGGATTGGATTTGTTTTTGGTAACTGACTTTGGGAAAGAAAGAGTTTTGACAATGAAGGATTTTAGAGTAATGAAGTGGCAGGTTTTACATTTTATAAGGTCATCCTGGGGTTGGGGAAGAGTGTGATAAGATGGAAAGGACTGGGGATGTAGCTCAGCAGCACAAGCACCTGCCTGGTGAGCAAAAGGTCCCGGATTGGACTCCTGGTAAAAAGAATGAAAAGAAAAGAAAAGAAAAGAAAAGAAAAGAAAAGAAAAGAAAAGAAAAGAAAAGAAAAGAAAAGAAAAGAAAAGAAAAGGAAAGAAAAGAAGAAAGGAGTAAGATGGAAGACTACCTACAGGGGAAGTAATTACAAGACCGCTTAGACACTGCAGATACAGTGTGCGACTGTGGGCTGGTGACAGTCCAGAGTCCTGAAGATCTTTAAGTAGTAAAAGTGGATGGGTATAAAACTGACTAGCTTGTAGGCAAAAGAGAGGGACACACAGAGAACTGTTCCAAAGTTTACACTGAAGTATTACCAATGATACACAGAAAGGCAATTAGTGATCCTACTCCTCAGGTGATTATGTAAATTAAGTGTAATGCTCAATGCAGAACATATCTCAGCATAAAAGGGTCTTAAGGGGAGTCATATTACAAAGCGCTTTCACATATATTTTGTCCTCACATCAAGTTTACATATTCATACCATTATCAGCTCTTATAAAATAGAGCAAAGAAGCCACAGGGATTTGAGCAAATAAGTTAGATAAATAGAGACTTCCTGCCATTTCTGTATCTTATTTCTTTAATCTGTAAATTGAGAAAAGTAACTGGTCCAATTTAGCAGACAAATTTAAAGTAAAACGAGGTATTCAAAAAGCTCTAGGGAGCAATAATTATAACATCCCCCAAATATCTTACAAATTACATATTCTGCTTTTATCATAATTTTTGTAAAGCTCTTCGTTTTTCTTTACACCAGTTACAGCATGAGGCACAGATGTGGAAATCGTGCTGGCTTCTATTTTTTTGTTTGTTTGTTTGTTCCTTCCTTCCTTGTACCCTTACTCCTTTCTTTCCCTCTTTCCTGTTCCAGCCTTTCCACTCATCTTTCCTGTTTTTTCATAAATACTATCTCTACACTCTAACCTGTAAGCCCCATGAAACTCTACCTCAATACCACTGTCCAAAAGTTTAACAAATACATTTTTGTGGACATGATAATCATAGCTCTTATTCCTTGGGTTATTAGAAAACACACCTAATCCCTTTATTCTTTCAAAGACAAGGGGTCTGTCAGCCTATGCACAATGTTCCAAAGAGACCCTGATGTTCCTAATGTCTCTCTCTGCGTGGCTGCTCCCTTTCTCCAGCAAGGCAGCCAGTTCTAACACCATCCTCGTCACTCTCCACCCCACAGCCTCAGGTGCCCCCTTGTCAAATCACAGTGAAAAGGGCAGCTGCTTTGATTGCAGGCATCCGGAAGAGATGCCTGGAAGGTACCTAAACATCTGCTCTCCCAGACCTGCTCCTCCTCCTCACATGGAAAGCAGACCAGATGTTCACAGGTGGCAAAGCATGGGCAACTGAGAACGAACTCCTTGCATTATGGAACACGGAGCAAGCATAGAAAAAGTAGAACTGGGTTCTCAGAATGGCTCTGGATGGCTGATTCCCAGATTTCTTACTGTTAAGAGCTAAAAACACTCATTATGGAAAGTGTATTATCAATTCAATAGCTTAAATTCAATTAGACTTTTAAATGTTCTCCTCAGACTTCTTTGCCTGACATTTTCTCAAGTCCTTATATTGCCACATTTTTTATTTACAATTATTTTATTCATCCTTCAGTATTGTCTACTATCCATGAGCATTCTTTCTCAGGGATTCTAGAATGCAGCCTCAATGTAATAGGGCCAAAGTGAAAATTTTCTAACTAAAATGAGCTGGACTCAAGTCTGCCAGCCAGTTAATGCAAGGAGTCTAGAAGGGGCGGCTCTCCTTCAGCGAACCCACTCTTAACCAGTGCTGTTTGCGCAGTGAAGTGTTGTGGTGCCAAATGAAGCCTGAGGAACAGGGTCCCACACAGCACAGAACAGGTATCTGCAGTTTTGCCTGCTCATCCCCCATTCCTGTGAGCTACTCCTTGGTATCAATCTTTTTCCTCAGTATACCGATTTCTACTGGAGACCCTCTTCTACCTATTCTTAATCCAAGTTTCCAGTTGACAGAATTTTTAGTACATGGCCCAGGCCTTGCCATTCCATATATTCCAACCAATCAGCCATAGTGGTTACCTTGGTCATTGCAATATGATAAATGACAGGTGAGGGGCATAGTTCTGGGACTGTGTAGGCCAGCTGACAATGACAGAGCTGTTAGCTTTGCGAAAACTCAGAGTGGTAAAGGAAATGTAAGCCTGAAGTTGCTAGGAATCTCAGTAATGGAATTCCAAGGCTAGGAATGAAGCCATGCCCAGGACACATCATCAAGGTACTGCTGTTGGAGGCAAGGATCAAGTCCGTACCTGGTATTTAGGTTCTTGGGTGTAGAACATGATCCTTGAAACCAGACTGAGATGAATACTAAGCTGACCATGACCATGGGTTAGTGCTTTCATGAATGGATTAATGCCATTACCATCGGAGCAGACTCATTACTGTAGAAGAGCGTAACTTACAAAAGGCCCACAGGGTGGCCTTTCTCTAACCCTACATCTGCCCTCCACCATGGACAACACAGCAAGAAGGTCCTCACAAGTTGTCAACCCCTCAGTCTGAAACTTCCCAATCTCTGGAACAGTCAGGAAATAAATTTTGGTTCTTTATAAATTACCCAGTCTAAGGCATTAACACTACAAAAGGACTAAGACAATGATCGTGCTTTAATTTGATCCTAACTGGAGGATTAAACATAATAGCACAGAAAAAGGGCTTAGACTACCTGATACATACTGACTGATCGATAAATGTTACGCAGTACGTAGATTTTTATCCATGGCTCTGGTGTTTAAAGCAGCTATAAATGTTCTTTTTTCTGGTTCTTTTTTGGTCTTCTTTCACTTGCAACCAGTCTTGTCACAATATATATAAAACGTATATACATGTTTTTTGTTTGTTTGTTTGTTTTTGTGCCAAAGATCAAACTCACAACCTTGCGCTTACCGGGTGGGTGCTGTGTCACTGAGCTAACTCCCCAGCCACTGTCTAATATGATAAAAAGCAGAAAAATCAGGGTGTATATGTTTAAACAGGCCAACTCTCTTTCTCTACACCAAGGCAGAGGACAGGTCAAAGCAAATGAATGAGGACCACGTAGGGCTCCTGACTTGACATCTATCAGTGATTTTATACGCAGTCACTGAGTTCTCAACTCCTGGTTAGGAAACTCAGTTTTCCTCATTGGCATCCTATTTATTCACGAAAATCCTCCTTCTTCTATGTTACCAGTTAATAATATCCCTCCTATGAAGAGTTATTTTTAAAGTTCACAAAATTACAAAATGTAAAGAATCAAACTTAAGGTCAGAGCTAGAAATAAAGAATTATTTCCATCATTAAAATATACTTCGGTTTCTTTTTATTTAAGCCTCAAGCTGGAAACTTTTTCCATAATAGTTTAAAGTAAATACTATTATTACCAAGCAGCCTACATGCTAAATAGCATACTTTTCATGGTGTAGATTTCTGGAGGGATATGCAGGGGATTTGCATGCTTAATTCCCATTAGCACCTGTCACTGGGATTTATTATCCCAGAGATAATTCTCCACTGTCTGCAGCCAGGAAAAAGGAAGCCCTTGTATATGGATTTAAATGAAGCTTTTCATTCTTGAAAATGAAATGAATTTCGTATCAGTTCCTTAAACACCTGCAACATTCCAATCCTAAAAATTCATATTTGGACTTTTTTTGGTCAAAATGTGTGCAACTTTGCTTTAAACGACATGTAGAAGAGTCTACTCATAATTTGAAAATGTACTGGTGAGGGCTGGTAGTGATCCAATACCAAGATCATTAATGGTCCGGTACAACAGTGATCCAGTACTTGAATCAGTTTTAGAATCCATTGGCTCTTGTGCACTAATCAATATGAGCATCTATAATATGCTGAGCTATGTTCTAGATTCTGGGTACAAAGTACTGAACATACTGAAAATAACTATGCCCCTTAAGAACTGTATATTCTATTGTAGAATGTGTATGTGTATAATACATACACACTTACGTAGACACACAAAACAGGTACTACATGGGAAAATCAAACCAGCTGCATGCTCTGGGGGGTGATGGCTTTTTTCTATTTTAGATTAATTCATCAGAGGTCTCTCTAGGCAGTGATGTATGAGCACAGATTTGAGTAGTATTCACAGGCATTCTTTCCTTTATGAAGTAAAAGATAACAAACAAAAAGGCGGGCAGAATGCTGATCTTCAGCAAGCTCCATATGCAACCTTAGAGAGGGAGACAGTTTCCTGGTGGCTCAGCTGATCTTCCAAGGAGCTGTGGCTTTCAAGGTCCTTGCTCCTAAGCTTCTTATCCTTGCCACCAACCCTTTCTCAAGCCACTGTCTTGCCCTCTTTAGAGTGAATTTCAATACTAACCTACTTTTCCCTTTCTTTTCTCCTAATTCAAGGAATCAGTTCCATGCCATATTTGCTTTTGAGCACTTGGATTCCCCAAAACCACATAACACAGTGATTTCAACCTTCTTTAACTATCCTAGACTTTGAAGAGTCTGCCTAGGGGGCAATTTTAGTGACCAAACGACCACTACTAATTGAATATCAGCTCTCTATCAGGTTCTCTATTAAGAGCTGGGGACAAAATGAGGAACAAGACAATGTGCTTTAAGAGAGTTAACTTCTAATAAGAAAGGCAGAGAATAACATTGTAAGTGAATAAACTGATAAATTTCAGTACTGTGAATATGATAGTAAGCATTCATGGGGATTTCTTTTATACTACTTAAGCTACTGTCCTTGGGAAAATAGTTAAGAAAAATATAAAATATCAGCGTGATGTAATACTCAAAATAACTCAAAATAACTGACAGAACTGACTGTCTACGTTTCTAAATGTAAATACATGAATTAAATAAAATTGAAGCTCCCAACAGACACTAGCCACACTGCAATTGTTCAATAGCCATATGTGTCCAATGACTAGTATTTAAGACAGCAGAGATATAAACACGTTCCTTCTTGTTGCAAAAAGTTATGTTGAATAATACTAATACAGACAGCATGAGGGTGACAAAACTCTTCCATCCATGGTAAGAACAGTAGTTACAATAACTACACTTGCCAGGCATTTTACATGCATTTCACTCATTGTATGGTCACAGAACCCTGTGAGGTAATTAGTGCTGCTAGTCCCATTTTACAGCTTGGGGAGCAGACAGCTAGCCTTACTGTCCTGTATTATTCAGTTAGCAAAGCACTAAGAACTGGCCCTGCAATGTGTTACTGAAGTCCACCGTCTTACCAAAGTATTCTGATATCTCCGTAGGGGAAACTGAAGAGAATAAGCGCTCATAGTGTGGCACACAGAGCCTCCACCGCGGTAGCAAGTGGCTCCTTTTGCTGATGTCTTTGGCAGCTAGCGCTTTTCAGGTCTAAAGATTCATCCAGACAGTTCTTAAGTTTGATTCGGATGGTGCTGTGGAGGCAGAATGATGGCGTGTTCCAACGGAAAAGCCTTATTAAGTCATTTTACAGATGAAGAAACTGAGCCACAGGTCAGGTGAAGAAAGTTCATCTGACCTGTCCTGGATAACACAGGCCAAATTAGACATTTCCTGTATGTGTCTACACATGACCTGGCTGCCACCCACATTTTGACATTCCCGATATAATGCTCAGGAGTTTTAGTCATACTAATTTTGGGAAGGGATTTTCTCTTTTCCAGAATATTGGCTTCGCCACTACATTTGCATTTTAATCTACCCACTTTCCTTTTGTCTAACCTTGCCCTTTTCACTCTCCCATTCTTCTCTTCCTTTACCATCACCACAGGAATTCACGACGGAACTACTCAGATCAGACTTCTAAGCCAAGGCAGCCTCCACAAGCTGTTAGGAATCTGAAAAGCAAAGCATAGGTTCAACATCACTCGTGGCGAGTGTCCCCAAATTTTGCTTCGCGTTTCTCGCCGGAAGCTTCTCCCAACCTTGCTTCGTCGGCCTCCGAGGCGTGCCAGTGCGTGCGGCCGCAGTAGCGGTTGGCACTGAGCTGTAGTTTCCATTCCACGGCCCGGAGGTCACAGGCGCCCCCAGCGCACGACAGCGTGAGCGGCGCCGAGGACCAAGGACGCTGCCACAGCCTCACGCCTTCCTCTGCATCCCTGAGGGGCAAGTTGGCGGCTGCACCCGACCTCGGCGCGGGAGACCCTAAGTCTAGGCGCGGTGCAGTCCAGGGAGCCTACAGAAGCCCGCGCGCCTGGAGGAGAAGCTGGCTGGCTGCAGGCTGGGTGGGCGCCCCCTCGCCGCCGCGTCGTCCAGACCTCCCTTATCTTGGCGGCAGGCGGCGAGCTCCGGCGGCGTACCCCACCCCTCCCGCGCCGCACGCACATCCCCTTCCACCCGCGCGCACCTAGGGCGGGGCACCTCGCCCTGCCACGAGGCGCCCCACACCCGGCCACGCCGCGCCCGCTCCGGAGGGTCTTCCTGGCTCCGCCCCACTGCCCCGCCCCGCCCCGCCGCCCGACCTCGCGGACTGGCGCTTCCACGCCCGGCGCGGCTGCTTGGCCTGCGCCTCCCAGTCTCCCCGAGTGGGGGCAGAGCGGCGCTCGCGGCGGCCGGGCGGGAGGCGCGGGAGCTAGGGACCTTCAAACTCCTCCTCGGCGGCTCCTCCCCGCCCTCCTGGCTCCTGCCGCGGAGAAAGTGGAGCGTGGCGCTCGCGCGTCGCTGTTTCTCCGGACGCTCCGCGGCGCACGGGTCCGGCGGGGCTCTCTCAGCGCTCCGCGTCTCCCCGGCGTCCCCACGCACCTCTGTCGAGGATGAGGAAAGGGCTGCGGGCGACGGCGGCCCGCTGCGGACTGGGACTGGGATACGCGCTGCAGACGCTCGTGCTACCTGCCCTGGCCCTGCTCGGCGCCACCGGTACCGGCTCCGCCGCCCAAGGTAGGGGTCCGCGGCCGGCCACCTCCCTACGCCCCCTTTCCGCTTGCTCCCTGCTTCTTGCGCGCAGCGCTTCACCAAGGGCCACTTTAAACGCCAGAAATGCCACTTTGCCAACTAGTCAAGGAGCTGCTACCGTGCTGGTCTTTAATTTGTCTTTCGAGCTGGGCCAGGGTGGACCAGGGACGCACGGGTGAGGGATGCGCATCCGTCCCCGTCCACGGGCGTGTGGGGCTCTGGGTGTCTTTGCACTTTTTGATCCGCACGCGCACGGTGTTGCATGCTGTGCCCGGGAGGCTTGGGGACTTGTGCTGCGTGCTGTCCGTGCGCTCTGGCTCCCCGCGCCGTGCCGCGCCCGGAGTGGCAAGGTCTCCCGGAGCTCGGCGCGGGCAGCGCGTCCTCAGCCTCCGCGGAAGAGCCGCAGGCGCCCTTGCCCGGCGGCCGCTGCTGCTTGGGCCGGCGTCCTGGCACGCAGGCCGCTGGTGCCCGCCTCTGTGCGCCCTCCTTCCTTCGGGGCCGTGGGGAACTTAAAAGCCCAAGCTCTGGGGGACCGCCGGTCGTTCCAACCGAACCTGCAACTCCTCCGAGCAACCAGCCAGTTTGACGCCGACGTTTTGCCCGTGAGCTTCAAAATAAGTATCCAGGGGCCTGGGGAGAGCCCGGGTGGAAGGAGCGCAGGCCGAGTTGAAGGTGGGTAAGAGGCAGAGGAGAGGCAGGCGATCGCAGGACTCCCTTCTCTCCCTGAGTTTGGAATGGCAGCGCCAGCTTCCATCCTTCCGAGAAGGTTCCCCTCCCCACCCTGGTTTCTCCTAACCTATTTGGGCTCCTAACTTGGCCAGACCAAGTGCACACCTAGCTATCCCCCGTTTGCGGGTGATCGCTGGCTCGCGGAGCTGCGCAGAGCAGTTTTTCCTGGGTGGTGGTGGTGGGTGTATTGGGAAGATGCTAGTGCTGCTTGGAGAGGCAATCCGGGGATCTCCCCTACACACAGGCTCTCTCCCTCCCTCTCTCTCTCTCCCTCTCTCACTCACTCCTCGTTACACTTTCCGAATTTGGAGAGCTGGGGCGGAGGCGGTAGCCCCAACTCCTCGGTGATGCTGGGGGCTGGCGCTCCAGACTCCTCGGTGTTGCTGGGAGCTGGCGCTCCAGACTCCGCGGTCTCCTGGGGATGCTGTGGGGTGAAGGGGCCCAGTAGAACTGGAGGGAGCTGAGAGAGAGGCTGGTGTGGTCGGGTGGGAGGTAAGTGATTAGCAAAGCTTTGTCAATTAGCGATAGCTACTTTGGAGTAAATTTTCCCGTTGCCCTGCTAAGTGGGCAGTCTCATAAATCCTTCCTTCCTTTCTGCAAGATGCCTCCGGTCCATGAGGCTATGCTCAGGTTTTCTTAGGAACACCTCCAGAAATCATCTGTCTATCCATTTTAGAAAGAAAAATCTCTATTGGGAACCATAGGATCTTGTACATTTCTTGAAATTGGGAAGACATGGAGGCTGGGGCTGTAGTGGGAAAGCACTTGGGAGTTGAGAGGCACGACCTGATGAGCGGGCAGGCTGTGGGTTCACCTGGTGACTCTTAGGGAATTTACCTGCTCTTGGGCACACAAAGGATGGTGTCCAGGAGGGCCTGGCACTGGCTACAAAGAGAAGAGTTTGGGAAAGAGGAGTTAAAAGTCCCCAAACGTGCCAAAAGGACATGGGGTCCCTGCAGAGAGCTTACAACAGCCAAATTAAATACTGGGTAGAAAAAGGATCAATAAAGATAATCAAGTAGGAGCCTGTAAATGGATTAATGTGTAAAGAAAGGAAAAGAGATTAAAAGGAAAGGCACTGGGATGAGAGAAACTGGGCGTTTGCGTCTTGCACTTTTGATTCTTGTAGACCAAACAAGTAAAAGACTGGGTGTGAAGTAGAAAAGGGAAATGTGTTCTGCTGCTTGTATGCATTGCAGTAGAGTCCTTCTCCATTTCTTGTGCTCCTTTAGTGCTAGATGAATACATTTTGTTGTTGTTGTTGTTTTAAGCTCTGTGCTCTTTGAAATATAACACCATTTTTATCTTTGTTTTCTTCCATGCTCCTGGACACCAGCTCTCCCTGTGGTGTCGGTTAGGTATCAGAGAAGATATACAGCTCAGCTCCGAACTCTCAGCTACTGTTATTGTGGCTGTTACCCATTCCAGGCCTACTTACTGCTGAACTGCTTAACACTTTGCTCTCAGAATCACACAGGGTTCAGTGCCAGATAGTCAGGACTCCATCTCTTTCCATTCTTGTGCTTCCCAGTGCATTGGCACCCTGGCCTATACCATCAAGGAGTGATGTCTGGTCTGATAAGTTGAAGAGAAAAGACCAGAGCCTACTCTTTTTATGAATGGAAGTATGTATGCAATTAAAACAGGAAAGTTCATTACTTTTCAATGTAAGTGAGGTTTTAAAATCTGTTGAACTGTTGGAAAATTAGAAGCTTTTGGAAATACATATCTCAGTGATAGTCAAGTCCATTTGTTTAAGATAGAACAGCAGAATGGGTATTGAGTGCGGTTTGTTTGTAACTAGTTTAAAGACAAAAGGCAGTCATTCAAAATAGGGCCTTGGGAAATTCTCTATCCTTTAGGCATCAACTTACTTCTTTCTGGCTATGCTCTAATTGTTTCATTTAGGGTTGCTGGGAATTCCTAGCTCCAGGGAATTTGTGGTGCTTCTGACTTCCAAGAATGATACATTTTACTACTAAAGATAGTGGTGTATGTGAATGTATGTGTACATGTGCCAGTGTATGATCAGCGATTCTGAATTAATAAAATGCATTTTATCTGTGCTATACAGCATCAAAGTTCTGCTTATCTAGCACCAACTAGTGTTACAAGTGTTAACACATCCAAATGCAGCACAGAAAATTCTTGGGCTGTAATCAGACTGGGATCATTTTGTATTATTAAGTTAATTTATAGTGGGTTTTCTTTTTATTGAAACAACAATTTTCCTGTGAAAGAATGTAGAGTACTTTTACAGATTTATATGAGTGTTGACATTAGGCACTGAAGCCTAACTGAATTTTCTTACAACTTCACCATGTATTTTTTTCTTGCTAGGAAAAAAATTTATGGACTCATTTAGAAATTTGTAATAAAAAATTGACTAGTTTCCTTTTTATTTATAAACATAATGTGTGTTGTAGCTTAGAAAATGCTTAGAGTCCTAAAACAATACCTTTACAAGCAATTGCAAAAAAATGAGGAATCATTAAATTATAACAGATTTATTGATCTCCTAGCTTCTTTGCTTTGGGTTTGGAGGATTTAGAGTTAAATAAGACAGGATTCTGAAAGTGTCTTATATTGTACTTTGGGAACTGGTTGTAATCAAAATTGGAAGTAATCTGTTTTAAACAAGTACCCTAAGGATAGGAAACAGGCATGAATTCTGCTAGGCATACCCTCTTATCTGGCATGGATTTATTTAAATATAACAGTTCTGTACTTCAAGCTAGGTTGTCCAGTTAGTACAATAGCCCATACATTCTCTAGTAGGCCTTGACTGCATTTAGCACTTTTCTGATTTAGGTCATGGCTTTACTGGAGCAGCAGAGGGAGTCACTCTCAGAAGAAACTTCAGTGTTGCTGACTATAACCACTTTCAGAAGAGCAGGAGGAAAGAGTGGGGGTGGAGACCCAGCCAGTGCTTCTGCCTCACAATCCCAGCCTATACTTGACTTTTTGTATTTATTGTAGTTAAAAAAAAAACACTTGTTCATATTTTCCTACAAATTAGAAACTCAGCAGCTCTTCTGGATAAGTGTGTTATTACAGGTAAAGGGCACAATTTTTGTGCACTCTATGCAGTTTATTAGGGACATGGAGTTGAATGAGACAGCTCTAGCCATCAAGAAGACAGACATATAGGCCTGTAGTATATCATTCATTTCTGAAATATAGCAATGGGCAGATCTAACTATTTTCTGCATTTAAATATCCAAGATAGTAATCATGATAAGATCAGAGTGCTGATGTAAGTGGTGGTGCTGGGTCCATAATTTCTACACAGAGGACTTTAAGGACGGAGGTTTGGCTAGAGACAGGGTTTTCTTGAAGCTAAATTTGCATTTTTTTTCTTTTTTTTTTTTTTTAAATTTTATTTAAGGAGAAAAAAAAAGGGTACAAGTTATACAGAATTTCAGAAAAAATAAACAGGAAATCACTAGTTAATAGAATACATATTGTTATCTTAGAAATAATTGTTCAAGTTACAAAATTAAAGCATATAGAGTGGACAGTGAGACTGCAAACAGCTCTGTTCAATGATACAATAAAACTTGGTAATATGGTTACCTATCTTATACACTTAAATATACATGCAGTTATGTCCTTTAGAGCACTTTCTTTTCCTTTCTTTTGTACAATGACAATTACTCAATTTGGATTTTATTACTCTCACTGTTCTTATTACTTTTTTTTTGAAGAAAGTAAAACCAAATGTGACATAATAGGACAGAGTCAGTCAATCAAAAGGATGGACATAATACATAATGTAAAAACAAAATACAAGGTGATCAACGATGGTTACCATTAATGCCTCTTGCTATCTTAAAAAGAATTGCCTATATCATCAGTTATAATAAAATTGAACAAGACAGTAAAGAACAAGACCAATAAAACCAAAACATTGGAGACATTAGAGGACTTCAAAAGAAGATAATAGTCAATCAGAATGGACATCATAATGAATCTTAATGTCTTCATAGTTGTTGCCTATACTTTCGAACTTGGTACTATCAAGCAAAACAGAATAGAGGAAAATCAGTCAAAACAAGATGGTGAAAGCAATACAGGATTTCAAATCAAGTTAGTAGGAAATCAATGTGGGTTACTATAATATTTCCTGCTATTTTTTATTTTTCCCTTAATTAAAAGGATAAAAATGAAAAAGTAGATAATAAAAAGGAGATTGAGATAAAAAAGAGGACATAACAACAAAACAGTGCAGGTCAAAACATAGCCATTTAAGCAAAATAGTATTTCACCACACCATAATCTCGACATAGAGTAGTTACTATATTTGCATTTTAAGAGTGTGTTGCTTGGATTTAGTGTATATTTTGCCTACCTTTGGAGAGGCACAAGCTGAGGACTGATGGTAACAGATGCCCATTCTACTAGGTAGCATAGTGACCACCGATATCTGCCATCTGTGTGGCCACGCATGAAAGAGCCTTTCATGCCAGTTTCCACACACGTGAAGTGAGAATGTTGCATACTTCGAGGTCATCGGGTTGACTAAATTTCTTCACATAAATAAACTATAGAGCAGTATTTATTCCCAGAATATAACTATTATTTCTTGTTTTAAACTCTGCAGAACATTGATAAATTTGAAACATTAAAGAAATTAAAGGTCAGTACTTTGAATTCCGACTGAGGATAGCTTGTAGGTGCTGTTTCCCCAAAAGCAAGAGTGAAGCTGGCTGCACAGATGTTCGAAAATGGATCACTGCAAACTTCTGGCTAGAACAAGGTTCCTCTGCAGCCTGCGAGGGTCTCACCTCCTGTCTGAACCTCTTTTTTTTTCTTTCTAGTCTTTCTGGGAAAGGGAACCTAATACAGTACTAAACAAGCCCACATCAGGTCAGTGTCAGTTAAGTCTTGACAACAATCCTTACTCTCCATTTTCTATCTTTACAAGTAATATCAAAGGTAATTCTCGTAAATTCATAAAGGCTTCTACAGAAAAAAAAAAATCATGTTATATACCAAGTGTTTCTGCTAAGAGTTTGGAGAAAATGAGCCCTTTAAGTAATTTTCAACAATCTGAGAATATAATTGAATACATGTTAAAATGACACAAAGAAATATGTAAAATGTAGGTTGACATGAAGGGCAAATTTGCCAGGACTTCCATTTATTCAAATTATATGTGGAAAAGAAAATTTGGATATCATAATTTATACTAGCTTAGATAATCTAGGTAATATATGATATATTCAGCATATCTTGAAGCATTGACGTTTTCTTATTAAGCAAAAATAATAATTGTTATTTCTTAGCCTGTTGTTTTCTGGCAGACAGTTAAGATAAAACTAAGGATTCACAGGGTCTTTGCAAGATTTAAGAGATATCTTTCTTCAGTAGAATTGTCATTTTGGGAGCCCGGAATCTAGCTCAGCAGCATAGTACCTTCCTGGCAAGTGCAAGGCCCTGAGTTCAGTTCCCCCTTATCAGAAAATATATTGTCATTTTGCTTGTAATTATTGATAGCCTGGTTCTGGCCTTACCCTGAAATCTCTCCTGTCTGCTTTCTTTTTGTCTTTCTTTCTCCTCCTACTGTTCTCCCTCTTCCAGATACCTTGAACCTATGTGCGAACTGTTCTTTGATGTTGTTTCTTGGTCAGATTTTTTATTGTTTATGTGTTTGTGGAAAATGGCAGCCTGAATCCCAGACCTTAAGTACTGTGGCAGAATCACTCAAGAATAGTTTATACTCACAGAACTTAATGATATATTTTATGCTGCTTCTTTGAATTATAATAAACTTATCTTTAGCAGTTTTAAAACACTATTTTCCTTTTTTCTGGTTCTTGAAATTCAGTTAATTAGATCGTTTATACTTTCTATAGTATTTATCTCAAATTTACAAAGGTTTTTTTTTTTTTTTTTTTTTTTTTTTTTGGTACAGGGATTGAACTCACAACCTTATGCTTGCCAGACTACAAAGATTTTAAAAAAAAACATTTTATAGCAGTAGTTTTATGAGCTCATAAGATTCATAATAGTAAAGATTTTTAATCCTGTTTGAAGCTGCCAGAGAATTTCTGTCTTTTCATAAAAATACACACATTGTAAATATGTGGACCTTTAAATAAACAAAATGTTAGAAAATATTAAACAAGAATTTGTGAGTTTTCAAAAACTTTTGGCTTGAAGTTGTAATGTGGTTTCTTGTATTTAGCAAGCTCTTCCCCACAAAATTACTCCTTAGGATCATGTAACCAGATTTTGAAATACACAGAAAAATGTATGCGATTTCAGAGTACTGAAAACGTGTAGACTTCTGTACAAAGTTCATGGTGCTAAAGTTGCAGTGACACAAATTAAATGAAAGTTATGACTTAGAAAGGGAACTATTGCTTTAAAGGTACCAAATATGCAGATACTTGTCTTTACATCATTATGTCTTTTATTGGCAGTAAACAGTGATTTAAAAGTGCTTTGTGTTGCACAAGTGAAGTGTGACATCTGAAATCTCCAGTGTTTGGTGAATACCCTCTCTAGTGAAATAGCAAGCCACATCTCATTGCCACCATGGCAGTGAAAGGGCAGAGTGAGAGAAACCAGGCAAGCATCATTTTATTGACGTACCTGTTAGGAGTCTCAAATGCAGCATTGCACGTAATCGCCTTAACAGATGATATTGATTAACCAAATTCATCCCAGAGTTTCCAGTCTTATTTATTTTAAAATGTTGTGAGGATAGGAAGTTTTACTTCCATTAATCATTTTGTCATGTGCATCCTGTGGCTAGTTTCATTGCTCAGCAATTATGAGAGCTATAAAAATGCCTCGTGTAGACGAACAGGAATTATCTCTCCTTCTGACTGAGGATGTTAAACAACAGAAAGTCCCTCGGCACATTTAACAAGTTTATTGATGAACGCTAACATTTCTTGTTTTTCATCTTATATATGAGTATTCCTTTCCAATAAAAATAGATCAATGCTTATATACTAAAATGTATCTGTAGTCCAGTTACAGGGACAGTATGTTCATGAATAGAAATTTAAAGTTTCTTTTGCAAATCTCAAGAAAACTAACAATGTAAAAGATTAGTAGAGAAGTACAGCATTTGTAGGTAAAAGTGATCATTTAAAGTTAATTAATAGTTCACATTTCCTTAATACTACAGTTTACTGTAGTATATCAGAATATGTAGTATAATAATATCCATTTATGATTATAGGCAAAGAAAAATGTGTAAGATTAAAATTAAAGGACTCAATGGGCTGGGGATTTAGCTCAGTGGTATAGGCGCCGGCCTGGCAAGCTCAAGGCTATGAGTTCGATCCCCAGTACCACAAAAAATAAAATTAAATTAAAGGGATCAGTTTTGGGTGCTTTTATTCTCTATGAATTTGAAAATTTTTTTAAAAAATTATTTCAATTCAATATCTTTTGGGAATTTCAGGAGCATAAAAATGCCTTCTATGGATTAGATTAAAGATTGCTTTTAACAGATGGTATTTTCTAACTTTTATCCAGACTAAAAGTAATAGTGACAACAGCATTGTGTTTTTATTATATATGATTTTCAGAGACCTGTGTCATCTCTAATCAAAACCAGAAGAAACCCAAATTACCTCCACAAAAAAACTTTATGATGGGAAAAAGAACATAAATTACAGTAATTTCACTTTAAGAATTATGTCTGTGTGATATATGTTGATATTGGATTTAGCTTTTGGCAAAAAGAAAATGATATATTGTATGTTCATTTAATAAAATGTTTGCCAGATATACACACTATAGCCACCCAGTGGAAACACTCAAGTTTAGCAAGCAGCAATCTTGAAAACACTGTAAATAAAACAGTAATTATATTGCCTGTCATTTTCTGTAGCAGCTTTCCTTCTTCATTCTAAATCTCTCTAAGTTGATGAACGACTGTAAACTTTAAAATGTGCTATGGATAAAATTTGAAAACTGAAGGAAGCTAAGACTTTCTCCTCTTCACCACCTATCACAACCATTACTCACAGAGGCTGCAGAGAGGTGGAAAACAAAAACTTGTTTTAGTAACTGCTCTGGAAGCTGAGGAATAACAAGTGTGTTTAAAGGATTCATTATTTGTGCTACCCAGAATACAGACCTTTTCAAGAGATCCTCTGACTTGAAACTTTCCTAAGTACATTCTTGATTTTCAGTTATGCCATTTAACATAGCAAAATAGCGAGGAAGGCATTTTAATGAGTGTGTGTTAGAAGTTTTAATCCTGTAGGATCTATTTGTGCTTGAGAATTAGAATTAAATCAGCAAGGAACTGATAACTTTGAGTGGTTCTTATGATGTGCCTTGCCACTTGTTAGTGACTTTCTAAACACTGTCATTTGTAACAATACCAGGGTTGTTTCTTAAAACTCATCTGCTCATAAAGTTGAATGGCATTCTTGGTTATAGGACACACCTTAGGGACAGTTTTTACGAAAAGTATTTGCTTAAGTGAGGTTTATCTTTAATAGAATTATAGTACATTGAAAAACTAGTCTCACTCTATTCTTATATACTGATGGAAATATATATTTGCTTATTTTTCTTTATGCTTGTGCATATACATAGGTCTATATGGAATTTAAAGTTAGGTTTACATACTGCAATGCAAAAAGCAGAATGGCCAGGAAAAATATTAATGTAGATGTTTCCCTGGTGACAAGGGAGAGAGGAGTCACTGCACTGGATTTTATTAGAAATGATGACCAGATGAAAGATATACATGTCTTATGATTGAAACCACTCAACTGACCTCTTCAAATAAGTTGCTGCATAATAACCACTTCACTCCTTTAGCAGGTCCTGTACTTATTAGCAATTTGGTATTCATCCAGCTCCTTGAACTAGTCTTGGTTTCTACCTGTCCGCTCTTTTTAGCCTTTTATGTTCCCCACCAGCAAAAAGCAAAAAAAAAAAAAAAAAAAATGTATTTGTCTGTTTATTTTATTTTTTGAAGTAGGAAATCAATAATTTGCTATGTTGCCCAGGCTGGGGTTAAACTTCTGTGTTTTTGCCTCAGCCTGCCATCGTGCTGGATTATAGCCATGCACACCACTGTGCCCGTTGTTTATGTGTCTTTTCTATTGAATTAAATAACTATGAAATTATTTTCTAGGGTGACATTTTCTAGGGGACTTCAAGTCCTCACTGAAATGAAGATTTGCCAGGACTAGATAATTCCCTGTGAATATATATATATATATATATATATATATATATATATATATGCTTGAGATAAGTGTGTATTGGACGGGATGTGCGTATGGGCCAATATGTACTTGTAGTTTATTTATTTATTTTTCTTAGAAACAAAGAGTTCATTTTCAAACAGACTTGGCAGTATTCTCAAAAACAGATAGTATCAAAGAAATGAAAACAAATGTTTTATAAAACAAACTCATGAAGGTAATTGTAGACTAGGAAATCAGATTTAATCACTGATTTGTGAATGAAAAATTATATCTTACTTTTCGCTGAAAGTTGTCTTGCTCTTGGTGAACTGCTAAGTCATCTCCCCAGTGAAGGATAGAGATGCTTCCACCTCATTATGCAGTGGATTATCTGATAGAAACAGGTTTTCTGCTGTCAGCCAGGTGATTCCCTCTTTGCTGACTTATTTCATATGGGTAGAGGAGAACTTTTGTTGTTTTCCTAGACTCCCGCAATGGACTGTAATTTGTCAACTAAAGGAGAATGTCTACTTTCATGTGCACAGGGCTAAAGTCTAGCATGCATTTTCATGACTGTCTTCTTGGACATGCTGTGGGAGGACTGCAGCCTCCTGTGAGTACCCTGTGTGAGGTGACCCTGTGCTGGGCTGATGGAAGGAGAGGTCAGGTACATGCTTTTCACTGGCCAGAATTCAACCACGACTTCTGTTACATTTTAATAAAAGAGAGTGTTTTAATTTCTTGGACCTTTTCAAATAGCTTGTTTGTGGATTATCCATTGTGTTCCTTTAAAGTTTTATTTACATAGACTAAAGAAGTTATTGGGAAGGGGCAAAGGTTATTACTTGTAAAAGAATATGCAGAATTTCTTGGAGGATCTTAGAATATACTTCCTTGCTTGTGTTCAATATTACTGTAATACAGATGTATAATGTTTACATGACATATTAATATAAAGGTATTTAGTGGGGGCTGGGGATTTAGCTCAGCGGCATAAGCGCCTGCCTTGCAAGCAGGCAGTCGTGAGTTCGATCCCTGGTACCGATAAAAAGGAAAAAGACAAAAATAAATAAATAAAGGTATTTAGTGGCTATTGACACACATTTGTGTACCACTTGCCTATTTTGAACTAAGATTTTTAAAGTAGACAAATATTCTAGAATTCAGAAACTATTTTAGACATTCTCTGTCTTACAAATATATTTCATTAATGACACTGTTTTCATAGTGCAATATGTAATACACTGTCAAGAACAGCAAAGTGAATAATAACTCCTCATGAAGTTGTGCGATTACCAGTCTAAATGTTAATGAGGGGGCTTGCCTGTTTAACGCTAGATTGCAAGGTTAAAAAGAGGGTCTTAAAGATAACAGCAGGCTCCAGAGTCCTTGAGTTAGTTTTGCATTCAGTGACAGTCACTAAATTAGAGAAAGGAATGTTCAAACAACACACTTCAGGAAAAGTGATTTTTATAGAAAGGAGCCATTTCTGCTAATAGCCAGTAACTGCACATAACCCCTCTGACATTAAAAGTCCATTAGCTAAGCCCAGTGTAAGCAGCAGCTGATGCAGTGTCAGCTAAATGGACACTGGGATTTTTTCATACAATGTAGTAATAACAGTGCTGTATTTTTTTTCTAAAACTATGTACGTTAAGCAAAACAAATGTCATCTGATAGTAGTGGAACTGCTAATAAACAGGCCGAGGTTTGTGATGAAACAAAAGTAACAGTCTCTGTAAGGAGAGGATGATGAATGACAGCTCTGCTTTTTAAAGGCAGCCTTTGAGGAAGGGATCTGCAGGAGCTGCTGCTGACATGTGAAGGAGTTGGGCCTGCAAGTGCGTGTCACATGAGGCACTCCAGGTTTTCATGAAAAGGGAGGATGAGTTCTTAGCCATAGTGCTTAGTTTTGCTATGTATTTTGAAACTTCAGAAGCCTATTTCTTAGACACTGTTGTGTATATAAATAAGGGAGTGGGTTGGGGTAGAAAAGGGAAAAAGTGAAAACTCGTGTGGTCCAGTGAATGTGCATATACTAAGGTGATTATTATGATGATGTGTCTATAGGCACAACTGCGGTCTCGAATGAAATCCAAGGTTGGTGTCCATGTATCTGCCTATACACAAAGTTTCTTAAACTTACTTTTTTTTTTTTTTTGTCTTTGGAATATTTTGTGGCCAACACTTTCATCACTCGAAAGATAAGAAACTTTAGTGCAAATTATGCTAGTTCCAAAAGTCTTTCCAAGTCTTCTTAAAGTACCCTCTGAGCCAGTGTTCTGGAACTGTGGAACCATTGTGGGGACAGAAGGGTGTGCAGTAGTGTAGTATGTACACTGAGGAGAGGGCAGCAATTGATCAGCGGCTCTGTGCCTATACCACTGTAAAGTAGCAGCACAGCTCTGTGTGCCTCCCCTCCCCACTACCAGGCGAAGTAGCCAAGGAAGGACAGGGGAGCCCTGCTGAGCACAGAACCCAGCAGCTCTTATTAGCTCTGCGAGCACCCTCACAGCCAGCACAGGAGCTCCAGTCACACTCAGGCACTCACAATTGCTTATGTACTTGCTTATGCAGACATGTCACATCTTAGATTGTTACTTGTATTTTCACATTAAGGATTATTTCGTTACATGATATGGAAGAAATTCACATAGCACCACTTTTCTTGAAAAGGAGAAGAAAGACAAAAAAGAGGAGAGAGAGAGAGGACAACAATTTTAGTGTATATAATGGAATCTTCCTTTTATGTTAATATATTTTCATACAGGCATTTCTTAATAAAATAAAGAAATACTCTTCGGTGTTGTTAACTGTTTTAATTCATTTCAGCCCACTGTAATACTTATTTTGAATGAATTGGGAGGTCATGTGGACAGGGTTTATGGAATTAAATTACAACCAAAATCCCATTTACTAACATATGAGGGACTTGATGAATAATCTCATCTTTAGTATGTAACTCAAGCATTAATAACAGATGGAAATATGCCTCAGTTCAATCAGCTTTGACTTTTAATTCTAAATTTGCTTTATTTTTTCAGACTAAAACATCTTTTTAATGTATGTTTTGTCTTTTCCTCTTGAATTGCACAAAACTTAATTTTGTTATAAGATGAAAAAAGAAAATCACTGTATTTGGTCACATAAATTTGTACATGCCTGGGAACTAGTATTGTGAAATTAAATTATGTTGAAAACAAGATTATACCAGAGTGATTGAAATAGAACAATTGGAAATAGTTTTAGAAAAAAAGCCTGCTGTGTCAGTCTGCTATTACTTTCTTGGATAGTTCTGTAAGTATGTCCTCTTTTTGGTGTAAATTATTTGCTTTTTTAATTTGAGTAAACAACACATCATACAATTTTGTCTTAAATTTATTTATTATTGTAAAATTTTTCTTAAATATTCTTCAATAATGTCCACCCTTGAAAATGTCATAAATGTGTTCAGATGCATGGATGAATTTAACTCTCTCATCTCACATCTTTTTTTTTTCTCTCTTGGCATTTTATCATTTTCTTTCTTTGACTACTAGAGAATTTAAAATGTGTTGGACATAAGTATGTTTTGTGTATGCCTATGTGCCTGTATATGTGAGTTTGAATTTAATAATTTTCTGTTGTAAGAAATTGATCAAAATTCATTGAGAAATTAATGTGTGCAACCAAGAGTAATCCTGTGACAACTGGTGTTCAAGAACTATTAATGCCAGCCTATCTATAAGTAAACTGGTGCAGTTGAATAAACTACAGTACATTCTATGTTTTCCCATTCATACCAGTAAATCTCTTAATGTACCTTCACATTTGAGAGTAGATCAGAATAATTACAGTATGTGTAACACAGAACTCTAAGATTAGTAGGGTTACCAAAAGTTAAGAACTGAGAATATTATCTGCACCAAATACACAATGCACATTAATAATTGTCCTTGTCATTGCTATTTCATTCTTATTAGAGAAGCATAGCATATATGACAATTTTCATTTGTCATTACTATAAAAATGAGAGACCTACATTTCATTGTGAGCATCATCAGATGGAAGAATGTCATATGGACTATCAAAAGCTTGTTGCAAAAGTAACAATTTTTAAAGAAATTAGTGGATTTTGAAGTCATGGTTTTTATACCCAGTTACCAGATTTTTAATTTTATATTAAGATCCTCTGAAAAGGCAACATATATTTGTATCAGCTATATGAACAAGAAAATTTAGATTACTTTTTTTCTGTGTCGGGTTCTGAATCTGAATATATTCCAGTAGAACTAGAACCTGATAAACTTCAGTGAAAAAAAGTTTATTCTTTTGTCCTCAGTGCATTTGCTAATTTTATAAAGCCTGACGTAAAGAATAAGAAAAACATAATAAACTTTATTTCTTGCTAATATTTAACTCTTTCTGGAGGAATGGAAAGATAATAGTTCTACTTGAAAAAATGTTTTCCAGTATGTATTTACAAATGAAAATGTATGGTTAAGTGACAGATTTATTTTGGAAAAACTTTTCAGCCGAGAAAAAGATATTCTAAGTCATACTTTTTGGTTCACTGTAATATTCGTAATCCTTCTGTCCTGTATTCTTTAAAATGTTGCATTTGAGCTTTTAAATAACACAAAATATCCTTTTATCATAATATGTCAACTTGTTAGAAAGAACAAAACCCAAATTATTTATAACCCAAATTAGTGCAATTGTGGGTTTTTAGCAAACACATTGTAATAAACATATTAATCAAATAAACAGTGACAGTCATTCACATCAAAATGATTCCCACATAAGGGAACACTTATATAGGTTCATGGGACTCTGATTGTTTTGTTCTCTTTGTGTTTTTATTTTTTGACCTTAATTGTTTTCTCCCTCAACTACCCAAGTGTTATCATACCGAGAACATTACATTTATTTAATGGAAAACCAATAGAAGTTCTGGAATCAACAGAGTGGTTTAGTCTTATATAATTATGAAAAATAATATTACCTTTACAGGGTCTTATTCCATTCAAGAAAACCAACAGAAGTAACATACAATGTTTTAAATGATGATTAAACTGTTTATTTGGGAGTTTTTGCTATGCACAACATTTGAGTAATTTTCTTGAAAAAGTTTCTGAATAAAAGAAGCACAACTAAAAAGATATGACTACTTTTTATCCTTTCTAGGATACACTTGTATTGTTTTTCTAAAATCAAGCTTCTTAAAATGTTGATGATCTAAACTTTTCAGCTGTCTTAAAAATTCTTGTGTAATTACTGAGGGCTTTTATTTTCTTTTAAATTGATGCGAATAATATCTGTTTTGTTTTAGAATATGATTATTTGCTATTATTTTGTTGAGGCAGTAGGCGAGCAGTTTAGAAAGCCAAATTATTAAATCCCTAGAGTTTCATATGTTTATATAAGTACCGCGCACTAACCGATTGGGCCACTGAAGCATTTTTGAATTCCATATATTTATATGCTTGCAAAATGTTAAACATATGCAAACACTTAATGTTATATTACAAAAGTGATGTGTATTTCCCATGTCCATTTCTCTCAGATGGTTCATAGAAAACATTTCATTTTCCCTTCCCTTTCACCTTCTTTTTCATGTTCCACAAACAAGAAAACAGAATAAATATCATCAGTAGAGCTCCTTTTCCTAAAGTTATTGACCAAGTTTTGCTTAAAGGAGCATTACAGTGGGTATAGAACACCCCTGTGTCTTTTAAAGAAGTGTTTCTATTGATGAATTATTAATTTTATGAATTTTATTATATTAAACAATATGTACCAAACAGGAAAATAAAATGTCAATGAAATAAAAATTAAAATTTTAATATATGGGTGTTCAGAATAAACATTTTTAACATCAACTGGTTTATCTTCTTACAAGATTTAAAAAATTGCAGTAGAAGTAGATTCCTAAGTGAACTACATTGAAAATACAAACAACTCTACCATCAAATATAACACTAAAGCATTCTTCATGACAGCAGCATGTTCCATACACAAATCTTGCTTATAGTGATAACACATGCCTTTTGTTTTCCTGTCTTTTTTGGTGAAACATACTTGATATCTTGCTGGTCTTCCTGCTTTCTTTGGAGATTTTTTGATATTTCACCTGTCTGTTCACTGATCTGCTGTAGTTATTTGGGCAGATTTATGTTGTTCTTTCTCTGTTATAATTGATCATTTGTCAATTCCAGTCCCAATCCTCCAAGAAAATTTCTTGTGATATTTTGCGGTGGTTATTTTCTTAGTAGACTATGACAATATTTATGTCTCACTTGTTTAGCATCAAGTGAAACAAGATCATTGGTCAGTGCTTTGTGTTTCAAATGATACCATTTATGGCTTCATTTGTGTTAGGATTCAGTGTCAATTTTTGTTTTGAGACAGGGTTTCTGTGTAGTCCAAACTAGCCTTGAACTCACAAGGTCTGCCGACCTCACCCTTCCATGTGCTGGAATTACAGACACACCCAGCTTCCCTATCAGTGTTATCATCCTTGTGTAATGTTGACAGTATCACTACTTCATTTTTCTTCACCATATAGGAGGCCTGTGTTATGTCTTTCTGAAATCTGAAGATCATACTATACATTTCTCAATTGTGAACTTGTAGAATTTTTTCAGAAAGCTCCACTTTGTTCTTGCAAATAGTTTCTGTGCTGGTCAACTGATGTTCTTTCAGCAAATGTAACATGAATGGTACCTAGCGAAACAGTTGTTAAATGTGACCTTTGAGTCACTTTTTGAAATACATGCAACATGTCTGTTCACAGCATCACACAGCTTACTACTGTACAAATAAAGGCCTGGTGGCTAAGTTCCAAGACAAATTTCTAAATTCAAGGCGTAAAATGTCTTTGCATCCACCAGGACATATATTTTTACACTGTATATTGAAGATTCATTGATGGTATGTATTATCAAAGCTTTCAACAACTACAAAATGATGTAAGTTGTTTGTCTGTTGTCATGTATTCATATGATGTATAAACTGCTTGACAGTGCAAAACAAAGCTTTCAAAAATGAGGAAATAGCAAAATTATGGGATTTTTCTTTCTTAGTGGATCTTTGTGTTGTCAAAACAGACAATTTTGAAGAAAATCAAATCTCTTGAGTATCATGATTGTTCTAAAAATCTTAGTGCCACTTTCTGTCACTTCTCCATAAATTCTGTAGATTATGATGACTAGAATGATAAAGTCTCCCTATGAAGATTTTCAGTTCAGATAGTGAAGTGTCATGATAAACACATATTTGAGTATTACTCATGTACAATGTTTTACTTGTATTTCACTATTAGTGTGCTTCAAGATATTTTGTAGCATATTGTTCATTACAATGTCCAGCATTAAACTGTAGTGTTGGCATTCTATCCAGTAGGTTTTATCCCTGGCAAGAACCTAATAACATGTTCTGATCTAGTTCTAACATTTGATCATTCAGGTATACATGACTTTTTTTATGATTTTGACTAGTCAAATATTTGTTTATGCTACAACTTTCTTCCTCATCTGAATCAGGGGCCTTTGTTCTGTACTTTTATAGATATCTATCTCTCATATTTTGCTCTGTCTCAACTTCTTTGGCTGACATGATCCAGATCATCATCAATAGTTGATTCACCAGATGACTCACTTTCAACCTCCTCCCAAAGTTGTAAAAATGGATTTTCATGCAGCATTGTACTGAATTAGGCCAATTCTACAAGACAAATCTAAAGAAAACATTTAATGAAACAAATTATAAATGCACAGAAATGTAACACAGTGCATGACATGGATAAAGCTCACCTTTTTGACACTTTAACACATGTACATATATACCTTGCTGTTTATTGTATCAAGTAGGTGAACACAGAGATTATTTCCTGTATTCCCTAAGTGAAGCTGCTGAGACACAGCTGGCTACTGCTATGCTAATGTACGTAATTTCATTAGAATAGGATTGTTGGGGTATTTTTTACCCCCAGTGATGCCCCAAGAGTATAAGACCTATACTTCTTAACGTAATTTCAAGGGCTATTTGTGCTTACTCCTCCAACTTCATTCTGGATACTTCTCTGGGATCCTCTTGGGTGGCATATTGCCCCAACCCTTCTGTGAGTTGTTCCCATGCAGCCCTAATGGGGAACACCCGCCTTGCTCATGCCCCGCTAGCTCTGAGTTGTGTTTTTACCTTTTCCATGAATAAGAGTTCATTCTTCGTGTTCCACACCTCCCTGCTTGCTGATTTTCTTTTTCTGGCACTGGGGACTGAACCGACGGTCCCACACATGTTGGTAAATACTTTTATCACTGAGCTGTTACCCCATCCCAACCTGACTGACCTATATTCATCTTTTACATCTTACTTTATACATTCCTCCCTTCAAAAACTTCATGCCTCCCTGGATCACTCCTTTTTTCCTGTGTTCCCAGCTCACTCATCAGCCTGGTGAGTGTGGGAATCCTGTCTGTCCTGGAACTCTGGCACACAGTACCCTTTGAGAAAACATTGGCATGTAATGTATACCATTTGAAAGGTTTTGAAGGGATGCATATTTTGTTCATGCATGTATAACACCTTACAGGGGCTTTTTGTGACAACCCATGATGGTAGAGGTATTTGAAAGCCTCCAGGTTGTCCATATCACTTGATTTGAGAACTGCTGTATCTAGTAAATTGAATGTGAAGTTGTAGGCAGAAATCAAGACTGCCTTGGCAGTGTTTTACTCTATTAAGTACTGTGATAGTTTGGATCTGAAATGCCTCCCAAAGGCCTGATTACCATTCTGCGACACTTTTGGGGTCTAGTTGGAAGGAAATTATGTCTTTGGAGTATGCTCTTAAAGGGGTTTATTAGGATCCATGCCCCTTCTTGCTTCCTGGCCAGCATGTGGTGAGCAACCCTGTTGTGTCTTGACCCTCATCACTTGGACAGTCTGTCTCACCATAGACCCACAAGCAATGTGGCAAGCTGACCATGGACAGAAACCTCTGAAACTATAAAGTATGTATTTCCTTCTTTTAAATTTATTATCTTAGGTGTTTTGTTTCAATGATAAAAAGCTACCTGAGATTCTAAAAGTCCAATATCCTTACCCTCTCACATTCATTCCTACCTTCTGGCTTTCTGTCCTATAATATGGGGCTACTTAGTAATGAATAATTCTGACTGTGGTGTATGTAAACCAAATAACTGATTTTATAGCAATGGGAATACAATTGGGCCCTAACTGGCTTGTCAGTTTGATTAATCATAATTTGATAAGTTAGAGGTGTACAAGTCAAGTAGTATCCCATTATTCCTAGAGAAATTTTCCAGTTACTCAGTTGTACATTTCTATCATGTAGAATATTGATAATACAAATTGACATGGGTGATGAAATTGCATTTTATATGGGGATTATTACTGTGTCTCCTTCTCTCCAGTGTCAGCAACTGTCTTGCAGAGTGTGATCCTGTGAGGGGGGAGGGAAAGGGTGACTTAGGGGTAGGGATAGAATGGTCCAGACTCAAGAAGAATAGCTCATGTTGGAGTGCATATTATAATCAGTTGTTTCCTCGTAATTGACTGTTGTCTGAAAAATTTTTGGTAGAACCATAGCCTATTATCTTTGAGCAGGATATTTTGATTTGTGAAGTAGGAAATAGTATAATGAAATGTATCATTATGAAGAATCATTGAAAGTATTCTCATAGGCACTTTTAATATGTTATGGGTTGTGCCACCCTGCCAGCAAAGAGGGAATTATAACAAGTGCTTCTTACTTTCTTAAGACTTCAGTAAACACAGCCCCAACTCGCCCTGAATAATTACCACAGAGCCCTGTGCAGTAGTCTTTAAGTGGTAGTTGTTTGCAATCAAGCAGCCTGAGTCTTGCCTTGACATAAAGCAGAGGAAGTGGTTAGGAGACAGACCTGTAATTATCAGCAGCAGGTGACCATAATGGAATGTCAGCAAGATGTTTAAAGAGGCAAATATTACTTTGGGAAAGACTTCAAGATTGTCAGTTTAGACCAAAAGACATTTAATGTAAAAACTGATTTGAACATGGTATTGAAAGAATGCTTCTTTAGCAACAAAGGAAAATGTAATAAATTCCTTTTTTTCTCCCCCAACTCTCCTAAATACCATCCAGATATGAAGTGTGAAAAAAACTGGAATGTTGCTTTCCAAAAAGGGATGATTTAACATTAGACTTTGTTTTGTCAAATGATTTTTTATGCTGTTAAACAGCTTTACTCTTTGTTTTAATGTCAAAAATAAATTCAATGAATGGCACATTAGTTTCTTTTACAACTAATTTTCATAGCTCCAAAAGACAGCACATCTTGGTATCATGATCATGTATGACCAAAACTTTTTTCATTTGATACACAAAATTTAACATTTTCAGTGGCAACATTTTCTATTTTTCACCTTTTTCTACAAGAAATAAAATATTGTCTTTTCCAAGAGATACTTAAAAGAATAATGAATCATATGATACAGGATATATAATAAAAATTTAAAATGACGTTGTAAAAGAAATGTTAATTGTCAGCTGATGACAGCAGCTCTACCTTTAGCAGTGTACTTAGGCAGGTTATTTTGATAATGCAACTTAGTTCAGTATTTCCTTTTAGGTTATATAGCACTGTGTTTTATATTATCTTATTGTGAGAGCCATACCTAGGCTAAGGAACGTTAGAAAACGTAATTGCTTTGTTAGGTTTCTAGATTTTTAATAGCTAAAAATTTACCCCCTTCCTTTCCCGCCCCTTCGCCCCTTCTCTTCTTTTCCTCTTCCCCTTTCTTTGCTTCTTTTTTTCCAAGTACGGATACACTGACTGTTTTTGTGTTGTGGGAGTGAATCAAATTCCTGGAAGTGACCATCTCAGAGAAGGACTATAGGACCCTGTTCTTTCTCATATGGACTTAACAAGTACTTGAGGGAATATTTGTTTTCCAGCCTAATGCTACAATATATTTATCATTATGATAACTAGTGGAGAAGTCAGTCATTTGCCAGAATGCCTTCACCTCCCACAATAGTTGAATGTCGAGTCAGTTTAAAAGGAAGACGTAAAATTTATTCTGGAAATTTACCAGATCACACTAGCCCTCAAAACTGTGAAGGGAAAGATCGCTGGAGCTAAATTAAACAAGTCACACTTGATGCATTATGATTAAGATAAGTCCATTTAAAATACATGTAAGTTATAAATGATGTTGGTCTTGTTCAAAGTGAACACTAAATACAAGAGAGAGATTTAAGAGTTACCCAAAACAGGCAGATAAAAAACAGAAGAAAATGATATTTTTATAATTTGTCTGCATATTTTGAGTTAGTGGAAATTCTTTTCCTTCAAACTGTCAAGTAAACTAAATGTGATATTAAAGCCATTCTTGATGAATGCATAACAAAGCATCCCAGTAATTGACTGGTTTATCAGTAAATTATAATACACATAAAAGATAAAGATATGACTAAAACTCTTAGTGCAAAATTTAAACTATATCTGCCTATTTTAACATGTAGTGTATTCTGGCAAATCATGGTACAATTTAGTTTTTTACTGAAAAAAATGCAGTACAGTTAAAATTAAGGAAGGATGGATGCTATATCCCATAGAGATAAATGAAGCAGAATAATGAGATACATAGCACTTTTCGCTAAGAAACTTAAAATCTTGTTAGGAATATAAAATATTACCTATGGAAATTCCAAGCCATGAGATGGTAGATAGTTATGACACAGAAATAAAATATTTTGAGTAAGGGATAAAGAGAGATCAATATAAAAAACACTAATGTGGTTTGGTACTACGCTTTCTGTTGGGTAATCCGCGGGTTTGAGGAAAGAGTCTTCGTTGCCCCAACAAGGACAGCACTCATTATCAGAGAGGCTCCTGGAAATGTTTCCTTATAGCTGTGCACAGTTTTGCCCTCTCTTTACCTCTTTGCAGCTTCTTCCCTTTTCAGTTTTATGAGCAACTCCTTCTTTAGGTTTCTCTTGTTCTTCTGTCTTTATGTTGAAGAAAGGAGTTACACAGAGACTGGCCCGTCTTTAGTTCCAGAGTGACTGTCCGCCTTTCCCTCCTGAGTGAGTGTCCCAGCTAGACTCAGCTGTAGCTGGGCCAGTTGAGCCAGACATGACCGCCCTGCTCTGCTCAGCAGCAGGATTTGGGTTTGTCAAGTTGTGCTTTTCAATAGTTTTACACCTTTTATTACTTGTTTGGAGTTTGAGTGATGGTCTCCTTGGTGCTCTGATGGTTACAAAATGATGTCAGAGATCAAAGGTAGAAAATGACCTTGTTAGACATTTGCTCTTCTAAAGGCTGTGTGTGAGAGGGCATCCAGTGTTTGAATCTCGTGGCTGTGGGTGGGAATATTGATAGACGGAAGCAAAAGGCACCTGTAGAACTACTTCAGAGTCAGTTGTAGAAATTTTATAATTGACCAAAATTCTTCAGGGAACTTTAAATTGAAAAGGCCAAAGGAATTTATATGAATGCCTCTGAAACTTAGATTTTAACCTCAAAACATAAGAATATTTTTGTCGAAGAACATGGCGGACAGACAGCAGCAGCTACTGAAGGCTCTCTAAAGGCTCGGCTCAGAGGCTAGGAATGATGCGGACTAAGGAGATACGAACCAGTAGAGATATGCTCTGCTGACTCAGGAACGAACTGGGCTGAGAGAATCTAACTTAGAATACAGTCCTGGCGCTAAAATAGGAACAGAAAAATCTCGGTGTGGAGGCTCAACCCCGCGCCATTGGAAACCGCGGTTTGGATTTCCCGCCGCCCAGCGGCTGGCTGCCTCCACAGCGGCTCGGCAAGGAGAGACGCGCCCGCCGAGCTCTGGGAACCGGAGTCTGTGAACGGAGTCCCCGCGCCATTGGAAACCGCGGTTTGGATTTCCCGCCGCCCAGCGGCTGGCTGCCTCCACAGCGGCTCGGCAAGGAGAGATGAGCCCGCCGAGCTCTGGGAATGGGAGTCTGCGAACGGAGTCCCCGCGCCATTGGAAACCGCGGTTTGGATTTCCCGCCGCCCAGCGGCTGGCTGCCTCCACAGCGGCTCGGCAAGGAGAGACGCGCCGAGCTCTGGGAACGGGAGTCTGCGAACGGAGTCGGAAACAGGACGGACAAGGAGGAAAACTGACTGGTGGCGAGGTGAGCAAGAAACTGATCCCCTACCACAGTTTGACTCCAGCGGAGGTTTTTCTGGGCTCGGGCAGTCCTGTAAGAGCAGGGCGCGGTGACAACTCCAGCCGCACATTCCCTTCTCAGACGGGATTGGTGAAAGGTGCCTGGCCTGAGTGACGCTGCTGGCGGACTCCCTAGGCTGGCCTAACCCAGATCCCAGAGCCTGACGGTGGCCCGGAGGAGCAACCGACTCCCGCGTAGGCTGCCTCCTCCGCAACTCCCTGGGGCGCAGCGGTGGGCGGGAACAACTAGCCAGCGCAATTTGATCAGGCTGTGGCTGACAGGCAGGGAAGCCGGGCCTCCTATGTAGGATTGCATTTTATAAGGAACAGAAAATATGGGGAAGGGAAGCAACAAAAAAGGCTCCTCGGCCCCCAATCCTGAGAAACAGGCAATAGTGGACACCGCACCAATATACATTAAGCGCCATCTAGAGAGCCTCATAGACCAATTCAGGAATGAAGTTATCAATGACCTGAAGCTAGAAGTATGCAGAATAGTTAGAGAAATGCTAAGCACCACCCAGGAAAAAGCAGATGGTGGAATGGAAGAACAGAAAAAGAGGGGAGAATTGCTTGATGAAGAAAACAGAGAAAGCATTGAGTATGTGAAGCAGGTTCAAAGAGACTATCAAGAAATTAAGAAGTCTATCCAAGACTGGCATAACAGCTTGAAAGAAACTAAGGACAGACTATCTGAATTGGAGGGCAGACTTGAAACATGGGAGAATGAAATGAAAAACTTCTTAAAAATAACAAAGAAACACACAGCAATAATACAAAGACAAGAAGATGATAAGAGGAGCCATAACTTAAGGATTAAGAACATAAAAGAAGAAGTAGGGACACAAACAAGTGAACTACAAAAGCTACTCACAGAAATAATCCAGGAGAATTTTCCTAATTTAGCAAAAGGTAAAGATACTCAGATGTATGAGGCATACAGGACCCCAGCTACCTACAACCTTAACAGAGAAACACCCAGGCATATAATAATAAAAATTCCAGAAATTCAATACAAGAACAGAATATTAAAAGCTGTAAGAGACAAGAAACAGATCACTTACAAGGGAATACCCATCAGAATTACAGCAGATTTCTCTTCACAAACCATCAAATCACGAAGAGCATGGGGAGAAATAATTCAAGCTTTGAAAGATAATAATCTACAGCCAAGATTGAGATATCCTGCACAACTGTCCCTGGAAGTTGATGGAAAAACGAGGTGCTTCCAGGATAAAGAGGAACTGGGGGAATTTGCAACCACCAATTCAACCCTACAGAAAGTATTGCAGGATATTCTAAAAAAAGAAAAATACAAAGAACCCAGAAATAGTGGCGGGGAGGCCACAACGAATGGAGCAGAGAACAAAATGAAGAAGACAAACTGACAGCTACTGACAGAAAAAGAGCTCAACAGAAATGAGACAGAGAAGATTGGATGATAGGAACAGCTTTTTTTGGAGAAAATGACATCTTAATAGGTAATGCTGATTTAGTACCATCTTGTTTTGAAGTCTCATCTAGCTTTTGTTCTTCTGTCTCCAATGGTCTAAACAGGTTGTATCTTATTGGATTTTGTTATGTACGATAGTATAAGCAAAAACCTTTTAAGGACAAGGAGATTATACAGAGACCATTGTTCATTTTCTGTTAGTCGATTCTAAATACTCTATAATGCTGTCATTCTCTTAAATGGTTTTACATTGTTTTGATATACTTAATGCTACAGTATATGAAGTTGTACTCAAGGACTTCAGGGAGGGAGTCAATATGGTAACTATTTTTGGGTCAGGATTATCTGGTGGTGAAACACTATTCTGCTTAAATGGTTATGTTTTGATCTGCCCTGTTTCGCTGTTATGCCCTCTTTTTTCTCAATCTCCACTCCATTATTTACTTTTTTATTTTTATCCATTTAATTAAAGGGAAAAATATAGCAGGATATAATATAGTAACCCACTTTGACTTTCTATTATCTCGATTTGAAGCCCTGTATTACTCTCACCATCTTGTTTTTGACTGAGGTTCCTCTATTCTGTTTTGCTGGATAATATCAGGTTCGAAAGTTTAGGCATCAGCTGAGAAGATAATGAGATTCATTATAACGCCCATTCTCGTTGACTTTTATCTACTTTTGAAGACCTACAATATCTCCAATGTTTTCGTTTTGTCAGTTTTATTCTTTACGGTTTTGTTCAATTGTATAACAACTAATGATACAGGCAATTCTATTAGAGATAGCGGGAGGCATTATGGTAACCATTGTTGATCACCTTGTATTATGTTTTTATATTATCTATTATGTCCACCCTTTTGACTTGACCGATTCTGTTCTGTTATGTCACATTTGGTTTTACTCTCTTCCAAAAAAGCAATAAGAACCGTGGGAGCAATGAAACCCAAAATGTGTAATAGTCACTGTACAAAAGAGAGGAAAAGAAAGTGCTCTAAACTATATAACTGCATGTATATTTAAATGTATAAGATAGAAAATGATATCACAGAGTTTTATTGGATCATTGAACAGAACTGTTTGCAGTATCATTGTTGGAATGTCCACTCTACAAGCTTTAATTTTGTGACTTGAACAATTATTTCTAAGATGGCAATATGTAATCCATTAACTAGTGATTGCCTACTGCGCATTTTTTTCTCCTGTAAATCTGTATAACTTGTACCCCTTCACTGTTTTTTTTTCTTTCTTTTCTTTTCTCCTTAAATAAAATTAAAAAAAAAAGAATATTTTTGTCTAACGTCTGTTACAAATAAATTTTGCAATATAGATATTTAATAGATATTAATTTTAAGTTTGGCTGTATCATAAATTTTAGAGTTATAATTTACTTAATTCTTTTTAAAAGACTGTGGTATTTAATTTTTTTTTTCTTTTTGGTATGGCTGGAGTAAACACTGTATAAGATTCCAGAGGCTATTTCTGAGCTATTTCTACAGTTTTAGAAAAGTATATGTTAAATCTGTGATAAAAATTTAGTAGAGGAATATAAGGCAATTTTGCAATGTGGTCACAGATCTTTGGTAGATTCATTCATATTAAAGCTTCTCTATTGATTGGATTAAACTAATTTGGATTAAGACGAAAATCATCTTTGTATTCTCTCATATGAATTCAGCATAATTCTTAATTGCATTCTTTTCACTTAGCATACTAACTGTAAGTCTATAAAAACAAGCAATTGATTTTCCCTAAAATATATTAAATTAGCTATCAAAAATTGTTTTGAATTTCTTACCATGTTAAGTGTGTATATAAAATGTGTATTGATATAGATATCTCCATTTAATATGCACTTAGAGGCCATGATAAAAGACATGGAGGCTGAGAGTTGCTGTAATATTTCACAAATCTAAGCTTACTATGTAAGTATCAGAGGTCTTTAACTTTATCCACACAATTTGGTAATACTGATCTGAGCTCTAATTTTTAGTTGTGTATCTTATGTATTGAATGAGTTAATGTATTATTTCTCAATAAATGCAGTTTATTATCCATGAAATATAAAACATGGTCTAAGTCAGGAAAATATAACAAGTGTTATAATTTTAAATTATAATTTACTGTTATGAATAACAGTAATTAATATTCAATAGTTGCTAGGTTATATCTTGTTCACCATAATTTCAGAATTAAGTATGCTTTATTTGTATATATATTTTTTGAGTTTCTCAAGGAACAAATAGAAGATAGATAAAGAGTAAGGAGAATTTGAATAATTCTCCAAATTACCTATTTCATTGTTTCAAAAGTATTTTAATATATATGCTAATTTGTTTCATTGAAAAGAAAGTTTTGTATCACTATGTATTTGTTTCTTCTTTGTAAGAGAATTTTTGTCTATCCCTTATACTCTGAGTAACTACTTGGAAGATAATGATACAGTGTATTAACTATATTTATCCTATTCATCTTTCTTTGTTACAAAATTTTATGTTTTCATAAGACAAAAAAGAAATACACTGTGTCCTTTGTCCTTGAAAAGTTACTGTACTTCTATAAAGTGGAGGACAGTCATTAACCACATAGATGCTTTTCCTGCCTGTAACAGATGCATACTTTATCATGCACCTTCAGTCTATCATTATGCACATTTGAATTTTTATTAAGTACATGGTAGCTGTCATTGCACCCTAGAATTGTCACCAAATGACTTTTACCTTTGGGTGAAACACAACACAAAAGATAAGAATGTGGCAGTATCTTTCTATGAGTTGATTGTCTTGTCTTAGTTGATTGAAATCAAATTGAGTTGAATGAGCCCAAGTGACTTTTTGAACTGAAAAGAATAGTTTCAAATAAGTATCCTGGACCTCCACAAAATATACTAGCTGTATGATCATATTGGGCACACGTGTAATTGTTATCTTATAAGATTATAAATGATCAAAATATCCAGTGAAGGTTGAAATTTTAAAAGTACAATCTTTGAAGGCTCATTGCATTAATCTCTCTCAGAGTGCTCCCTCTCACTTTGAACACACTTATCTCATCATTCTTGCTTCCTTTGGAGCAGTTCTGGAAGTCCTGTTTCATGAGTGTCTTCATGATGTGATTCAAAACATGGAGAGTGCACACACCATCCAATGGAAATGCAGGATCATAAAAACATTTCAGTGTGTCCTTATGCACCATATTCATATGATCTGGTGCCATGTGACTTCTGGCTCTTTCCAAAGTCAAAATGACCATGAAAGGCAAATACTCGAATCAACTCAGAACTTGCAGGCAGCTACAAGAGCACAACTAAAAACATTCACAAAAGGAAACTTCAAAGACAGCTTCAGTAAGTGACAGCGATGATAAGTATGTTCAAAGTCAGGGGGAGGGGAGTATTTTGAGGAGATTAACAGCAGTGTGTCTTTTACTGTAATGTTTTTTGAAATTTAAATATTCATCATATTTATTTTTCTATCCAACATCATTTATTGACTAGTAACCTTGAAGCCATCTTAGCTCATGCAGGTACATTCTATAATGCTGCACAATAAAAAAGCATAAAGTTTCATTTCCTTAGTACTTACCATGTTGTTAGAGAACACATGACTATGTCTTTGTCTTTAGAAATAGCTGTAGCACATTAATAAGAAGATAGTATGTGATTTAAAAAAACAGTTGAAAAATTTTGTAACATATTTTGAGCTGTATTTTTTACAACATTTTTATCTTGTGGAATTTACAAAAGCTAGTTCATTTAAAATTTCTAGAAAGAAAACTCAAGAATAAAAAGGATGATGGTTACAGACTCATAAATAAATTATAAAAATAGTCTTGTAAAATGAAAAGAGGATGAGGTTAGACTTTGTTCAGGAATTAAGAAGCAGACCTCATTTGTTTAGTACTTAACGTTTACAGGTATTTTGGGAAGAAGAATGAACACGGGAAAGAAGGAGTTCTGTCTGCTCAGTTGGAACTGGAGAGTGAGGCCAGCAGTTTGGGGGTGGGCGCTCTCCGGCTTGCTGCTCCTGGGTGCCTTGGACGTCTTCTTGGCATGTGTGCTTCCAAATGCTTCCCATCAACTCTGCATTGTTTCTTTTTTTGACAGGAGCATGTGGAGGGAGGGCTTTCTCTAATTCAGCCAGGCTTCAGTGACCCCACCAGTTTGGCATCATTTTTTTAAAAAAGATCACACAAGAAACTGAAACCCAGAAGGGCAACCAACTTGCCTCGTTTTCAGAAACTTGACCAACCCAGAACATATATTTTACAGATGAGGAAACAGACCCCCATGGAATGCAGAGTTCACACAGGTGTTAATGGGGACTTGGGACCATGGTTCCTGTTCCTGGCTCCCAGTTCCAGCTGCTTTCTACCATGGAGTACTGCATCTTCAACCACCCACAAGTGGATTTATATTTCATACCTCTGAGCCTTATTCTTCTTCGGCAGACCCAGTAGTCACAGGCTTTGATGCCTACTGGGAAGGATCGCATGACTAAGTGGACTGAGTAGAGGATGACAGATAATGCAGGATGGTAGTGAGCTGGAGAGAGAAACGGTCCGTTTAACCCAAATAGACTCCATGTCTTCTCTGCAGGAGAAGCGGTCTAATATGGTGGCAGCTTCTAGTTTTTCAAGAAAAGCCAGATTTCAGTTTCTGTTTGAAATTTCATGTGCAGGGAAGACCAAAGAAAACATGCATGTCTGGGGGACCTTGGCCAGCTGCTGGCCAGACTGTAGCCTCCACCTAGCTGCAGATTTCTTGTCTCTTGCAGCATCAATAATTGTAGCCCCTGTTGCTTAAAACACTCAAGGCCTAATTTATGTGCTGGCTCTTTTAATCTTCACAAACCAGTGTTGAAGTTGAGGAGACTGAGACTCCACCAGTTTGAATTTGTGAGAGTCAGACAGCAATAGACAGGGCTAGAATTAGAGGACCATGTCTGATGCCACTGCTTTTGATCCTCCTCTGACACCCTGCAGGCTCTCAGAGACATCACTGCTCACTGGACTAAAGCTGTTGTTCTGAAGGCCATTTCAGTTCAGCTTTTCAAACATGTTTTCAAACATGTACTGAATTGCACTATGTAAAAGGTATTATTTCACTTACTTTGAAGATCTTTATACAAAGATGAAGACTTTGTATAAAGAATGGTATTTGGCTCATGATGAACAAGCAAGCATGGGCTATAGTGATTTCTAGAATTTACATCACTAGTGTAGTGAAATTCTAACTGCTTATTCAGTTGACTTCTGATTGAACTGACATATATTCACATTTTTCTTCTGGAAAAAAATCAGATTATTTGTACACCTTAGAAAGAGGTGAAATTAAGGCTTTTGATAGCTATTTTAAGGAATTGATAATTTTGACATTTAATATTACAAGTATAATTGTTTTAATATATATATCTGGAAATTGGAACTCTCATGACTCTAAAGTTTACTGTGTGTTTTTTATAGTATATCAGTTTGATTGCAATTATAAAATTATTGTTATTATCTTGTTCCTTCAACTTTGAGTGCAAAATTGTCACTTTAATGAAATGTTTTTGAAAATTAGTTCCTAATACTTTTATTTTATGTCTTACTCCCCAGTACAGCCATGCAGCCTCCCACAAGCTACACTCCTCCCCAGTTTCACAGCCCCACCTCACCTTCTCCACAGCCGTAGCTTTTCATTTGTCTTGATATCCATGCCTGCTACATGCAGAGATGATCGGTTATGTCAAATGAAAGGCAATGGGAACTCTCCACGGGATGGACATCGTAGTGGCTGTTCCCTGGTCCTGATCTCCTTTACTGGCCCAGTGCACGCGTCCACCAGCTGCTGTGGGCTGGCAGCTAAAAGTTCACAGCTGCCCTCTTCTCCTTTGTACAGAGAACTGCCTTTGGCTGAACCAAGAGCTGCTTTGCCCAGTAGGCCTTCCTCAAGATTGAACAGTTCTGCTGGCAGTTCCCATCTCAGCACTCCCTGTGACGAGGCTGTGGCTGTCCCTTGCTAAGCCACATTCATGTTTGGCTCTTCCTCTGCCTTTCCTGAGCCTTGAGCCTTCCTCCTGAGGTCTTCCCTCAGCGAGTCCAGCCCCAGAACGAAGATGCTCTTTCAGGCAGCTCTGGCGAAGGTAGATGGTAGGCTGTCCACTTGTGTTGCTGAACTTGCCTGGACAGTGTGCCTGCAAGGGAGGGACCTTCTCCTTTCCTGTCCCACGTTCTGTCTTGGGTATTGTGAAAAACCAGTAACCTTAATAGACTTTGGAATCTCTGCAAAGAACGATTACGAGAACATGTGGTTCAGGAGGCTATTCTCGCCAGCAGTCACTAAATGCAGGTAAAAATTCACTAGTAATAGAAAAAAGAAAGAAGAGATGAAGATTGAAGTAGTATAGTGATTTTAGTAATTAGGCTGTGAATTACAGCTGTCCTTTGAATTGAAAGTTAATGATGTTAGCTGAATCTAGTATGATTTTGGAGCTTGACTTTCAACTGTAGACCTTTAAAGACTAATTGAAAATGAAATGTAGTTTCTTTTCTGCATAGGTTAAAAACAAGTCAAACTATGTTTTCATATACTTTTTCATGTTAACTTTATAAAGATTAAAATTTAAAAATTCTAATGAAACATCTCATTCTGTCTCTGACCTTTTCATCTTCACATGTCATGACGTGGGATACTTTTCCCCTCACATCTTCTTTCAAAATGGCTTTCATCCAACTTCATCTATTTGTATTGAAAAATATTAACATTCTACTATAAAACAATTAAAGCTCCTATATATTTTCAGGGTGGCAGTATATGACTTATTGAGAGTTGGCTTTTCATTCTTTTAAAGAAAGGGTATTTTCTAAATATTGTTTTATATACATAACTGAATATATAGAAAACATAAATGTGTCCTATTCCTGTATACAATGTTTACATGATGTCTTTTTTTTAACATGCAGCTGTTTAGCTAGGGACTTATTTGTAAATGATTTTGGCAAATTGAATGTGATTTAGTATATATAATTAATTAAGTTAGAAATAAATTACTTGAAGAAACTTGGTTATTTTTTTAGGGAAAATGCACATTTCTGACATTTATTTTTAGTTTAATATTCATTATGTTGAAATGCATAATTTGTAACTGCCACTTTTCCCATTCACCAGGCTAAGACTGAATTGAATGATAAAATAAAGAGATTATATTTGTTTTTTCATAATTTTACATATTTTATTTTCTTCATAGTCTGTAATATATAAAAATGAATAAGAACTTTTTAAAATATATCATTATTCTTCTAGAATAAATGATTTTTAGCAAGTATGTTGGAAAGTATGTGAAGATTTATATTTTTTGGCTTTGCTTTTTTCATGGACTTAAATATTTTCTCCTCCAAAATTCATATATTAAACTGCTAATCCTCAGTGTGATGGGATGTGAAGTGCTCAGGAGAAGATAAAATCGAAGGACAAAACTCACTTGATGGAATTGGTGCCCTGAAAACAGAGCAGGGGAACATAAACAGGAGGAGTCTCTTACCAGGAGCCAACTGTGCTGGTCCCCCACTCCAGGACTTTCAGCCTGGAGACACCAGAAACGATGTTGTTGCTTTTGCCACCCCATCCATGGGAATTTGTTACAGCTGCCGAACCTGACTCACACAGTATTTTTAGAAGGGATATTAAGTTGGGTAATCACTACCTATAAAACTTCTTAGGAACTGGAGGTACTAGGTGACTAATGAAAAACATATACTTGAAAATTTCCTGAAGAATAGTTTTTAAATGCAGATTCTCCTGTGATTCAAGAGATCTCAGTTTCATGTTGTTCCATTTTAGTCCCTTATTCAAAGAAATGATCTCTCTCTTGATGAAAGTATATCAGAATTCAGATGTACTGTACTTCTACCATTATGCATTTGGGAGTTTAAGTAAATAATAGTACCTGAACAAATACAGTGACTCAGTCATAAAAAAAAGGTAAATGTTGGATTTTATTCCTGATTTCTATTTAGGTCTCACTTGATATAGTCTTCATCTTTTTAATTAGATAATCCTGGAACAATAACTTAATAATACATTGAAAAACACACACTTTCATGTTCTGTATACGGAGACCACACGATCTAGCAAAAATATAGAAATCTCTATCAAGTTTGAGTCTCTGTAATCTTGAGAAAGTTATTTATCTCTTTGAGGCTTTGGTCCTTTACTCACCTCAGAATTTTTGGAGAGTTAGCAGAGATCCTGAAAAACTAAGGCTTCATCTTAGCATTGCTTGTGGAATGATTCTGGGTAATTCCCAGTGATTCTCAGATATTTTTAGTGTCTGGATTAATGACCCTTTGGGGAGTAGAGCTTCTTCATTAGGAAGTCAGCATGCTCCAGAACCCCTTTATAGACCTGTCTTTTAAATCTGCAGGCATTTGCAGTTTTGCAAGACAAAAATACCTTAAGCCATGCTTGTAGTTTCAGGCTGAAGGTAAGTAGGGCAGACAGTGGAGGAAATAGGAAATCCATAAAATGTCTCCCGTTTCTGTTCCCTTGAGCACTCTGGACAATTAAAACACAGTTAAGACTCCGTGAGTTAATTCCATCATTTTCATTGACATAGAAGAGTGTTTGGTGGGAAGAAGGTAGATGAATGGCTTGCTTTTTATGTTAGGCCAAAGAGTTATATCAACATGTTGCCCCTCATCATTTGAAGGATAAAGGATAAAAGCTGGTGTAGTAGTGGATGTAAACAGGGTGTGGGTGTGGGTATGTGCATGGGAGTTTATGTTTGTTTTCCTCTAGAAGTTTTCAGAGTTAATAAGTGAAGCAGTATTTTGATCCACTGGGCTTTAGTAATATGGTGGTGGCAGTCACAGGGTAATCTTAGGTCTGTGTTTTAAACTTTCCAGAAAGATAATCACACTAAAATAGTCAGGCTGAGGTGACAGCCTGAAGATCAGAGATTCCTCCTTTCTCCCTGAGAGTGGACCCCTGTTCCCTGTCTGGCCTTGCAGGAGGGCATCCGAGTCCACATGTGAGAGCTTTGACTGCCAGTTTTTACTCTCTAGAGTGTCTTTTTCTCAACCAAATTCCTGCAGATTTATATCCAAAAATTTTCATAAGACTCTCATTTACTCTTTTAACATCTTGAAGCACTATTTTGCAAATGTTGATGTGACCATGGAGTGACATTTCTCAGTGGCCAGTAGTGATCTGCTGTCCTTTACTTTGCTACTCCCAAAAGAGAATCCCAAATAACCAATAGAAAATAGACATGATTTCTCTGGTAACATTCATGGTCTCTCTCTGCCCTCTCTTTTTCTCTTCCCATCTCCCTCCCTCTCGCCTTCCCTCCCTCCCTGTTACTCTCCCTCTCTCACTGTCCTCTCCTCCACTTTCTCCCTTTCTCTTCTTTTCCTTCTTCCTCTTCCTCTTTCTCCTCCTTCTTCCAAAAAGACACTTTATTTACAGTACTCCTTCTAATTCTGTAATATCCAAACACTTCAGGTCAGTATATTTCTTGCTAGAGCTTTGTCAAAAAATATTGTACAAACTGGTTGATGAAGACTTAAATATGAGGAAAGCAACATTTTCACCAAGGGGGCATTAACATTTATCTAATTATACTTTGAGTTCAAGTCCTATACAAGATTTCATTTGGTTGCTTTTCTATAAGTGAAATAAAATACAACTCATAAAGATTAAATAGTTGAAATCACTTAGGCCTATTGTAGTAACTCTTCAGGTGAGTTACTACAGTTGCACTCAATTTCCTAAGACTTCTTTCATTTTTATGTACCTTATGCTGGATTTTAGATAGTTTTCCTCAAAAATATACATATTATGAGTCAATTTTTGAAGTTCAGACCATAATCATGAGATCAGATTTTATCAAGTATGTTACCATTTTATGGAGTTTGACTCTTATCATTGTTTAGAGACCTCTTCCTTAGGTTTCTCAATTCACAGATAAATGGAGTGTTGCTAGAAGAAAGGGAAGGAGAACTAGCCTCTTGTTAAATGTAAATCTTGTGTGCTCTGTAGCCTATGATTCATTGGAGTGAGAAAGTGGCCCTTGTTTTTTCCAACACTGTCACCAGTGACACTTAGGCCAAACATCAAGGAGATTGTGTGGCTTTAGCTCTGAAAACCTGGCAGGGTACACCCTTCTCTCTGGTGGTTTATCAGTTCTTAGACATGGACTGCAGGGTTATGTTGACTAACACGTTCACTATCTCAGTGTTTCTTCCTCATTAAGGAAAAAAAACCCCTGCCATCATGTGATCCATGATTAGAGTTAATGCAGTCGCTAACATCTTCCAGATGTCTTAACATCATTTATGTCACTTACAGAGTTTATAAATGTGATTTGTCTACTGGTTTATTCTTTTTGGGGGAAAAGAAAAACTAAATCAGAAACTCAATGTGTTACTTACTATAATTTACAGTATGTTTAGAAACAATGCTGCAATGCAGAGTATGTGATCAATGGCTCATTCTCACAAAGAATGTATTTGCACTAGGTAAGAAAATGTGGCTGTCAGAATGATCAGCTTTCTCTTAATGGTATACTTTTTAATATACGTGCCTTAATTCAACTTTTCATGACCACAAATATTATGCTATAGAAATAGCATAACCCTCACCTTTGAAGGCTGTAGCTGTGCAGTGTAAGGTGCAGTATGAGGTTATTAGTTTCTTTTTTGAAAATACTGCTTGATATTTTAGGAGTACTTCAGTCTGATTATCTTTTTTGTTCATTTTTCCCTCAGGTTTTGTGCTGTTTAGATTTTAGTTGTGCATATATGTGATTGTGCAGCTGGGAAAGCCTCTTTTCTTTGTTTATAGTGTGCACCAGTCACCTTGCTATAGGTTCACATGCAGTAAGCATGACTCAATGTCAGCTCACTGGAGCTTGGAAATCTCCTAAATTACGGATTACAATATAAATAAACACTAAGAAGATGACAGATTTCAAGAGATAGAGAGCACATCTAGAGGAAGCAGGAATTTTCTCAGTTGTATCAAAGGAACAAGGTAGGAGGATTTTGAATTTGAATAACTTTAATATTGTGCCATAATTATCTATTTTAGTAGCTGTTTGTATATAGCTTTATATCTCATAAAGGAAGGTCCATATGTTATGACAGTCTTTGAAAAAAGAGAAGCAGATACAAGTTTTATCACCCCCCCCCAAGTTCCGAGGGAGGCAATTCATGAGGAAGTGATTGAGCCATGAACATACCTGCCTTCTGAACTCTTTCATGACCTAGTGCTACCTGTAAACCGTGTCCCAGGACTCCCCGCATGTGTCCCACAGGAAACGCAGCAACTTGGCCCTTGCTGCAGGTCCTTTGGGGCACACAAAGAGTGTCATTCCAAGAAAAGATTTTAAAATGTGTGGGTGGCATGGAGCCTTCTGTTGCTTGGCTCTCCAAGATGGTAAACACCAGATGCAGACATTGATGTGACAACAACTGTCCAGGCTGATGAGCATGTTAACTTTGATTGCAAGAATGGTGGATTTTGGTGTGGTGCTTAGAGAAGCTTTGAGAAGAGTGGAGCTTGTGCAAGCCCAGGTCTCTGTGCTCACTCTGAGTGGGCAGCTGAGCCCTGCTGGGTGTTATACACGTGCTTCTGTTGTCTCCCCATGCACTATGCCTCAGGTTTTGGAAGAAAAGGCATTTGTTTCTCATAATCTGAAAAATCCACTCCATTTCCAGTAGTTTCTTTTGCTAAAACTGAGGGTTATGTGTGTATTTGCTCTCCATCGGATATCCACTGCTTCTGTTTTGGTTCAGTGAATGAAAGATATTTCCAACCACAGAATATTCTGTCCCTGACATTACTACAGTTACTTATTTAACATGTAGAACCTGCAATCCAGAGATTATATGAAAAAAATATTTTTATAAAGAACCATTTACTGTATCAAATCAAGATAATATATTCAAGTATCAAAAATATGCCCATTTTAATTGCATTTTATTTTTATTCAAATAAAATAATAGACTATCACTAAATTATGTTTTAAAGGTTCACTTTGAAACTGTAGCTAAACATTAAGCATAGTAGTAGGAAAAAAAATTATTATTTCCACATGAGTGACCCAATACAAAAGTATGTAGTTGTAGTTATTTAACTTTTTATTTGATTTACACTATGGAAACACAGCTTACAAGTTTTAATGTAAAATTTGATATGCTCTTAAATATACATATAGACTTAATATTTGTGTACATAATACTACATTATTTAGAGATTGGCAAATGTTTATGAGAAATTTGTAACATCTGTGTACAGTCTCAAGACTGCAAGCTTTCATTTTGGCCATATCTGCCATCCAAATCTAGAATAGGAAAATTTGAGTTTTCAATTAAAAATTGCTGAAAATGCTTTTTTTAGTGTTCATATCAAAAGTGATCTTTGTTTTAACACTCATTATTTCAAATTAACTGCTCTTAGATCTGTTAAGTGTTTTTTCCCTTTAGATATATGTTGAACATCTGTTGACTATTGGTTATGCATAGTAGGTAATTACAGCTATTTAACTGCATCATTTTATGCTTAACATTCACTTCTTTTTCAACCATAAAGAAAAATTTTATATGCTTTTGATTATCCATTTTACTCAGCTAATACAAACAGGTTCACTGATAAAAAAAAAACTAATGTGTTAAGCACAAACACCTTATTTTAAAGTATAAGATAGTAAATATTCTTTAAGAATTCTGCCATTAGAGTTTCATATAGACTGCATAAATTCAGATTCAGTTCTGTCAGTATTTCCATCAGTTGTTTAAATTTGGGCAGGATCCCTAATAGTTTGAGCCTCAATTTGTCCATCTGTAAAATTAAGGCTATAATGCCTTACAGGTGCTGGGCCTCTTGAGATGATTTCTGGAGAATACATATTTGAAAGCAGCATGTACCTTAATTAGGAATTGGATTATAATACATAAACTAATTACATGTATACTAGTAGAAGCCTAATTGTGTAAGAAAATATTCTGAATACTTCTTCTGAATTATTATTAGTTTTCCATATTTCATATGTAAATTTAAATTCCACCTTATTATACATTATAGATAATCTAGTCTTTCTTTAAAAATTGGATCTATTTCAACATTACTGTGTTATGGAGACAGGGAAATATCAAGGAACAAATTGGCCTTCATATATTCATTGATTCAATAAAAATCAATGACTTTATTGAGCACCTTTTTTTTGTATCTAAAGATTGAGTGTAAATAAAGCTGTATGTGCTTCTTGCCTTCCTAGGTCACACAGGTGAGTGTATGAGATAAACAGTGATGAGTGATACAGGAAATTATTTAACTGCAATTATAAGTGCCTTGAAGGAAAGGAACAGTAAATTATAAAAATTTATGACAACTTGTGGATGTGCATAAGGAAAGCATCTGAGAAGAGGTCGTTTGACCTCTAAATGATTTCCAACAATTAGCCCAGCATTAAAAAAAAATTCTAATTCACTGCTGAGCTCTAATAAAAGTATAAGGATTTGTAAATTAGTGAAAACATAACTAAAGTCACACATAGTTTTAAATATCTGCATTCATTTTATGCTGTACTTAACAGGGACTAGTTCCCCCTCCCCCATTTTTCCTTCAATTGAGATATATAAAATAATGAGTAGTTATTACAAATTGTGTTAATTTTCTTTTATAATAAAGCTTTCTGATAATAGATTTGGTCTTTGGTTATTATATATAATTGATAACTTTTGAGTTCTTACCTAAACAAAGTCTAGGGAAAGAGACTTAGAAAAATGAAAGAAGTATTATGAGAATGAAAACTTACTCGTAGAAAGCTATTTTGAGAAACAGGAAGTTTATTTGTGGGTGTTATCAAATGTGATGCTATTAATCAAGTCATCTGCTCAAAGGATAGGGTAGCACATACTTTATATAACCCCATATTATTCAAGTTGTGTGTTTTAGGATTTAAAAAACTCAGGTAAGGCCTGGGATTTAGCTCAGTGGTTTAAGTGCCATTTTGGCAAGTGTGAGGTCATGAGTTTGATCTTTGGTACAAAAAACCCCCAAAAAACCTCAAAGCAATATATGAGTTCTAGAATTAGAATCCATGTGTTTGAAAAATAAATTAACTGTCCAAACAAATTAGACTCACATTAAGAGACTTGTCATGACGTCTGACAATACATAAGCACCCATGAAAGATGTGAACTTTGAATTTTCAAACTTCTAAAATACTCAAAAGGGATTTGCCAAACTGCCATGAAGTTCTGCTATTGCAAAAATGGCCACCCTACTTCACTTATTTCTTCCTTAAATTTCGTATTAGGTTATTTACAAATGGATACTTAGTTGTAAATATGTAAAAATACATACATATACACTATTTGTAAATATGTAAATTTGTGTGTATCCCCACACTCATATATGTATATGTATATGTATATGTATATGTATATGTATATGTATATGTATATGTATAGTATATGTATATGTATATGTATGTTTTGTGTGGTACACAGCAATAGAAATAAAATAATAGGATATATGTGTTTTTGTATGTTCTGTTCATGTGTTTATATATATAAAGCTCAAACTTTGTGAGGAAATTCATATGAATTATTAATGAAATTTCATCATAATTTGCCTGCTCACAAGGATCAAGAAAAAGTAGTACTCAGACATACTAATGCTGGCAGATCTTTAAAGTTCTAAAAGATTTCCATTTATATCATGATATAATATAACAGAAGGAGAAGTTTATGAGGGAAAATTGCACCCTGACTCAGCGGGATTATAATGTATTTGTTTCTTTATCCATTACCTTCTTATCACGTTATGAATGGCAGCACCACTTAGCACACCGGTGGGTGTGCGCCTGGCATGCTGAACCTTAATCTAGCTAATGCCCCATTGCAAGACATAAATAGATTACAAAGAAAAATTCAATATTTTTCTCCCCTCTCCCACCAGAGAAGCCCACATTAGTTGTTTCCTGCCATATAATTGCATTACATGCAGGGATGTGATCCATGGTTAATGGCAGTCACAGTCAACTGTCACTTTGCTTTTAGCCTGGGTCACTCAGTATAATTTACATATTTAGCACTATGACAAGAACTAGGTTTGTCAAACCACTTGTGGAGGTTGCCATGCTAGCCTCTGTCAGAAACAAAACAAAACAAAACAAAACAAACCTGCTGCTGTTGTTTCTTTTCTTCCTGAGAGATGCTTTTGCCAGTGAGTAAGCTACATAAACCCACAGCATGTGCGAGGTACACTTACGAATTCATCAAGAATTTTTACGTCCTGAAAACTAGTGACTACTGGAAGAGATTTCTGAGTAGTGATTTTTATTGTCTGAAAAATAATTTTTTGTCTGTATTTTCAGCAATTAAGCTGACTTTTAAAAAATGAAACAAGAATTTTACATTTCCTTAGCACATGCCTGAGTTTATTCCCTTGAATCTGGCATGAAAACACTGAAAAATGTAACTCATCAGAGTCATTAGCAAGGCAATTAATTATAATTTCACAGGAAAGAATCTTTAACTCCTATTGAAATGAAGCATATATTTTAAGGTACAAAGATATAATTTAAATACACTAAAGTCACTCCATTTTTTTTAAATCTCTTTATAAAAAAAGATGACTTGAATGCCCTAGGATTATACGAATGAAATGAGAAGTCCTCTTGTTGCTTTATTTATATGCAAACACTCTTCAGAACCAACCTGTGTCCCATGTTGTTGGGGAAGAAGAGAGTCAGACAGCTGCAGTGTATGTGAGAAACTCTCCCGTCACTTAACAGTTTCTCAGCATGTTGACTGAGTTCAGTCCAAATTTCATGTCTTCATCACAGTATGTTGGTACATGTGAAATACAAAAGCAAATTTTCCATTATTTATTCAAATTTTTCAAATGTTTCCTAGTCAAATTTGCACTTGACGCTCTGTTGTGAACCTGGGAGAAACACAACTCCCTGTAGGTTAGGGATAGGTCAGGTCCTTATGTTCTGGCCTCTGCTTCCTGCCTTCTGCAGCCTGTTTTTATTTCTGTATTTCACTTTCAGTGTTTCAAACCTCTTAAGTGCCAAGTGACTGAAATGCCGTTTCCTCGTCATCCAAAAAAATTCTTCACTTTTCCTTGAACTTTCTTTCAAAACAAGATGATTTTGACCAGAGGAAGCTCTCTTGCATCTTATTCCAAAGAATGGCCAGATTGTGCTCTCTCTCTCTCTGGGTTCTCAGAAGAAATTTCTACCTTTGTGCCACTGGGGTTATGGGCACAGGTCTATTTTTTTACTTTCACATTGTGGGTTCTGAATATGCCTTTTTTCCCACCTGTAGAAGGAAACCCTTCGAGAAGGAATCATAGGTTTGTTTTTTTATGCAACCAGCAGGGGCCACTCACTGGGCTCTAAGATCCTGCTGTATCCACAGAGCCTTCATAGGAGCTCTGAAGATGTCTTCTGCGTAAGCTTAAGTATTCTAAACAGGTGTAGATTGTTGACTGGTGGTTAAACATTGCTCCATCAGTTTCTGTATCTTGTTGGGCTTTTTCCTGTTATGTAATTTAACTATCGGGAACATTTAACAGTTCCAGCACTAATGCTTTACACCTTGCAGCTGGCATGAAGAGGAGAGACAACTTCCATTTTTCCTTCATCATGTAGTGGAGCATTTTTGACATATCTAACATGCCATAAAAGTATTGATGTTAGAAAACACTGAACTTGAGATGAACAAGGATCTAAAGCAATCTGTTCTTAGACCCCACACATACACAGATACTATTAAGAATAGGGGGTGTTACTGCCCTCTTTGTGGCGCTGGGTTTGGTGTCTACCATGGTATTATTGGCTCCTGCTAATTTGACAGGGTCAGCAGAGGCACTGTCGTCCTGCAATTATCAAAGGTTGTAGGGCGTTTTCTCTTGGATGAAGCAGAAAATCATTAACTTCGCTATCACTTAAAGAGCTTCCCAGCTATTCTTTTTGTCTTTCAAAATCAATATCCCCGGGGTATCAGTGTCCTTTTCTATTCAAAAGAAATTATGAAACCATTCCACCCCTTTCTCAGGGCACTGGCTAATGGGGACCCTAAGAAGACTTTGATTGTCTCTGACAACAACTCAGCCACTTTTTTTGTGTGTGTATTAGTGCTGGTCCGTCTAATAAAAGCAGAGATAAACTGAGTTAGCAAGATGCTGAGGCAGATTTTGGACACTGCTGTAGAGCATTCCATAGGTAAAATCTCATAGGATTATATTTATTAATGTATCTTATGTCAGACAGCTCAATTTTCAGTGTTAGAGATGTCCAAGCAACCCTAGTGCAAATTATCTGATAAATCTGAATGTCTGGTTTTGCTACAGCAACTCTACATATGAAAAAGTTATGAATTATAAAGGAATAATGTACTAAAAGCATTTTTCATGTATATATAAAACCAAGGCTAAAGGGAAATATATTTTATTCTGTATTCACAGTGGTTTGCACAACAGCAGATATTGAAGAGTTTTGAATAAAAGAATAAAAGAAGACAACTAATGAGTATTAAATACAATTAAAGATTTAAGGAACTGTTGCCTTGTACTTTTAAAACTGAGTTTAGAGCGATGCTTGCCCCCTAGTGGTCCATTTTAATGGACTTTAATCTTGGCTTTTGAAAGGTGAATATCTGATAGTAATAAAGTTTTTATTAATGGTTAATAAAAGAATTTTACTTTTAATAAATATAATAAAGCTTTATTTTTTCATGTTAAAATTTTTGAAGTGAAATATGTGAGGAGAATTTGGGAAAAATTTAAAAACATGGATGTCTACCTTCAGATTTTTTATTAAATACCTTTGTTTTAGTTTACAATTTATATAGTAGAAATAAAAATGAGATTTGTATATGTACAATTGGAGTACTGTTATAGCCTAAGACTCAGTAAGAAATCAATCCATGTATAAGGAAATTTAAAGTGAAGCTTTGTAATCAGAGTTGGAGTATGCTTTTTTTGACTTACTGTCATTAGAAACATTAATAATTATACAGAAAATTATGAGAAGAAATTGAAAATTTTTATAGTTACTTTTTAAAAGCTGTTAAAATCTGAGCTTTTGGAGTTTTCAATTGATATACCGACATTAACAAATTTCCTTAGAAATAATTAAATATTTTAGCTTCTGTTATTCTACTTAGATCATGTGCTAAACCTCTCACCTGAGGAAAAACTAAGTTTTCATACTCTTATTTCTCCAGGATTTACTATTCAAACTTAGTTTTAAAATTTAGAATTGCAGTAGGAAATTCTCAGTGTAACAGTTTGAAAATTAAGACTTTCCATTCTCTTGGGTTCAGATTTCTAATACTTTGTAAAGAAAAATGAACCGTTTCATCTTCAAATAAATTTGAGGGGTTGTGTTTAAAAACTTCACAGTAGGTCATCTCAATCTCCAAGATGGGTTTTTACATTCAGCTTTTTTCAGGTTTATTTGAGGAACCTTTTTCTCAAGACTTTGACCCAAAATGAAATACTAATATTGATGTCCTGTCTAGGAACAAAGCGAGTAAAAAAAAATAGTAATATGACTAATGTGAAGAGGAAAAAAAGACATCAGAGGAACAGGAGAACATAACAAGATTGAAAACATAATTGAAAATATGTGTGTGTTAATTCCTGAGGATTAGATCTGAAAGTATGAAGTTTTTTAGTTCACTCTCCCTGTGGAAGAGAGTTATTTACAAGTATTAGCAAATGCTGTGCCTTGAGATGGGCCACTAGAGGATCAAACTGTACAGAACCTAATTGCTGGGTTAAAGGACTTGGGCTTCATTCTACATTGTATAGAAAGCTGTTCAATTTTAGCAATGTGAAGAGTGACCATCATTTATTTCAGGAACTTTTCTGAGTGTTTGAAATGTATTACTTTATCTACTTCGCTCAACAACTCTGCGTTGTGGGTAAGAAATAAGGCAACACAACATCAAGTATGTTTTTCAGGGCCATAGCCGAGGGAATGCTGGGCAGGCACACATCTGTTTCCAAACAGTGTAATTATAGAACAGAACCATTTCCCTGAAACTCAATTTTGTGGCATGAAAAGAAGGAAGAACAGATACAACCAGGAGAAAATACACTGGAAGAAAAACTGGTTGCTCAGGAGGCTCTTGCAGTAGTCTTAAGTGTGTCCTGAAGTGTTTGTTGTGCTGGCTGTAGGAATAGAAAGGAAAGGGTGAGGTTCAGAAATTGTAGGAAGGAACATTAGTGCTAAACCTCTGATCTAATTGATGACTTCACATTGATCCAGGGAAGTGGAGTTCCCTGTATTAGTTATAGCTGATGATGGCATTTGGAACACCATGAGGGAAAAATTATGAAACCATTGATAAAACTGAGGAGCTTACAGACGTACAGTGTCTAAATTCTACAGATATTTAGTTAGAAATGATATCAGCTGAGCAGAATTATGTAAGTCTGTTGGTGAAAGAAAGGACAGTGGGTAGAGACTTGGTGTCATTAGATCAATAACATGTTTGAGTCAGGGGAAAAAGATGAGGCTTAAAGGCAAGATGGGATAGGAGGAAGGGTTTGAGATCTGCTCACAGTTACAGGTGTGTGGAGGAAAGGCTGAAAAGGGGTGCCTGCATAGAAAGATGTATTTAAAATGAGAGCCAACACTGCTAAAGACAAAGGAAAGAGAGCCCCACGAAAAGAGAATGGCAGAGGAGCCATTTCACTGCATAGTTGTCATTAGAAAGAACTCAGGAAGTCATGCGGGAGTTATCAGCCATCATAGATTCATCTTATTTATCTAATGATGTACCAGTAGCACATTCTTTTTTTTCTGTAAGTTTAAACAGATAATCAATTTCCTTTGTTTTCTGTCAGTCACTTGTTATTAAAGAAGAAATAAAAAAGATAAGTATCTAATCTTTTTAAAAATGTTTAATAGCCTCAAATTCATTAGTATCTAAACTCTGAAAACTAAGAATACAGCATATTTATAAATCTCCAAATATTTACTGAGTTTCTACTTTGTGCCTCAAAATTGTAACAATTTTCAGCTGGGTTAGGATGTAATTTCTAGTTATCTAGTATATATGTGTGTTTTGTTTATACATGTTCATGCATACTCAGTTTATTATATTTTGTGTCCCTTGTTTTGTGCCTTGCTTGTGTTATAGATATTTAAAAACCCTTAAAATAAAAGAGCCATGGCATTAGAACATAGTAATTGAAGAAAATTAGTTATGTCTTGGATAGTACACTACCTTATATATTAATGCATTTACACTGTAACTGTTTAATAACTTCAGATTGTTGAGGTGTTAATTTTTTTTCCAAATTTGTTGTATAGACCAGCTACCTAGTCATTTTGCTAGCACTTCTTTCCCTGTATAGAGACTTAACCTTCTATAGCACTTAACCTTATTCAGTATGCTGGATATTTTTTAAAATGTAAAGTAAGATGTATATTATTACCATTCAAAATTAGCAACTTTAAAATGTGTGAATGACAAGATAAATTACTATCAAGTATTGTGCTTAGCATCAGTATCATCTAAGGCCAAAAACTGTCACACAGCACTGTGTAGTTTGGTGACATACTTTGACTGGAATGTACTATGTTATTGGGAATCAATCAAATGTTGTAATTTATGGTAACTACTCACCTAAGCCAAATAAAAAGCAGCTCCTAAGTACAAATACTGCCAATGCATGATCAGTCCAAATTTATTGTCCCAGAATTGAGTATGTTGTAACTATCTAGTGATTCTACTTCCAGATTATTTTTCATTATTTTCATACACATTGACTTGTGTACTTTGTCTACTCCTAAAAAAAGCCACTTTGGAGTTACTCTTTACTGCTGAGTTTAGTCTTAAAGTTTTGAATCTGCTGTTGAACTTCCTTGGAAACAACAACAAAATCAAACTGTGTCCTTATTTTCAGTCATGCCAGAAGACCCAGTGGCTCTCTTCTGGCTAAATCTATGGTATTTGCCATCTCAGCATCTCCTGCTTTTAACATGGAGGATTAGTAGTGCACTGTTAGTTTTAATGTTATATGTATACATCTTTTTCCCAGAAGTATATTACCAAGTGATAAATTCATTAGGATATAATTAAAATTTCTGGAACAAGAATACAGTGTGTTCCCATAACCTATATCTGACAAGTGTTGAGGAAAGACTTTTCAAAATAACGATCAGACCAATTTACTTTACTTGCTTAAAATATTATGTCACCCAATGACAGAACAGAAAAAGTGTTTATAAGGCGTGCAGCATAATTAGGAAGCAAATTCCTAAGATATATGGCTAATGGGTTTGAATAGCACTATTCCTGCAGCTGAGTCATGGTCTTTGATGAGAGGGGCTACAACAATGGAGGCTTTGAGTGTCTTACAAAATCTCAATTAAGTTGCTGAAATGTTTCCACAGTTTATTTTTCTAGGATCTTTTCCATGACTGCTTGCTCATAAAGACCTGGCTGTGGAAGGAAATTGGGCAGGAACTTTTGAATTGGCCTCTTGTTTGCTTCATTCTGTTGACCTGTACTAGGGTGGTTACACTGTGAGGGCTACAAGTTGTTCATTTGCTACTGTTTTAAATTGAGAAGTTGGTCCCTGTTAATAAACAGTTAAAGCCAGATTTTGATAGTGAGTCAGTTGAAGCATGAAGCAAATTTCTGAAGTTAAGAAGCATTTGTTGATTTTTGTTTCCCTATCATATATATAAAATTGTCATTTATATTTTTGAAGACAGTATCAGGAATATTTGAATTAGCTATGCTGAGATTTAGAATGTTTGAATAATTAATAGAGAATTTTTAGTGAAAATAATTTTATGAAAAATGAAAATTAGGACTGGGGATTTAGCTTAATGAAACACGTGCCTGCTTGGCAAGAGTCAGGTGGTGAGTTCTATCCCTGGTACCAACAACAAAAGGAAAATTAAAATTATATGTTAAGAAAATATCAAAGTTATAAAACAGACGACTCCTGAATTTAAACTAGAGTGTTTGATACCAAAAGACAAAAATATTAGTCAATAATTCATGAAGTAAGAATATGCACATATATATGCGTACATAATACCTTCTAAAAATTACCTTGTTACTCTGTAAAAATCACATTTAAAAAATCAATTCGATTTTGACAAAAGGGTTAACTTTTTGCCCTTTTTTCTAATGTATAAACTTTGCTAATGTTCATTTGAAACTACAATTTAATCATGTTACCAAGTTGGTAGACTTGAAGTGATGTCTTTTGACTTCAATTAAATTTTTTTTCTGCATTCCTTTAAATAAAATCAGTAATGAAATATTTTTTACATTGTTCGGTGCCATGATCATAATTATGATTCATATCACTTTTTTTCAAGAGTACATTAAGAAGTTGGATTTACAAAGATGTGATTCACATGACAGATGTATATATTCTTTGTATATATTTGCCAGAGTTGGGTCAAGAGGAAGCAATAACTGAAAATTGGCAGATAGTTAAACAAATGCTAACGTATCCAGTTTATTGCCTACTGTTTTTAGAACTGACTGGTGTGTAAACTTGTTCAGAGGAGTGTGCTCTTTGTAATAGAAAAGGGGAAGAAGCCTTACTGTTCAAAAAGAGAGAGACAAGGAAGACTTTTGCTAAGGATCTGAGGACCAGAAAATGCTGTCTTACATTATCATCCACACCCACTATTTCATAGAAAATGTCAGTCGAACTTCAAGAACAGAAGTCTTGTTTTATTGCACAATGTAAGTGGGGTAAAGATAAAATCCTACATTGCTAAACTGTAGGAAATAAGTTTTCAAGATTCTTAGTGATATTAGATAGTGGTAATTGATTATGTAGATTTGTAGTTCCTCATAGATTGATGTGAAGTGGTCATTAGGGAGTTTGATGAAAGAGAAGAAAATGCTACAGGTTTCTGAAGCTGAATTTACTTTGTTAAACTGCAGATAGTGGGACAAATTTCCAACTACACATAAGCAAGATGGAGTGGGAGAGAGGATACAAATAGTGTTAAATCACAGATAGTAATTAAGATAATAGTGACAAGGGCTCAAGCATCTGATGCTTTTCTGAAGTTGTTTAGATATTTTTGCATATTCAAGTAAAAGAACAGTAATGTTAGAAAAACAGAATTCCTAAAGTCATTGTTCTGTTATTTTAGCCTCTCTTTAAAACATAGCGGAATTTCTTATTTCATCTGACTTCTGCTCTTCAGTAATCTTGAGAAGGTTTGTGTTCAGATGGCAACCAATTATTAGAAAGAAGAAACTGCATTTTCTGTCTTAGAAGAATTATGTCAAATAGGCATTAAATTGCAATAAGTATATAAATAAATTGCAAGCTATTAATGTTGCAAAAGGAAAAAGATACATTGTCTAGTAGTTACAGATTTATAGAAAATGAGAGACATATGAGGGAAACATTCTTGCTGAATAGAAAGTTGAGATCTCAAATTTTCTTATCAAAAAAATTGTGTTTTTAATGAATAAAGAGGCAAGGGAAAGGTGCTCCAAATGTAGAATGATGTCATGTGAACGTCAAGGGTAAGACGTGGGAGCTTCTGTAAGATGGATATTTTAAAACTGTGTCAATACTTAATAGCTCTATAATTTTTAACCTGAATTAAAATCTATGTTTTGCTCTAAAAGGAGTTTAGGGAGGATGGTTTCAGTATGGTTTTCACACAAGGACAATGTCTGAATTCCTTGATAATAATGATGACAATGGTAACTAGTATACACTGAATGCTTTTTAGTTATGGCATCAAATTGGTGCTGACCATTTACTGTTGTCATGTAACTTCTGATTAAATGTAAGCCTGGCACAGAATGTTTGTAATTATGTATGCTTTAAAATGTTAATAGGGGAATTATTTTTGTCACATTTCTATTTAAGTCTCTAATCCAGTTTTTACAAGGTGATCAAGGCTGAGTGGACTATAGTAAAACAGCTATTCAAACTAGAAGAAAGTATGTGGTCTTCATTAAAAGAGCAAATTTAAATGACCACTTCTCTTGAAAAAACTAGTGAGCCGTTTGCTTTGTTCTGATTGTTTTGCCTTAATCAGTATATTATTTTGATTGGTTTTATTCTGTTTTGCTTTTGTTTGATTTTGTTATAGCTGATGGAATGGACGACTATTGTGAAGATAACAAGATACACTATAGTAGCTATTGTTGTTTTCCTAGTATTCTTCTTCAAAGTTCTGTACCAGTTTTGCTGCTTTGTTTTGATTGGCTCTTTATGTTTTGTTTTGATGGTTTTTACTATCTTTAAAATTAAAAAACATTAAAAAGAAAAAGAAAAGAATAGAAAAAAAAACTAGTGAGGAAGTACAAATACCCTCCCAGGATAAGAATTAGAAAACACACGCATTCCTCCACTAATGGCCCACATCTTTGAAGAAATAAAACAGTGGCCACTTCATAGTGTCCTGACTTTTTCGCATAATACTATGGACAAATAAATCTTTTTTCCCAAGACTATATACTCATCGGCCTCCAAGTAAGAAATAAACTTTTTTTTTTTGTACTGGGATTGAGCTCAGGACCTCATGCTTGCCAGGCAAGTGCTTATACCACTGAGCTAAATCCCCAGCTAAGAAATAAACATTTTGAACATAAGAGGAAAGTAGCTGTATTTCTTTTGAAAATTCTTTTACATGGAAGAGGTCACTCATCACTGTGAAAATATTTTCAAAGGCAATATCAGATGCAAAAGTCAAAACTGCCTCAGCTAAATCCTGAAAAAGGAAGTATAATAGACAAAAGAGTCTTTGGTCCTATGTATGTTCCTAAAATTCTCCAAATTGTCTTTATATTTGTATAAATTTATATTTTATTTATAATGCTTTTTAAAAAAATTGTTATAGCTAAGCTTTTAATCCCCATATGTATCTGTTAACAAGAATGAAGAACTTTAACTAAGGTGACTTTAGTTTCTGTGCCTATTAGCATTTGATAATACTAATATTTGTTAGGAGGAAGCTAATTAGTAAAAAATGCATTGCAAATGGGAATAGTTAGCCTTTTTAGAAAATAGATTCATCTTTCTCAGTTAAATAATAAAGCTGAGGTAACTATAGTGTTCACAGAATGCGTCCTGTTGTTGACAGTTAAAGCCCTAAGTAGTTGAGTTTTCGGAATTCCCAGCCTTGGTACTTCAATTAATGAGCAGTTGTGTATGTTAGTTAAAATTTTGTCATTATCAGCAATGGAAATAGATATTGTTATTGTGCAAAAAAAATGTTAATACAGTTTTGGCCTGGTTTTCAGACTGAGCATCTTGTTTGTCATTCTTTTAAATAGTGTAAGCTCACATACACTAGAGGACCGACATGGTGAAAATGTGAAATCTGACTGCACTATTACCTGTTTCAGTATTGCAACGATAAAGCACTTTCTAAGAACCAAATTAAGAACATTAACTTATACTTCTGGCTCAAGGCAGAATTAAAACTACATTTCTTCCACTGGTCATGAGTATAATCTCTTTTAACTCTAACCCAAAATACCTCAATTCTACAAATATCTATTAGTGCATAAGAAATACTGTTATTCTGGGAGCTTTTCCACGAAAGGTTTTGCTGTAACCAACTCAGCTCTGGAACTTCCCAGCATGAAGCCTGGGAAAGGCAGCAAGAGGGTAAAGAAATAAAGACAAGGGGTTGGAGGTTTAGCTCAGTGGCATAAGTGCCTGCCTTGCAAGCAGGCAGTCGTGAGTTCAATCCCTGGTACCGATAAAAAGGAAAAAGACAAAAAAAAAAAAAAAAAAAAGCAATAAAGACAAGAGACAGAAAGCAGGGATCAGGTGGAGCCCTCTCTCCGTGGTGCCAGGAAAGGAATTGCTGCTGAACCACAATAGAGGTGTTTCTGTACACCTGTAGGTGCATCCCTTTTGCCAGCCAGCCCATTGCTTGAGTTGCCTTGGAGCTTGGTGTTCTGTGGCTGGAGCAGCGTGTTCATGTGGCTTGCTCCAGGCTCTGTTTGATGTCAAGATGGCCTTGCTCCAGCTCCTCATGCGTGATCCATCTCCAGCTTCCTCTGGCTCCCAACAAGGTTTTAAATAGCTACTGAAATTGGAAAGCTGAAATTTCTATTTTTCCCATTATGACTTATGATTTGCCTAGGGGAAAGAATATAGTGTACCTGTACATGAGCCCAATGGAGGTGTGATACCATGGGACTGAATTTTTCCTCCTTAAGTAACCAATAAATGAAAATTACTCCCTAGGATTTCAAAGAACATACTAAAAACTATTAGCAAGAAGAGCTTTCTGCCTGACTGCATTAATTTTCTATTCATTTCATTAAAGGGAAAGTTTTGATAGGGCTTATAAATTACAGTGTGTCCTGATCAGACTAATAGCTTTAGGAAGAACATAATAATGGTTCACTTTAATCAAAATAAGAGCAAGTTGTTGTTTATCCTGCTGGGAAACCTTAGATCAAGGGTGCTCGTATTATTTATTCTATGCCACATCAAAAGTAACCCACAGAAACACTACCCAATGAAATACCTGTGGAATGTTTAGAAAAAGTATTGCATGTTGCTCTGATAGGCAGAATTCCTTGGCAAGTCAACTTACTCATTGAAAAGCTTGTTTATTTAGGACATAATATAGGGCAGTCGTTGTTCTGTTAGCTCAAGCCCCTTCATGAGAGCAAAATATTTGTGATTCCTGTCTTTATGGAATTTGTTTTCTGGGAGGATCACCAAATGGGCTTGTAGGACTGTAAAATTCTTTGAAATTGGACAGCCTTTCCCTCATAGTCTTTAGGGATGACCAGATGCCAAGATGAGACCAAAATGGAAATTAGATTTATGTTTTATCTTAAAAAAAATTATGCCACTTTTGTGAACTAGCGTATTATAGTATTGGCTGTTCCCAAAACAAAATAAGCCTCCAAAGTTTGTTTCATTTCTGTTGAGTTGCAATGCTAACTAGCTTTACACTTCATCTACTGTTGAGTCCAACACAAAAGGTATATTTAGTATTCTAAGAATGGCAGAATTCATCCTCATGTGCCTTCTGATTGCCCGATTTGGGTTTGTCTGGCCAGGAGGTAGCCAGTTAATGTTCCTGAGGTGGAGCCCTGTCTTGATCTGTTAAGTTCCATGGTGAGCCAGATGTCCTTACCAACTGTATTTAAACTCCTACTATCTTCACCTTCAATATGTGCACATATCCATGCCACCAGCTCCTAGCTGGGAATCACTTTACACTTCCCTGAATAGCTTTGACGAATGTCTGCCACAAAGGGGGCTTATCAAAGGGGGTGTGTTTAGTTTCAGTAGAAGAGGAAAGGGGGTTTCAGTTTCCTCATTGACTGCTGATCCCTTCCTTCAGTCTCCCCACAACTGTACTTGTTGACCAGTTCAGTGTCAGTAGTTAAGTGCATCAGTTATTTGAAAGCTGTCAACCTTTCTGTATAATTGATCATTGAGTGAACAGTGTCCAGGAGTGAAACTTCTGGTCATGCCACGTGTTCCAGCCTCCTCTCCTTGTCCATCATGGGGCTTTCCTTTTGAGGCAGAGGCCACTTGTGTTGAGCAGGACATGAGAATGCTCTCAGGTGACTATACTGAAGCTGGAAATGATGTGTGAGTTTCTTTCACAGTGTATAGGAATTATTTCTAAGAAGATAGCTATTGAGTGGTGTATTGGGCTTCAGAGTTTTCCTGAAGGGGCCCAGAACCAGATCCTCATTGACCTGAGAATATCAAGTTAATTTTTCAGACTTTACCTAGAGTATTCCAGCTTGGACCCTAGGGCCCCAGAAACATGTTTTTATGTTTAAATTGGAAATAATATAATGAATGAGTTATATGCTAGAGTAAGAAGTGTATGTTAAAACTGTATGCCTTAAATATTCCCTTGAGTCTGCATTTCATCAGTTTCTTGATAAACTTTCATTTTTCTCCATTGCCACAAGGACAAACAGGTTTCATTATCAAAAGCTCCACCAATAAAGAATTTTATGACCTTGTGGGATTTTGTTGTTGTTCTTGTTTTCCAAAGATAGAAATATATATTTTATTGACTAAGACAACCGATTTGCTGCAAGAGAAAAGCAAAATAGTGATTCTATGTGTCTTGTCCAAACTTAGAGTCCTTGTGAAAGTTTACATGTCATTTCATGTAAATCAACTCTAAAATAAAATACTTAAAGGCAAATCTGACTTCAGGGGTAATGGTAGGGAGATGCATTTTTGAAATTGTATTCTGAAATTTTTGGAAGGAATAAAATGTTATATTAGAAGTGATTTTCTACCTTTATTCATTGTATAAATATGTAGAAACTGGTTCAGGGTTCTGCATAATAGAATCTATCAAAAAATCCTATGATAAATACGTTAGCGTTAAGTTTTGTGTACACTTCTGAGTATTTGGAATAGTTGGATAAGTAATAGTTTGTTTGATGTTTTTCGAGGACAAATGGTTTTCTTCCTGTGTGACACTTGTCAACTAGTGAAAGGGAGATGTTTTAAATACAGTCTCTTGCTTTCTTTCCTTATGGCTTTCATAATGGTCTTTTCATTTGCCAAATAATACAAAATGTTTCTGATTTAAAGTTAGCAAATCAAAAGCATGCTCAGTATGAGACCTGCTGTGTGTGAAAGGAATAAAATAATTCAAAAAGAATATTCAAAGTATTACAACCTAATTCTACGGTATCATGGAAGTTATAATAAGCACTTGCTCATTCCTAATTCTCAGTTTCAGAGTCTGTCATAGGTACTTCATAGAGTTATAGGATGAGGTACTATGAAAGTCTGAAAGTATTTGTTATTATCCCCATTTTACAGATGAGAAAATAGGTGGCGAAGTGGTAGAGCAATTATCTAAATCAAAACTCAAGTCTCTTCAGGTTTGGGGGTTGGGGACTTCTCATTGTCCCATGGTTAAGGTAGATGTGCTCACTAAGTGGAATGTTTGTTGCTAGTTAAGGAACTTATTAAACAATTATATAGGATTATATAAAAATGCTCATAAAAAGAAACATTTAAATAACAACATCATGCATGCATTAAAATGAAAGACTGGAAAAATAAAAATGAAAACAGTTTTTATATTCCTTTTTCCCTTGGCTACACTTTAATAAAGCTATAAGTGAATTACTAATAAAAGCCTATTTTAAATAATAAATGAATCAAATTGAGTGGTAAATGGATAGCTCCAGGTAAACATTGTATGAACAAGGATCTCTCTGAAAGTCTGTTAAAAATAAGTTTGTGAAGTAAATGTAGAATAATTTTGTCTTAACTTGCTTTTATGATATATATCAATATGGAACTTAGTATGAATATCGTTTGCTGTCATACTTGTGTTCAGTAGTATTGATATTTAGTGCTCAGTAGTATTGTTATGGGGCGCACAATCTTTATGATGTTACCAGCTGACCCTAAGCCCTAACCTTAACCTTACCCGTGCCTTCAGCTTCACATGGGGTAAAGTGACTCTCTTTGCTTTTGTGAGGAGATTACTGGAATGAAACTCAAGCATCTACTTGCACTGAACATCTACATGCAAGCATCTACTTGCACTGAACTACACTCCCAGCCCTAAATTGACTCTTCTATTAGCAGTATACTTTAAAATATTTTAAGATTAAAGCTTACCGATGGTTAAGAACAGTTGGTTCATAACTTCCTAATTATAATTTTCTAACTTTTCTATATTCTTTGAGCTACATAGCACCGCAAATTTCCTTGTGGTCCAATTTCAATACCTAGTCAGTACTTTTAATTTTTCATCAGATATTCTTGACAAACATGTGCCATTCATTACTTTAAGAAATAGTTATTCAGCTCTTTTGTTTGAATCTTTTTATTCCCGAGGGGAAGTAAATGTCACTTGAAAATCAGGAGAAAGCTATAGTAAGTCAGGCTTACACTATCATGATACCCTCTAATTGTTCTTAGTTGATGTATAAGGATTTATTCAAAATAATTTATGTGTAGAATGGTTAGTACTGTTTTCTTCAGAATTATAGTCTTCTCAGACTTTGTCTTCTACTAGTAGTTTTTTAATGGGAAATTACTTATTTAACTATTAAAAATTACTTGTTTAACTATTATTACTTATTTATCTATTGAATTGCTTCCGTGTGCAGGATAAATAGGATAATGTTTGCACAGTGCCTTGAAAATTGAAAAGTTGTATGTAAATGAAAAATGTTGCTATTAATTTATGTTCCTAAATAATTTCTAATTTTCATCCCTGTTGAATGTGGTAAATCTTCAAAGTTTCTCTTTCTTTTTGGAACTTTGTGTTGTTGCCACTCTGTGTGGCAGAGTGATTTCCACTAAATTAATAAATTTGAAATGAAGATGTCAGAATCGGCCACCAAAAGAACATAAGCACTAGAGTTAGAAAACAAAAGAAAAGAATTCAGAATCTTAGTTATCTCACCGAGTAGCTGTTTGAAGTTGGATACCTGTTTAACTTGCTGGAGCATTACCTCTCTGTTAAAAAATACCGATTTTAAACCAAGTGCTGATTTATTGACTCAGATTATTGCGAATGTCCAGAGAGACAGCTTAAGTTGAGCTTTTGTGATCTTTGGGATGTTAATATATTATCACCTTTTTATTATAATATATGCATCTTCATTCTGAATAATGCTACCCTTTTATTCGGGAGTTCAATCAGTGCTAAAAGAGGAAGTGCCTCATTTGAGCTTAAAATGGATAAATCCTTCCCCTCTGGCTTTAGAGGCACTGGTTTTGTCTGTTTCATGGTAGCCTTTACAGACAAACAAAAGTGACTTCTATACTGGGTATACTTCATCAGTCTTAGACTGACAAAGTTGCAGCTGATAAAAGGAATGTGTCATTATGAACTTTTCCCAAGCAAGGACAGTGTGTTTCAGTCCCTGGTTTAGAAAATAAGAGATTATGTAAAAAGTGAAAAGTAACAGTAAAAGATACCTCTTCTTCCTTTACCATATTTGCCTTTTCTCACCTAATCGTTTTTAGTTTTCAGAACTCTGCTTAACATGGGAAAGTCTTCTAAACTTAAGTTTTTAAAATATATTCCTTATCTGGTATGTGGTGCACACCTGTAATTCCAGCATTTGGGAGGTTGAGGCAAGAAGATGGTTGTGAGTTCAACAGCAGCCTGGGCTAACAAAATGAGCTCAAGGCCAGCCTGAATTGCGAAGGAAGGAAGGAAGGAACGAAGGAAGGAAGGAAGGAAGGAAGGAAGGAAGGAGAAAGGAGAGAAAGAAAGAAAGAAAGAGAACACTCCATGTACTGTTTTTAATAGGAACATTGAATTCTAGTAGGTCTACTTAAGGGAGCAAAATCTGAAAAAGGATCCCCAGTACCTTAAACAAGTTATGAGACCTCCTCTGTCTAATATTCTAACAGCTAAAAATCTTTGGAGATTTTATCAGTAATAATGTTTTTAAAAATCCTGAAATCTATGCCACCATTATTTTATCAACCAAATATCAATATACAAACTGTCCTGGACACTGATACTAAATTATAAATGGCTTATTCTGCTCTAAAATGTAAATGGATTTAAATGTTAGATTCACCAAACAGCCTTTCCGGAAACCCATCCACTGAGTTAAGCTGTATTCAGCCAGTCACATTTTCTTTTTTCTTACTGGATATCTGATTTTTTTTCTTTATTGCTCTTTTCAACTGGGGAACACTTTTAGAGAGCCTTATGGTGAGTGAAGATAACTGACTCCTGAACTTTTAATATCTCTTTATTGAAAGTTGATATCATGGTTTTGATTTATTCATGAAATGTACTGTGCATTTGGCATCTTTGGCAGATTCAATTTTTTTAAACTTAAAAAATGACATTGTGAATATTAACTGGAATATTAACTGGAAATAGTGGCGAAGATTTCCTGTCTGTTATCTGCTATCAAATTGGTTATTAATCGCAGGCTTAGCCCTCAGGCCAGAACGTTGTTGGTCAGCCAGCCATCTTTAATTTTGAGTTAACAAATTCATGATTATTTGCAGTTTTTTCTCAATCAAACACTAGTATGTAGCAAGCTTTTGTCAAGATTCTTTAGATTTCCTGACCCATTTACTGGGTGTCTTACGAGCATCTTAAAATATGTTCTATTTTGCTGCAGTAACATAGTTGGAAATGAAAACTTGGGCACAGTTTGAAAATCGAAAAGAAACATTTACACAAAGAACACATAGTATGCTTACTTTTCATCTTTTGTAGTACTAGTGATTGTTTTCAGACTAAAAAATACTGTTAAACTTTAATAAAACTCACCATCTATTGTTTCCATGCACTGATTAAGAAGTGCATTGTTGGATAAAGATATTTAGAAAGTTTTCTTTAAAAATAGAGTGTGCACTATAAAACCATACTTTGAAATTCATTGTTTAATAGTCCCTTCCTAACCTATATCTTGTGTTGTTTTCCCAAGCATGAATTCTGCATTATAAACAGATTGTTGTGCTCCCATTATTCCAAAATCTTGTGAAATTCTTCCAACATTTTACCCTTCTCTTTGCTGAAATTGCTTAAATATTTTTCCATTCTTAGATACTAACTCCTGAAATATCTCATCCCAGTAATCTATAATTATTCCACATTTACCTGAACTTGTTATTGCATTTGTGACCTTTATTCTTATTTAGGGAAAACCTTTGATTACCTTTATAGCTGTCTCCAAATGTCATATGGTCTGTAAGTTCTCCAATACATATATCCCAACATACAGTGGATGTTTAATGAATATTTCAAGCCATTCTGTAATTGAAGAGAGTAGGCCGAGTCAGTAAAAATCAGAATTGTACAGAAACCTAAGGGAAGTTTTGCCATGCACTTCTAAATAATGTGTGTAACTACACAAATATTAGCAAATGGGAGTTCTTGAAAAAGTTCATAATTAAAGCATATATCACAATATGGTAAAACTTACCAAAATCAATTGCAAACATTATCAAGTCAAGCATCATTTTTATAAAAATTTACTCTGCTTGTCTCATTAGGTAATGAACTTCCCCACAGGAGTTTCCACTTAGTAACTTAATCTCCACTAGAAATGAAGTTGTTCGGGGTAATAACATAAATGAATGATTACATTTTAGTTTTATTGAAAAAATAGATTTTTGAATCTTAAACATAATTAAAAATGTTCATGCACAAAATATCGAATTCTAAACCTTAAAGCTACCTGATACATCTTTTGAGAGTAGTCACCATAAAAATAAAGGGCAGCTAAGCAGCTTCACCTGAAAGTGAATGAATCAGGCTATGGGTTGATGTTTTTGGTGTCTGTCCAGTGGGATCTTCTCTAAAATACACCTGCACAGTAAGCAGAGTGATTTTCCCCAAATGATTGTGCTTACTTGTAAGCCATTTTTCCACTTACAGGTCTTTTGAATGTTCATTAAAGTAACCTATATTTTACGACTTTGCCTAATACCAAGTGCTTCATAAGCTAAATTCTGCACTTTGTACCCATCAGTGTTTGAATGTGGTCATCACTACAAAATACTGCTCCTCTTCCATCTTTAGCAATGCAGAACCATGGAGGGAAGCATTCATGCCTATGATTCTTTTGTCATTCTCTAGTTAAATAAATTCTCTGTCTTTTGTGCTAATACTTTCCCATTGATTTATTCATTCAGCATATATGTGCTGAGTTCCCAGTCAGTTCCATGTTCCAGACTTAGAGGAATTAGGCAAATCCATCCCTGTTGTAAGGATCCTTTTATTTGCAGAAAAGCAATATATAAAAATTAAATAAATTACATGCTCCGCTTTGTCTAGTACAGTGAAGTAAGACTTGTTTGGATATGTAATTTAAGAGCTGTTCAATTTAAACATTTCATATTTACAGCATATTTTACATTTTAACACATTTTGCTGTTTATCCTTTAGCACAAATTAAGAACTTCAGAGACTTAATGGACTATCCTTAGATGTTCTTGTAATCAGTGTGACTAACTGGGTAAATATATTCAGAAACAAAATTTTCCCCTTTGCAGGAAGATTTGAAGAGATAACTACTAGATGGTGTTTTTCTTTTGCATTTATGTTTGTGGTTCTGGTGATGTTCCCAGAAAGGTTTTATTAAAGCAATAAGATCATTTAATAATATACAGATGAATTTAATGTGTTGATTATATTTTATTCATAGATACAGACTTGTAGAATCTGAGTTATAGCCAAGACATTAATTATGCTATAATGATTAGAGCAAATTAATAGAAGGTCCCTTTTATCTATTAATTGAAAGTTCACAGTGGAATTGGTACTTCAGATGTATAATGAACTTTATGTTTGTTGGTGGAAATATTTTGAAAATTTCAAAAATTTTAGAGTGATCATAAAATTTTTTTGCCAAAGTCAGATTTATTTTTAAGTCTTCATGAAGTTAGTTATTGTAAGCATGGATTAAAAGCCAGACTAATTTGGTATCAAAATTTGTGTGTGTGTAACCCACACAAAACAGTGGTGCCAACTCAGAGCACACTTTCACACTTTTCACATGTGTGTCTGTGCATGTTTCCCAGTACTTCTCTTGACGGCATGAAAGCCTGCCTTGGTTCAATCCACCCCTTTAGGGGCTAGCCTTCTCAGTCTCCTTTCCTGGCTTTCTTCTTCACATGTCTGGTGCATAGCCTTTACACTTCACCCTGCTCCCTGCATGCACATATGGTGCTCCATGGTTCTGGTGACCTTTCCAGGGCATCTCGGTCCCATGTATTAAACACCCTATATGTTGATGACTCCTGAATCCACCTTTCTATCTTCATCTGGAATACTCTTCTCATATACAGCCTTTCCACACCAGAACTCTTGATCATTCTCCCTTGCTTCCACACTCCAAAGCTCTTCTGCACCCAGCCCATTGCATTTTTCCCACTGTGTAATGCAGTCATTGTTGTGGCCTTACCTGATTCTATAGTGCACGCTCAGCCCTCAGCTCATAGCCTCCTACAGACTCTTCTCCATCGTTGCTGCTTGCCTCCCGTGTAGGATGGGAGGAAGCTAGAGGACAGCAGTACTGAATTCTCCCACTTTACTCTTACCCCTCCAAAAAATATGCTGCACAAAATGCCAGGTGAGCTCTTAAAGGCCATACCTGGTCAGTCACCTCAGTCTTTGGTGGGTCCTTCCTGCATTTGGAGTAGAATAATCAGTACTTCTCATGGCCTGTGGTGCCCGGGATCATCTGGCCCTTGATGCATATCAAATCACATCTTCCAAAGTCACCAGCTGTCAGATCAGCTGGCCTGCATTCTAGTCCTTAAGATATCAGGGCTTTCTACCTCAGAGACTTTGTTTTACCTGTATGTCATGCTGTCTTCAATGTCAGCCAGCCTGCCACAATTTCTCAGAAAGTGTATTCCTTATTTTTCTTACTTCTCCTTGCTTGCTTTCTTTGCCTCCTTCCTTCCTTTCTTGCCTTCTTTCCTTTTACTTTTCAGATTCTCTCATTTTATTACATCATTATACCCTCATCTGCTTGGTACATGGCATGCTTTAACAGAGTGTTAAGGATCAAGTATCTGCAGGAATTCATGGTTGAGTCTCAGATTCTCATATTTTTAGCTGACCTTTCCTGAGGATGCTTCTGCAAGCCAGAGAGCACTGTGCTCACGTGAGACCCATGGAGCTACTACTTTAACTGACGTTATCTCTGTCTGCACTTATCTAAATATTTGAAATATTCTGAGCTAACAACTCTTGCCTCCTCCCGAGACTGTGAATAGAATTATTTCCAGATGGTCCTGTAGTTTCATATTGCTACAGTTAACAAAAAGCTTTTGTAAATGTTATATTAACCACTAAGAGGCATGTGCTACCATTAATTTGTGTTAGGAGTTCTTGTTTTTACTGGGAAAATTTGTCTGAGTGTGCATTTTTCTCCTCAAATCGTATGTAATAATTAGAGTATTGGTTGTTAGGAATCACCAAAGAACTGACTGAAAGTATTTAAGAGTTTGTTAGGGTGCCTTTTGACAAAGAGCTCACTTCAAATGCTATGAAAACATCAAACTGCTGTCACATATCTAGGGAGGATTGAAATACTTTTATCAGTATTTGAAGTATAACTCATTTGTCTTTCTCTTTGCTTGCATTTTTATCAAGTAAATTAATGCAAAATTCTCTTTGCAACATTATATTCCCTTAATTATTATTACGAATAATAACTGTGGTAGAATATTGTACAAATAGCACTCTGTCTTTCAAAGTTCTCTAATTTATATTCACAGAAATTATATTTTACAAAACTTAACATCAGAATTACTGTTACTGACTCAGTGGCTGTTTCTAGAACATCTCCAAGGAAAAGGAGTGCTTAAACACTTTGCTTTGCGTACTGTATTTATTTACCAAGGAAAACATAAATGTTATCAGCATTGTTAGCCCTAGTATAAAGCATCAGTAAAGTTTGGAAGAAAAGGGGATGAGATTTAGTGAAATTTTCAACAAGTTATAAACAATTGACTTAAGAGAAAAAGACAGACCTAAAATTGTAGTATAGCGCAGAAAGGAGCTAACCATTAACAAATTCAAGGTCATACAGTAGTTCCTATATCTTTACAAGAACCTTAGGCTATACTTTCTGTTACTGCTTGCCAACTTATATGTGGTTACCAGGGTAACTTCCTGTTCTGAATTATGCTGTGTGAAACGTACATGTATTCTCTCAGTTTAGACTCCAAATTTAGATTCCATTTACAAAAGCAAGGGTAGTGTAGGAGAAAGTTCTCTAATAACTAAATATTTGTAGTTTCTTTGTTAAAACCACAACTTTTTGGTGGCATGTAAGTATTTATAGTTGTGTAAATCACTACATAGCATGTCTAACTAGCTCATAAGTTTAACCAGTCTAGTTTCTTTGTCTAAATAAAATAAGCAAAAAATGTTTTGAGTGCAATTTTATATATGAATATTAAAAATATACCACAGAACTTAGTGTATATATAGCAGTACCCTCCTGTATCCCTTTTGGCAAAATATGTGCTAGATTTATGGACACATATTCAAACGTGAATAAATATTTATAGAGTGATAGAGAAAATGCTTCCTCAGTCATTTAATAAAACCCTGCATTTGGGTTTTAGAGGTAGCTATCCATCCACTCCTTTGTTTACTCAGCAGCAAGCACTGTTCACAAGTGGGAAAAAAATAATGTGCTAAATAGCAGAGATCCCAAATCAAATGTTCTACTTACCCTCAAGGAGCCCAGAGAAAAAGATGGCAATGTATCAATCAGTACACTGTGATAAATTCTATAAAAGAAAAATATTCTGGGTTCCAGGGATTTGGTAGAAGAGTATCTAAATCAGATGGAAAGTTCCAGTGTGTCTTTCTGAAAGAAGAAATACATATAGATGTTTGAAGCTTCAGGGCACTCAAGTGATTAGATTTGCATTGGGGAATGATAATTCTGGTAGCAGTTTGGAGGCTGGTGGGAATGAGTCCAGCCTGGAAATAAGAATACTTGGAAGACCACTGTGCCATTCAAATATAGGTTGATAAAAGCCTGAATTAAGGCAGGGCAGTAGGGATGTCAGGGAAGATTGGCAGAACATTGACGCAGCAGTGATTTGGCGTCAAAGAATGCTCAAAAGAGAAGGAACTGCTGACCATGAAGGCCTGCATTTCATAGGTTAGGAGACAAAAGCTCAGACAATGATGCTTACATATTGTCCAAAATTTAGACAATGGAATATTAAGGCTTTTATGTTGTCAGTGGTGAGTGCAGAGTATTTTCAGAAACATTTTGTGCTTTAAGGTTAATATAATAAAAACTTTTGTTATGGTTATAAATTCTGAAAATATGCATTTTATTTTATGTATATTTGACATTTTGAACTTGAACAAACAGAAACTAAAATGATAAGCTTGATAATATTTTTTTTAAATCAAAGCTAATTGAATCAGACAGAAATACTTCAGCAAAAGGTTGCCCCTTAGGTAATCTGATAGTCTTCTCAGAAAAATAGTTTTTATAGTTCTTTTCTAACATATATTTATAAAATCATTTTATGTCATGTAACATTTTCTTGGCTATTAGCATGTTCTGAATTCTTAATGGAAAAGATATTGGACAATTGTTTACTTAAATGCATGGTTGGAACTGTGGATATTATGTTACCAGTAATACTCACAAAAATGATTATCTGCTAGCTTATAGAACCCTACCTGATAGCCTAGATCCTTTTAAAACCATATCTAGGATTGAATGCAAAATAAATTATAGAAAAAATGATACATTTCGATCAAAATGGTGTCTTTCTCCTTAAAATTAATTATCAAGATATACTGTTCTTCTGATATGTATTAATTCATAGAGCCACATTATTATCAATCATATAACTTGAATTTTCAAGTACTTACGTTACAAAATGCACAGAACAAAGGAAACTATTGCACAATTTTCTGAGGAGAGAGACTGTAGAACATATTATCATAACTGTTCATTTTTTTGGTTCCACATGATTGTCCTTATATAGGTAGTTTTTAAAAACACTATTGAGTAGTTTACTTAGGGTAGTAGTTTTGGGCCTTCAAGAAGCATATTCATGATTCAAGAGTCTAGCACAAGTTCTTACAAATCAGTCTTTTATTATAGTTTTGCTAAATAAAGAGTTGATAAATAGCTTATAATGTTTAAGCATTTCAACTTTAAGCTTAAGTTCAATTTATTCATCATCTCTAAATTAGTAGAAGCTGTCATATTCTGTATAAGAATATGATATAAGTATAAGATATCCAGTAATTCCTAATGCAGTTTAGTACACTAAGGTTTTAAAATTCACACGTCTTTTCATTGGAAATTGTTTACAGAGCATGTAGTTAATATGACATCAGTTTTCAGTAAATGGAAGTGTGCTTTTTTCAAAAGACTTATCATCCTAAGAAAAGAAGATAGAACCTAAAAGTCATTTATTTACTGCTGCATTTGTTTTTGAGACTTTATAGCAATTACGTTATATCAGCCAGATGAGACTGTATAAACTTGAGTGGATTATATTTTTCATTTGTTAAATATCTTTAGTTAATGATAGTATTTTGAAATGTTTTCAGAGTTTAAAATTCCTTTTTGTTGATTTTTTTCAAAAGGCTGTATTTTGCCAAGAGAGTCTCAACTCTTCCCCCCTCCCCCAGTGGCTCAGCAGGAAAGCATATGCTGTGTTTACTAGTGTCCCTTGTTCCTAGAGTTCCCCGTAGGTCCAGGCTGATGGAGCTGCTCTATTCCCAGGGTCCCCAGCAGAAACATAGGACAGTGGAGAGCCCGGAGTCCTTGACCACAAGTCACATATGCCACTGTGTGGCACATTTCTTTCCTCATCACCACCTCAGTGGCCCCACCTGATGGCAGAGGTGCTGACAAATGTACCCCCTGGTGTGCCCAGGCAGAAAAAGGGGACTGAATATTTCTTGAGACTAATACTCTCTCTCTCATTGGTTTGAAAGAATTAGGGCTTTTGTTGCTACAAGACAATTTCAGCAGACCAGCCAAAAACAATCATTGCAGTGTGTCAGATCGTGTGACTCTTCTGCCAAGTCACTGAATGGCTGTATTTCACTGAGGAAACCAGGGTCCTTACTGTGGCGCACTGACCCAAACATTTCTCCATCCGTGCGACTCCCTCCTTGAGTCCTTCTCAGTTTCCTTTTTGGATGTCAGTTCTTTGTTACCCTTTTAATTTTTCTCCATAGCGTTTGTCACTCTAACACATACACTTGTCTTTATCTATTTATTGTTGGTCTCTTCCTACTAGAATATAAGCCATAAAAGAGCAAGGACTATTTAGTTCACTATTTAAACTCACTGCCTAGCATGGGGCTGATGTATTAGAATGTGAATGAGCAAAAGGAAGGCCCAGGAGCCCTACTGAGCATCTAATTCTGTAAATCCAACTCTGTCATACGGTATTTCTCAAAAATTCTGTTCCACTACTTTGTCCCTCTCCTCTCCCTCTTTCTTTTTTCTTGTGTCTTGGTGGTGCACTAAACCAGTCACACAGGATTTGTCTAACCTTAGTGGGATCTGGGCTGAAAACAGAAAAAAAAAGGAGAGCACAGCATACTGGGCACAGCCACCTCACTCAGAAATTCTGTTAAGGCAAGGACTGCTGCAGGCCAGCAGAGGCCTAATTTGAGATCATTTAAGATGGCCTCTGAGTTAAACAGAGCTAATGAGAATTGAATATAGAATCGTAAATGTTTCTTAGCTTCATTTTGCTTATGGTGTTTTATTTTTAAGTTAGAAAACCCTGTTCGGCTGCCATTTTATGTACTAAAGCCACACTCTGCCAGTGTAAAGTTATAATACATATAAAATTTCTAGTAAGCAGTTATCTTATTAATATGATGAGCAGAGAAAAACTATACATGCATATTCTTAATGTGTACACATTTATATTGACAGGTAAGGAGTGTATATTCATGAAATAAAGAGTTAAGATAATGTGAAAAGTGCTGATTTGATTTTAATAGTTGCAAAATAAAAAACATTAATATCCTTTTTAGTTCACTTGACAGGAGATAACTGTCAAAGAAGGGATGGCAGAAGGGAATCCCAGTGAGTTATTTGCTAGAAAGAGGCTGATGATTTATTATGCCTGAATGGAACTTGAGTTCCTTGCCAGTGGACACTCTAATATACCAGAACCAAAAGCCAGGCATTTACTATTAGCAGGAGGTCTTGAAAGCAAGGTAGGGATGGGCTGGTGCTGATGAAAGCCTGTGTGTGGGAACTAGTAAAGCTCCCTGCTGTTATTCTAGTGAGTTCCATTGTCTTCACCTTAACATGCTCTCCTCCCTTTTCCCCCTTTTAAGCATAACAAATAGGCTGTGTACAATGGGAGGAAAATGACAGTAGGTGGTCTTTGAAAAATGTCTCAACCAGATACCACCATATATACATGCAAATGGTGGCGTCTATTACTCATTTCTGAGAATATAACAACTAGTCTTTGTAGGCAACTGTTTTCTAGTTGCAAGTATTCCAGAAATTATAAACTAAATCCTCATATTAGGATTTCTTCAGAGATGCAGAATTCATGGGATGTGTGTATGTGAAAATATAGATACTAAAGATTTGGTATAAAAGTAGAAGGCCAGTGTTCCATTTTGATGGCATTTGAACAGAGAAAGAATTCATCCTTATTTCGCTCTATTCAAGTACCATTAGCAGATTCAGCGAGGCCCACTCATCTTGCAGAACAATATGCTTTATGCAGTTCACTGATTCCAATGTTAATTTTATCAAGGAAACTCTTACAGACACGAGAACAAACTTTAACTAAATATCAGGGCAACCAGTGGTCCACTTAAATTGGCTTATAAAATGAATCATCAAATTTCTGAAAAAAATGTTACTTTTTGTAGGCTAAAGATAGTTTTCTGGGTGAAAAATACAATTAGTGACATCAGATCTTTTATAAAACTAAGCTATCTTCATTAATGTGAGAAGTGTTAGATCAAGAATTGTACATATAAGATAATGAGAAATGGTTTGAGATCACGAATAAGCTGCAAAGTAAGAATTCATATAGGTCTTATATAAATTAGCATCAGAATAAAGCAGCATGGTGAATCTTTTAGAGTTTTCAGTGATACAAACAGCCCTCTGAGGCATGCATGGCATAGATTCACCACCACTGGACTAGACTGTATATATACCACAGTTCCTACAGATAGATTCCCAAATTACTTATCCTTAGATTTTAAACATGAACCCATTGGGTCTACTGAGGACAAAAATAATGTTAAAGTATAGATTGAATAAAGAAAAATCACCTGTACAAATCTATTTTAAATGAACTGCTTTTGGGGTGTGCCTATACACCAGTGTAAGTTATTACAAAGGTACAGAAGTTTCAATATCAGTAGTGTTGTCTGCAAAGCTGACAGGGCAGATATGTGGTAAACTGGATGAAATCATTGAAGCAAATGGAAAAGTATCTAGAATCTCATTGGAAAGGGGATTTAGCTCAGTGGCATAAGCGCCTACCTTGCAAGCAGGCAGTCGTGAGTTCAATCCCTGGTACCGATAAAAAGGAAAAAGACAAAAAAAAAAAAAAAAAAAAAAAAAAAACATTGGAAAGTAAATATCAGGCTGTGTAGATATTAAAATAAGAGACATTATTGAGTGATGTTTGAGAAGGTGGTAGTGGGGCCTAGGAAAACTGTCTTATCGTTGTCCTGTGAGTCAGGAAGTTTATAAACAACCACCCAGAAGAAGCTGTAGCATTCATTGTCAAGGATACCTAGAGAAGGTGATGCCATCCACAAGGAATAGAATGATGAATTTAAGGAGCAAAAATAAAAATTAACTAGGGGAGATTACCGGTATTAAGAAGGCATGCTTTAAGTGCTGAAGCAAGAGGTAAATTTGGTTATTGGGCTTGAGCTTTGTTGACACAGAGCTAAAAACCCTTCATAATAATGTCATTAATAATAATAGTAATGATAATTAAAAATTTACTGAGCATTTGCATCTGTGAACTATTTAATTTCACCTGCACATATAAATTAAGGATTATTATTGGTCCCACAGAAAGGATGGGCACTCCTGAGCAGATTATTATTGGTCCCAGAGAAGGGATGGGCACACCTGAGCAGGTGTGATTCCAATGGTGGTAATCTATTCCGAAGCCTGTGTTCTTCTCTATAAGTATGTCCTGTTATACATGACAACTGAAAACATCTGTTTCTAGATGGCTTTTAGTAAAAACTATGCTTTTTACCAAGACAGTGTTATTTTAAATTGAAGAAAATTCAAAAGTAACAGGTATATGTTAGGAAAAGGCTGTTGTGTTGTCTTTCAAGTGACCCTTTCAGAAATCTACTTGATGAATATTGACCAGGGCAAGACCATTCCAAAGAGTGTTGGAACCAGGGGTATCAGACTCTGGCTGCCTGCACTGTATTGGGTAGGCATAACTCTGTCGGGAGACCAGTGACCTCTGTCTTGAGCTGTTTTTAGAATGGCTCCTCTGATCAACTTTCTCTTCCCTCTCCTTTTTATTTATTTATTTTTTTCTTGATATGTTAATACCATTGCTTAAAGTCTTTGGCTTTGGAAAGAGAACTCTCTTATAATAATGTTCCAATTTTTCTTTATTTTGTATCGATTTCATAGTTTAATCCTAAGTATAAATTTTATTTCCACATTTGTGATCAGCCTATATGCCTAACATAAAATAAGTATTAAAATCATTTAGCTAAAGGAGATCTTGAGAGGGGTCTTAATCTGTCTCAATGCCAGCAGGAAAAATTGCTCTCCAATATGTTAGAGAGAAGGCTCCCAGCATCCCTACCCCTATCTGACAGTCTAATGTGTCCTTCCAAAGTTTACTCTTGGGCTAGGAATGTAGTTCAGTGGCACAGCGGTTACCTGGCAAGCATGGGCCCCTGGGTTTGATTCCAGGTGCCAATAAATAAATAAATAGTTTACCCTTAAATTATTTTTATTCAGAGTTATAACTAAGCATTCATTTTCCTTGTTGCCTACTTACAATTTTGCCTATTATCTGTGTGTGTATGTGGGTCATGGACTGGGCTATTTTGGATCCCAGATATATCCAGATTAATGAATTGGGTAAGATTCCTTTTCCCCATGTAAAGGAAAAGAGCCGGTAAGACCTGGGCCAAATGACATGAGTGACTGTATAAAGAGTCACCCCTCTATCATCCTTGCCTTTCTTACCTATAAACTAGAAAAAAGACTCACATATACCTCAGGGGACTAGGCCTCAATAAAAAAATATAGAAAAATCATTACCGTACAGTAGCATGGATTTGTTAGCTTTTAATAACTGAAGTTTTATTAGTAGAAGTAGTTTGTACCTTTCTTCAAACTATATTTTCCAAAAAAATCTGGAACTCTGAGTGAGAACAATACTTACTAACCAGGTATTTGACCATCTGGGCTCTAACCTAATCTGAACAAAATGTCCTCCCAAAATATATGTCCTTAGGGTTGTTTTCACAGATACACAATGCATACCATACAGCTGTGAGAGCTTTCAGTTCCTGAGTTAGTAACAAATGAGACTTTACTTCTGTTGGATGCTTAGTCTGTGTCATGCTACACGAGTCAGTACATGTAAAGTACAGGATAATTAAGCCATCACTAAATCTTCACCATAAATTGCAATTCAAGCCTTAATGTTCTCATTTTATAAATGCGAAAACTGTCTCATAGAGTACCCATCCCCAAAGCTAAAAATGCACAAAACTGACCTTTATAACTTGCTACAATGTATCATATGGTTTGCATTCAGAAGTATTTACTTAGCAACTAGGAAGGCAAGGGAGATTTGACAGTCTGTAATGTAAAATCCTGTGTGTCTTCCATAATTACATGAACATTTAAAAGCACTTTATTGTTCTGATAAAGGCAGTGGAACCTGGTCATTATCTTTAGAGATTTTACTGCCAGTTTAAGTAACGATTGAGTTAATAATAGCTTTAATCTAGGGTTAACCAGGAAACATAATTTATACATTTATTTTGCCAAAAGAATAATAAAGCAGACACAATACAGTTAATAGTAAGTTCTGAGGTCTCTATGGTGTATCCCTGTTTGATTTGATATGGGAGAACTAATTTATAAATTCATCCTGTGAATTTAAAGGGATGGTAAGTTTATTTGTTCTAACCAGGAAAAATATCTTTTACTGTAGATGTTTTCTGATTTTATATATAATGAAAGTCACATAACAGAAGATTCGTTAACCAAAGGTTCAGCAGCACTAATTTTTAAAATAAAAATTTGTCCCTTTTTTTCATTTTTTTGTTTTTGTTTTGAGACAGGATCTCACTGACGTGCTTAGCCTGGGCTCAAGTTTCCTCAAATGTTTGACAATGTATAAAAACACGTATATGAATGTTATGTTTACACACAGACACACACAATTTCTCATCCTTCAGTGTCTGTGAAGATTGATGCCAGGACCCTCTGAGGATATCCAAATCTGCAAACACTAAAATCTCTTACATAAAATAGCTTGATTTTTGGATGTAACATGTGCTCGTGCACAGACACACATACACACACACAGGTATTCCAGTATATTTTAAATCATCTCTAGGTTACTTTAAATATTTAATACAGTGTAGATGCTATGGCACTATTGTTAAATTGTATTATTTAACAATGCCCAAAATGATATATACATATTTACTGCAGATAAAAATATTTTTGTATACTTTAATTCTACAATTGGTTGACTTTAGGGTCGCAGAATCTGCAGTATGAAGGGTTAATGGCTCATACCGAGCCCAGTTTGATTCTGTCTCAAATTTGTGATAGTAAGAACATCACAGAATGCAAAAACAACTGTGGCAAATGGAAGCAAATTTTCTGCAACATAAAATATTCAGGAAAAATAATAACAAATTTTTGAATGGAATGAAAATATCAGATACAAAGCTACTGAAGGGAGAATTTGCCATTGAAGGTTTACGTAATATAAGCCAGAAATGTGATTATTTAAAATACCACTGTTTTCAACAGAGAAAATCGAAGGTTGAAGCAAAATATATTCTTATGATTGTAGTTTACTGAATTTGACAAACTCTGATCTCTCTCTCTCTCTCTCTCTCTCTCTCTCTCTCTCTCTCTGAGGGTGGAACTTTGCAGAGTTGATCAGGTGAGAACCATTATTTGGAAAGTGCTTCCTTTCCAAAATTCTGTCATTCTGAAACTGCACTGTCCTCAGTCTGTCGTAATTAGATCATATGTACCGACTGTCTCCCATGTAAATGATGTTAGACTTAAAGTATGGCACAGAGGGATAGAGATCTGAACGTTTCCAGAGAAAATTCACCATAGGGCACTACCATGATAGTCTGTCCATATGTGGCCATCTCTAATGTGGCCTTTTCACGTGACAGCTTTCTTGCAAATGAGTACTTAAGAGCAGACCACCTCAGTTTACATACGTTGCACCTACATCAGATGAACATTAAAGAAATTAAACCATTATGAAAGACATACATTTGAAAAAGACTTTGTTCTTATCACAAAATCAAAAGATGAATGAAGAAAAATTTCCCTGCTGAAAGAAACAGAAAGATGCGACATGTTATTCACAAAACACAAAGAAGCAGCAAATTTTCAGGCGAGAAAAAGGGATATTATTGATGAACTGTAGAATGAGGACGTTAGCTTTCCCTTTGTAGATATAAAAATAAAGCCTGACTTCAGGATATGTAGCATTGAGATACGGTAGATATTGAAAGCAACTATATCTTTTAAAATCAGACTACATTATTTTTAGTGCAGCAGTCATGACTGCATTTTTTTTTTTTTTGCGGGGGGTGGGGAGGTTTGAGGCAACTCTTGATTAGAAAGTCGAAACACAAAAGAAGAGAAGGGGACATGAAGAGCTGTCCTTGGGTGAGCCTATCATCAGATGAAAACTTGTGGAACACTTTTGAGTTAAATCCCCACAGCTCTATACCATGGGCAGCAGAGTATAAGATATTTGGGTAACAGTTTTGTTATTAACCAATTTATGAACCTTTTTATTTCAGAGATGCATAAGAGACATGATAAAAATTTGCTACAAACACACGACAGCTTTGTTGAACAGGAATATACTTTTTGTAGATTTTACAACAATGGGAATGGGCCAAATATCCTTGTAAATTACATTAATGAGATAGATTGCTACCTTTAATGGAGGCTTTGTGCTCCATGGTATGCCTTATGCAGATTTGCTAGTTAATAAGCCTGAACAGTGTTTCTGTTCTTGGAAAATGAATCTGAAACGATTGTCAGATTATCTGTTTGGCATGCCTCGCTGGTGTCTAGAATGGCACTTTGCTAATGTGCTATTACTCAGTGTCATTAACCCACACAAATGATTGAAAGGTGAATTTATATTTGTACTGTGGGGCTCAGCTCAAGAAACAGACTGCCAGCCAGTGAGGCTGTATAGGATAGAATGAACTATTTATTTTGAGTTTCTATTCTTTTGGTCTTTATGTGTTCACTCACGTTAAAGTGTATGATATTTAAGTATATGGAAAATAATGAAACAGAACTGCTACCTAACAAAACACAGCTCTGCATTTCATTAATGACTTAAAAGTTACAGAGTCAAAAAGTGAGCAGTCGAACACCCCTCATAATCCCTGAACCTGGGGAATCGTACCAAAAAGGCAATAAATTAAATTCCCTGGAACCTATTTCATCCAAGACTATTGTAGAAACTTTAATTAGAAAGGTAGAAATCATGATAGAAATGTGAAATGACTGGTTTGTCACTTTTTCATGAGAATTTAATTTACACTTGTACAAATTAATTAAAATACTTGAAAATGGAAAACTTTTTTTCTTTAACAATAGATCCAAGATGATTACAGAAAAGTCATCACTGTGAAACTACAAAATACTTTTGTTTTGGGCCCATTCATCTGGTATTCTTCCAGCAGATACTTTAACGCATATCTATGCTTTTGAATTCCAAGGACTTTGGAAATTTTTAATAAGTTTGTAAACACCAGGTCCCCTATTCTCTCAAGGAGAGAAAAGGTATACAGTGAAAGCAAATTCTGCAGAGCTAGATCTATTTTCAGACCTAACAGACAGACTTCAAGCCTTGCTTCCTGAGCTTCAGTCTAAGTTTTTAAGGCTATTTGAAATTTCAATGAATTAAATCATACTTTTAAAACCACACAAAAGGTAAAACTTTGTCAGTGTGCAATATCCTTACATGATGTGCTCTTTCTTAGGGTTCATAGAGAAAATTAGCAAGGGCATCTCTTCAAAACAAGTATTAAAATGGTATGTGTACAAATACCTGTGCAGGAAAGGTTTGATATAAAGACCTAGAAAAATAGTATCCTTTCAGTAAGACATATAATAGTAAATACACTGGAGGGGAGACATGTTGATGGCCATGTATCTTGTATTTGGGTGTGACAAAGTGTCTCTGGAGGACAGACTTGTGTGGCTGCAGGGAACCAGGAGTGCTTTCCTGTCTGTCTCTGAAGTATTGTGTTCAGTAGCCAATTTCCTGTGCTATAATACAGTTTTATCAAATTAAAACTCTCCATAAGATTCCTAAGAGTCATTTCTAAGATGATTCCTAGCAAATCTGCAAAAGGCATTCTAAGAAGATTCCTAACAATAATTCCTAATTCCTAAGAATCATTTCTAAAGATGTCATCTTTATATTCCTAGTAGGTTGCAAGGACTTTGCAAGGATTGTAAGGTGTAAACTACACTTTGGTATGTTTACAAGATGTCGATTGCACATATCATTATTATACTTATAATATATTAATATTATTTGTATTCATCAGACTTCAAAGTAAAGTCAACACTTCCAAAGAAAACCCTTCTTTTCCACTTTTAAGTCCAGGCTCCTAACTCCCAGTTTACCAGCCTGGCCCCTCCCTCACAGAAATAAGAAGTTTGAAGTTTCAGCCAGTCTTCCTAGATTTAAATTTAAGAAGTTGCATAAAGGATATTTCCTAATTTAAATTCATTTTACTCAGATAATCATTTCTATCATTAGATCTCTTCTTTGATAAAGATTTTTAAAAATTTAAAAAGTATTTTCCGACCTTCACCAGAGTTAGGACTTTTTTTTAGCATCATTAGTCTATCTTGTTGAATGGTCAAATATTTCCTACTTCTTTTTTTTCAAACAAGGCAAGCCCTTGCAATTTAAAAAGAATAATTAGTAGTTTCTGCTTAGCTAAGCAAACAGACCATAAAGGTAATTTGGATTTGCTAGAAATGAGTGTTCTTCATTACCTTTTTAAAATATTTATTAAATGAGAAGGTCACTTATTTTCCTGTGCTGGATATAAGTGTTTAAGCATAAAATTTGACAACTATCTGATGCATATCAAATACTATTATAAAATAACAGAACTTTAAGTAGTAAATATGTTCACTTTTATAATTTATTGCCATCACATAATGTATATTTCCCTTGCTTGTCTTTATGCCTTTCATGATCCAGCACCTGCCCCTCACCTCACAGTGGAGCTCCCTAAGGCAGGTAGACCCTGCTAAGTCAGCATCTTATTAAAAACACAGTTCCACCTCTTTCCAGATGTGACACACTCATGATGTGGCCTGCGTTTGGGGCCAATTAATCCATATACTGATGAATGAATCCATGTTAATTTCTTCATTCATCCTACTCTTCAAAATAGCCTTCCTCAGAGGCTGTCCTTTTACTCAATGAATATGCCTCTTTAACTTTCTTCCACATGCATGTGTGGCTCTTCAAAACTAGGATCCATGTAGCACTTTTGGTAAACTATGAGAAATGTTGCTGTGAGTAATGACTCTAAATTCCAGTGGCAGTCATTCTTCGTGCTCTCCTTAGCCTCTGCTCTCTGATTATAGCTATGGGTTGGTCTTCAGCAGTTCATTCTCTCTCTCTCCACACACACGTGCACATACATACACAGATTGTATTTCTTATTACTCTTTTCCTTCTCTGCCCTCCAAAAAGAGAAATTATTGCATTCATTAGCTACTGCTGCATAACACATTACTCTAAAACGTGGTAGTGTAAACCAGAAACATTATCTTTAAACAGGGGAGAGGGACCAGAACTTTGGAGAGGTAAGGCTGGTTTTTTTCTGGCTTGGGATGTCTCAGGAGGTAGTGGTCACACCACTCAGAGTTAGCTGTGAGCCTGACCCATATTGGACTTTGCTATAAAGTTGGCTCACTCACATGGCTTTGGCGAGAGGTCTCTGTCTGTCTTCATGGCTTGACTGTTGCCCCAGGATGGCTAAGGGCTTCCTCAGGGCAGATGATCTAGAATGTGGGTGTAAACAGTGACTTCAGGACTCCCTAAAATTAGATGCCATCACATGCTCTGTATTAGATTCATTAGAAATGAGTCACTGGATACAGGTCACCCACACTGGGAATGGAGTAGGGTGCCATCTCTGGAAGGAGGTAGTATCAGACAACTAGTGGACATAGCTTAAAACCATCTTTTTCTTTTTTTTAAAATCATCTTTCTTAAGGCAGACAATGTCTGGTCCCTGAAATAACTCTTCAATGAGACTTATGAGTGGCACTTAGAAATATAATAGTATGCGTTTCCACAAAAGGCTATTCACTCTTGGATCAATAGCTCAGTCAAAACAGATCTTTGCAGATAATAGTTGGTACCAAATAACTATAGAATTAATCAGTATCTCCACATTCTGTGTGGTGTTTTATAAACAGTTAACATTTTACTGCCAGCATTTTGTTCTCTTGCTCTGCTTCCAATAATGTTAAGTGAAGGATGTGAATTTAAGTCTGTTTATTCTTTGGACTTTGAAGATTAGTTTTCAAAGTCACGTGTTTATATATAGCTTAGCATGTATGTAGCATCTGTTGCTATATCCTATATTATCTCTACTATATTGTAAGCCCATGAAAGATATGACTTGTGCCTGTTTTCTGCAAGATGGTATCCATGGGTTAGGATGTTGTCTGATATAGCATTGGAACTCTATGGAATGTTCATTAAATTCATTAATTAATGTTTTTACTAAGCAAAGAATGCCATTTGCATGGACTGTACCATCTGATATTTGCACAGATTTCACTTCCACCGCTACACATAGTATAAATCTACTCAATATCTTCAGAAGGCTCTCCTTTCTGGCTGAAGTATTTGGTATTGAAGGGCTTTTATGTTAAAACCCATTGTTGAAACAGACTTGTTGCTCATGCCGAGATATGGCCCCCTTATAATCACACTGCATTCCCAATTAGTATTGGCATCTTGCAAGTTTCAGGTAAGAAATGGAGCAGTGAAGTTTTGCTGTCAAAGTGTGGAAGGGAAAATCCCTGAATACTAAGGAGAGTAATCTCCTTAATACTAAGGAGAGAGCCTAGGCTTGGACCAGGTTGCACAGAAAGGAAGATTGTGGGGGTAACAGCTTATTTCAGCTTCCCTTGAAATTAAAAATGAAAAATACATGTAAATCTGAACTTTTTTCCTGCTTTGAACCTAGATGCTTTGTATCCATTTATATATATCTGCCTACCATCATTAGGTTTTCTAATTTCTGGAATATATATTGCCATGGATCCGAAAATAAACTGCTGAATATTCCGTATTCATTTTTATCCATCCCACGCTACCCAAAATGGTGGTATAGATCCACCTTTAAAGAACCATCGAGTCTGTACAGAAAGGAAGGCACTGAGAGAAAGACTGGCTTTCTTGCTGTGAGTAAGAAAAGCTATTACATGTAAAAACCTAGACATTTTTGTGAGTACCTAACAGTAGTGTAGTGTAACACAAAGGTAACTTTAGAGACTATGCATTTTAACCTCCTCTTGTAACACTAGATCGCTTGGATCATCTTCCAGTTTAGTGTGTTAATATGACAATTTTTGGTAGTTGAACCCCTGCATTCCTACTTTGAAGACAGAAGTTCCAGGCTGTAATATAGCTTGAGAGTTTATTTCCTAACTGAGATAGAGCCTCTTCAAAATAACTCAGCTCCTTCCCTTTTCCTGAGTGTCTTTGTAGCTATTTTAAATTTTTTATTATTTATTTAACATAGCCTGCAAGTGACCCGTACAGCTTTCATTTGGAGCTGTGCATCTCAGTACGGATTTTTATGACACTGGAGGACAGCAAGCTCTGGTCCCAAGGCTCTCGCCATCACTGGAGATACCCATTCACTGCATTTGCTCTCTGCCAAAAGCTCCAAAATCAGTTCTTTTCCATTATGCATTGCCCACTTGTGGTATTCTGTTTGAACATTTGAACTCTTCTGGTTGGGTTAGCTAGCCCAAAATTGAAACAGCGTTGAAGCCCATTCTGAAAACTAGTAAATATTCTAAATCCTGAAAATGGGGGGAGGGAGAATCTCCAATTTTTTTTTCCAGTTTCAAAACTTGCCTGAGGGGTAGCTGAGAAGATGCCCTACAAATATTCTGGTTGAACAGAAGCCTATTAGGAATTTTTTCATGCTTAGGATGAGAAGATAAGACAGTGATTTATAAAATGAACCTGTACAAATAATTCCCTAAAAACATTTTAATTACAGAATGATGTGAATTTATTTATAGTTATGAAATGTATATGTAACAGTTGCAAGTATCATTAGTAAAATGTAAACCCTCTATTTAATTACATATTCTTGTTGTTAATGCATAAGTACATATTCATAAGTTAAAAGAATTTAAAGTGGCATTGTTTTAGATTCTCTTACTTTCTTGGCTTAAAGAAATCTTTCAAATGCCACACAGGATACTGTCAAATTCTGGCTCCTAAGGCTTGGAAACTTCTCTCATCAGCCTCCTAATGATGCTGCATTCAATACTTGTCCTCTTAACTGTCTTTGACTAATTCTCATGTCTTTAAGAAAGATGAAATGGTTCTCAAATGCTAAGATTAAAATGCCAGATGCAGCACATGAATCAATTGTAAATGACAAAAATGAACAGTAACAATTTTATTTCTGTAGGAACCAATTTATTATTATGCAGTCTGCCCATGATGTCCATTGTTCCAACTTCTCCCAGCAGAATGACTTGGTCTTCAGATGTTTTTCTTGTAAGGTGAAACAATACAGAGCTTTATAGATAAAGGATATTGTTCAGTATCAATAGTTTCCAAGTAGATATTGTTGAATCAGTAAAATGAGATATTTCTCTCTCTTCGCATGTCCCAACATTTTTTCTGTGGTATGATAAAAACTGTACCTTGTGAATAACACAGTGCAAGCACATGTGTTCCACTTATTTAAAATTGTTTATATTGTTGTATTCCCATTTCCCTCCCTCCCCCCATTTTCATGTAAGCACATGTGTTCCACTTATTTAAAATTGTTTATATTGTTGTATTCCCATTTCCTGAAAAGCTGATTCACAGTGAGAATCAGGAATTATTTTAATGCTTTGTTATTTCCGCTGAATAATGATTTTAGAATAGCAGTGGAGTTTATCGATACAAATCTGTGTTGTATTAAAATGTATTTTGTCCTTCTTAGATGTACGACATAGGACCTCTTTGTTACTCAATCTGTGTGTCTGGAGGCTCCCCTTCAGTAGTTTGCAAGGAAACAACCACAGCTCTATTGAGTAAATGACTGTTTAAATGGGTGTAAATATTTCCATAAGGTATATGCTGACACGATGCCTGAGATTTACAATAATTTGGGATGGATGTAATTTGTGTAAGCTCCGTTTCCTTCCCTCTGTCCCTTTTATAACCAGAGCAGGTTACCCATTGTATGTACTAGAAAGATTTTTCAGACCCCTCCCCCACATTTCCCACTCTGGCCTCTGGTCCCTATGCCACTTTGCATTTCCAGTGGGTTTGTTCCCCAAACCTCTGTTCCTGCCTCATTCTGCATTCACTGCTGATAGCACAGTGAGGCTCTGTGCCCTTTAAAACAAGCTTTCCTCCTGACTTCATCCTCAGTGCCCTTCTCCTTGCAGTGCAAGGGCCTCTTCCAGCTTGTTAGGAAGGCTTCTGCACATTCAGCTGCCCCACAGGTCCTGGGCCACTTGTCTCCGTGTGTGTTGCAGTCAGGGACCACAGCCTTCCTGACACTGTGATCACTGGTCCCTTATTCATGAGCTCTTTCTTCAACTCTCTGTGGCTGGTTTTTCTCCAGCATAAAAGCCCAGGGTTCTGTCAGTGGGGGGGAGCACAGCCTGTTTGCAGGTGGCAGCTGGAGGACTCCCTTCCCCACTAGAAACAGATCAGATGATCATCTGAAATATTTCCAAGTTGCCTTGTTTAAAAGGCAGACAGATCAAAGACACTGTCACCCTCAAAGATTTGAAGACTAGCAGAGCACAAGGCCATCACCTTTTCATGACCCCTGACTGTTCACTATGTCTGTGGTGACTTTGCACTCTAGGATTTGACTGTCTACCTTAATCAAAGAATCAGTGAAATCAGATAGCGCCTAAATAAGCTTCCTGAAATATCAATAGAAAGAAGACCATTCATTAATTATTTGAATACCTGAGGAAAAATTCATCTGTATTAGTTGTTTTAAAATTTGCCACATAGACCCAGGATACATACTAATGATGGTTGTAGTTTTTGTTTGAGGGGAAAAATGTCTAAATGTTATTGAGGTTAACTCTCACTAATTACATTCAAGCTTTCTCTATTTTCCCTTAAGACTGAATTAGCTCCTATGGATTGTCTTACAAGAACTTACTCTTGAACTATGAGTTACTTCTGTGCATTTCATTTTTATAGCCGGGGTTAAGTTGACCATTTTCCTTACTAGCATACTTCTAGGCTAATAAGGACATTTGTGACTAGGATATAGATCTTGTTTACAATTTTATCCCTAAAGCCTAATCTTATGCTTGGAACATGTTTTTCACTCAATAAATATTTCTTGAATATATAAATAAATCTGGAGTGTACATTGTACCATTTTACTGTGATTGGGTGGAACGTTCTGTTTTTTGTTTTCTATGTTCATAACTACATCTTTACTATGTATCTGCTTAGGTGAAATATTGGCACACATACATATGTCACACATACATATTTTAAGGGCAGAAAGAGGGAAATAATTGAATATTGAGGAAGTATTTTGTTCATGCAACAAAAGTTAAAAAGCAGCAGTGGCTATTTTTGAATGTGGTTATGCTTTATTGTATTTCAGCATATAATAATCTCTCAGTGTGTTCACCTAAAAACCCCAAGACTCTATCAAGACAACTGAGGAAATGATTGTGGGAATCAGTAGAGACGAATGTTAGCAAATGTTCCAACTTGCCTACCTAGGGTTAGCTAGGAAAATGGTCTGATTTACCAGCAGTACCACGTGTCCCATCCTGGCTAAGGGCCCCTTTGCTGTAGGTTGCAGGTAGACCAGGGGACAAAGAGTTGAGCTGGCTCTAGCATATGGGCTCCTTGTGGGCTTCCTGAAGTAGAGGCTCAGAATTGTTGTGGGTGTTGTTTTACAGAAAAATAATAAAGGCAGTGTGACAAAAAAACTGGCCAGAAAATAGGAAAAATGTGTCACTGCTAACCCCTCTAGTATGTACTGTTTGTTATCTTGAGATAACGTTTTTAAAGTAAAACTAAAAATGTAATTTAGATTAATGGGAGTGCTTAGTCCTGTCATCATGATTAGCATATTTTTGATTAGCCAACACCAATTTATAGTTTTTTGTAGAGTAATATTTATTTCTTATATTAGAATATTAAGTATTCACAAGACAATGTTTTAGTCATACAGAAGGACAACTTTTGTCTCTTGATTTTTCTCCTCTGGTATCTTTTCAACTTGCACTTACCTTCCACATCATAGAGGAAAAGGACTGTATTATATCTTAGCTGTATGGGATGAATCAGTCTATCATTAAATGAACTATAAATCCCTTGGAGGATAAAGATATTTTGCATTAACATTTCCTCACGTGTTTTTCTGAAAGAATGAACAGTCTTTGTTTCTATTCATCAGAGCACTGACATACATAGAGTCTTTGCCATTGTCAGTACTGAAATTTAAAATTAGGATTTATGAATGATTTTGAAACTGTTGTCATTGATGTCAAGACTGAAACTTAAAATTAGAATTTATGAATGATTTTTAAATATATAATGTGCCAAAATATTTGAAATACTTTAAACCATCCATTGTGCCCATTTAGAAAATATTAGGCTGTTTATAATTTTTGTAAATAATAATAATTTTTGTTTCCTATGTGGCAAGTTGAAGTCAGATACACTTAATGATTATGTCTCCTGGATGTATACACCCTGTGTGGTCCTCTCCCATTTAATGTGGGCAGACCTATAAATATGGTGGGATACCCCATGTGTACTTCACATTATGTGGCAAAACAAGCTTTGGGATGTAATTAAGGCCCTTATCAAAGAAGATGAGCAGACAAGAGGGCAACCTGGCTGAAACGCCTGTCACCCACTGATTGCCAGGTGTGATTCTGCTGCTCTGGCTGGCTAGGTGGTATCCCTTTCTCCCTTACCGTTCTGCCTGCTGCATCCCTCCTGAAACTGTGCAGGTGGAAGAGGATGGCTACTCTTGGTAGAAGATATCAGCTCCTCAATCAGGGGCATAGAAATGTGAAAAAGACCTCCTTCACAAAAAATTATTTGATACCATCTGCATGGCCAGTTCCATCCATGCACAGGCTTTGAAAGTATAGATACCCACTAACGGATTTAGGGGAGAAAGGTACTCTGTTATTACTTTTATTTCTTTTCTAAAATGCTGTTTCCTTAAATTTGATCCAAAAAAAATTAATTTTCATAAGAATTGAATGAAATTTGGATTAAGGACTTTTCTGAGAACATTTGATCGCTTGATTATTAAGAACAACTGCTGTTACCATTTAAAACAACAGCCAAGGGCTTAGTGTTGTAAGACCCACATTTCATGCACGTACATAGGTAATAAACTTTACATATTTAGAAAATCATGAAGAATACTTGTTTCAACCACAATAATGTTGCTGTTGTGATCAATAACTGATATTCCATAGTAGAGTCTTTTAGGGACTTAAGTCTTCTGGATGCACATACATGGTTAGACTTTATTATGGTACAGAATAAATTAAAGTTGTATTTCAGTTTCATTTTTGGAGAAGTTGGAACCCACACTAACTGTTCTGTTTTAACTATAATATCCTTTGTAAGACTGGACAGAGGCGTTCGTTCATAAGGTGGCTTAGAATATTTATAAGGAAGTTTATCAAATCCATTTTATTGAACTGGCTTGTAATTACAGTCTATTTGTATACATTTATTGTGTTTTGTCCATTTAAGATGTGACTTATAAGTCTGATGTATTTTCAGTCAATTACATGTGCATAATTATTATTGAACCACAGCAGATAATGTCAGGTCTGGAGCCAGGATAGTCTGATACCTCAGTGGACCTTTGGAGACTTCTAATATACTGATTACTGTAATGATACAGCATCAGTTTTCTGAATGGATGCATATATATGTCAGTTCTTATAGCATAATGGAACAACTGCAGTGCAATATGAAGGAATTTGAGTTGAACTTCAGTATGTTTTCTGTGTTCAAAAAAGGCAGAGAATACGGGGTGTATAAAATTGTAAGACTTGATTAAACTCTGAATCATTGTAGAATATGTCTCTAATTAAAAAGAAAATCTAGGCCAGGCGTGATGATGCACATCTGTAATACCAGCACTCAGGAGACTGAGGCAGGAAGATTGTTGTGAATGAGTTTTAGGACTAGCCTGAACTTAGCAAAACCCTGTCTGAAAAAAATTTTTTTTTAAAAAAACAGAATTCAAGATTCTTTTAAAAGTTATTCTTTCTTAAAATAGATGTAGGGAGGAAATAACCTAGAAAAATTCACGGATGGCAGAGGGGTGGCATGGGGTTAGGGTTGTCTATGTCACATGTCTGTAATTGCACAGAAAGGGAGACGAGAAGTCTCTTTAGAGCATCCAAAGGAAATTATAATGTTAGCAATCATTTGTTCATTTACATGTTAGTGGAGAAAAATTAAACTGATGGGCATAAATCCTGCTACAGCACTTAAGTTCTGGGGTTCCTGGGAATTTCAGCACACTAAGTGTGAATGTTACTCTCTCGGTGGGCCATTATGGAGACTAAGGGAGTTAGCATATAAACCGACAGTTAATACTTAGTAAAGTTGAATCATTATATTTCATTTATTTCTTTAAACCAAAATTTCATGAGTACCTATTACCTGTCTGACAGAGAAAATGTATCTTAATAATCAACCTATCCTAAAAGAAAAGGAAAAAAGTGTTCTCTTGGAAGACCTTACAGTGATCTCACTAAAATCCTTTCTTTCTTTAGTCAGCTCTGGTTAGGGGTTACACATTTTGTGGTTCATAGAAACAAGAATAAAATATTTTAGAATGAAAGAAGAAGAAATAAAAAGACAACTGTTACAAATTTGTCAGCTCCTGTGAAAAGACACAGGAATCTAAGAGGAAGGACAAAGAACTCAGCTGTTTTTAGTTTTCAATCATTTTTACATTTAAGTAGAAATCTGAATTCTAAATACTATGTAGACATCCTCCATGCTGCATTTTTTTTTCTCAGTCATCCCTGTTTTGTAGCAGAACAGAAGTTAAAATGTAATATTGGAATGGGGCTGGCTTGCTGTTTCCAGCATTTTAGGTTTTGTTTGTTTTTTTCAAAGTTCCTAAACCCCTAAGAAAATTCTAAACTCAGGTTGTTAATAGAGACCTTATACAGCATTTCCTTGTAAGCAGCATTGAATGAATAAGCAAGTATAAGTGAAGGAGAAATATACATACACACAAAACAACCTCTGTTGAAACAGAAATAGGCCTCTGTTCAAACACATAGATGCCTCCCAAGTACATAAATAATCTCAGGCATCACATTATATCAAAAAGTATGTATTCCTATTATGAAACAATTAACCCCATCTTAGATTGGAAATTTTGGAGTCACTTCTAAGCATAGATTGATTCTCCTGATTTAGTGCTACAAAGAAAACTGATCCCTTTTCATTGAGTCCTGTAGATGGAACCTCAGGAGTGGCATGGGTGAGAGTCTTTGCTCAGTCTCTTCCAGCTGACAGGAGTTAAGGCCTTATCTGAGGCTCAGGTCTTCATCTGGCCTGCAAACTGTGGTTGTGGGCAGAATTCCTTTGGTTTTAAGACTGAATAGAACCAGGAACCAACTCCTAGTCTTTTGCTGTAAGTTCTTAAAAAGAGAAGCACTGTCTCTGTTGCCCTGCATGTGCAACCCTCCTCTCTCTTTGGTTCTCTCCTTTTTTCAGAGTTAAAGGATTCAGAATTAAAAACTTTAAAGCTTCATTTTGAAGCAGGTTCTACAGCCACTGAAATATTGATGGTGTGGAATACAGATGATAGGAATGCTGGGGAGACCATGTGCTTTTGTCTTGTTGATCCTTGGAGAAGGATCTCTTGTGCCTTTTGCAGACAAATGAAGAGTGGCAAGGATGCTAAAAGGATTCAATATTGTCACTACAACTTTTTGAAAGCACAGTTTGGCAGGCAGAACAAGGAAAGTGTTCTTTTTCATATTTGGTTTTTGAGAAAGACATTTTTTAAAAAACAGATCTTGAACAAGCTTTTGTATGAAAAATTATTTCCTTCCCTGCTTTTGAAAGGACATTTGTTTACTATTAATGTACCTAAGAGATGTCAAAAAAGGGAAATAACAGAAAATAGGTATATTTCTAGTTCTCAATTTAAGTTGAAATGAACTCAATATTGAAAATATTTTTAAATATGTATATAAATATGTAAAGGCATTAGTGAATCTCAATTCAAGTTAAAACAAACTTGAGACAATATTGAAAAATTGATGTGAAATATTTTAAATATGTATATAAACATACAGATAAAGGCAGTGAAAAATTCTGATTAGCTTTTAATTCAATCATTTAAAGTATGTCAACTGATATAAAATTCATTTAAGAATATATGTTAAGGAACTGAAAATACATAGAGTTTCCTGGGAACATTAAGGACAGATGAACAAAAAATGTTTATTGCTCATAATACTCATGCTATTAAAAGTCAACCATTTCTTTGGTTTGAAGTTATGGTTATAGAAAATACTTTCCTTACATTTTCTTAGCAAGTTTAGATCTTATGCATAGAAAAAACAATCTTTTGGGGCTGGGGATTTAGCTCAGTGGCATAAGCGCCTGCCTTGCAAGCAGGCAGCCGTGAGTTCGATCCCTGGTACCGGTAAAAAGGGAAAAGACAAAAAAAAAAAAAAAAAAAAAAAAAAAAAAGAAAGAAAGAAAAAAGAATCTTTTAATAATACTTACTTAAGATTCATTGACTAATGTGTCCTACATATATCAAATGAGACATAATATATTTCTTTAAAAAGAAAATTATCTCTACAGTGTAAGTACAAGTATGTAGCTTCAACCTCTCTGACATTTATAATGTCTAAATTTTGGATGAATCCTTGAATATCTACAATCTGCAATACATATTTGGCTCCAGGAATTTTGTTTTTTAAAATAGGCAATATCTGTTATCTTAAAAATCAGGCCTAATGATAGTCAGTTGCTTCATTTTCAGGATTATATGGAACACCAGAAGCAAACTTGTCTCTTGCATGCAAACACGAATAAATTTCAAATGAAACAGGCAATGAAAATGTAGACATATGACAGTTGAATTTACCAAAGTAAGTTGCTCTATTTTCTGTCACCATTATAATTGAATTCCCTCAACTCAGTGCGCCTTCCATCCCTAATACTAACGTCCTTGCATTCATATTATTCAGTATGTATGGTTTCTTCATGATCATGTCTATGTACAGTTCATTCATATGATTATTTTACTTGAATACATTTTCTCTTCTCACTTCTAAAATTTTAATCTCTTTTAGTGAGTGGTCTGCTCTGTTCATTGTCTTGACACAATCATTACCATTAAATGTGCAGCACATGACAATGAAGAGAAAGTAGCACCTCTACAAAGGGCCTCTCAGAGTATGCAGGACCCTGTGCTTTTCACCTGAACCAGCCTCAACTGGTCCCATAGGCCTCTCTGGGTAGCAGCCATTTCCATAGTAAATTAACTCCCACCTTGCTGGCTTCGGATTTGTGGTTCCAAATACTAATGGATTCAATCCTATCTTACAGATACATAAATAGATATATAAAACTAAAATTCCAATTTAAAATAAAAAACATAATTGTTATGCAAAGTGGAATAAATCTTCCAACAGACATGGTGGACACAGTTTCAAAGGAAATTCATATGGAATGTTAAGTTAATTTACAGTAAGAACTGGTATCTCTAGTGCAAAATTCTCTCTGTAGGCAGATGTATATGAAAATATAGGGACTAAATGTTGCTTGGAATCAGAGTGAGAAGAATTGTGTCACTCATGTTGAATGGTTTTTAGGTCATTACAACAGATAGACACAGAATGCAGGAGAGAAAGATTTGCTAAGGGAAAGTAGCAGATACAACAACCTGTCTCTGGCTTACATAAGACTTTGTTAAATGAGGAAGAATTCATGAAGTTTATTGCTCCAAGTTTATGCTTTCTTGAAAAATGTTTAAGAGATAGCTTGAAAATTGATCTCTGTGACTATTTTCTTGATATGATCCCATAAATGATGGATAGTTGCCTGATTTCTCAGGACTAAAGTCACTATTTTAATGCATTTCTACATTTTTCATACCTTAACTTTCTCCGGTGTGTTTAGTTGAACACAGTATTTTGTTTTGTTTTGCTTTGTTCTGTTTTGTTTCATTTCATTTTTTCAGATTTCTAAGGAATATCTCATTCTGGGATAAAATGGGATATTTTTATCTCATTTATGAATTATTTAAAGTCGGTACATTTTTATTTAAGGAGTTTGATATACAGTTCCATCCACTGCCATGAAGGCTGCTTTTGTTTCTCCAAATCTTCAGTCATGATTTATCTTCAAAAACCTTTTCAACAACTACTTTATTTGGGCTTCCTTTATCTCCACGTGAATTACGAACACAGGATAATTTCAGAATTTCCCACTTAGGTTCTTTGGGATAACTTACTCAAGCAGTATTACTTTCTTTGGTAGAGTAATATCCCATCCTACAGTCGTCAAAATTCAGTGAACAGTGGTGCCAGGTTGCAAAAGAAAATTCACATGTTATATTTTCTATAAGTCTTTATAAGAGTGGTAAGTCTATAAATCTTTATCCACAAGTTGAACACATACACATGTTGTTAGTGTATTTTTAAATTTTCTTTCCATATACTTAACTGTAGAAATGTTAAGAGATATTTAAATATTGGTGTGATTAAATCACTAGAAAATGATTTCTTGGTATGGACATTTTGAAAATATATGACATGCTGTACAACAAAGATGACTGATTTGAATGCCTCCTATTCCCCCCCCCCCTGCACAGCACTTGAATGTGGCCAGGTGAAGCGAATCAGTGGTACCTGGAGCTAATTGTGTAGCTCTTCTAATTCACCTTTTATGCAAGGTATCATTTCCCCTCCTCCACAAATCTCACATGCTTGTTTTCTTGCAAAGCTGCCAAGAAACTGTGAACAAATTTAATGTCTGAATAACTGATTGCTTGCTCAGTGACCTTGAAAAATTTCTTGCATCATTAAAAATTTATAGAAAGCTAAGGTTTGGATAATACTAGCATATTCTGTTATATTGAACCTTCTGTTATGGTATAATCCTTTGAACTTTGGAAAGTATCTCGAAGACATTAACGTTGTTGTGCTTATCTAATTATATAAAAAGTTTCTGATTTTCTTCTCAAATAGAATCAGTGTTCTGCATGTAGAGTGATAGAGAAGAGACTGATTCTTTAAATGTCTTTGACTCTTCAGAATTAGTGTTTCAAACGACCACATAACATCAAATAAACTATTGCAATTCTTTTCATTGAGATGAAATTCACATATCATATAATTAATCAATTTAAAGTATACTATGCAGTGCTGTTTTGTGCACTGACAGTGTTTTGCGGCTCTAACTTGTGTCTAATTTCTAAACTTTTTATCACCCCAGAAAAAATATCCGGTGCTCTTTAAATCAGGATCTCTCCATGTCTCTTTATTCTTTCCCTTGACTTCCCTATGGACTTGCCTCTCCAAGATTTCAATAGGTTTAATTGCATATATGTATAAATTACAAATTCTGTTTATGCTGAACAGAATAACACCCCATTTCACAGAGAAAGAGATTTGAAAGAAGAGGATGTGAAACCCTAAAAGTAAAAATTACTGTCTTAGTCACTTTACCATCTTTGAGACAGTATAGTCAAAGCCCACAACTTAAAGGAGGAGAGGTTCTTGTTGGCTCATGTTTCAGCCTAGTTGCTGATTGGAATGCAGAGGGACCCAGAGGAGGAAGTTGTGTTCAACCCTGGCAACCAGGAGGCAGAGAAAGAAGGAGCTGGGCACAAGAATACACCCTTCTCAGTCCTCCCACCCCAGTGACCTCTGCAACCAGACCGCACCTCCTAATGGCACATCTAACTACTGACCTCACCAATACATAATCCACTGATGAGTGTAGTGCTAACCCTAACCCACCAGCCAGTCATCTGCCAAACTCAGAAGACTTTTGTGGGACATATTAGATCTGAACCATAGCAACCCTGTGCTGGAAAGTCTGATACTTGGTAAAGGATCATGGGGAACAGCCCTCTGGCAGAGTAGGTCTACGTTGTATTATTACATGACCTGCTTCTTCCTCTCTTTTTTAAAACTATAGTCACTGGTGGACAGTTTTTCTCCTTAGTCTTAGTAGAGTGCTTTCCTGTATTTGAGTGCTTGGTGTTTGCTGAAGGAAATGGAAAGGGAAAATAAAGAGAAGAAGAGCTCATGGACAATGTTTGATGCTAAGTTATAAATAGAGAAATGTATTTACCAGTATTCTTTTAAATTCATTTTCTTTTTCTGTCTTGAAATTACTATAAAAATATTAAATCAGTCCCAAAATAAACTCATGGAATTAAAATTGGCCTCACCATGGCTAACACTCAGCTTTATTAGCACATTAAACAGGGACTTATATATCATGCATATTATTGTCCAGTGTGTAAGTAAAATACATCTAATTATCTGGTGATTCAATCCAATTTTGTCTTTTTTCCTTTTGTCTATGTCTTTTTTCTCTGTAAGATTCGTTCCTATCATGAAATCCTTGTCTTCTAACCCTTTCCATTCCCTGGCCCAGAACAAGGTGCTTCAGTCAATTAATACTCAACCAACATTAGTGTTAAATCAGTACCTGTAAAAAAGATACACTTGTTTCAAATTTCTTCATTCCTCCTGTATATTTTCCCTACCATTTGATTATTTCACACATGATTTGAAAAGGAAGTGTTAGCTACAATTGAGTTTTACAAACCACTTTTTCCTAGAAGACAAAGTGCCTTACCGTGAAGAATGGTGAATATCACTTCATTAATGGATAAAAAGGGTTTCTGGGTTTTTTTCTCACTTTACATTTAAATATACACTGGTAGCTCTGTGTGATTTCTGGAAAAATCTGGTGGGAAATAACAGCTTTATTCATAATTCTTTAAACTTCATTGTCCTTGAGGCTGTCTTCCATGTGGACTTGGGGTAGGCAGTAGGGGTAAGTTTCTGTGAAGACCGCACTGCATATTTGATTTGTGGGGAAGAAGAGGTTGTTGTTTGTCTTGCTGGATTCCTAAGAAAATTGTTTTTTGCTCATTTCATGTGTCCTCTGGGTAACATCATATTATCTTGTAGGTAGGGTCTGCTGCTGGCTGCTCAGTGCAATTAACATACGCCTGGGCCACGCTTTGTGTGGCACTGTCCCCCGGTGAAGCCTCCGTGGTTTGGGATGGAGAAAGACTGCAATTTACAGAGTCCATTATCACCTCCAGACGTGTAGGATGATAATGGAAGTGACAGAGGTGCAGCTGAAAATTGGCTCTTAATATTTCATGTGTTCAAGGAAAGGATTGGAAATCTCATGCTGCTCTTTAGGGAAAATGAAGTGTGTGGCATTTTTTTTTTCCTGTTGGAAAGTTATATGCAAAGCGCTGACTGCAGGGTTTCACAAAAGTACTACAGCATATTCATTTTGTGTTAACCAGCATTTCTCGTGAGAGATTTAGAGGAAAAAGTATTTCTGTGTGAAAAATTAATATATTGAAACAAGGTACATCCAACATCCAAACGATATTTTAAAAGGACAGTTTTAAAGTAATGGACCCTGTAAATGACCATTGTGTTTTAACCAAGTTCTTTATCTATGGAATCATAAACATTGGTCTTAAAAGATGACCCTGTGAAGACTTGGTGGTTTTTAATTCTTCCCCAACATACTATTTGCTGATTTACAACTTAGAATAATATTTCAAGAGCTTTCACTGTCATTTTCATTTTTAAAACGGAAACTCTGTTATTTTTCAGAGTTTAAGGATAAAATTGCAAACAAATATAGCTTCTGAAATTGTTATATTAATAATTTAACATTCATGTTGCTGTATTACAGTGCCTCTAATTGAAGTAAAGAGATACTTGTCTGAAGAATTCGTTCTTGAAAAATGTAGTTTCCATAGTTTGCTAAGATATGAAATAACACAGTGCCCTTTTTATAAGTATTTTATTGCTGTTCATCAATCTTATTTCAGACACAACAAAAGAAGTGAGGTAATACTTTTTCTTAATAATAAAAGATTAAATATGATTTGAAGTTCAGCAAATGTTAAGATCTGTCTATATTTACAAGATTTGTATTCATGATAGGAATTTCTAATTTCTCACCTTTCTCAAAGAGTAAGCATGAGTGACATCACCTTATCACTGTTGCTTATCATTCAGAAATAAGAGATCAACCACCTGCGTATTTTTCTAGCGCTTTTCCAAGGTGTCAGGCCTATTTTCACTTTGGTATGTCTTTTCTGGAAATGTGTATCACTTCACCAAGCTATGGGTAGGAACAGTTTCAGGTAGCCAGGGTGGACTTCAGACCTCATTTGTATCAGCAACGCCTGCCATTTGGAATAAAGCTTGTATAGATCAGTTGATTTAGATGCGTCATTTGATCTAGTTGCTACTGACAAGGTCCAAGTAACAAGACATCCAGGTTGAGGCTTAAAGACAATTCTAAATGTTACAAACACCCTGCCAGTGATTCTCAACTAATTTGCTCTTTAAATTACAAATATATCACATTTTATGATGCAAATATAATTTTTGTATTATATGGAATTAACATTAATAACACTAGCTTTAGCCACTGACATTTATTAGATACCATGCATCAATCAAAATTTTAGGTCCTTTTACCTGTTTTCTCCATATTGATTGTTTGGAGCTTTAAAGCTTGTGAAGGGAAGGATAGTTGTCTTGATCAATGTTAGTTTTGGGCATAATCCAGTTGCTGAAAATTGATAGGAAGTCAATAAAGATATCTTGAATCAATAAAAGCATTATTTTATTTAGGTCAGAACATGATAAGTGGATAACTGTAACATATTTTATTTACTTAAAAGAAGCAACTCAAAAATACAGACTATCTGGTTGACTTGTTTACTATAAAGCATGCACTATAGCTTATGGAAAGTGAATTTATTTTTGACATAATAAAACTGCTCTTATTTAAATAACATAACAGGTAATAAATAAGAAATAACATTGTTACTGAGGGAAATAAGCTAAAGGAAGGAAGCAGAGGGAATGTTACTACAAAGTAATTTTCTACAGTGAATTCAGCAACATCAGACCCTTGATACAAGAAGTGCTGCCTTGTGGCTCTCAGTCCCACGTGACCAGTCATGCAGAAAGCCAAAGAGGACACAGCAGAAATTCAGGTCTGTCCTCTGTACTGCCCGAGGGAAATACATAGGTAGAAACAGAGACTGAGAAAGAGCAAACTCTCATTGTTCCAAAAGGCAAAAGTAAAGAAGATTAAGGCAAAATTAAATAAACAAAAGAAGTTAAAGCCAACAGCTATTTATCTCAGATGAATGTAGAAGCCTCGGAATGGACTGGGTTTTCATTATACTCCAAACACCTTTGATTTTATGAAACATACATTGCAGTGTTTAGACAAACCTTGACAAACACTGCAGTGCAGCATTTAGATAGAAGAACCTAGGCTTTCTCCATTAGAACAATAACATGTAACAGTAAAATTGAAATGGCCTTATTATTTCAGTCAGTTTAAGACTGAAGTTCTAATAAAGTTATTGGTATATATTTTAGTTGGCATGTTCACTAGTTCTGTACAGTGTTTATGCAAGCATTTGTTCAGCGACAGATTTGCGACATTATGGAGTGTCGTATTTCCAACTTTTTTCTGACTGCAAACCGCCAGGACGTTCTGAGATATCTGTATGTTTCCCACATTTCCATGAGTGGTCTTGGGAGGGGGCCGTCTTCTGCAAAATCTGTTTAAAAGGCGAGCAAATCTTTTCCGTGATTTTATGAGCACAGGAAAAGCAACGGGACTGGACCGTTGATATCACGTGCCTTGTGCAGCATGGATAGGAAGAACTCAATGAAACAGATTTCCAAATCTTCTGATTGAGAAATCTCAGATAACTAAAATTAAGTGTTCAAAATTGTCAGTCACTTATAAAGGGCTGGCCTCATGAAAAGCCTGGATTTCTGCTGTTACAAGAGAGCAGAGGTCTGGTTTCTGCTTCTGGTCACCCAGAACATGAATGTGTAGAAAAGAGATAAACGCTGTACCAAGAGGAGCACTTAGATGGTCCGCTGCCCTGAGGTGGGCCACTACAATTTTTCATGTTGTTTCCAGATATGCTTGTGCCCTCCGAGTCTTGTTAAATCTAGAACAAAGTGTCAATATTTAAAGTATATTATTTTTATAATTTCATTTTGGTTAGCAGCAGTAAGCTTGCATAAAGGCACGTGTAGGAAGAGGGCAGTGGTGGGAAAGGGGACCATACTTTGGCCTACCCATGGATCAAATAGCCCCATGACATTAGAAGAATCTACCTAAATGGAAGTCCTAAAGAAAGGGGGTACCAGAGCAGATAAGAAATTACTCCTGTTTTCAAGTTAGATTAGCCAGAAATCAGGTGGAAACAATGTTAGTGTCCAAAGACAATGCATCATAAAATGATATTAAATATGTAACACAAGAGTGTATCTACTCCTGATAACTTTTGTATAAAAATGCATTTCCCAATTCTATAACATTACCTATAACTTTCATATTAAAAATCTGCAGATATTGTTAGGGATTGTGATCCAGTTCATGAAAGGACAGAAAGCAGAGAATGCCATTGCTTCACCCTATCTCACAACATTGAGTATTATAAATACTTGTAAAGTATCTGTGTTCCTTGCCCCCATTTCCTCTTATCCCAGTCTGAGTTAGAGTTGTTCTACACATTGTACAAGATAGTGCCAGGCCAGGAAAGCAGGATATGGAAGCATTTTGATTGTCTTTCTTTAAATTGCTCTCTCATGGATCATCACTGGAATTTGAAATGTATTTCACACACATATAATTTAATTCATTCTTTCCAACAATCCCAAGATGTAGGTAGAGCAAGACATCGTGTAATTAAACTTTCCTAGATATGTAAACTGAGGCCCAGCTAGATTGCATGGTTGTCCCTGATGATGGGATGCTTAAGACTTGTTACATTATGGGGCTACAACAGTAGTTATGTTTCCTACATACAGAACACAGTGTCTACTGATCTCAGAGCCCTCTGTCTGTCTCTGTGTGTGAGTCCTTCTCCTTCTCTCTCTCCTCCTCCTCCTTCTCCACAGAAATCAAAGTCTCAGATGTTAACTAGAGAAGTGTTAGCAGGGAAATGGTTGTATTTCTGCTTACCACGTAAGTCTATGAAAGGTGTTTCCATCCTCACATACCAGTTTGAGATCATTTTTCCTGCCAGTTCCTGTTCCTTTGTTGTAATTATGAAAACTCTGTTAGTGATAAATTATTAAAAAATACTCTCGTACTATGTCTTAATTAACCAAGAATTAGGCTTGAATGTTAATCTCCAAACGGCCACTTTAACTACCTGCATATCACTGAGCAGGTCGTTACGTTTTTCTAATGTAACTTTCATTGTCATAAGTGAGGGCACCTACCTCATAGTGAAGCTTTGTAAACATCTCAGTAATGGGGCCAAGGATATAATATAGCTCAAACAGCATAAGTACCTGCCTGGCAAACTGTGGGATGTACAGTATGTGTCCAGTAAATTGGAGCCATTGCTGTTTTGGGCTTCTGTGACTTATGAAAGTTTAACCCAAATATTTGTCTTCCTGTGAATCTAGCATAGTAATTGAATATAGTTTTACTTTATAATATTATCTAGATCTATGTATAATCACCAACTATTCAGTTATTACTGAACAAACAAGTCAGAACTAAGAACATTCACTGAGATAAAATGCAACATTTTACATGCTAGAAAGGAACTCTGTCTTGATTGTGACTTAGGAGACTGTAAAGATAGATAAGAAGTTATGTTTATGTACTATCAGTCTTAAGAGAAGTGGAATTTAAGGACAGACAATTGCAATCTTCTGCCAGTCTGTGCAAAGGGATTGAAAGATAGGTGCAGGAGGGTTCTCTACAATGTGCACAGTCAGGCTGTGGCACTGGGATAGCAGTCATACTTGGTCAGCCATCAGCACCACATCCAGTGGCACTTTAAATACTCAGATGTTTTTACTACTGCGCCTCTAGATAATTACAGAAAAGGAACTCGATTTTTTAATAACAGTTATAATTACCATAGATTAAGATTCAACTGTTAAACATACAAGTCTATGAGTTTTGAACCAAATTCAGGTGCATGTTCTCTGCAGTTGTACAGCCAACACAGTTGAGATAAGGAACATCTATCACTGTGTGTCCATGAATGTGAACTTAGCAGGCCTAATATTGATCCCGGACCTGCTCCACTCACTGGCTGCTTGCCTTTGCATGTTTTTCTCACCTCCAAAACACGTGTTCACATTCATTCTTTGTCAGCCCATTCTTGTTTTCATTTTGTGGCAACATTTATCTCTTTCCTGTCCCTACAGTTTTTTGTTGTTTTCCCCCAGAATGTGATATATATATGTAATCCTATAATGTGTGTCTCTTTTCACTGGTTGATTTTCTCTATACCAACTGAGATTGAGACTTGCTGTGCATGTGTCAGTCGTTATTTCCTTTTGGTTCCCTGCATGGATGTACCGTAGTTTTTTTTAATCCATTCCTTGGGAATTTGCGTTGTTCTGTTCCTAGTTTTCAGGAATTATGAGCACAAACAAGCATTTTTGGGCAGATCTCCTGCAAATGTATGGTTTCAGTTCTTAGGAGTAAACAGAAAGAGATCTTTGGGTCCAATGGTTAGTGTTTCAAAATATTTCATGGAGCAATTTTATAAAAAGAAAGAGCCAAAGATATACTAATTTTAATTAAATAATTCTATACTTATTCTTGATGTAAGGGAAAGAAACTTCCAATCTACTAGATGACTGGTATGAATTCATGTTCTCTAAAATTGAAAAATGAATTTTAGGAACAGTGGAGGTTATGAGCAGAATACATTTATGTAGAGAAAGAAAGCTTCTGTCTGAGAGAGACAGAAGGCCTCCCGAATGGGTTGCCAAAGATTCTGTCTTTTCTCGGGACTTTTTATAGAGTAAAACCTCAAGGAAGAGGGTACAAGGTGGGGAAAAATGTGATCTTGCAAGTCAGGTGGGTGTGAGGTGGGACCAAACTGTGGTCAATCAATAAAATTGATTAAATCAGGCTCAAATGGGGAGATGAGTCAAAGAGCAAGCTGGCCTGAATAGGGAATAGGAATAGGATCTTTGCTGGGAAGGGATTGAGTTAATAGCTCCTTCTGGCTTCCTCCAGGAGACTGATACCTATTTAGAATATCAATCCCTGATGTTTATATATAGGGTATGGTTGCATTTGCTTCCTCTTTCATCTTTAGATCTGGCCCAGCTGCAGAGGTGTCCTTTTGTCCAAGGTTGCAAACTATCTGGTCTGCACTGGCTCCCTTTGAGGGCATAGCCCTGTCTGATTGCCCATAGTATTTTGATCTAATGCCTGTAACATTCTGACTTAATTATTTTATAAGACTTACCTTAAACAGTGATCATTGTGAGAATAGCTTATTGAGTACTGAGTAATACTGTATGTAGGAATTTGGGTCTTTACACTTACTCCTTCAGAATATACCATCATACCCACATGCTAATTTTCTCCAAATGGACTCAGCTATTTCTGAATTTTTTTATTTTGTAGGTTATCTTTCTGTCTTTATAGTTTGCTTTGTAGTCCTCCAGCTACATCTTGTGTTACCCTCTTTTATTTACATAGCTTATTGTGATGTTGTTGATTTAAGAGCAGATAGCTCTGAGTGAGGAATCAGCTCTTTTGAGGCACTGTCAAGAAAGGAAATATGCCTTTATTTCATTGTAGGTACTTTATAAAATGAACTTTTAATACAGAACAAAAACATTAGCCTCTTTTTTGTGGGTTCATTACCATCCAGAAACCGGGATTTCTGGATAATATCTTAGTAATGACAGGAGTTACATCTTTGCTTCCTCTGTCCTCCACTCCAGCAGTGACTGCCTGTCCTTCCTGATTAGTTTAAAACTTCTCCACTTCTTCAAGAATGGATCTTAATGATTCCAATTCATCCAGATCGCTCTTAAATGTGTTCTGAAATGCAACTATTGCATTATTACATACTCATTTGTTTTATGGTAATCTAGGCTTATCTTGGGATCAGAATGATCTAGAGCTTCCTCCTTCTTCCTGAAGTACTTCCCTTCAGACTAAAGATGGTGTTGCTAAACAAGTGAATATTTACAGTCCATTGCTTGATTAGATGGGAGAAAGCAACAGGAGTCTGAACACTCTTATCTTACTAAATTTGCATACTTTGTATTGCTGATTCTGTCACAAGATACTACAAAACACAAACAAAACCAAACCCTGTCTTCTGGCTGCAGCTGAGCTGGATGATAAGGAATAGTCCAGGCTGAAGTCAGCTTGTGGTTGAGGGACAGAAACCTAGACTTGGCTCTGGCTTCTTCCGCTTTTCAGTTAGTCGCCTCAAAGGAAAAAAGATTTATTTAATGTCCATGTCTTTGAAGAGAGGACAGGTAAAATTGCGACCAAAATTAAGAATGAAAATGGCACATAGTTACAAGAGGAAAAAAATTAATATTGGTATTTTAATTTATGAAACAGCACTGAAAGTTGATGTGTATTTGGCATATGAGTCGTGTCTTCACATTCTCCTTTGCAAAAAAAAAAAAAAAAAAAAAAGGCAAAATCCAACTAATAATGAAAATAAGTTGGGTGAAGGGACAGCTGGATCATTGTTTTTCACCGGATTCGCACACTGCTTCCTTCTGGAATAACTCAGGGCTCTGCCTCCACAGCTGTCCTTCAGTCACCTCCAGCATTACCACACATTGGCACGAAGGGGCCATTAGAATAAATCTGGAAGGGCTATTCATACACTTCTTTCACATTTCTAAGTGCAACTGAAAACTGCTTCAAACCAGTGTCCCAGTTAATTTTGTAATGGAAGCAGGATCTTGGATTTGCACTATGGTGATATCCCCCCGAGATATAGGAATATCAGAGCTGTGCCAACGATTTAAATACCAGTGGTCAGGGGAGGAAAGAATAGATGATCTGCTGTTTTAGATCATGAACTTTTACCTATGGAGCATTTAATGTTCCCCATGGCTAATCATACAGGTTTCTAAAGAATTTTTAAGGGCGGTGCCTTCCAGCTGCCTATTTGTTAAGACTACCAACTGTCTCATAGGATACTGAGGCCCACATTGAACTTCTGAGTTACCATAGTGTCAAAGAGGAGATGCTAATGAGAAGAGACTCTCCAAGTACTGAACTATTTTCATTATAAACTTCCAAGTTAATAAGGGTAACCCCAATCACAAGCCCTGTCTATGGATTCCTGTTACAGTATATACAAAAAGTGTTTGTGGCTTCAAAGCATATTCGGTAGAACATCAGTATATGGGACTGTGCTATTTTAATAACCATTGCTGTGATTTAAAAAAACTAAAGAATTCATTTCATATTCAAAAAATGAGGTCATAATATATTCACATTTGACTGTATGTAATATAAAACAAAGTATTCATGACTTAATTTTAAAAATTTGTAAACTTAGCTTGCTTTTATCTTTAGTGAACAGGAGAATATTTGTATCATATAGGAATGAGCAGGCCAAATCTTACTAGCACTTAGACTTAAAATTTAGTAATCTCACAAAAACCCAATATAGAACAATAATAAAAAGAGACAACAAATATATAGCTCAAATAAACTTAGCTGTACCCCTTACTGTGGGTAAAGTTCTATGTAGAAGCATCAACTTTCATGTTGTATATATATAAAAAAATACAGAATGAAAATAAAATACTGTAATAAAAGATATATTATTAAATATCACATTCTTCATGAGTTCTGAATTGGTAGCTAATTGTTCTCCACTGGCTTCTAATTAAATTTGAAAATAACAATAACAGCATAGACCTCTGAGCACCCCTGTGATCTTTCTAAATGTTAGTTCTTGGACACATCCTTCTGGTCTTGTTCCCTTCTTTTCCCCACGTCACACTGCCTTCCCCGTGGATCCCTCTATTGGACTCCCTGCAGTGAATCCACCTGAAGCTGCCTGCAGGGCCTGTTCTGTCCCTTTCTTATGTCCTCCTGTAAGATTTTATATTGAGTCCTTATTTTATCATGTAGTTCTGTCCCAAGCAAGCTAGCTGAAGTATTCGTAGCTTCCTAGTAGCTCCTTATTTCTAGCTAGCTGTTTCTTCAACTGCAGTGTAAACTCTATGAGAGCAAAGTTCTGTTCTTCATGGTGTCTCCAAACCTAGAAAACGTGCTGGAGGTACTGACATGATGGCTGATACAGGAAGAATCTATATATAGAAAACATTTGTAGGAATAAAAAAAAAGCATTTATGTTTATTACTAGGTTGTTTAGCATATTAATGGTAATACTGTGTGTTTTACATATATTACATATATCTATAATTAGATATATATCTAAGATAGCTATTACTTTCTCTAAAATTTTTTGAGCTATTTGTAATAGAAATAGAAGAAAATAAGGATTGTTACAAATAGTAAAGGCCTTCAACACTTTGATATTCAACATTTTTCTCTGTACCTTGTTACTCTGTTAAGGTAGAAGGGACTCCAAAATTGACATATTATATAGGGTCACATGTCAAGGAGTAAATGTGTGCCTTACTTATATATATGTCTTAAAATAGAATATAAGAAACTATCTAAATAGGCTTCAAAATCAAAGTTATGCATCCGCTCCACTACTTGCCTGTATTTTCTCCATTCTGGATTATTCATCAGTCCGCTTGTCTGCCATCTGTTAGTCTTAATAGTTCCACGTGTTTGTCAGCTTTCCCATTGCTGGAACACAATGCCAGACACCCTCAATTTAAAGGAGGTGAAGTTGAATTTGGCTCCTGGTTTTGGGGGGATTCAGCCCATAATGGACTCCCTCCAAGACAGAATCATCATGGCAAATGGAGTGGCAGAGCTGCTATAAGCAGAGTAGGGAAACAGTGCCAAAAAGGAAGAGATGAGCAACCAGACAACACCACCACACTTTTATGACCTACCCAGAAGAGCCTGGAAGTGTGCTCCACCAATTGCCAGGCATATCTCAGAGGCATTCAACTTGACATCCCACCCACAGCACTGACTTTCACCATACTCTTCAGCCTTGTGAAGAGCTCGGAGCCCAGGCTCCTGAAACAGATTCCTGACAGCAGCATTCACTCCAGATGTTTTAGTTAGGTAAGTTACATCACTGTGCCTCCCATAATTCATCTGTAAAACAGTGACAGCAATACTTATCTTTTGTTTGACGATGAGATAGTTTATGTAATTACTTATACACATATAATTATAAATACATATATGGCATATATATTATATATATAAAGAATAGAACACTTGTACCTATTTTCAGTAAAATCTTTAACATCAATTTGTAGTTACTTATAATAAACAGAAATCAAATACTAAACTATTCCAAACTAGTAACAACTAATCAAGCTAATCTTCCAATTTCTTCATTAGTGGAATGTTCAGAAACTACTTCAGGTACATTTTTCATAACTAATCATGACATCTTCTTGTACTATTAATTAAATGACAAATAATTTCAGAATTATCTTTCAAAATGCAGTTTTTAAAAGTTACATTTACCACAAAGAGAGTAATAAATTCATCTTAGAGCATTTTGAATACTTTTTATATTACCTCTTGCATTAAGCTGTTCCATCCCTCCTGCCATTAAGCAGGATGATGTGGAGATAGCCCTGCTCCACTCATCAGGAAGTAGATAGAATCAACATGCAGATTGGAAGTCTGGAGGCTTTAAGATGAAATTGGTTCTTAAAAAAAAAATTTTTTTTAATTTTAAAGACAACAAAACAGAACAGAACAAAGCAAATCATAACAGGACAATGCAAGCAACACAGAACTTCACAAGACAACAGGAAATTAATAGGCTCCCATAATGTCTCTTGTGTTCTTTGAAATAGTTGTCCATACCTTTACACACAATACGATCAAACAAAACAAAATAATATAAAACCAATGAAAAAAGAATGAAAGCATTATAGGGCTTCAAAACAAGAAAATAGGAAATCGACAATGGCTATCATAAGGTATCTTGTTCTCTTCAAAATAGCTGTCCGTACTCTCATACGCAATGAAATAAAATAATAGAAAACAGATGAAAACCAATTAAAACAAAAGAATGAAAGCATATAGGATTTTAAAACCAGATAACAGAAAATGAACAGTGGGTTACTATCTCATTTTCTTCCAAATAGCTGTTCATACCATCACATGTAATAAAATTAAACAAAACAGAATAAAACCAATTCAACAGAAGAATGAAAGCATTATAGGACTTCAAAACAACATAATAAAAAAGCACCCATGATTACTATAATATACCCTATTATGCTCAAAATAGTGGCCCATACCATCAGACAGTAAAATGTAACAAAACAAGATAGAACAGAACCAAACCTAACAAAACTGTGAAAACATTAGAAGAGCTCAAGACAAGACAATAAAAATTAACTCTGTTACCACCGTCTCCTCCTAGGTATTTGCTTCCCTATCACTTTTATAATATCTATTGTGTTTTTGGATTCCACTAACTCCTTGTATTTTTTATGCTAGTATTCACCTGTATGAGTTCAAACTGTTTCACTCGTGAATATGATCTCCAGTTGCATCCATTTACCTACATAGTATTTTCATACAGTGGAAAGCTACCTAGCTGTAAAATAGGATAATCTTGAGGCTCTTGTAGAAATCAGTCCTGTTTTTGGTCCATTTTTAAACTAGTTTCTCAAGCATTCTTGCATTTAAGCAGCATCTATGCAGGAATGCTTCCATATGGTCAGGACCAAATTTAGAAGCTAGAAATTCTGAATTCTAATGGTAAATGGTATATTGACTCCATTGCCAGTTGCTTGACCAGTTTTTCTTTTTCTTTTCTCACTTTCTCTTCCTTTGTAAAAATCAATTATGACTTATGTTTGAATATTTGAGCAGTTCTTTCAGAATCTTCAAATGAGTGGCTGTATATAAAACAGTGTCAGGGTTAAATTCTCAAGGGAGCTATAGGAGTTACTTAATGTTTATAAAGCACCCTGGTAGAACAGTGAACTTCCCTGTGGTTCACCATGGCCAGGGCTGAAAACCAACAGAGGTCACAAGGGGTCCCGAGGCACCTACCTTACCAAACAGAAGTGGCAGAACTCCCGGGGAAAAAGCAGAGCAGCAAGAACTGGGAAAATTTATAACCATGAAAATACCGGAGAGAAATGTTTCCCGGTAAATAAGGGAGAAGAAACCAACTGTGCTGTCAGGGGAGCCCACTCTTACCTTGTCCATCTTCTGCACCCCATCTGCCTTTCTGTCCCAGATGATTCCGGACTTAAGAAGCGCACTGGTGCAGGAATGGAATTGTGGGAAAAATTTGGCATTCCTTTCCAGTATATGTGGGATCCGGACTTACGGGTTCATGTTTCCCATCCAATCAGTTGTCTAAGTGAAAGTACAAAAATTCACGTAACATCAGCATCTCTTTAGTTTACCTCAGAACACTTCTTTTCCCCCAAACATTAACATCCTGCTTTTAGAATTATGCCCCATAGCACTTCGGGGAATGATGTTTTAAGTTATCAAAAAGTTTCAGGTATATTCTCGGCATGTCACATAAACAAGGAAGAATGTGATACATTTTTGGAGATATGTGATGTATTTTTGATTCTCTTCAATAGGAGTTCAAACAAAAACTGGTTTGTTTCTGGAAGTGTTTCTCTGTTGTTAATCAGAAGCATATCTGCGACTCCAACTATTTTGAATAGCTTAGGAAATGCTTGTGTCTTGTGTTATTTAAACTTTCTCTTAAAACTCAAGAAGGAAGCCAGACATGTTGATGTCTGGAATAACCCTAGCGCTGTGAGAGGTGGAGGACCAAGGACTGTAAATTCCAAGACATGTTCTCTACATGCACCAACTCCGCAAATGAATTCAGGCACTGTGTACTGAAAATGTACTAACAAAAACTTGTTTTAAGTTCTAGCCCAGTTATTGAGAGCCTTTCTTAAAATAAAAATAAAAAATCAAAGAGGGCTGGAATGTAATTCAGTGTGAAAGGCGCAAATTTAGTGCCCAGTAGAAAAAGAAGAAAAGGAAACAAACTATGGAGCCTTCTTCTATATGCTAAATGGTTTATTTTTCTTCTGAGTGTGTGATTCCAATGGCCTCTGGACCCTTCTTCACTCTGTCCATGCTGGTCTTGCTTCTACATCTTTTATACTTTAAGCCTGGGATGTTTTATTATTTATCTGTGTTTTCTGGGACCAGCCTTGATGGAGAAGGTTGGTTATAATGAATGACTACTGCAAGGGCTTGTAAAAGAAAAGTAAGCTGAATTTGGCCTGTGAACTTGGCTATGTACCAGGCATATAATTTATATTGCTACATGACAGGGCAAAAAAAGATTGAATATCTCTGAGCCAGTTTTGGGGATTTAGGGAGTAAAAATAAAATAAGCCTATGTTATCTTTACTTAAGGAGAAGAAAAACATTTAGCATTTAGGGATGGCCTATTACTATCTGATGGCCCTCAATTTATTGCTGGCTTTTCTCATCATTTATGATACCATGAGTATCTAGTGACCCATCTCTAAAAATCTATCTTCAGAAATCATCAGTGCTATTTGGAAAACCTAGGAGCAATAGGAGCAGCTGTTTAGGAAGCTCCAGGCAAGCTAATTTAAAGTACAGTAAATTTCAGATAACGTGTACTTAGATTCCTCATGTGGAAAATGCAGACAATAAGAACGTATCTCTTGAGAATGATTGAAGGATAATCTTACTATTGCTATCATTATTTGTCAGTCAGACCTCAAAACTATTTTTCACTGTTTTGCAATATATGTTTTGCCTAATCCTATGTATTTTTGTGCTCATTCATTTACAGAATATTTTCAAAAATAGATTTAAAAAAACTTTGTAAGTTAGAAGGTACCCATTCCCAGTCAGCTTGGTTCCCAAGCCAATGGAATTGGTTCATCTGATCAGCACTAGTAAATATTGATATATAGTTATTTGGGAGCATTGCTTTAATATAAAAATGCAAGAAGAAAAAAATACAGGTTTGAATTTTCACCGGTTTTTCACTTTTTGCTTTCAAGTAGTCATAGAATCTGTGAGTTCAGATCCATGGACCTCATCATCTTTTTGGAAATTGTCTTATTAAAACCAAAGTTATCTGTAAAAGAAAAAACTATTTTTGTTATATCAACAGATTTCACTGTTAATAGAATGCCACCAGCATCTGTAAATGGAGTTCCTTGAGATCGTTTTTTTTTTTTTTTAAACCATTGATTTTATTATAGCGGTGAAAAAGAAAATTTTACAGATTATCAATAAACTTTGAAGCATGAATGTGCAGTGCACCTGCAGCACTGTCTTTGTCTCTGTCTTCCAAATAAACTACAGGTAGATAAGGATCCTGCCACCCCATTTTATTTCTTTTGATGCTGTAAAATAGTTTAGTAAAGTAATCTTAGTAGAGGTTTTGCTTTCATTACAGAATCAAAAGGTTGAAGTTCTACCAATGTGTCAGAGCTTTATTCCTGTGATCAGTCCAGCTTATGTATCTTTGTAATCACAGAGTCGAACAAAAACTAATTGTAGGTATACATTGGCCTTATTATGAACTTTATCTACAAAAGGTAAAGACTATCCTAATCACTTCATAGTTAAGACAATTCTTCCCTACTTTCTTGTTTTATCATGAAAGCATGAAAAAAGAGCTGTTGCCTTTATTTACTGAAGAATATCTAGCATCTTACAAATTTCTTTCTCCCTAATGCTACAGGTTTCTTAGACATACATTACAGAAATAAAGAATGGCTTTTATTTTATCATTTATTTTATAGTATGATAGATAAATAGTGAATGCCTTTAAATACTTTAAAATATTATTTAAAAGTATTACAATCTTTTATATTAGTTTATTCTTTGAGAATTTTATATTGTGTAAAAAGAACTATAGTAATATACACTAATTCAAGTATTTGGGGTCATCTAAATATGAATTTTTAATAATACTTTCATAAAATGTAGTGAATATATTAGAATTGACATGATTTACTTATGTAAATCTCACAATTAGAGCTACATAATTTATTCACATCAATATTAGACCTATATTTGATATTCAGCTATGCTTTTATTCACTTTAAAATGGCTTCTGTTCTGCTTAATTGGTTTGAATTTACCCTGGCAGGTTTTCTTTTCTGTTATTTCCTTAGTGAGAAAGTTGCAGACCTGCTGTTTTATATTAATTTTCTCTTTTCTTTTACAAGAAAGAAAAAGGCAAGCAAAAGTCTAAGTCCAAATGAAAAACAGTTTATTCCATGTTTATGAGCACTTCAGAAATTGTTTTGTGCATTCATTAAAACATTATGTAAATCTTATGATACACCTGTCACAGAAAATAGACACATGACAATACATGACATTCTACTGAAGTTCACTTTTTCTGATAGTAATACTGCCTATGTTCTGGAAAAACAGAACATAACATCATAGGGTCACCTCCCATACCTTCCTCAGCTGTCTAGCTAACTTACTCTATATTTCTATTGGTTATGGATTGATTAGCATATGCTATTAATGTACAGTTTACCAATATACTAGCAAGGAAGTGTTAACTCTGACTCACTCCCAGAGTTAATTCATGAAAACCACCTTGTACCTTTTGTCATGAGAGACCTGTCTTCACACTTTTAGTAACATTACTACTTCAAAAATGCTAAAGCAAAAATTAGACAATTTATCCATAGAAGTTTCTGTCATGAGTTATACAGTATATCTCTGTACTGTTCACAGTGTTATATTTGGATAATCACCATGGCTCTAATTTGCATTTAATTTAATAATTGTGATTTTTTTCACTTTTTCTCATATTGAGAAATCTTTTTTAACTTCACACCAGTCAGGGTCCATATCCAAGATAATAATTGATGGGAAATACTGTTAAGTTGAGGGACATTTTTTCCCTAGAAATCTGTGAGACTATGAACTATAAACTATGGATTGATATTTTTAATCAACTTATTTTTTGCTCCAGTGAATTTTCTCTTTGGACTTTTTCTTCCATCTGAGAAATTATAATTTCTTATCTCTTCAGTTATTATTATTAAAACTGTAGATAATCTTAGGCATGTATTAGAATAAAATCTTTTAATCTAAGTTTGCATCTACATTATAGTCTTGTAAATTAGAGGTAGAGGCTTCATAATAGTCACACAAATGCAAAGATTATTGTACCATTCTGCTATAATATACATGTTCCAATATTCATTTTATGCAAAATTATGAAATTAAAAATATCTCAAGATTATTGTACAGTTAATTCTACTATAATCTAGCACACGTGTTCCAACATTCATTTTGTGAAAAGTCATGAAGTTAAAAATATCTCCAGAGTTTATTGAGTTAAATGGATTAGACAAACTTTAGATTAGACACATACATATGGAGATAGAAGCTACAAAATGATAGCATTGTTTTACACATACAAATGATTAAGAAATAAACATCACAATTAGCATAGACTCTTACCTTGGAAGAACCTGACATTTGCTTATGTACATGGGAGGGGAGAGTGTTATCTGAAGTCTTATAGGGAAAGGTGACACCAGCGGTGGATGAGTGTCTCCTAACTCATGTGGCCAGCAGAAACCACATGAGGGTGCCTGTGGGCATGGTTTAGTCTAGAAGGTGCAGTTTTCTGAGATTGTTTTATGTTCCTCATCAGCAAAAACGTAAGTAAATGGGAACATTATGGCATGTTCCAATCATTTCCTGCTAGAAATTTGCATTTTTAAAACAAGAGTTGTAGCACACTGAGTAAGATATTTAAGAGAAGGACACTCTGACCGTCCACTAGATGAGAAGTAGAAAAAATGGAAAAAGTACTGTCTACAGTATCAGTACAATTAAGTGGAGACATTTAGATTTTTCTATTTACTCTTCTTCAAAAATAACTTATTCCCTGTCCAACTTGATTCACACATTGAATTGGTTTTATACAGAGCAGTAACATTTTGCCATAAATGTTCTGGAGAATTGGGAAGGCCACTGAGTAATCATGTCACATTTTAAAATCTTCACTTATCTGCTTCCTTGTATTCTGTCTCTGAGATCTCTGTTGGCAGTGCAGTCAGTATAAGCCACCACAGGACTCTCCACTCAACCATGAATAAATTTCAGGCAGCAAGTAGCAGCTTGGGACATGTGAAATTTATTCAACCTACCCTATTTCCTGTTGTACATTTTTCTGCAAGAATAAAAATCTCCTGTGATGTGTTTCTGCAGTCTGAGAGAAGTTAACAAATATTAGTGGGGAATGGTCTTTTACTGACTTCAGTGCTTCTGTGGCCCTCATGCTTCCATAGTAAGTTCTTTGAGCTGAAACTTCATAGTCACTGTGGGATATTCAAGAAGGAGACCAATGGGGAGGAGGATAATATAGTCATAGCTTTGAACTTTTCCTGCATTTTACTTTCTAGAAACCAAGTGAGACTCATTCTGACACCTTATTATTACCAGATTTTTCTCGATGTGGGGAAAAGTGCACCACAGTCCATATTGATAAAAGCAGAAGGGAGTTCACACATGAGTGGAGAGGTGGTCTGATTTTAGTGTGTAAAGGAAGTAGAGCAAGACTGAAATCTACCACAAGCTCAGTTTTGAGGCTACTTTCAATGGCAGATCTTTCTTACTCTCTGCTGTGAGCTGGGCATACCTTCTTGCATTCCCAAAGTGCTTTCATCCTGCATCATGTTTACCTGTTTCCCACTTCCCCTTGTATGCTGAGGACAGAAACATTTCTGTTTTATTCCTTCTTAAATCCCTCTGTGTTCAGTTAATTGCCTGGTACAAAGAAGGCAGTTTATAAATGTGAATAAATAAGCATTGGAATTCAAAAATTTGGTCTCTACAGGAAAATATAAAAGATAAATATACAAATTGTTTAAGAAATAATATATTGCTGCAGAACAAACAAGTACTGTCCAACTGGGAAAGAAGAATTCAGAGAGGGCTGTAGTTTATTCTGTGGACCATGTATCTTCTGCTACATACCCTGTGTTGCTCTAGGTTAGGTGAATTAATGAGTTAGCAATACAGAGTCCCTACAGTCATGGAACTTACAGCCCAGCCAAGTCTAGAAACATTGAAGAAAGAAAGCATAAACTATTAAGTAACTTGAGTTTTGATGAGCACAGTTCTGCAGCATAACAGACACAATCCACATGGCAGGAAGTGAAGGCATTTATAAGAAGGTGATATTTAAAGAAAACAAGGGGCCAGGGATGTAGCTCAGTGGCATAAACACCTGCCTGGCAAGCACAACTCAGGAGTTTGAGTCTCAAAAAAAAAAAAAAAAAAAAAGGAAAGAAAAGAAAAGAAAACTAAGATGAAAAGGGTCCTAAAAGGACTAACCTATGCACACTAACTGATGTTAGTGGTGAGCTAGGCAGGCACAGTGCCTTGGAGTCCAGAGCAAAGGAAGAGCCAGAGCCCGTTTCTGCCTGATAGGTATGGTGTGCAATCAGGATTGTTAAGGTCACAATCCAGTGAGTTAATCTTCACTTTTATAAGTTTTATTATGTATAGATACCACATTAAAATAGTAAAAGTGTATTGAATTCTGATTAATAGCATGCATTTTTAAATATTTAGGGGGAAGGGTGCTGGGGTGCTGCTTTGAATGCAGTCTTACTTGAAAAATGATAGATAAAGGAGTGAATTAGATGGCTAGAAGTAGGATAAAACAAAGTTTTATTAGTAAAATTACTAATAAAATCTAGGTAGTAGACATACAGATATGTACTGTAAATTCTAACAAATTTCCTGCATTTTAAAAGATATTCATGAAGGCTATGGGAAACATGTTCATAAATGAAAATAAGGAAAGGCATATAATACTGAAAAGTCCACAACCAACAAGGAGTATCCCAGCATACTACTATTGGATTGGTTTTATGGAATTGATATTTGCTTTTCTAGTAAAGCTACCTCATAATTTAACGAAAGTTTGGATTTCTTGCTCCACTTTGTATTACTAAAACTATCAAATCTTTTGATGTGTTATATCTTGGAGTAAGGCATGAAATCAGAACTATTAGGCTGGATCTCAGGGATCCTAGCTGCCTACCCCGTACCTGTCTGCATAGTGGAAAGCAGTTGAACATTCTGGACCTGTTAGTGCAGTCAGCTATCAGCAGCAGATTCAACTTTTTTTTCAGGTTTGTGGTTGGCTTAAATCACAGGAAAAACAGAACCATTGCACTGTATTCCACAGTGCAGCTTCTAACCTGTCTCTGTGAGATGTAAGTCACTGAGCGTGAACAGGCAGTACAGATGGTCTGCCTTGACAAGTTGTTCCCCACCCCAAGCTTTTCACTGCGGATGAATGAGAGCATCACAGAATCATGTTAGAAACCCCAGGCTTGATCGCCTGATGTTTTCAATGAAAACACTTCACTTTTATTGATGTTTGCTCTTATTGACCTTGCAAGGTCAGAAGACAGAGTTTCTTTATTAAATCAGTAAATCAGGGGTATTTAATTGGCTCTAGAAACTTCTGCATGGTGTTGGCCTATTGCAGCTCCAAACAGGATTCTGACCGACCACTGTGCATTCTGCTTTTCTAAGAAGGTAGGGGGTGAGCGATTATAACAGGCTCTGTGTAAGTAGCCAGTTGCTCATTGCCTTCAAAGCTCTGTTTCTTCGTGGAGGCAAAATGCCAAAGTCAATATTTTTTAACACACAAAGAGAAATAGTTTAGCATTTAAAACACTCTATGGTTGTCCTCCTTCCTTTTTTTCTGGAAAATCATCAGACCTTTTAAAAATAAAATATGTGTTAGGTTTTTACAGCGAAACTTATGTTTATTCTCCATGTTACACAGAGCATAATTAGTTGATTGTTGGCAGTAGCAACTGTGCCAAGATCAATGGTGCAGGAACAATAAAAGCCACCTTTCATGAGATCATATGGCCTACAGTCTACTGGAAATAGTGTTAGGATGGCATCACTGCTAATTAAAACCCAAAGACCCACAGCAAAATTGTTAAGGAAATAAGAATGCTGGATGCAGAACCAAATGTGAGTCACTGCAGTTTCTAAACTGTCTGCACTGGGATTTGATTTTTCAAACTGTCCCCAAACTTGCATCACCCTCACTTGTATTCATTTCCTTTTATGTCTCTTTCATTTGGTTCCCTTGGTTCTCTGTTCTTTTGTTCCAACATCATTATTACTGATACCAGAAGTGAAGGAAGTGCCAGGCTCAGAAGTCCTAGGCTGGAAATGGAGCTGCATTTATCATCATCACTGAAAGAGCTCCAGGTCAGGGGTGTCTCAAGTCCCTTGTGTTTCCACATTGTCTCCTAAATTGGGGTTAATTAAAATGTCTCTTTTAAAAGTACTGCTCTTGAAAACACACACACACACACACACACACACATACACACACACACACCCTTCTCCTCCAGTGTTTTTTTTAGAAATCATTCTATTTCTTGCAGGGATGGATGGAACTGATACATGTGGCTATGATATCCTCTTTCTAGACTAGAAAAGGAATTGTAGAAAATTGTGACTTAGATATGCAGATGGTTTGACACCCTGTATACTCTACTTTTAAACCAGTGCATTTTGGAGTCTTTACCCCTTATTCTTCTGAGTAAAGAAACCAAGGAAGATGTGGTCTGGGTCACAGCCTCTCCAGAGAGTACATTTTCCTCTCTTGTGCTTCTGGAGCTGGGACGTACCTGTGACTTGGGAGCTATTTCAGGCCCAGATTGCTCAGCCTCATTCCCAGAGGTTTGTATTAGATTTTGACTAAGACCCTTGTGTGACCCAATGAGACCCAAGGTGTGACCCAGTGACCATTTGAGAACATTCTGATGCATGCTGCCCATGGACAAATCCTGAGAAGTTATTTCACCTTTGCTGAAGAGTGCCCCAGGGTGCCCTCACCTGAGGATGTGGGGAACCTACTCATATCCTAGCCCTTAGACGTCTTTCTTTTTTTGTAAGATAAGTGCAGGTAAAGCACACATTTTTAATTATTTATTTTGAATGTATTTACATGAAATTTATATAAGTAAAATCCCTACCTCAACTCAAAAATTAATATTGGGATACATGTTAAACATTACCCTAATATTAAGGAGATGAAGTTTTTAAAAGACTGTGCTATTAGGGTAGTATTTGTTTCATATCCAAATTGAGAGAAAGGTGAGTGGCTGAGTATATATTCCTCGCCTGCCCAAGTGAGTATAGAACCTCCCCTATTACCCATATCCCATGCCAGAGTGGTACTTTCGTCACATGAGATCATTACTGTCACCCCCAAAAAGTTTGTCACACAAGGGTCTTATTCAAGATCAAATACAAACCTCTGGGAATGAGGCTGAGCAATCTGGGCCTGAAATAGCTCCCAAGTCACAGGTATGTCCCAGCTCCAGAAACACTCACAAAAGCCCTCAGTAGGGTCCACTCTTGAGGTTGTACATATGTCGTGTATTTTGGCAAACGTCAAAACATTTGATGTTTGTTGGTTTAGATCCAAACTTGCCCTGAAAGCCTTGAGTGCTTGCATTATGGGGGTATCACAGCTGATATACTTGTGGATGATATGGTTGGTCACTGGGCAGGATCTGGGTGGGTTTGTTTCTCTTCCTGGCTCCTCCTTTGGCTATTTGCCATAAGCACCTTTCTTCTATACCATGCCATCCTGCTTTGGAGCCAGCCAACTATAGGCTAAAAATCATGAGCCAAATTAAACCCCTCCTTTAAATTGTGAGTGTTCGGGTATTGTGTATGAGTAACAAGAAAGCAATTATAACACTCTTGTAGTATCATACAGAATATTTTCACTACCTTCAAATTCCTCAGTATTCTGTCTTCACCACCCTCCCCTCTGACTCCTGGTCACCGTTTGTCTGTAAGCTGTTTCCATAGTTTGGCCATTTCCAGACTGTCGTATCATTGGAATGAGACAAGGAGCCTTAGCTCCTTTCACTTAATTGGAGGCATGTCAGTTTCTTCTGTATCTTTTTCCTGGCTTGGTGGCTCACTGGCCATTAGTTTCTAAGTAAGTTACCCACACTCATTTTCTTTTCCTGGTTAAGGATATGTGTATATTTAAGTGTGCATTTATTGGTAAAGAGTTGCCAGTCAAGAAATGGTAAGATAATATATACTGACATATGAGACATGTAAGAAAATAGCTGATAATTTGACCTTAAATTTGATGTGTTGACCCCACCACTATGAAAGCAGCTTCTTTGGCTCAGCTCTGGTTTATGTCCTTGCTAGCATACCAGCAAGACACCTTTTTTTTTTTTTTTTCTAGTTCCTCATTTGACTTTTAAAGTGAGGGGATTTAGTTTTTTGACCTGCCAAATAGCTGTCAACTTAGAACAACCATATTTTATATCCTTTATCTGATTTAATGTGAATTAAGACCTGAACAAGAAAGCAGCAACCACTCCTAACTGATATCGGGCAAGGAAGAGATTTCACTCCCAGTTTTTGACATTATACAAACACTTTATGGGTCTGGCACCTTACATAAAAATTTCAGGCTTTTATTATTGTTTTCCTAAAGAATCACCAACTTGACAGGAAAGAAAGATGTAAAATGCTCTGGCAGGTAGAAATCAAATCCTAAAAAACGGTATCTGAAAAGCAGTTTCAGGCTTGTCAACTTAAAGCTACTTTAAAAGTGCTACCTAATGAACTAGAAGAGACGTTGATGAGCAGACTTGCTTGCATTTGGTCTGAGTAGTGAAAAGCTTGTTTAGGGTGGTTTCTCTTTCTCAAGTTGCCCTCCTTAAACAAACAGAGCAAGGGGAGAAAGCTTTTAGATGTATAACATGAAGCCATTACAAGAAGCTGAAAGTCAGCCCATGAAAGAAAGGACCTTTTTAGAGGGTTTCCAGTTAAGGATCTGGGTGGTGCAGGACACAGGATGATAGATAATATACTCCTAGTGCCTGGCTGTCAGGAGACAGAAAACTGTAGCAGCCTTGTGGGAAAACAGAATTGCTGGGTTTGCCCACTTGACCTTTACTCTGAATAGATGGGCTTAAGAAGATCACAAAGGGCTTTGCAAAAAAAAAAAAAAAAGTGGCCTGTGAAACTCCTCTTTTTATTCTAGTGAGTTTTTTAAGTTTGTTTCTTGCTATTCTTCAGGGTCCATGAAATCCCTATTATTATTCCATAGATGATTGTTTTAAAGGAAGGCCTATGTGCTCTGTGGCCATCATGCATCCTGGGCAGTGGAGTCTAAGTTTGTGTGAGAATGGGCTGCCGAATGGGGCGTCCAGCCTCAGCACCCTCTGAGGCATCTGGCCTCTAAAAGGCTTGCATTGAGGAAGGCTGTTTCTGCGTAATTGCATAATCTTATTTAAATAAGAAACGGAATCACCATTTGAAGGCAAAATGTGTATCCAATGCATATATACTGCTATGTAGATGACAGGTTTGCAGATTAATTGCCGGCATTTTCAGAAAATAGAGCTTGACAGCAGTGGTTCATGTGAAAAAGATCTGGGAGATTTTAGTTAAGTAGGAGTTGAATATAGGCCAATGTTATGATGTGGCAGCCAAGAGCCCAACTTAATCATAGCTGCACGTATAGAACCAGAATTCTCTGCCCTGGAATGTGGGGATGCCAACCGCACATATTAAAAACTGAGTCCGCTTGTGAACATCCACTTCTCAAGATTGTCAAATTTGAGATTATACAAAGGAGACCATTTTTAAAAACTGGTTTCAAAACAAAATAACTTTGACACCTTCAAAAAAGCTTTTAAAAGAATTGATCATATTAAGCATAGACAAGGAAAGACTGGTGATCTAAAATAAAAGACATATCATTTCAAATTTAAAATAATTACATAGAAAGTACCACTTCAGAGGTTTCAGAAAAGGTATAATTCCTCAAACCTCCCATTAGAGTAAAAGTGGGAATGCATGAAGAAACCATACAAAATACAAAAGAAAAAACAAAAGCAGATATTTAACTTCTAGAGCTGACCTGGACAGTGCTAAATGAAGAAACTACAAAAGGGAATATTGATAGCCATAGTCAGGAAATTCTTAAAATTTAAAATATAAATAGGCACATAATTACAAAAATCACATTCAACAAGAAAAACTAATGATGGGGATAAATGTTCACAATACGATGTCAAGTTAAAAAAATCATTAGATCAAAATTTAACTTTTAAAGTTAAAAGATACATGTTAAAATAACTACTAAGAAGTCATTAGTGGATTTAGTTCAGCTGAACTAGTTTTGTATTAGTCTAACATTTTTCAAAATTTTATTTGATTCTATTTACTTTATATTTGTAGAAATTTACATAAAATAATGGATACAAAAAGTGAATAAATTATCTGACCTTATTAGTAGATGCAACTTAATAAAAAGATATTTATAGCAATTATGTTTTTAATAATGTTTCATGACCTTGCCACTGTGCCCTTCATTGGAAGAATTCATGTGGAAAAATCATTGAAATCAGGTTCATTGTTTGGTAACTTTCTTATGAGAGAGGCAGCCTGGATTTGGTGACCTCAGATGCCCTTTCAAAGCTGAATGGGGGTGGGAAGAGAGGCAATTCATAACTTGAAGCATTGTGGAGATTGGTGTTGGAAAATGACAAGAGATACAGTTCTACAACTTCAAATTAGACATTAGTTTTCACAAATGGAGGTCGACAGTTGTAACTGTAGCAAGAATACTCCAGACTCAGGTTCCCTGAAGCCTAAACCAATTCGTTTCCCTTCTGTGAAGACATAATAGTTCCTGGCTTAAAGTGCCTGAGTGTCAGTTTCAGTTCAGTTGCTTCTAGTTTCTGAACTTCTCTATGCCTTAGTTTCTTCACCCATAGGTTGTCATACTTGTAAGGTTACTGAAAACTTGGAGCACTTCAATACATATAAGCCAGTGGTGACAAACCTATGGCACACACAGGCCAGTCGGCTGTTTGTATCATTAAAAGCTCTGAAAGGTTCGCCATCACTGATACAAGCAATGAGCATGGTTTCTGAAATCTGTAAGAAATCAGTATTCTGCAGGTGTATGTATCTGTGTACTGGATGGGAGAGGGGTGCTGAAGGGTATTCCAATTTATTTATTTTAGTGATATCTTTGTACCTACAGAAATCACTTGGCAGTGTTATTTACTAGCAATGTTATGAAATAGAGAGGGGAAATAACTTTTTTATTAATATTATTTTATCCTCATTTAAAAGATGTCAGCTTTTTTTTTTTTTTTTTTTGTACTGGGGATTGAACTCACAACCTTGCACTTGCCAGGTAGGAGCTTACACCACCACTGAGCTAAATACCCAGCCCACAAGATGCCAGCTTTTAATTGGTGAATTTATGGTGGCCTCTTTATTTGGTATTTAATGATTGTGCAAACTAGTTTGCTTTGTTACATAGTTATCTTCTTAACTTAGACTGTAAGCATATTTCTATATTAGAAACAAAATGATTACACTAAAATACTTGTTTCAATACTGTTTATATCCTTGACTTGACAAGAAAATATGGGTGTTAGAGTAATAGTTCCTTTAATGTTACTAGAACCTGGCTCCTACTCACACCAATAAATGCTCCTGGGTACATGCTTCTCATGTATGTAGGAGTAGGTACACGCACTGTCTGCAGCTTTTTCGGGGGAAAGCGTGATATTATTTATGTCCTTACAATTGTACTACCTATTTTCTGTGACATTTCTCCCTAACCCTTTTAAAATTCATTTATTTTTATTAGTACATGTATATAGTATATAATCATCACATCATGGAGACTTTGTACACGTTCATAACACATCTAATTTTTTTTTTTTTTACTTCTCAGCCTTCCGAGCCTTTTAAAAATATCTTTTATTAGGGGCTGGGGATTTAGCTCAGCGGCATAAGTATCTGCCTTGCAAGCAGGCGGTCGTGAGTTTGATCCCCAGTACTGATAAAAAGGAAAAAAGACACACACAAAAAAGCTTTTATTTATAACTTATCTTCAGTTCTCAGATTTTAAATATTGAAGAAAAATATCAAAATGTATTGATTTGAATGGAAATGAATAGAAAATAATATTTTTCCTATCTTGTTAATGTACGATACTATGACATCTTTCTCAGATCTTGCAGTGGCTCATGGATAGAGCCCTTTAACAGGCAACTTTATGACTTCATAATTCCATGGTGTTAGAACTTTTAAATTGTTAAAATATAAAACATTGGGAAAAGTGAGCCTTGAGCAGACAACTTGCTAACCCTTGGTCAAAGGAGCCCCTGCTGCTTGGTGTTGCCCATGGCTACAGGTGGATTGAGATCCACATGTTCTGGGTAGCAACACCAGACCACAGTTGTTAATGTCAGAGGTCCAAAGCTCAACTTTGTTTCCTTCAACTCCCAGAGAGCATTTCTATTCTAGATACTCCTGAGTTTTGTCTGATAAATTCTCTTTAGAGAAAGTAAGAACCTTTCTTATAGAAAGTGTCCCAGTTATCATGGGGCTTGTCAAGGAATTTGTCTGCATTAATAAACCCATTCTCTGGGGCAGGGAAAAGAGGTCTCATTGTTGAGCGGAGACCACTATCATTTTATGTGTATTTAACAATAATGACATTCCTGTGCTTTTAATCATCAATACATTTAAAATTCTGAAATTGTGATTGATATTTGCATATTATCTTCATATGCTTGTGATTCTTTTGGGTATCCCATTTTTAAAACTTTTATTTTCATTATCTTTCCTAGTTCTCATCCTTGTAGTTGGGTTTGCTGTCGATTTTTGTTTTGTTGTAGTCAGAAGAAGAAACATATCTAACCACACACATACAGGTCCTGCAGAAATATCCACTGGCATCTGTGGAAAACTAATTAAAGGTAATGTGTATTGTTATGAACACTGAAACAAACTCCATTGTTTCTGGAGTATTCTCTTATTAAGATCCAGGGACTTTATCTTTGGCACACTGGGTCTGAACTAATTGAGATGTTATATAGAAAGAAGTCAGTCAAGAATGTTAGAGTTGAGGGAGGTCATTGCAAAATCTTCAGTTTGCAAGAAGACATTCTTGAGTAAAAATTCAGCTTTCAGTTGCAGTTGTAATCTGGAGTAGGTATGGGAGGCAGGAGAGACAACAGAGTGAAATAAAACCTCTCTTAGAGAAAAAGAGAGCAAGACCTTAATTGAAATAGGAAGCATTCTCATTTTAGAAAATGTTTTCTTAACAGATTGCTCTAGCCCTCTGCCTCAAGGTTTTTGATTAAATTAATGATGGTAGTGATAAGCTCCATTAGGTTGTTGTTTCCGGAGGGAAATTTTCTACAGCCTCCTCCTCTCCTTTCTTCCCCAAATCTCAGGTATGACAATAGAATTGCTAATTGAGGCCAGAACAAGCCAAGAAGATGAACTTATTATTACTATGCAAATGCCGACAATCCAGGAAATTAATATTTCATGTGCGCCTACCTAAATGAGCCGTGTTTCCATTAAGGGCTTGGTCACTCAGCTGGGAAGCCGATGCTGCAGCTTGTTGTCGTCAGTGAGGTCTTGAACTTGGCTTTTTTGCGGCATGTCGCCTGCTGTCTTGGGACCAGTCAGCACATCTGACATGTTGTGCTCAGTGGGCCCTTGCTGTTACCACAGATCTTTTACTAGTGTGGAGAGATAAACTTGTTACGATCCGTGGGACATTATCAACTTGATTTCCTGTCTTGGTGCAAAGTATTAGAGGAGTGAAGCAGCCAAGTCCTATATAATGAAGGAGAAAAAAAAATATTTCAGTGAAATGAACCATAAAATCCATAATAGGAGATCTCATAGGGTCTCTTCCACACAGCATAATTAGCTGACTGAGAGCTTTGGAAAACAGTAAAAAGAGTGTTACTTTGGGGTCCCGAAATAGTTACCTTAAATTATTCATAAGCATTTGTTTGCCAAACACAATTATTTTTCATAGTCTGATGAAAACCATTGTGTTAACATTGTATGTGGAGTATTCATATTTGCATGGAAGACAGCAGGAATCAGAAGGGAACATGGAGTAACTTTGGTTTCAACCAAGTCTTGTTTTGAATAAGATGTCAAGTCAGAGACACAGTACATACTTAAGAACAGAGACCGAAAGAACTCTTTCTTTAAAAAATTCTATCGCACTTGTCTATCACAGTAACAGACATTCAAAAAGATGTGCAAGAAAGTTACCAAATTTATTTTTACATTCCTAATCCTGTTGAGAAGTAGAGGCACATGATAAGAGATGGAGATGTGGCAGTGGGTTTGTTGGGTTCTCTTCTCTCTCAGGCTGCCTGTCTGCATGGTCATTGACCCACGTGTTACCCTACAAAATTCATTAGATCTTTCTTGACCTTTATGAGGAATAAACTGTTGTTCTAAAAATAGTCCTAGAAAATAGATATCTGTGCAGTGACTGGAGTTGGGGAAATCTATCTGGAAAAGATCACATGCGAATGAATCTGATAAAAGTTTTGAGGGCATATACTAATTGGTTTAGATATAAATGAGAGGAGAGTTTTTTAGTTAGGAAATAGAGGTCTGATAATTGAAAAGGAGAAGTGTTGCTCATTTTTGCTAATGGAATAAATAGGCTGAATTAGAACATTTCAGGGGGAAAAAAAAGAACATTGCAGTTATCTCAAAGAATAGGCCCCAAAATTTAAAGATGTGGCAGACCTAGAATTAAATTCTCAGGTGGCCTTGGTTTTAAGACTCAATTGTAAATCCCATGAATTATAGAATTTGGTCAAAGTAGATATTGTTCTTTCTTAACTGGAGAATTTTCTTCATTTTAAAATGAAATTCTTTTAAAAATGTAACCTGGATTATTTACATTCCCTTTCTCTGCCCTTCTTTGAGCTTCCTGTAGGGGTTCTGTGGTACCCATGGTGACAGTGTATTGAGCCACAGATGCCTCTTATGAAAATATGTGAATACTTTCTGCCTTTTATTGAAGCAAGATGTTTTGTTGAAGTATTCAATGATTACAGCTTATTGTAGTAAAATCTAAAAGGGAATCTGATTTAAAAGAAAGAACAATGAAATGGATAAATGAGCTTAGATCAATTAAGAACTCTGAATATTGCTTTATGTATTTTAGCATGAGCATCAATAAAACAATGACAAAGTTTTATTGAGATGTATTTATCAGCCTCCTTTTGAAAAATAAAATTGTACATATGATAATAAGTAGAACAAATCAGATTTGTTGAATCTTTAGGCATATGAAAATATTGATTTTTTTTTTGTATGTGTCCCAATTGACACAAATATATCTGACAGTCTCAATGAAACTGCTAACAAAGTAGACTAAACCTCTGTGAGTATTATATCAGAAATCCCAGTGATACAACAATGAAGACTAACAAGAAGTGGAATCTAAAGATACTGTCCTGGTACATTTTGAGTGACTTTTCATCATATTCTCGAGGATACAATTTTAAATTAGACTCTTACTTAACCTTACTATCTCTTTTCTTCAGGACACAGAAAGTATAGAGTAAATTAATACATACTAAGTGCTTACTAATGCAATGTTTTCATATTTGCTTATTGATATTTATATGTAGGGCCTCTCAAGGAATGTTTTATGTTATTCATAAAAGAAAGGTCATCAAAATTATGGATATATTATTTTGAGTGCCTTTTCATCATATTCTCGAGGCTACAGGTTTAAATTAGACTCTTACTTAACCTTACCATCTCTTTTCTTCAGGACACAGAAAGTATAGAGTAAATTAATACATACTAAGTGCTTACTAATGCTTTGTTTTCATATTTGCTTACTGATATTTATATGTAAGGCCTCTCAAGGAATGTTTTATGTTATTCATAAAAGAAAGGTCATCAAAATTATGGATATATTATTGCATATCAAGTTCTACATGTATGTGAGCGTATGTAAACAGGACCAGTGTTACCAGTTTCTATAGGAATATTTAAACTATTATGAGCTTATACTTTTATAAGTTAATTTCTAGAGGATAGAATCTTTTATTTGGAATGTTTCATATTACCCAGCTTACCCACATTAGCATCAAGAGTAATTGGTATTTTATAACTGTTCAAAAGGAAACCAGAATAGGCCCACTCTAGGAATGAATTCCCTGGGTGCAGAGCTCTGAAAGAAGTTTGAGGGGTCTGTAGGTTCTTGAGGTAGTGACTGCAGTATTACATTACTGCTATGCTTCTATCTTATGTACAGTGGCGTTCAATAAATATCTGTTTACTTTAATTGAGTGGGCATAAATAGCATTTACCAGAAATCCTTTGCTGGCAGCCAGCTGCATTAGGCTGCTGAGAACTTAAAGCATAATCTCCCCAGAGGTGAAGGGAACACAACCTCTTCACTACACACCTTTGCTCAAAGAAGAGAGTCAAGCTGCAAGATGAATTATGATTTCTTTCTGATCACTAGCAAAGTGGTTTCATAGCAAATTTCATATTATCATGAACACAACAAAAAGGCAAAGTAAAATGCTTGGTTTTCTGACATTTGTTGGTAAACTGTTAATGACTTTCATCTTCTTTCAGATACCAAAACTTACTTTTTACATATATGTTTTATAATAGCAGTTTCCTTGTCATCTTAATTTTTTTGATGTGAAACTGAGTAAGCCTGAGGCTATATTTAGAAAGCAACCTAAGAACCACTTTGTATATAATCTTTCTCCATATCCATCAAGCATTTGTCCTAAATTTGATATCATGTGTTAGCAGTGGAATACTGACTTTCACTAATATATGGAAGTCTATGTGTTTGATCTCTATTCTAAATATTTTTCTACAAAGGAAAAATTAAGAGATGTATGAAATATAAGGATTCTGTATCTTCCCTAATGAGTTTATTCTTCTAGCAAATGAAAGAAAGACAGTACTACTGATGATGAACAGAAGAAACCTGAGGCAGGGCAGGCACAGGGCCGGGGTAGGGGGCAGATGGAGGAGCAAGGAGCTGGGCTTGGGCTCCAAGTGCTTCTGGCTTCTAGGCCAGTGGGGACTGTCCTGTAACTTTGTAGTATTACCATCCTTCTACAGAATGTCAGTTCTTGTCACCACTCAAAGCTTTACTTTTTTCTCTATAATGGCTGGAAGTAGTTGATGATGCCTTTGCTTTTGATAAACTATCAGGAGTCTGAGAGCGGGCAGCTCGTTCAGTAAACGATATGCATGTTACGATTAGTAACACAGGCCTCAAGCGACCATGAATACTTTCAGGCTACTTTCAGATGTTCACTTTGGATCACAACGTGATTACTTGTAATGTATTTTCTTTTACTGCCTTCTTAATTTTGTTTCTTAAAATTCCTATCCATGTCTAATCAGACTTCCGTAGTTTGAGAATTGAATACTGAAACTGAACTATAACCACTTAACTGATTTTCAAGAGGATACAATTTTTCTTGAAAGCCTCAAAACTATTGCCGTGTAAAATCACAAGCCAGCAGACTGGTTCTCTTCCCCTAAGTAAGTGGAGGATTTGTCCTGAAAGAAGTGGCCTGTTCCCCTGTTTTGCTTGTTCCTAAACCCCTGCCTCTGTGTAGTGCAGAAAGTGTTGGTGATCACTTTGTGAAGCCATATAGGCCTTACTTTATTAGAAGTCATCTTCAGGAAGGAAAACACTGCCTGCTAGCTGAAGGGAGGAGAATAAAGGTGCAGTAAAGGGAGCAGGGGAAAGCGCATGTCAGTTGATTCAATTTTTTCCATAGAAGCAGACGAGTTAAGTCCAGTTTGCAAATATCTGAATTTGCAAATGTTCTGAGGGGCATTGAGAAAATGTTCTCAGGACAGATGAATGAAATACTATGTTAAACAGACACATAGCTGCATTCACAAATGAATCATAATTGTTTTGGGGGAAGTATTTGGATGTATATACCTATAATTTTTGCTTTTGGTGTTCCAGGAGAGAACATAGTTCCTCTCTCTGACTCTGTCTCTATCTCTGCCTCTGTCTCTGTCTCTCTCTCCCTCTCCCCTTTCCTCTCTCCCTGTCTGTCTGTCTCTCTCTCTCTCTCTCATTAGCTTTTATTTTCTGTGTTCACCTACAGTTGTTTAAGTTGTGCTTTGATAACACATCAGAGGAATGCGTTGGTGTGGTTTAGGACCTGGCATAATGCCAGAAGCATCCCCTTAGTCCTGTGGGGACATCATACCTATTCAGTTCTTTGTGTTTGCCCCATTTTCTTCTGCTCCCGCTCTGCTTCATGGGCTCTGCTTCATGAATAGTGATCATATGAATGATGAACTACAACTGTGTGATGTGTCAGTTATACAGACTTTAGATGAGGCTAATTAGCCTAGGAACTGAAGATACTTGTCTCCTTTTTTCCCCTTAATTCTTTTAATCAATCTGAATAAGATCCCAAAGAAACATTTTGAGGGAGAATTACAAACTGGTCATCAAGAGAATGACTTTTCCCACTCACTAAATATGAAAATTGCCATGCAACAAGTGTGTGATGTCAAACATTGGAAGTTTATTAACAGAATATAGGTCAAAGAACATCGCATGTGAGGAGACACATTTAAAACAAATGATTAAACTTAATGCATGCTCAGGACTCAGGGCGCTAATTTATGTAAAAAGACTTATTCAGTCTCAATCAGGCAATATCATTTCCATACAGAATTCATTTTTGTGTGCCATTAGAGCTGCACATTGTTTCTACTGCACGGGTCTTGATGGGGCTCATTCTGAAATGTATAAACAGATGTGCTAGTGAAAGAAGACATACAGAGGTCACTCTGCCCAGGTTTACCAAGTGGGCATGCCTGTGATTTTTTATAGTAAACAAACTTGGGCTTAAATCTTGTTTCTGATACTTACCTTAGGCAGGGTCTGTGGCCTCAGTTTCTCATACATAGGACAAGTGCCCTACAATGTACCTCAGGAAACTGTTCAAAGAATCAATAAGATGGTAGATGTAACACTCCTTAAATTCCTGAAACAGAAATGTAAGCTATTGCTAGCATTCATCGAGTTCTAATATAAGAGTTCTGTTCATTTTTGTTGAGTGTTTGTCTTGTGGTGGGATCTGTACCCCACTGGATAATAGATCCTTTCAAACAGCTTCACATTGCACCTATGGTATTGAAGTTGATTCCATAGACATTTTTGAAGTAATTGTATATGTTTCTTAATGCTGATAAAAGCACATGTGAGTTAGTGAAACAAAGCTGTTCTTGTTGCCAAAAAAGTCCCGTTTGTGTTGAACTAGTATTTTATGTATATTTATATATCACCTTTCATAAATTCATGTTCTTTCTGTCCATTAGCCAGAAAATTCAGGTAGTGTGACAGTAAAAACATTGGAAGAGTTAGCATAATTCCCACACTGTTATCTCTGACTTTTTTGCACACCTTAATTGTGCTCTTCACTGCCTCAAAGATAGATTCTAATTATTTGTGTTCCACTTGGCTCTTATAGGTAAAGCAAAATTCAAGGATGAACTGAAAAGTGAACCTTCCGTAACCTTTGTGGTTCTTTAAGGACTCTATATGCACGTCATTATTTAAACACGATGTTACTGTAAAATCTCATTCATAAGTGAGTTATCTTCCCAAGTCTTATGTGGACAAAGGCATTTACAGAGTGCCTGCCAGCCTCTGCTGACAGGCTGATCCATTCTATGAAATGAATGCTTCAGAGTCCTCTGCTACCTGATTTAAATCTCTGTCTTCCATTCCCTAGTTCTATGTCTGCCCTGCAGAGATTCACAAAAATGATTTTGTTCCCAAGATGCTCTTCTCCTCACTTATTCCAATTTTATTCTATTTTATTTTTTGGTCTTTTTTTTTCTATTTCCTTTTTTGGTGCCAGGAATCAAACTGAGGGCCTCATGCTTGCCAAGCAGATGTTGTGCCACTGAGCTACATCCCCAGCCCCCAATGTTACTTTTTTCAAAAATTATTAGTGTACATTTATAATATATAATGAATATATTGATTGAGATATTGATACAGTACATATTGAACCCTGAGCCTTTTCTATTTCCCTTCCCCCTCGTCCTTTTGTCTCTTCCTAGCCCCTTATCATCTACACCAAGGCTGTCTCACTGCTTCCTATCATTTCTGTTTTCAGTTTTATTTTTTCAGTGCCCATTTCCATTCATATATTTATGTAATCTGATTAGGTTTGATGTTGGGAATGGAAGAAACAGGAGCATTTTTATTTCTCAGTTACTGCTAACATGAAAAAGTAACCATTTTTCAAAAGTGATTTTCAAAGTACATAGAAAGTGTTCTCCAAGACCGCTTTTCCCAGAATGGCAGGATCACACTTGGGGTCACCTTTTAACACCTGCACTCATTGAACTCAGCAACAAATCCACTTTTTTTATCCCACATTACCTAGCTACTCATGATGGCCTCTCATAAAAAGTGTTCTCATCAGGGTTGTTTAGGAAATGGGTTCTGACACTTATAAAAAAGCTTTATTTTAGAGATAATTTTGCTTTAATGAAAATAAGGCATTGAACTTATTAAACCAGACAGCTGATCTTATGAATAAAGTATAATTGTACCCAGGTTCTAGAAAAGTGATAAGAGCATAAAAGACCCTCAAATGAATATCTCAACCAATGAATGCTTGTTGTATTTATTCTACTTTTCATCTACATGCTTGTTTTCTTAACTTGGTTGATTTTCTTATAAACTTGTCCTTTGGGGAAAAATCAGCATTTGCTATGAGTTCCAAAGTTCCCAGGCCCTTTGTCTGAGATTTGATTTTAAAATGTCAAGTTCAGACTAACACACTATAAACTTTGATGATTCCTTCTACCAAGTAATTTTAGGATCTGTGTCCTCATGTGCTTAGAAATTTTAAAGTACAAAGTTGTGACTTCTGTTAATGATAAAAGTATTCAGTGGCGCTTGTTGAAGCACTGAATAGAAAACTTTGAGGACCATGTGATGGGTTCAGAGGTCACTAAGGCAGGATCTTACAGTGGGAGAGAGGATGGGTTCAACTTCTGATACAGTATAGGGAAGTGGCTACCAATAGCCATGAGGTAGGGCAGAGTCAGTGAGTAGAAAGTTACCAAGGTGAAACCTCAGGAGTCCAAAGGAATTTTTGCTAACCCAACCTGGCAAGATTCTTGCTGCAGACAGGCCAAGATCATGAGATGTCTGAATGAGGAACTGATTCCATGTGGAAGGAAATCAGATATTGAGGACTAGAGATTCTTGCTGAGCTACCTCAGTGGTGCTCTTTGCTAAAATTGGATTTTACAAAAAAGTGCAGAATGGGTCTAGTGGAAGTTCAGGAGTATAACTGAAGTTTGGTCAAACAAAGACTCTTAGTAGAATAAGATAACAGGGTATCAGCAAATGTAGACTAGGATGAAACAATAATGAATGGCTGATGAAATGTGGGGATGCCTAGTATTTCAGAAAATGACCTAGTTGGTTCTTCCCCATTCATGGCTGTGATACTGTCTTCAAGAATTAAAAGGGTTTGTGACAGCTCAGGCTAAGGTGTCAAAAAGAAAAAGAAAGAAAGAAATCTAGGGCTGTGATGGCCTGGTCTCAGGTGGATTTAAAATCAAGGGAGAGGCTTAAGGTTATATGAATTTAATATGATGAGTAAATATTATTGTGCTGAAGATTTGGACTTCATCTTATTTCCCACTTGTAAAAGAAAGGTCACAATAATCTCCAAAATTCTTTATCTTTTCAGCATAATTATCCAGATCATTTTTCTCCTTTACCACACTGTGTAACCTCCTTGAATAAAATGTGTTTAAATTCAGAGGCATTAAATAAATTACTTCAAAATATTAAGTAATGGGTTTTTGCTTGCCCATTTATATCATGTGGATAAAGTTATAGGCATTAATAGTCTCATATAAAGGTGAATCTATCTTTCACGTGTACATATTTTATTAGAAGAGAATGTAAGGGATAGAGAAACCTGACATAATCCCAGAGATATTCATGGTCACATGGTCACACAGTTATAAGGTATATGCTTATGTTAAATACAGAAATGTTTGGGTCTACATACTTAGGTAGTTACAAGGTATTTTCTTGGTATTTTGCATTTGCTATAGTTTTTCTATAAATGTAGATAAAATCTCCTATTGTCTAACAGAATGCCAATCACTGCTCTCAGCATTCCTTGGATAGTCAGTGGAATTCCATGCTCAGCTTATGTCTTGGGAAACTGGTGTATAACCATGAAGTAGAGAGCACTATGTAACCTTCATATATAGGGCAGACTTTTGGTCACTGGTCTAATTTCTTGTAGTCTGACTCTACATCTTCTTTTCTCTGTTCATTTTTAGTGACTTTTCACTCTACCAGGACTCTGTTCAGAAAAAAAGAGAGGAGGATAGAAACTCAAACAGGAAACGTGAGGGGGTTCTAACGAACTGATAAAAGAATCTCTTTTTAATTTCAGGATTTTTTATCAACTGAGCTGTTCAAAAAGTTAACTTGATGTGTGATTTAGGATGATACACAGATCTGATCAAAACAAATTATTTGTCTAAAATACCTCTACTATTTTTAAAAAGTATAAAGAAATTTGGGTCTACACTTGGGTCTGGGTGAGATTAGGAAATAGCTTAGGAAGGAGGAGATGAAGGCTCCACCTTCCTATTGATGGCCACTTTGCCTGTATTAAGGGACAACCAGGGAACCATTCTGCAACTAATTTAACACCTGTATATTTGCAGGGTTTTCTGGAGGGAGCTGTGTAGCCTAATGACTCCAGTAGCTGTTACAGGAAATTTATGATTTTCTTCTTTCTTGGGTGTTACATGGATTCATAAATAAGCTATGTGCAAAAGTTTCCAACACTTTGGGAGAAACATGTTTTTAATGAATAGTATTGTGATTGTTATAAAAGGAACAAAGAAGAGGTATATAAAAATGCTACAAAATGCTTTCTCAATCTATGTGACTTAAACTTTCATTCCATCATTGGGAAAAGGAATTTAGATGATTGTTCTACATCATATTACCCTCAATAAAATACAAAGATAAGAAGACTCTCGACGCAGATGTGGTGTAATCAGAATAATTAGATGTTAGATCAGATCTGAGTGATGATGACAGAGATGAATGACAGTTCTGGAAAGGGACTTTGTGGGGAAATGTGGGAAGCCAGGCCCTGTGGGTGGTTGTGAGATGTGGGGCTGATGAGGCAGCAGGGAAAATACAGATAATTCTTATGCAAATCTCTCCAGAGAGCAAGAAATCTGCTTGGGTTGCAGTAGTGGTGTTATGAAAGTTATTGGAAGCAGAGGAGAGGTCACTATAGATGTCTGCACAGAAGATGCCTCAGGAGTTTTGAAGCAAATAATAACTCCAGAAGATCAAGGAAGATCAGGAAGATCAGGTCGGAGTGTGGCAATAGCTTACTCCAGGGTGAGCTTGGGGAATTGAATGTGGAACAGAGAGAAGGTGAGCTGATCAGAGGGCCACATGGCATATTTTTTTAATGTTTTGTTCACTAAAATTTTGTAGCTGAGAAAGAAAAACTGCCCTGCTCACATTGTTTGTCTCCCAAAAGTGAAAGGAATGGAGGGAATCCTGGATATGGAGATAGAAAGTAAGAACCAGAGACAGGGACAATCCTGAAGCTGATGAACAATTAGCCCCTGCTCAACAGCACCTCAGCCTCACCTTCTTGCTCCCTGCCCTTTCTTTCACCACCTCCATCTTGCACTCTTATGCTTTCCATAAGGGTTGGTGATTAATCGTGCTTTTCCAAGAGTACATCTTTATAGTCTCTCAGGTCTAAGGCAATTAAACCATTTATATAATAAATCACAAATGCAAATTTGAAACATAAGTAAACTTGGGGAAAATGTTTAATTTCCCAGTGTTTTTCATGTCAGACCAAATATGATGACTTCTAAATCAGTGAACTTTTGAAGTATTCATCTGTCCCACAAACATTCAAGAGTCTACTAACAACTCTCAGTACTTGACATCTCCTAATGCACTAAAAGGTAAAAGTCCTTTCCGTCAAAGAGCTTACTGATAGAACTGTGGGGGACCGGTGGTGGCTGAAAAGATAAGAAGTATGAAATATAAATGACCTTTATTTTGAGAATGCGGGGAGAGACACCCTCGATTCACTGGGGTGCGGCATCTCCCCCCCCAGGGTTGGCGATCTCTCCGTGGAACACATGGAGTGGAGGGATATAAGTAGCCTAGGTTTGGGGTGGAATCTAAGGGGCATTAGTGATGCACAGGTAGCCCATTGGTATTCTTTTGGCGCCATAGGTAAATTCCTAGGGGTGGGGGAGATGGAGCTCCTTGGTTCCGCCTTAGGTTTCACTAGCTACAGTGTCTTGTCTGGGCCAAAACTCTTTCATATCCCATCTTATGATTATTATTATGAAAAGGGGCGAAGATTTCTTTTTTTACTGCTTTCTGTTGGTGCGGGGGGGGGGCACTGTACTGGGGTCTAGGGGAGTCGACGGGATGATGGTTGATGCCCAGGTAAAAGCTGGTACCAGGTGTTTTAGCCAGGACAACTTCACTGGTGAATGCATGTATCTTAGACTGAAAAAACAAAGAGACAAGATGTTATGAGGAGGCATGGCACTGTCATATTTAAGGACCCAGGTGAGGTAAAAGCAAAGGTGCCTTTGATTTAGACATGTCACTGTATCAGGACCATGTTGAGGTAGGAACATTTCCATGGTAAGACAGAATTCTGAAAAATAAATGTGGAGTTAGAAGGAGTGAAGTTATGAGAGGTGATTACTCCCCCCATCTGAAAGGGTAAAAGTTAAGAGGGTAAGTAGGTAAGGCTTGTCTCTAGTATACATGACATAGGAGTCTTTAGGAAATACTATTGAGAGTCCTGCTGTAAAAAAGATAAGAAATTAGAAACCAAATTGGGTAATAAAAATATGACAGCCTGAGAGTCGTGGCTGTGGGGCCTTCCTAAGGCAGAGATAAGTAAGCAACAGGATGGTTAGATCTAAGGCTGGAAGGGCACCACTTAGCCTGAGTGATGCAAAACCAGGATGGCAGTCTAGCAACTTTGATCACCGTTGAGGTTGCCAAGAATATCAGGTATGGGTCACTGTAACCTGGTTGTAGTCCTTGGAATGATTTGCTGTAACAGAACTTTAGCAAGTATATCAGCAGTCTCCCTGGTTGTGTGAAAGGCTTTTATGTATCCTGAAAAAGTATAAACAAAGTGAGAAGGCAAAATTTATCTGTCAATCTTGACCAGGGTTGTCTGAGAAATTGGTAAACAAGAAAGGAAGGGGGTGGTTTACATCACTGAGGAGAGGTTTACTAGCAATAACAGGTTTAAGATGTTGAGGCCTCAGTGTCTGGGTCAGCCTGTATAAACACAAGGGAATAAAAAGCATTTTTAAGATTTAGGACTATAGAGTGAGTGGTGGAGGGAAGATTTGGCACCACTGGGTGGATTGGGAAGAACAGTCTGGAACCTGCATGAAATAGGGCCTGTTTGTCAATGGCATAGGTTGACCCTCATTGTCTCCTAGAGATTGAGACTTACTATAGTGGCCTGAAAACTCAGGAAGAACTCTGTATATATGGCCTCTATGTTTACAAATATAGAGAATGTCTTACCTGAGACTTTTAGTGGGACTTGGACCCTGAGACGGACACCCATAAAGGGGGCTGTTGTTAGCCCTGAGCCCCATCAGTCTTCAGCAGCAAGTTTAAGCAGATCTGTCAGTGATGAATCTGGCAGTGTTGGCATTTCCTGTGAGGGCTAGAAGTTAGGATGGCTTACCCACTCTCTGGTGGCTAGGACAGTCCAGTAGCCCTGGGGTAAGGTCTCAAAAGAACGCCAGGATGGGTCACTCTCTCACCCAATGTCTTCTGCTGCATTTGAGGCATGGTCCATGGTAGGGGCCAGGCAGCTCCACCTTGTGTCAATTTACCTGTCTCAGAACTCCAAGTGTCACTTTTATCTCTGTTGTTGAAAACATGAAAAACCATATTAAGGTCTCTGTGGAGTTTGAAGATCAAGTTTTGCCTTTTTTGGGGATCTGGTCTATAGTAGAAGGTATCTGTAAAATTAAGTAAGTATGCAGGAGTCAAATACAATCAACAGGGTATTTATAATTTTAGTAATGACTTCCCATAAGGAGGACAGGTCCAGAGAATTTTAGGAACTGAAATGTTATTTATGTCATATATATGAGTATCTCTTTATGTTATTAAAATGTCTAATGCCATCTGTATCTGATTTTTAGAGGATGGCCTGTTTAATTAATTTTTACCTTTTTATTTATGAGAGAAATCAGCTATGGTGTTATTTAATATCAGTTTAATATAGTTAATTATGGCTCAGTAGAGAAAGGAATTCATAAATACCTCTTAATTTTAGTTGTTAAACAGGAGATTGGTGACAATACAGTATAATATAGGCAGTAAGCTTAACATAGAACATTACTGGTGGTTTATAGTAAAAGGAATTCATAAATACCTCTTAATTTTAGTTGTTAAACATTTAGGAGATTGAAGGCTTTAATTGATAAACAAGGCTGGTAAAATTACCAGGTGGCCACTTTCCTGTTTATCAGCCAAAGTCTTGTCTATTGCCGGCTTATTTAACCTTTATTAAATGGTGTGAGAATGTAAAAAAATAGCACCTCTGAGCCGAGCTGCTGTTTATCTGTGTTTGTGGTTAAACTGGTGCTTGTGCTTGGGAGACGCTTGCCTGGGAGATGCGCAGTGCCTAAGGCAGGACAGAGCTCTGAGGCTCAGCGGGGCGCGCCAAGGGTGGGAGCTGTGTGCTCAGAGCGAAGGCAGGGTGAGCGCTGGGATGTAGCGCATGGGGCAGGACTGGAACTGCCCCCCGAAATGCATGCAAGTTGGAGGCGGCCGCGCACAAGGGGTGGGGGGGGCGGCAGATGGGGGATGGGATGGCAGAGCTGGGAGGCGGCCCAACGAGGTGTGAAACTGGGGCTGCTCCCAGAGGTGCGGCCGGTAGCTGGGCCAATGTGGAGCTGAGCTGCCACATGGAGCTGGAACTGTTTGCGGGGCACGCGGATTAGGGTGTGGCATTAGAGCTGGCCCTGCACAGACCCAGAGTGTGGCATGAGAGCCGAGATACTGTGCAGAGTTGGGGTGCGGCGTGAAAGCTTAAAGCAGAAGTATCTCCCAACACTGTTTGGGCTGGAGCGCGCATGAGACCTTAAAGCAGCCTGTGTGTATCTGTCAACACTGTTTGGGCTCATTTATCCCATCTCGGCAGAGAAAGGGTCGGCGCCCAGCGGGGGTGGGGAAAGCGGTGAGGAAACAAAGAGACACTGGCGGGAAAGGACACACATTCTCAAAACAAAGGCTTAAAGATAGAGAGTTTTGTAAACTTGTTGTCAGTGCAATAAGCTATAAATAGGTATGGTTTTGGGGGGAGGGGACAGGAAGTGGTCCCCAAGATAAAATCTGGTGTGGGGTCTGGCCCACAGAGTTATAGCCAGATGAGACAATGGACCGTGGTCTACTAAGTGTAAGTCGTCACTTTTTACTTGTTTTAGACCGATTGGTATCATATGGTCCCAAAGCTCGTAATAATTGGCCGTCATCAATATATGAGTGGATTTCTCGTGGGTTTTAGTGACAGCTCTGCCTGTAGGAACTTAAAAAGCTCTGAAGGACGTGAGAGTCTTTCAGTGTGGACACAGGCTGGCCCAGGAAAACTCTGCCTTGGGCTATCTGAACCCAAAGGACGTGAGAGTCTCCCAGTGTGGACACAGGTTGGCCCAGAAAAACTCTTACTTGGGCTATCTAAGAACGTGAGAGTGTCATGCGAACTCACAGAAAGGGGGAGAAAACCCGCCTGGGGCCTGGCACAGCGGCAATCTCCAGGGGTTGCTCACCTGTGGTAAACTGGGTCGGTGTTGTTTGTGAGCGAGCAGCGACAAGTTTACAGCTCCCGAGTCTAGAAGTGAGGAATTAATATAGGATGTAGTCTGGTCCTAGTCCTGAACGGCAGGGGACTCAAACTGGGAGGGCCCCAGGAATCTCTTGTCTGCCGTTCCTGGTCAGGGAATCATATGATAGAACTGTGGGGAACTGGCAGCGGCTGAAAAGATAAGAAGTATGAAATATAAATGACCTTTATTTTGAGAATGCTGGGAGAAACACCCTCGATTCCCCTGGGGCGCGTCATCTCCTGCTGGGGTCGGTGATCTCTCTGTGGAACACGTGGAGTGGAGGCATATAAGTAACCTAGGTTTGGGGTGGAACCTAAGGGGCATTAGTGATGCACAGGTAGCCCATTGGTATTCTTTTGGTGCCATAGGTAAATTCCTGCGGGTGGGGGAGATGGAGCTCCTTGGTTCTGCCTGAGGCTTTACCAGCTACAGTGTCCTGTCTGGGCCAAAACTCTTTCACTTACAGTCTAGACAAAGGGAAGATAAAGCAATAAGTGCATTGAAGATGAGAAAGAAGATCAGGTTCAACGTGGACCCATGGGAGGACAGCTATGGCACACAGAGCATGTTTAAGGAAGCCTTCGTGGTGAAGATAATGGAGTGGAATTTTATGCAGTGATGTTAAGTTGGTGAAGAGGATTGAGGAAACCATTTGAAGAAGAACTCTGAATGAGCATCAGGAGGTTCAAAGCAGCACCATGTGTTTGAAGAACCGTCAGTCAGGTGGTCTGACATGAATGTGGGCTGCACTGCAGGAAAGCAGAGGAATGAGGAGAGATGGGTCTGAGGACTCACCCATGAACCTGGTGTTTGCCTCTGAAGAAACAGATCAGTGTTAATGTGGAAAAGTGACATTACACAAACGGTGCTTTAGCAAAAACATTCCACAGCACCAGAGAAAATCGGAGGGAGGGAGCCAGGACCAGAGACCCTGTGGAATGTTTGGTGTTAGACAAGAAGCCATAGCCTTAACTGTGGCAGTTGCAGGAGAGTTCAGGCAGAAGGGAACCAGTTGGAGGAAAAATAATTAATCTAGAATCTACAGTTGCCCTGCTGAAAAACATCCTAAAGCTTCAAATTAATAATCAGCTGGACTGGATTCTCCCAGACCTTGCTCAGCCAACTCTGAGGATTTTAAGTTCATAAATAAATTGAGACTCAATTTAATTTTGAGTTTTTGGTATCCCTAATTTCCTCCAGTGTAATACAAATTCACACTGTGATATGTGAATTATTTAAAACACAGGCATTTTTTTCCTGTAGGATATAGATTTATGATTGGATATAAGCGAGCCTGATGCTAAACATATGTGCACATTCACTTTTGAAAATCAGAAAAGTAGAAATTTACTTTTTCCTGCAGGAACTTCTACCAGAAACCAAAAAAAAAAAAAAAAAAAAAAATGTAATATCTTGTGGCAAAAACCTCAGGGTAATGGAAGGGAAACTGCAAGGAAGGGAAACCTGGTCATCTGAAAGAAGGTAACTTCTCCTTATAAGGCTTCCCTAGCAGCCCCAAATGCCATAGGCTGAATGACTGACAGAGGATGCTTTGTGCACACCCCAGGTTCCTTTACTCCATAGACCAGAAACATAAATCTAGACTCTCTAATAAAGACACTAAAGGCAGAAAGTTATGATAGTACCCTCAATATCTTGAAGTTAGATGTACCAAGACATTGGAAGACATCCATCTTCCCTGTCCTAGCCAGTCTCTGACATGTCCCGAGGGGCTATGGCATGTTCAATAAAAGATAAAATAATTTCTTTTGGATCATCAGCTTTCCCTGCTGAACTCCAGCTAGGCTGACTGGTAGAGACAACTAAACCAAGCATTTGCTCAGTGTAGGTGGACATCCTTATTGCAGCATTTGCCCCTTTCCTGACAAATTGCATTATTCCCCTGCCCTCTGGACCATTAGAAGGTCCAGAGGGAGCGGGTGCTGATGAGGAGGGACAATCACACATTTGTCAGCCCCCAGCCAGAGCCCAGCTCAGCTTCGAACTCACTTTGATTCTGTGTGCTAGGCAAGGGGTGGGGGCTGCACTGGGGTGGAACACACATTTAAATGCTGTCCCTGCCTCTGAGCAGAAGGACCTCATCTCCAGTGTTCAGAGTGAACGTGATGCCCCAGATCCGCTCAATAATTGCCCTGATTTCTGCCTGAGGCTTGGCTTTCTTGTAGCTAAACCTCGCATCTCCCATAACAGTTGCCCCCATTACCAACAAAGTGGCTCTTTCATTCAACTCTGGGGCTGTGGCAGCTTCTTTTAGCCTTTGCTTCTGAATCAGCTCTGAAGCTGATTCAGCTTCCTTTGTGAAGTCTGCGCCTCCCTCTTTTCTCCCCTCTTGCAAGCACTAAAAAATAATGGATGATTTTAGTTAATGCTGAAACAGTTGTCTTATTCTGAAAAAGGGACAGTTCCTTTAAGGAACTCACAGTTGTGTGAGAAGGCAGGTAGCCCCCTGAACAGACCTTGATGCTCTTCTCTTTCATATTAACAGCACTTCGACATAGTATCAGGTGCCATGCTTTGGAATAGTGCAAGGACAGTATAACTCAGTAGGTTCAGACTGTCTTTAGGAATATAAAAATGCTGTGCAAAGGTAATCATTCAGAGCACAGTGCACAACTCCTCAGAGATTCAGTTGTGCCCTCTGTCTGCCAGCTAGAGGCATCATCCCCACCTTACAGGCTAGCATGCATATACAGTACCAGGTGAGCTACTAACATGGCACGCTAAGCATTCAGAAGCTTAGTAGTCATTTTCACTAAGGTAGTTGTCTGACTTACACTTGGATCATCTGTCCCGAAAACATAGAACTGTAAATTTGGATAGGGAAATGAGTTCAGTATTAAGGCAGACCGGCTACACAGCAGGGACACCAAATGTGCTGTGCAGTGGTGAGGTGAGGGATGAGGGAGAGCAGACTCGGAGTAGGGTGGAGAGAGATGTAATGAGTGACTAAAAGAAGGAGCTGGTGGGGCTGGAGATCCAGCTCAGTGTGGCTCACCAAGTATGAGGTCCTGAGTTTGACAATCAGTACCTCCTCACAAAGGTGGGGGGGAAGGGCTGGGATAAGGTAACATCTCGATTTACATAGTCCTTTTCAGCATCAAAACTTGTGCCCAATTCCACTGATCATCATTTAATTTCCATTGATTTGAGAATGCACAAACTTAAATGTTTATTGTGAGTTCAGTGAAAAAGCTTTTAAGTAAATGAATATTTTATTCATTCCAGCAACATAGGTGCATGTATGTTTGTTGGGGGGTATCCCCTTGATTTCCTTTGAAAATAATGCTGGGTTTTCATCTGAAGTTGAGCATTTGCACACTTGAAAATTATCTTGAGTTCCTAGAGTTGTTTGAGTCCAACAGGTTTGCATGCAACAGGCCTAATCACTAAAAGAGAGGAAAGAGAATTGGATGGGAATAAAAGGATGGATTCTGTTGTTTTTTACAAAGGCTAACCAGAGAATAAAAATGTCACTTCACTTTTATGAGACTGTGTTCTCATTATTGGATGAAGATAGTAATGTCTGTTATTTAGCCTCTTAATGATTACCTGAGATTAAACTTTATGTGACAGATAGGAAACGTCTTAAAATGTGTTTACAACTGTGTAATGATGAAGTATTCATGAAGGTTTAAAAAGGGATTCTAATAATCAAGAATAAAATTGAATTGTTAAAAAAACTAAATTATCACTGGTCCCACTTCACCTCTTCATGGGTTAGGGTGCTGAGAAACTCTACTAGAATAGCTATTTATGCTGGCCTGCATTTCCCTAGACAATAGGCTCTAAAATGTAAGGGCTTTTATCCTCAGCTCTCTAATCCTCAAGTAGCTTGTGTTGTATAGATTACTGAAAATGTTCGTCGAAGATCATCCTCTCCTTGTATTTCAAGACCCAGGAATATGTCTTTCTCTTTTGGTTTTATATCCTTTATATATCCCCGTGTATATTCGCTTCTCCCTCATATGTAATGTAATCTCAGAAAGACATCTGTGCAGAATTTTTCTTGTATTAGAAATATCTCGGTCCCCTATGTATTGTGTAAAATAGCCAAATCAAATTATTCTTCTTAGCAGACAGTTCAGTGTTCAATTAATGTCTCAAGAAATATTCTTTGCTGTTTTATTTTTATATCTGATAACAAATACTTTGCTATTGAGATAGGCAAGATTTCCATTAGAAACCTAACATACAGCAGATTAGCAATTCAAAAAGATTCTGTAGTTCATCATATCTTTTAATATCTTTAGTTGAAAGTGACTCACTCCAAAAGCAGAAGTACTAATTAGCAATGCATTTATGTGATAAAGGACAGAAAAGGAAGATTTAAGGTGGAAAAATTTGGTATCTTGTAGACATAGAACCTGGAATTTTAGTCAAGCATCCAGAAACATGTTCATTTTATAGCAGCTTCAAAATACTTCGAACCATTTAAAACACATAACAGATTAGAAAATAAGAGTATTCTATAACAGTAAGGTATTTTTTGCTGCATTTGTATTCAGTGTTATACCAGTCTGCTTTGAGGTATTTACAGAAATTATTTGGCAATTTGTTTTAATATAAATACATTTAACCATATGTTAACAATGTAGAAGAATTTAATTCAATTTACAGATTAATTAAATGTGTAATACATTGTTATAGGAAATACTGTTATAGGAAAATGTAACATCCTAAAAAGTCAGATAAATTCTTACGCACTGCTCTGTAACCCCTAAGCCATCCATCTGTGACTGTATTTACTTCTCCTGGCTTCTACCTATTAATTTAAATGAACTGGTTTTCCGATAGTAACTTTTTTAGTCATCTGTGATTGACTTTGAATGATTGCAAATTGCAGTTGAGCTCTGTGATGCTCCATTTTCTAGTCCACACCTGTCTCTCTCGATTTCCTACAGAGGAAATTTTTGATTTAACTAGGATTAAATGCTTGTAAATACTATGCAGAAGTGAATCTTACATGATTTTTTTAATACAACTTTTTGGTGTTGTTAATAATTTGCCTCCATGCACCTGTCTTCCTTCTTCAGATGTTTCCACAAAACACTGAAAGCCTACCCAGAAAAGCCGCACACATCGTGTGAGGGATTGTCCTTGAGATCCAGTCCCTTTGGAGCCCTCTGCCCTCTGTTCCAGCTCCAGCTGTATTGCTCCCCAGCCCCAGCTTGTTGTAGAGGCGAGGTGTCAACCAAGGTATTCTCGGGCCACTGTCCTGGAAACAAATCCCCTGCCACTCCCTTGGACTGGACACACTGCTCTTAAAACACCTCTAATCTCCATGTACACACTGTCCTTCTCAGTTTTGGTGGAGCACTCGAGTGTTTTCCTCAGAATAAACAAATGCAGAAAGTAAAATTTTAGTGCCTCTGTATATCAGAAAATAACTATGTTCTTCAACTGGTCTTCGATATTGTGCTGCATACAAAATTCTAGAAAGAACTTTATTATCTAAAACTTTAGCTCTTTTTTTGTCTTTTTTTGTTTTTATCAAAACTTTAGCTCTTAATAATTCAATATCTTATTTTCATATTTAATCTTTTTGAAAACCTTCATGTGCTATCATCTATTCCACCATTCTCTTTAGTGTGTTTGTATCTTTCTTTTCTTTACCGAAATTAGGGGTTTTAAATAAGATAATATCATTCATGTAAAAGTAAATTACTCATCTTTCATAAAACCTCTAGAATATGCCCCTTTAATATCATTTCTTTTAAACTTACCATCTATGAGAACTGACATACTGCTTCAAAGGCAAAATGTCTGCATTTTGAATATGCAGAATTTTAAATAATGTAGTTGTTAAATATACAGTTTTAAACCAGCTTTTGAAAAATATATAAATTGCTTTTACTAAACATTTTGATGTCTTAAGATATTAATTTTACTTTAATTATCCAGGAGCATACTTTATTTGTCAATGTTTGTCTTGATTTATAAATGATGCTGAGAAATTTATACATAGAACTAGGAGATAGATAAATGCTATTAAATAGAGTGATTTAAGGGACTAACAGTAAAGGAAATCAGGGGTTATGACCTAGTTTTTGTTACATAACGTATTTTTTTCACATTATGATAAATTTGGACTGTGAATCAAATCTGCCCTAGTTGCAGTACATATAAGCCGTGCCTAAACTAGACTTGTCAGGTTTCATTTTGGAGAAATGAGAGCAGGGCTGGCCCTAATGGAATCAAACAGTAACTTTTCAGATGGTGTCAAGATCTTTGAAAATGTTGCCACAGTGTCTGTGGATCATGGTACTGTCTCCAAGGAGCCCATGTTATATAATTTGGCATGTTAGCTGGCGGGAAGGGAACTTAGTGCTGATGAAGTACTCTGATGCATATGAAGCATAGCCTGAGAGCCAGGGAAGTTGGAAACAGATGTAATAATTTTTTTGGTGTGTGTGCAAGGTAAAGTTAAAAATCAAAATTTTGGGATGCTGAGGCAGGAGGATCGCTTTTAATTCAAGTAAGGTCACCCTGTGCTATATAGTGACACCTTGTTATAAATAAATAAATAAATAAATAGGGTTTTCATAAAATATTGGAGTTACAAATTGATATAATAGGAAGGTGGAGTTGTTTCTGTTATTTTGCTCTTCACTACACTAAGGCAGTTTTTTTTTGCCTTAGTGCTATCTTACCAACATTTCTAACATTAACTAATCTTCATTTTTCACAGTGCAGCCTTTGGCACCAGCCCTTTAATACCAAAATCATTTAAGTAAATGATGAAAAGTTATTTTGTGTTTGTCTTATATATTTTGATGACCTCTTATTGATAGCAGTTGATACTCATTTCCACTTACTGCAGTATCCTCTGTAATGCATTTATTTCAGTAAAAAACATGAACTTATTTAAATAAAAGCATACGTAAATAATAGTAGAGGTGATGCACGTATGTATCAGGAGTAGGAACACAGTGCACACACAGCTGAGGTTAGGAAAGTGTGGGTGCAGGGAACTAAGGCAGGATCCCGGGCTTGGTTCCATCCATGCCCATGTATGATATAGGAAGGTTCTCGGATTCTCCAAGCTTCTGTTTCCTCATCTACAAAAAAAGTTGGATACGATTTATAACAAGCCCCACATATATCTTAAATTTTGTGGTTCTCAGGATGGTTAATAGATGTATACATTTTATATATGTATAGGTTGTCACTGATTTGATGCAGCCGAGGAGGAAGGCAAGGTTATGAAGCAGTCCAGGATAACATCTGCAAGCCCACTGAGGGACACAGGGTTGATGGAGGGATAAGCTCACTCTGTGTCTCAGTTAGTTTCTCACTGCTAGAGCAAAATACCTGACACCAACAAATTAAAAGAGGAAAGGTTGAGTTTAGCTCACACTTCGAAGAGTTTCAGTTCGTAATCAGCTAGTTTCAAGGTAAGATGTTACAGCAGAAGAGCATAGCGGAGGGGAAAGAGCTCATGGCATAGTGGGAAATAGGCAGGAGTTCTTTCTTTTTTTCCTTTTTATTCTAGCCACATCACAAACCTGTTGGTTGGTACTACCCACACCCAGGGTGCTTGTTTCCTCTTCAGTAAATTCATCACCCACACTGACAACTGTGCTAACCCAGTTAACTGTACTAATCAGTGGACTGATGGAGTACTGTACACCCATAAGTTGATCACCTTCCAAAAGCTCCACCTGTGAGCCCATGAGGCTTTGGGGGGTCATCTAGGTATAAGCTCTAACATTCTGTTGCATAAGGTTTTAGAGCTGATAGTACCTTTACATATCATCAAAACTGCCCTGCATTGACACTACTTTAATAAATAAGAAAACTAAGTGTCCCAGGAAACCTACATAGTCCATTATCATACAGTTGAGCTACTTAAATCTTTAGCTTAAAACCCTAATGCACCATTTGGGTCCTCTGCATCTTATATTGTTACGGTCTCATGACTAGATTTTCCAGCCTTTATTATGCTGAGGTTTTGTCTGTTTTTGTTTTTCAGACATGATTTCCCTAAGTTGCTACAGCTAGGCCCCAGCTTGTTATCTTCCTCTAGCGTCCCAGAGTACTGAGAATACAGGCGTGTCACCATACTTTGCTTCAATACATTTTTAAGAAGTGAAGTTTATACCACATGGATTCTAAAGTTTTTTACTTCTGGCATATTCAGAAATAAAACAAGACTCAGCCCAGTGCCCTTTGAACAATCATTTAGCTAGCTTCACCTATACCAGAAGCTGATAAAAATAACCCAGTATTTTTTCTAGCATATTTTACTTTCTCCAAAACTTTTCTATTTCCTTTGGTTATTAGATCTCACAGAAATATGGAGTATAGCCAGACCCCTCTCTGAGAACATTATGAAGAGTAGCAGACATTATAAATCACTTGAGAACTGCATACAGTTGTGTTATTAATTTCTACTTTTCTCACTGGTGAAATGAAAGTGATTCTTAAAGAAAAATGGAGGAAGAGAGTGTTTATACACTTTTCGTTTCTTTCCTTCCAGTCCTTTAGAGACTATTGACTCTTCATCGGTTTAATTATTGCGTTATAGATGTCTAATGTACTTGCCACACAGGAGGCTAAGTAGTTTCCTTCCCCAAGGTAGTTTTCTATTGCTGGAAAGTGATCTATCTGTGAGCCACGCTGGCCTCTTTGGAAAAGCATCTTCTTATTGATTACTGTACTGGAAAGAAGATCATTCAAAAAAACATAACATACTAGTGTTTCGTTTTTCATTTTGACCTAAAGCAAGTCCTTGAAGCAAGGAATTGAAAAAGACCCACATAGCACATCAGAAAAATGGGGTAGATGTCCTGTCAGGGAGACGTGACAAACTGCAAGGATGTGGGACATAGAGTAGAAGAGATGCACCAGCACTCTGGATATGGAAAACATCTATTCATTTTATTTCCATAATAAAGTAATGTGTTTAAAAAATTTACAGTGGCTCCCAAAGGCAAACAGAGTTTTGAAGGTAGTAGAGATAAGGCAGAAATATTGGCAAGTATTTATTGAACACCATCGACCTCATTATCCAGAAGCTTAGTGTCTTCCTGCTGTCAAATTAAACAGCTCCTGTTCACCTTCACCCTGAGTGCATTCCCAGATGAGAGCCCTGGCGCCCTAGCGAGATTGCAGGTAATCTGACTCATACAAGACCACACTCAAAGTTGCTCTTCTAAAATGTTTTTTTCCTCAGGCTCTTTCCTCGGATGTTCTTCCACCAGACATTCCTCACTACCTGCCCAGTTTCTGGCTTTGCAAAGGTCCTTAACACTGACATTAGTATTTCAAGATTTTACTCAGAAAAGCTCTTATCTGATTCTCCTAACCAGAGGAAATATTTTTCTCCTTTTTTATTGTATTGCTTGCCATATTATGCCTGTGTTCCACTGAATAATAATTGATTCATGTATCTAATTCTTTTTCTTCCCCCAAGAACTTAACACACTCTGGAATGTAGAAGTAATTTACACTCATCAAATTTAAACGATATTTTAAATAGCTTGCAATGTATATTAAATAATTAGTGTCTAATACATGAAAAAGCAAATCACCAGAACTTCTCAGCATCATTAGGACCACAGGAGAAATATTTCAATGAGATTTTAGAATAGTTCTTCAGTTTAAAAAAAGCAAAAACTCTTTTAGACTAAATGATTTAAAAGAAATTGCTTCCAGTGAACCAGAATTTCAACAAGTTTTTAAAAAAAAATATGTGAAGATATTCTCGAAAATTGGCATGAGCTGACATGGAGAGGAGGAAAGTATAAGGTGAATTAAGAGATGGATAATGAAAATTTGTCTGCCTGTTTATATGGTGGTAGAGGGTTTATATCGTTTGTGAATTATTTTTGTGTATATGATATCTGTCCTCAAGAACAGCACTTGGGAACAGTAATCTTTTAAGACCATCTGGGATCATCTGTTTATTCTTCTCTACAATTCATGTCATCAGAACAGACGGAATTATTATTATGTGCTTTTATTCCTCTTAAGGGTAAGCTACTCTTTGAAAAATAAACAAATGGAGAATGATTATGCCTATTACACAGAATAAGCCCCTATTATACAAAATGCTAGCAGTATGCTTGAGCCCAGATTAAACCTAGCAGTTCTTTTTCAATGTCTAGAGCTTGCTCTTCTGCGTCAGAGATACCAGTGTGCCCGCAAAGCAGGCCCAGGCTGCAGAGAGGAGCTGGAAATACGCAGCTGATGGGTATTGTATGCAGCCCAGCCGCCTTCAAAAATCAGTGCCAGCCAAGTGCAACAGAGATGGTTTTGTTATATTGCTTAACAGTACTGACTAAAAGGCATTCTGAAAAAATTGAAAGTAGGTAGAAGTAGATTTGAGTGACAGTGCTGTGTTAGAAACATTATATTTTACAAAATGAATACAACCTCAAATGGTAACGCTTTAGAAACAGCTATCAGGGAAAAATAATGGCTAGTAATATCAGTACATGGCATTATATACCAAGAAGAAAAATAACATTTCTTCATTGTCTTTACCAGTGTTCAAGCAAGGGCCACCTTGAAGAAGATATCTCTTACACACTTCACTGTACTCTCAAACTTGTGGCATTTTCTGTTATACGTCAGTATTTCCTGAATGTCAACTGTGCATTGGGAAACACACAAGGGAATGAAATTCCTGGCAGCCTCCAGGAATTCATGTCTGCTCACTGACTGTGCAGGGTTCGAGGAGAACCTCCTCTGTTGGACCTTCTACCACTTGTTTGGCCCTCCAGCCCTGCAGTGGCCATGCCTCAGCCTCGCTGGCATGAGGGCCAGAATCAAAATATCATGTTGGGGTTTAGATCTAAAGTGTCCCTCCACTTCTCGTGTGCACAGAAGGTGACTGGAGCACGGGGAGCCACACACGTGGTGAATTCATCCATGGGTGAGTCCGTGGCAGAATGTGCTGTTAGGAGATGGGCGCTGGCTGGAGGAGGTCACTGGAGGTGTGACCTGGAGGGCTGCTTGTCCCCAGCTCCTCCAGGGTTCCTCTGTTTCCAGCTGCCATGAGTTCAGTGAGTTGAGCAGCTCTCCTCCACCCGCTCCTTCACTGTGCTCAGAGCCAGCACTCATGCAGGGACTGCGACCTCTGACACAGTGAGCCAAAATAAGCCTTTCCCCCTTGAGGTGGTGGTTGTGGGGCACTGTGCCTTAGTGACAGGGAAGCTGATGAATATGAAATAGCAGGGCATAGACATGGGGCACTCTTGCTACTGCTGTGCAGTCTGTATGATATTATTGTAATATATGTTTTACTCAGCAACCTCAATGCTTTTTCCTACAAGTACACTCTATCATATATGAGTTGCAGTACACATGGTGAGTATCCTATTATCAATAAACTAAATTCCTCCAATAAGAAACTCATTGAAAATGAAAAATCCATCTAACATGGTGTCTGAAAAAGGCCTCATATACTTCTTTTAGTGAGAAAATTATCTTTACAAATAGAAAAGAAAACCCTGTTGTTAAAAAACAGAAAATAGAACATAAAGAAAGAAAGAAGGTATTTCACAGCAATTTGGCTTTGGATGTTATTCATTTGGCAGTTGTATCAGTCTCCTGCTGCTATGTAACAGTTACCACAAAATTAATAGCTTGAGGCAATGCCCATTGGTTATATCACAATGCTGTGGGGTATGAGTCTAAGAAGGGCTCACCTGGAGTATCTGCTGAGGCTTTCACCAGGCTTGCAGCATTCGTGTAGCCACGGGCAACCTCTCAGTGGAGGCCTGGCCTGGGAGTGGGATGATCCACTGCTAGAACACTTCATGATTCTGCTGAATTTATCTTCCTGCAGCCTGTGGACTCAGAGCTCTGTTTGTGTTGGTCCTTGGCCAAGGTCTGGTCTCAGCTCCATAGGTTGCCCACATGGCTCCTTGCTGTTGTCCCCATGAGGATGGCAGCTTACTTCTTCAAAGCTAACAGACAGCATCTGCAAAAATAGGTTTTATATAATATAACCTAGTCATAGAAGGAATTTCATCATCTTTGCCATCTTCTGTTAGTTCAAAGCAAGTCACAGTTGCTCTTGGAGTGGTGATTTGGTAACTCACTGGAATTCACTCAGGACGTGTCCATTCCAGCAGTGCTTCCCATCGTGGTTCACATATATGCATAAGAGATTTGCTACATTTAGCACAGCAATTAGACACCAAATCCAATGATTGAGAGGTTGAAGAGTGCATCAAGAAATGCATAAATACATGCAAACTTTGAACTCACTCAGGGAAAAACTGGAGATAGGGCCCCTGTGACTGTGAAGCATGAAACCAAATAGAATGACTAACATTACAGATGAACAAAAATCCTGCTCCTATTCACGATTAGCTTCCAGTAAGTAATGAGAAAAAAGCAGGGCTAAGGAAATCCACTGGATGTGGTGATCAGGCTGTGCTTCCTTACAGAAATGTCATTTGGCCCCCACGAAGAATTCCAGCATTATTCCAGAGGAAGGAAAAAAGAGTTTTAGATAGCAAAAGCACCAAGGTGCCAGGACAGACCAAGGTATGTTGTCTGCAAGACTGGGGGAAGCTCACTGGGTAGACAGATGAGTTGGACTCCAAGGAAGAGGGGATTGATAGAATGTTCTTCAGCCAGAAAGGAGGTGACCCAATTTGAAAAACATGAAAGGAAAAATATTTCATTTTTTAAGAGAATCCTCATTAACTTGAAAGGATTCTTGCCTGTGTATGTGATGTGAGGTTTTTTTTTTTTTTTTTTTTTTTTCCTTTCCTGGTGTTGTTGACAAGATTTCCCAGGTAGTCTCTAGGGAAGACCCTGCTTAAATGAAAGTAATTGGTACTTAATCATGTCTTGGTTAACATTTTTAGAATGCTGCTTTTGGCATGATAATTCCCATGTCATTTTTTTCTTATAATGATTGCATTTTTATTTTAGGGACATAAACATTTCAGGAAACAGACTTCTGTTCATTTTTGTCATCCCAACATTGTCTGAGACCTTACAAAGACCTCTGTGATATAAATAGCATGCTTAAATTGACCTTACTTGGAAGGACTTCAGTGGAGAAATACAGAGACTAAATTGTACATCTTTTGCTATTATTCAAGGAATTCATGGAGTAAGCTAGTGTTTTCAAGTTTCTTTTCAAGTAATAATATTTTTCCTATGATTTTTATCTAATTAGTTGTAAGACAGTCTTTCTCTCTGAAGGTCCTCTACAGGAGCTTTATTTCCACATAGAATTCACTGTTGGCAGAAAAAGGACACACTGCTGAAGTTTCTTGCTACCAATTAAATAGCAAAACCCATCCTACTGAGAAAGCACAGACTAAACTATCTCATTAAGACAAAATCCAGATGCCTGTTTACTTGTGGTTGAAAATCAATGCTCTGTTGTCTTCTAGAAATATATAATTTACAACAGAAATGGGAGATGTATCCTCATTGCTTTGTCAAAAACTAGTAATTAAGATGCAAGTTTTTTTTTAAATGGATAGTATTACTAAGAAAACAATAGTTTAAAATACAAATACTATAGAGACTCTTCTGACTTGGTAGAATGTTAGTTTCTGCCTCGTGCTTAGTAAACTCTCAGTTGTTGAATGAATAATGAGTGATTGGATGAAATTGGACTAGTGATGTGCAGCTGTATCTCACTGGTTTGGGAGACAGTGTGCATAGACTGAGACCAGATGGGTGAGAACTGGGGGAGCAGTCACAACAGGGATGACAGTTTCTTGCCTGTGAGTTTGATGAAATGAAAAAACAGATTAAATCATTCTGTAGAAGAGGATACCTTTCCATACTATTCTGGAGAGATAGTGTTTCCTGATTACCAATGAAGTATTATGATCACAGTAAATCATTTTGGTTGTAAGTATGGAATTGTTTCAATTTGCATATGCTTAGTAATATAATTTTTCTTCTCTTTTGTATGTTGTCTGGTATGGCACTTTACATAGATAGTATAGAGAAAGGAGAGAGACTACATTTGGGAAGTTCTTAGGAAATTCTGTGCCACATATGCAACAAAGATGCCAATTTTTTGGAGCAGATACAAAGCTGGATGCATTGACTTATGAAGATGAAGAAAAATGAAGATAATTAATAATTAATAATTGATAGTTTCCTCAGTGTTGAACAGTAAGATGTTCTCTGCTTTCTGCTTTGCAGTTAAATGTGCTTTATTTCAGGAAATCTATGTCAGAAAATTTGAACGGAAGCAAAAATTCAGACTGATTTTCAGTATTTGAACATTTGTCTTAAAGATAGAATTTTAAGAATATTAATGTCTACATCATCTACATTCACATTTTGTGTATCTAAGGACACAAATATACAGAATCCTTAAAAATGTTATTTATATTTCTATTCCTAGGTTGTCCTGTTCAGTATACTTATTTCTCTTTTGGGAGAATATATCAGTATACATTTGAAAATTAATTACTAGTGTAATATGTAATGAGAAATTAGGAGGGATGTACAGAAAGCAAGTTCTTTGCCTAATGGCTTTATTAACTAAATCCTTTAGGTACATCCATGATTTTGTACTAACTTTTCCCTCATGTTACTATTTAAAATCCATTGGTGGAATGAGATTAACTGAGTATCAAGTGTGAGTTCTCACATCCATATTTGTTTAGTTGAAAAATGTAGCAGGTTGGCACAGGTATGAATGCACCAATTTATTAACTTTGTAGTTTGTTAACTTTGTTATCTGAGTGAAATTTATTTTATGTTCTTAAAAAAAAAAGACAACACACTCTGCTCTTCCTTCTTTTTCTTCTTTTCTGGAGCTAGGCTCCCTCACTTCTGGAAGTGTGAACACCTGGAATCCAGGAACTCTGCCACAGAACTGAACACTTGGTACCAGTTTTTTAAATTCTAATATCCCTAAGCTTTGGGGCCTAAGATTCTTTTACCAGTAAACTGGGTATAAAGATAGTATCTACCTCATAAAGCATTTATGAATAATAGTAAAGGAGCCAATGTGAACTAGATTAGTCCAGTTGTAGTGCAAAACATTCGGCCAGTGCTTGGCACATAGCTGTATCTTCATGATTGTAATTACCCTTTTGTAAAACTGATTGCCCATTAAAAGAAAAGCCTTTCTCTTTGAGTAAAGAAAACGCAGGGCATTTTTCTTTTTTCTAACCTTTTAGAATTAGTGAATATTCCCAGGACCCTTGAATCACGTATTCGATATCCAACACTGTTGTAAGTGAGAAAAAGGACACCTCGGTCTGAGGCAGTTTCCCGGGATTGTCTAGTTGCTTACCAAGTAACAGATTCAGAGTCAAATTTTCCTTGTGCATGTGGCATCAGCCCATGTTTTCTGCATAGTGGAATTTCCCTTCTGTAGCTTCCCAAATTGCTAGACAGAAACACCCAGAATAGTGTCCTATGGGTTGGTCCTAAGCTGAAACCTTTGTCCTAGTTAGTTACCAGCTCGTGCCTTGCAGGAAATTGTCTGAGAGCCTCTTCCACAAAGGCTGAGGGCAAGTCTAGGAGTGGCTGAAGGCCGAACAGTCCTGCTGCCTTGAAAGCAACCCTGCTCATTGTGCTGTGTGACAGTGCCAGGGTGGGTGCTGAAGGTTCCCTGATCTTTCGAGGACCCCCTGTTTGGGTTAATGCTCTGCTACTACTCACTTGAAATCCTGAGTATTTTTGAACAAGGAGTGCTATATTTTTGTTTTCTATAGAGTCCACAGATGATTGGACCAGTTTCTCATTGAAGTAGTGGATCATTGTGGTAAATCTCTGGGTACTCAGGAAAATGGAATTACTATGCCTTAATAGTTAAGTTCAGGACTGTAAGTCCCACTCATTAGTAATATAAAAGAAAATGATATTCACATTAGAAAAATCATGCATTTTATCAAAGAAGCAGACTCTTTTATCTTTGATATGAAAAGAAAACTGCAAAGAACCTCAGTGAGACAGGTATCCTTTTAGACAAATGGTACAGCAGGACATTAAGACTTTGAATACTGAGGGTTTAACCTGGACTAATTCCTTTTGGGTTCTGTTTTAAAGGGATTTGCTTCTATTCTTTATAGTAAAGAATATACAAGACCTTCTCCTGTAATCCCAGAGCTCTGGGACACTGAGGCAGCCTGGGCAATTTAATGATTTGTCTTAAGTAAATGCTGTTGCCCTAAAAAGCTATAAACCAAAGGGCTGAAGATGTAACTCAGTCCAGAGGCCCTAGGTTCAATTCCTGCGAGACAGACAAACAAATACAAAAAAATGTCGTCTTATACAGAAGAATTAAAGCTAATGGTGCTGTGTTAAAACCTGCCCAAAAGAAAAATAGCTTTGCTGTGATGATGAACAGCTTTCCGACTATCACATTAGACTAATGGCTCTGATGGAAAAGCCAGGTAGCAACTTACAGTGAGGTAGCTTGGGATTCAATTAGCAGTCTGTTGCCACTGGTGTCCAGCCAACTGGCAAAGCCTTAGACCAGTGCTGTACAGACCTGGGCCCTCTTGTGCTGATGTGAAGGGATGAGTAGCCAGATGACCTGCATATCACAAGAGCTCCTGTAAACCATTTGCCTCCTGGACAAATGGGGTGAGCAGGGATAGAGGGGGAGCTGAAGAAGCTGACTAGTAAGAAATAGGGTGCTCACACTGCATCTTGCCCTTTGAATTAATTCTGGTTGACTTACATAAGCAATGGAGGAATTTTTGATTCTGTGTGCCCCAATCTAGCCCCTGGTGAGCATGGGCTTGTTATTTTTTGATGAAACCCTTTTTGAAGCCTGTTGCTTTCAGTGTCAAGAGAAAAGTGAGGTGTTTTTGTTTGCTTTGGTTTGGTTCTTATCTCATTTTAAAAAAATCAATCTTGGTAGTGCAGTTTGTGCTTGCTGAATTTCTTTTAACCAGTACCTTAAAGTAGAGCATACTTTCTAAGAAAAATCAGTGTAACACTAACAAAGGATAAAAACAATTCCAAATGACAGGAAAAAAATACAGCAAAGATCTTTTCATAGCAGATGCCAAAATTATGATTGTATATTTCTGTTATTCTTTATGATTTATGTATATATGTAGTACATGGAAGTTGGGAGGTTCTTGTTCCAACACTGAACTGTTCTAGTTCCACTCCTAGCCTATTTCTAGAAATAGTTGTGAAATTTATGTATTTACTGTTAGAGTGAACTCTGTTTATTCCTTCCTTTTTTTTAATCCTTTGACAATAATGGTAGGGAAAGGTCCATTCTTGTTCTCCAAGAAGTGTCCTAGCTAGAAACCCTATGCAAAGTACAAGGAAGGTCTGAGTACAGAGCTAGTGCTTCACTTTCTAAGAGTCCATCACCTTCTTTAGTTAAAACAGTGGCTTAGGTGGGTTTGGAGGGAACCTTTGCAAATTTAGCATAATGATGTAGAAGCTGACAGGAGGCTGAGATTGTTAGAATGCAGCCAGGGACAGAAGTCAAATTTAGCTAAGTCTTAAATGGAGTGGCAGTGCTACACAAAAGAGATTTGCTTCACAGAATACATCTACACTTTAGTACATTAAAAACATAGCTAAAGGCATTCTCTATCAGTTTTCAATAAAGAGTTACATATAAAATATCCTTTACTACCATACTTCTTCATTTCTGTTTCTATTTCTTCATAAAACTATCAGAGAGTAAGTTTCTCAGCAAAAAGCCATTGTCATACCTCAGTCTTGTTTCAGTTCAACATTGTTGGGCTATGATGCATCTTGGTGGTAAAGTACTTGTCTTCCATAGTCACGGCCCTGGTTCCCATGCTTAGTACCCCAAAGGCAAAATAATATATGTCCTCTAGGGTTGATGCCTAATAGACTTACGTATATGTCTTTTTAAAAAGTTTATAAAATATTTGCATTCTCCTTTTTATTAAAAAAAACAACTCATTATTGAAACAGTTGGCTGTAATAAAACATGTGACTAATGTCCATTTTAGATTTTTAATTTCAAATGAATGTGTTTACAGGAAGAAAATATCAGCATGTGAAATATTCTTCACATAAAATTATACACATTGCCAAAATTCAGGAATGGGGAGGGGTGGATAATTAGACCACAGAAATAATATCCTTATTCAGTATTTAGAAACAGCAAAAAATTAAGTATTTGAAAATGTTAATGATACTCAATGGAACTTCCTAATCAAGTCCAGAATGCTAATTGGAATTACTGTAGTTTAGAAAATCCTACACAATAGCCTTAAAATGCAGTAAGTGTGCAAAGGAGGGGGCTTAATGCTTCTGCCCACCAGGGGTTGTGTTTATATATGTATGTTACAGGCATCTTGAAGACAAAAGCCTTTGTACCCTTTCTCCATATCGTCCCTTGAATCCTCCACCCACACTCTGTAGTCAGCTGGTATGACGGTGTCTTGAAAGTTCCATCTTAGAAAATTCAGATCACTTACATTCACTAAATGTTTTATGTTTTGTCCTTTGACATCTTAAAATAATAGCTTCTAATATATTGGAGGGGAAGTAAAATTGTGGTCAACAGGCATGACTTTTATACTCTTTCTGAGCCATCTAACTCTTCCATCAGTCCTACTCCCACCTTGCATTTTATCACGAGGTGACACATAATAGAAGAGCAGTATAATAAATCTAGGCCAAAGACTTGCTATATTTTCCCAAGGGTAGAAATCCCTCCTGTTTCTTTTCTCTTTTGTTTTCAGGTTAAGGGTGCATTTATGGACATCTAATACCTGCAAGCTGAGCTGAAGGAATTTCCCCAGGGAAATGTAAGATGTATATCTTATTTATAGCCTGCAACATTTTAACTTTTAGAAAGTCCCAGTTAAATTAGTATGGCTCAGTCTTTTCAAACCAATAATAAATGTATACTGAATTGACTTATAAAATATCTGATGAGTTAAAATTCTCTTTTCTTCCTTCAAATTCCTTGTATACAGGTTGTGCTGTAAGAGTTCCATAATATAATAAATGATGGGAAAGTGTTCACATAATTCTAACACTTAAAAATTTCGCTGCCTTGTAAAATTATGCAAAAAATTTGTGTCATTTGAAAACTAATTAATGACTAATAATTTTAATTCTGATGCTTTCTCCTGGGCTAAATATGTTATCAGTTGTGCAACTATTTTCTGTTGACTCACAGAGAATGCTAGGAATAACTATATAATTGCAAAAGAATGAATCAGGTTCCCAGAAAGAAGTGTCTTAATTAGAACACTTTTGGTAAACACTGTGTAGATAACTTTTAGGCCTCAAAGATACATCTCTTTAAAAAATAACTTATTTGTGATCTACAGTAAAATCTATTTGGTAAAAGTACTTAGTTCTCTGTAAAAAGAGTAATGGTACCAATAAATAAAAATGAAATGAAATAGAATAATGGATCACTTTGTAGTTTGTATACCATAGCTGTCGAAAAAAGTTAAGGGGTCTATGATTAACATAATCATGACATTATTGCCTAGGTGATGGGGCTCCAAACAAGTTTCTAGGTTTTTGTGTGCAGCAATGAACTTGACTGGATATAGCCCACAACATTAAGGAAAAAGTAGCAAATTTAGTGATCTGTAATTAGGTGCTGGTATGCTCGTCATGAGAAAACCAGACAGGAGGAAAGGAAAATGGCACAAGCACTTGGGCTTAAGAATTTAAAATGTTGTACCTGGTCTAACTATCATCCCATTGGGTCTTTCAGAGTGTGATTGACAGTGTGATTGATAGGAAGCTGAGTCATATCAGCTGTGTCTATATGGAATATACCCTTTCCCATAATTCACTCTCTTATAGTTGTATGTAGGAAATGCAGGTCATATCGTGAACTTTTAATGAGCTCCAAGTACAAGAAGGTTACTAGATCCTGCCAGAAAATCTGGCCTGCTAGCTTGGTTTGGAACATCAGACTATTTCAAGGTGAGCCGAGAAGTTTTTGTTGGTCTTATTTCTGCCGCCACATAGTAGGCCTTAGGACAAAGTCTGGAGAGTCAGATCTGGAGTGTGTCCCAGGTTGAGGAAAGTGGCAGGGAGTGGTTCCACATCTCCAACTGAACTATTCCATATTGCCAGTGTCTACTGAGTCCTTGTATCCAAATTAAGAGATTACATAAGTGTTGCTGACAATAGAAGGGAAAAGAGTGCAAGATATTTTAGAGAGAAGTGACAGAGACCTCATTGTCCGGCCCATTTCCTGTAAATGATTTAGTGTATGAATATTTTTCAGCATGATTTTTACAATTGTCAGAAGTGACAATCAGTAGAAAATAACCTAGATTAGTTTAGTCCCAAGTTCCCCCAGTTCTAAAAATATGCCATTATGGAGACATCTTTGAGTCTCAGATTCCTCCTCTATAAAAGGGGGTTAAAAATCCTGTTTCTAGGAATTAGCATGTGATAGTCTGAGAAATGTGAGGCAATACATGTGTTAACACCTTAGAATTAAGAACCAACCTGCAGCATTAGAAGCTTCTAGAGGTACTGAGATGCTGTGACTCTAGTTTGAAAATCAAGAACAGGCTCATTAAAGTAAGAAGCGTTGCAAGACCTGAAGACTACAGTCTAGACCACAGGTACTCTGAGTCATCATTTGTGCACTTTCCTTTTCTTTGTAATCTTTATAATATAGTCTAAAGTTTAGAACACTTGGGGATCATTAAGAAGCATAGATTTGCTATGTTTTGTCTATTTGGAAAATATAGAAACCAAGAATGAGAATGCTACAGAAATGTCTTCAGTCTCTTGCTCTTCTGTTGAGAGTTCTAGGGAGGTTTTCTAGGTCCAAACCTGTTCGTTTGCACCTTGTGTAAGTTGGCTGACTACTTTCTATCTAAGCATTTTACCAAATCCTGACCTCAACTCAGTGGAGTCAGGAGCCAGAGAAAGGACATCCCCTAGAGCCTTACAGTATTCTTTAAACTTGAGATAATTTATTTCTTGCTGAGTTTCCTTATTAATGAATCTCAATTACACTTTTTTTTTTTTTTTTTTTTTTTTTTTTTTTTACTGGAGTAACAACTGGAGTGGCGAATATGGTTGAGAAGTAATGTTGTCATTTCCATGTGTTTTGTTGTTACTGGGTTATGGGAGGCTGGATTCCTCCTCTGCAGGTGGTTTCTAGGTGCCTTCTGTTCTAAGCAAAGAATTAGTCAGGAGAAGTGCAGAGGTAGCAAAGTTTTATTAAAGGTAAAAAAAGAAATACAGTCTGCAGAGCAAGTTTGGGCCAAGTTAAAGTAGAAAAGAAGTGCATGAGGGCGGCCACCATGCAACAGGGACATAGTGGTGAAAACTCACTGTAACCCGTTCTGGGTGGCATCAGGTGTAGGCCTTCCTATGGCAAATCTGCTTGAGTTCTCTTGAGGCATGCACATGCAGTGTTTTAGAAACTGTTAGGCGCATTAGTCCCAGGATTCTACAGTTAATAGGTCACAGCTACTTCCCCAGCCAGATTTTCTATTCCTTAACCTTCTGTTTCACTGGGGCACACTGTCAACTTTCAGGCAAGTGTTAAACTTGCAAATGTTCTAGAACAGTGCTGTCCAATAAAATTATAATGGGTGCAACATGAGTAATTTTGAATTTTCATCTAGTTACCCTAAAAACGTGAAAAGCGAGTGAAAGTAATCTTAATAACATTGTTTTAATTTAGTCTAAGGTATCATTTGAACATGTAATCAATACATATTTTGAAACTATTAACAAAATATTTTACATTCTTTTGACACTATCTTTGAAATCAAGTGTGTATTTTGATTCTGTTTTGGAAGCTAATTTTTTATTGGAAAATATCATCTGTGTTTGATTCTATAAGATTTACATTTGAAAGCAAATTTACATAACCAAATTGTTCCAACATACTTAAAATCATTCCCATAAATGAAGTGTCAGTAACAAAAAATTTAAATTAATTACTATAAATTAATATTTAAAATTCAATCAAACATGGCCCATTCTTGTAATTCTGGGACAAAGGAGGTTGAGGCAACAATCATTGCAAATTTGAAGCCATTGTGGGCAAAATAGTGAGACCTTATCTCAAAGAGAAGAAAGCTAAACAAAAGATGCAGTTCACCAATTATGATAGCCACATCTCAACAACCACCTGTAGTAGCTATTGGTGATGAGATAGCCTCTTTCCTGCTAACATATCCTATATATGTTAGAGAAACAGAAAATAATCCACCTATCCATCCATTTTATCCTACTTCATTTGGCCAGTGCTTTATTTTACAGTGCAAATATTTTCCATATTTTTTTTATACTACCTAATTTTTTTCCTTCATGTCCATGAGTAGTAAAACATTCACTCTGAGGACTGATGGAAAGATAAACTTTGGGAAATTGCCTTACTTAGATTGTCAGTAGTGGAGTTGACCAGACTTCTGTTCCAACAGCTTTGAATGCTTTGTGGGTTTGTATAACCATGTGCACTGCTTGCTGAATACTTTCAGTGTAACCTGCTTTTTTTCACATGATTGCTTTAGTATGATTAAGGAAAAATTTTTATTTTCTTTCACTTGATTGCTTCAGTATGGTTAAGGACAAGTTTTTTTGCCTATCAAATTGCTGAAGGGAAGACCTGGGGAATATGCTTTTTGTGGTATTTCCATTACCTGGCAAAGAGTTTTAGGGGAAAAAAGTTTAATAGCACAGTGGATTCTTAATTAGCAGACTCTATAACATACTTCAGTATATATAACATTTCCTTAATAATTGCATTTACTTTTTTTAAAACTAGCGTTGTGGTGCTAGTATAGAGAGATTGTGTAGTACAGAATCAGAAAGCATCACCGGTGTCACTCATACTGGCTGTGTTTATATCATGATACTACCACCTACAAATTGCATGAAATTACTCTGATTTCCCTTTCCAAGCCTCAGTTTCCCTGGAAATATAAACATGATCTAGTTCATTGGATTGTTGGAGAATTAAATGAGAATATGTCCTTGACCCTATAGCTGGCAAGAGTAAGTGCTCAGACTATGAATTACTACTGTACAAGATTGCTAAATTGTAGTCATCATCATGCTTTGAATCAGTCTCAAAAGATTAAGGAGGAAAGCAAATGCTGCCTATAGCCATGGATGAGTAAATTCAGAATCCATAAACCCCCAAAATGGAACATCAAACTTCTTGTCTCCAGTTTCTTTGGTATTGCTGTTGTTTTTAATTAATGTTCTAGGTCTTTCTGCAAGAAGCCAAAGAAAGCTGGGGATATAGCTGAGTGGCATAAGCACAAGTGTGTGGTCATGAGTTTGATCCGGTACAAAAAAAAAAAAGAAGCCAAAGAAATTGTTCATCAGTTTCACTGTGAGATTTCTGCTTTTCCTACCAATTCCAAGATGACTAATTTGCATGTATTTTGAAATAAGAATTTATAAGCGAATTCTCTACAGCCATTCTTTGAATAATAGATCAGACTTTTAATCAAGGTATAACTTTATGTTCTGAAAATTATAGCAAAGATAAACATCATGAAGTACATTTGCTAGTTTTATGTAGTGTCAGATTGGTGTATTTTTTTGCTGTCTTATTGTTCTTAGTGGTTGATTTTCAATTTACATCATCTTTCATGTTCCTGGACTCTCATTTCTCAGGACTCTCTTTGTATTATTATTATTATGTACCATATTTAATGTTTATAGTGTTTACATAAAAATAGATCATTTCTGGTAGATAGTTTTTTTTTTTTTCTTTTTTATCGGTACCAGGGATCGATCTCACGACTGCCTGCTTGCAAGGCAGGCGCTTATGCCGCTGAGTTAAATCCCCAGCCCCTGGTAGATGGCTTTCAGTGTTAAAGCAAATGTGCTTTTTCATTGAATATGAAAAATATCCCTCTGGAACAAATGTAGAACTATCCATCTCTTCAACAGAAATCCTATGGGTTTAACTTAACTGCCTAACTTCCTTGAAACTATACCATGAAAATCATCCCCTTGCTTTGGAGGAACTATTATTTAGACAGTTTCTACTGAACAGTGAACTCCATGAGGTTAGTACAAGTACAAATACTTTAGAAAGGGATTCTCTGACCACCAACATGAAAAACCATACCAAACTGCTGTTTAAGATTCAGTATCACAGGTAAAAATATCTTCGTTGTTTGACAGGGTTGGTTACAAAAGTTCCTAGACAAGATAGCAAAGGCAGAGAAGAAGCACAAGGTTTAGATCAGACCTTATTTTAAAATCCTGTAATATTGAGCTGTTATCTTTGCATATGGATAGAATTTTAGAGTACTTGATTTTACATTTTAAAAATGAAACTAGGGAAGAAAGTGGCACAAAATTAAAAATGTCAGGTGTTTAATTTTGAGGTAAAGCTGTTATTCTGAAAGATACTGAACACAAATAGAACAGCAATAATATGGAACATGGATATGGTTTTTTTTTAAATGCTATTTCCCGATCACTTATAATGCTTTTTTCTTCAACTTCAGAATTTAAATTAATATTCTTTAAATCTTACATATTATTTATCTGAGGGGGGAAAGAAAGATGTCTAGAAAGTCAGAGTCTCAATTAATTTAAAAACTGTAGTAAATGGCTAGGCTGCCCATGCACAGTGTGTTTTATGGCATCTTTTATAGGTTTTTAAAATTGTACTAGAATTTAGATAAAGGTCCACTAAGATGCATAAAAATATCATCCTGGAGAGACAGGGAAAAAAAACTTATCACATCAAATTAATCATAAGAGAAGCACAAGATGAAGGCCTCTGGGTGAAAAGCGAGGGGAGCCTCACCACCCTTCCTTCCTTCCTGCCTGCCTGCCTGCCTGCCTGCCTGCCTTCCTTCCTTCCAGGACCAGTGTGCCCTGCAAGTTCTCTTGCCCTGGAAGGACTGGCAAGTCACTGTGCTGAAGAGGTGTACAGCTTGGCTACAACTGGAACTTCACAGACAGGGCTCAGCCTCAGCGCAAGGGAGTGTGCGAGCATTAGATACTGAACAGACAGTGGTGTCATCAAAGCCATTTATGTCCAAACTTTGAAACTAGCAAGAGCGCTCAGAAAGAAGTATTTGAGCAGATCAAAAGACCTGTGCTGCAATAAGGGGAAGAATTGATTGGGAAAAAGTGCAGACATGAATGCTCAGTCAGTAGTGAATGCAAAAAATGAATTGGGGTACAAATGTAGTTTGAAGTTGGTTGTTATAATAAAGGGATGAGTTGGAAAGAAGGGAGAAGGAGATGGAAGGAGTGAGAGAAAAATTACAGAGAGTGAAATACTGCAGATCATAATGACTGATCAGAGATAGGTTAATACAAGTTTCAAAATGGGGCCAGCATAAATGGACACCCTGGTTAGAGAGAATTATAAAAACTGTTTGGAGAGCACCTCAACTTTTTTGTTTGTTTGTTTGTTTTGGTACTGGGGATTGAACTCATGACTGTGCATGCCATACAAGTGCTTGTGCTGCTGAGCTAAATTCCTGGCAGGAAGTTGACTTTTTGATATTGCAGTTTTGTGTACCCAATTGACTTCTGAGAAGCTATCATGCTATAACGCAGTCTGATTTTTCTTAGGCCTTTACTAAAATATGACTGAAGAAAAGAACTGTGGATATAGAAGAAATTAAAAAAATAAGGAACAAGACTGAGGATGTGTATTTCTTAAACATGTAATTTGAGGTTCCAAGAGGGTATCAAGGCAGACTGTTTCTGGAGGCATCTGGAGAGATTGGACTTCAATTGTGGTAGGAATGGGAGGGGCATTTTGGGTGGCTATCCACCGGAATACTCAGTTTGTTTAAGAACAGAAAAATTTGCATGAATGCTGTCATGGCAGTTTGTAAGAACTTTTTGTTTTCTTTTTCTAAATTAAGAACCATTTACTTGATACTTACAGGTACTTCTGATAGTTTTAATAAGTAAGCCCTAGAACAGTACATTGTGCTATGAAATTCCTGTACATTGTATAGCACTATAAAGTATAACTAAAGACTCTTTGATGCTAGCTGTCATTTGTCTAGTGAAGATAAAAATGCATTTGAATGAAAATATATACATTTCCAAGAATCAAAAGAAATTGAGTGGTATAGCACATCATGTTCTTCCATTTTTCTGTAAATATTAATCCTCCAGTTTCTATAGGTGATATCCAGTACCTCCATGCAATAGGGGGAAACAGCACAATTGTGTCCTGAGAATGTAAAAGAAAGTTCCGAAACAAGAAAAGGGTTTTCCCCCTCTATAGTTGTAGATCTACAGGGCACTAAGTGGACAGGAGAAGCAGGGATCCCCAAATCATGTAGGAGTTGAGAACCTTTCTCCTTATTCTGGAAGACCTGCCGCTTGCAAACTAGCATAAGTCTTCAATCAGGGTGTAAATGCAGTGTAAAGGAACCAGGCCTCTGCTCCCCTCTGAAGTTCAGTCCTGTACTTAATGTATTTCATCTTCTTTGTTTGTATACTGGACTGCAAGCAAGACACTTCATTCTCATTTTTTTTCCGGAAGCAGTGTCCAGCCATTTAATTTTCCTTCTCCTTGTGCTCAAACAAGGCCTCCATAGTCTCTCCTGGGCTTCATAGTTTCCTTTTGTTTACTCACCTTTTTTTTTGTCTGCTACCCATCAAATTCTTCCCCACCAAGTGATCACATTAAGGAGGACAGCTGAGCATTTTACTTTGCCTTGAAGTAGCCTTTCATGCTGCCAGGTTGTCGTTCAGATTCCTTGATGGGCATGCCCAGCCCTTGTCCTGAGCTGCCAGCCTCCTTCCACACTCAGACACACAGCCCGTTTTCCAGCTGCATCATGCTCCCTGTGGTTCTTTACATCTGCTGCGATCAGCCACCCTTCTCGCACATGGCAAGTGCTCTGAGAGCCCTGTGTGTACCCACCCAGGACCAGCCAGGCTGTTGGCTGGCAAGAGTTTGCTAAAATGTTATCTCCTCCACTTCTTTCTCTGAGCCTAATCTGTTCCCTCTGCTTCACAGCCATGTCTGTTATGTATTTGCAGTCATTCTTAGCCTCTCTTTCTGTTATGATGTGAGCTGATAAAGGACAGAATCTATCCATAAGCATATTGTATTTATAAGACCAAGCACATAACCTAGCATGTAAGAGCTGCTCAAATGCTTCTCACATGAAATTAAGAAAGTACCATGGCTGGAGATGGGCTTAATGCTGGGACGGTGTTTAGTTGTCTCATTAATGATGCTCATTGGCAAGGTTTTCTATAAATTCTGTTGAAATATACATATATATTTACATATACCATATATCACATACGTATTTCAGAGTAATTATATTTACATATAAAATATGGAATTGGGAGCATACTGCCCTAGTTATCACTTTCTCTCAGAGTAAATCATTTTGAACACCTTTCAACTGACTTAGTAAAGAACTATGAAATAAATTCATGCTATTTCCAAAGACATTTAGTATACTGAAGTAAAAATAACATTTTGAGAAAATCAAAGTCTTTTTTCAAATGAAAGAGACAAACTTGAGTAATATGATGTGACTCAGAGACCAGCGAGTCTTCTTGAGATTAAGATGGAAAGGTTACAGTATGAGTTATTTGCTGGCGTAATGAGAAAGCCCATGTCCTACTTATTAAAAAATGAAAAATTTATATTAAAGCTAGTCATCGTGCTTCAATTAAGTTAGCAAATATGAATCTCCATATTATTGTAAATGCAATATTAGAACTGATGTTTTATCCTCTCTTGAATATGATTATTAAATTAAACCTAGCATTCAACTCCTTCATAGTCAGTAAGGAGTAAACAGCCTGGTATTTTCTTCTCACCGAAATCTTGTTGGTGCGCTGTAGTGGGGAATTTATATAAACAAGCAGGTAGAAAAAGGTAAACAGATACATCATTAAGTTGCCTTATTTAATCAGTAACATAATGATTGAACCTTAACGACCAAAACAGAAATCTTGAGAAGGACTATTATAGCAAGATTTTCTAGAGGAAGAACATATTAGAAGAAGAGATTTGTTTAATATCCCACCATCTTTAGTCATTTAACAACAACAACAACAACATACAAAACACATGCCTAGAGAGTTTGGGTTATTTATTGGTTTATAATTATTCATCAGTTTGGAAAATGTAGCTGATTAAAATACTGTGAACAGGTCTTTTTTAAAAAAAGGAAAAATATGAGAAAATGTTGACATTTAATTTATTCTTCCTTTTATTTTCACACATACCTTTGGTTTGGTATTTCGTCAGGTTTTTAGCATTGCATCCTGTTTATTCTAGGGATGCTTGCTGTATAAAACCTCTGTTATCATAACTTGCTAACAATGCAATACTAAAGTGAAAATTTGGGGAAAGTCACAGTAGGAACTACTTACTGTGTATGTGCAGTAGGTTAATCAGATCCTGAAACCTAAAACTAACACAGCCCACAAGACTGATAGCCCAGTGCTGCAGTAAATTGTTTCTTAGCAGGAAATCTACAGTAGCAGCATAATTTGGACAATGGAGCATTTGACAGCTAACCCATCAAAAGCAGTACACCCTGAGGAAGTCACTTACTTTTGGCTTTACATTCAACCAAGCATTGATAAAGCAGTGGCTAAATAGGAAATCAATTTAGAATTTAAAAATGGCAAGGTTATTTATCTCTTTGCCAGAAGGAGAGTCAGGTAAAGAAGTAGATTACCTGAGGACTCTACACTGTGAATTTACCCATATGGGAGGTATGTCATCTATACCTTGTGAGTGCCTTTTAAGTGTCACTATTCTTATCTGTTAATAAACATGATTAAAAGTTAAACTGTAATCTGTTCCCAATGGGTTTATTTATGCAAAGCGACACAAAAGAGTTCTAAATCGTCTCTCCTGGAGGGTACTTGGATTAATAAAATTATACAAGTAACAAACATGCTCACAGTGTCAAAGCATCATCTTGAGAGGTGATGTATATGATGTTTGTGTGTGGAAGTTTGCCTCGTATACCAAGGCAGAAAGTGTTAAAGGACTGAAAGGCAAAAAAGATAATTTCGAAAGCTTAAACTGGAAGCCCAGTTCTTTGCATAGGAGTTTTAGGACATTTTTGTACTGAGTAAAGTGCACAGCATCATTCCATGCTACTGTGAGGCAATATGGAAGGACCAGTGACAATATACACTTAAGAGTGGCCAACCTAGCAGTTCATCACTTGTTCTATGCTGCCTGGATAAAGACTTCAGGTTTAATTCCCCAGCTTGCTGTAGGAAGGACCAGAGATACCCCTGACAATGGTGTCAATACAGGTGGCAAAGTTGTGACCCTGAGAAACCTTAATGCCATGAAATTCACCCACTGTTATATCTGCTAGATGGCATAAATGAGTCTGCATGCATATACTATCAAAAGCAAAGCCCACCAGGTATATGGCTGGCCTGTAATCCCAGCCACTTGGGAGGCTGATACAGGAAACTGTAAATTTGAAGCCAGTATAGTCAACTTAACTCACGTCTAAAAATGAAAATTTTTGGAGGTGTGTCTGTTGGTGGCAGAGCACTTGCCTAGCCTGAGTTTGATTCCCAGTATCATGAAAATTTAAAAGAAAAAAAGTGAAACAAAATACCTGTGCTAAAGTGTAAGAATCCAAAGACAAACAACTGAAAATGTTTCAGCCAACATAGCTGTGGACGGCAAGATTAAAATTATAGAATGTTATAATGACTGAACAAAGTATGACAAGTTGAAGTGCCACATACTAAATACAAAATTTTTGTTACCTAGAAAAACTATTAAAGAGTGAGCAACAAAATAAATGCAAGAAAAAATATATAGTCACTTGTAAGTATACTTATGGAAGTACGCCAAGCAGTTAAAAATGTTACTTTTCTGACTTTTGTGATATTTGCCATTTTTCAGATTTTTAATTTATGACTTCTCTTTCTAAAGAAAACACTCAAATTTATAGATCTACTTATTTATACATGAATATGAATCATCCCTAATAAAGTCTCCAGGATTAAGCTTCATCTCCCACGGAACATGGATATCTTTTGAAAGTCAGAGATCAGAAATCAGAAATGAGGATTTCTTGTTAGCCAGATGCTCTCAGGGGTTTTGAAAGAAGCCATGCCTGATGTGAGCACACTCATCAGCACCAGGTACAGGTTGGCTGGAAACTCGGAGACAAAGTTTACGTGAGATTGGTCTTTGTTCCCAAGCCTAGTGGTGGGTGCTTTGGAAACCACAGAGCTAGCGCTTTACTCCTTTCTCGTATTAACATTCTCCTGCAGCCAGCTGTCTGCTACATGCATAGACACTTTTGCCTGTATGTTTCAGAGTTGTGGTCAGTAGCCAACCATTGTTCAGTGGAATCTGAGAGCTCTCATTGGCTAAATATCTCAAAAAGTTATGTAGATCTTTCATTCTGATTTAATGTGTTGGCAGAGTTGTTGTTTGGGGGGTTTTTGGCTATGCATTATTAATGTAATGTAATGTATAATATAATGTAACATAGTATAATACATGCACTTGTGTTTCCATTTAAGTACTTAATAAATGTACATGAAACACTTAATGCAGGATTAGCAGGCTTCCATTACTGGCATTAAAGTGCCCAAATTTAGAAATAACCTTTCGAATGATTAAACAATATAATTTATTGCTGTACTTCAGTGTCTGGGCCTAGACACATTCTTTAGATTGTAATTAATTTTTTTTTAAAGTCAATACAAGTCATGGTTACTGTCTTATCAGAATAGATGGTAGTGATGTTGGTGGGTAGTTTTCATTTTCAGAAAAGCTAGCCAGGCTGTGTTTATTTGAAAAGATAAACTAAGGTGTTAAAAGGTTAAATAACATGTAAAAAAAAGTTACTGTTTCCACTTCTGTTTTCTTGTAGCAACATGGCAGTCTACACATAAACAACACTTCCCTTACACAGCAGATCTGCCATGAACTTAAAGCTATCCAACATCTTCACCAATAATTTCTCAAAACATATAATCAAGACATCCAGTTCCATGATGTAGTTCTTCAGGGTGGCTTTCTTTGTTGCACTGTGGGTGTTCAGTAATGATGAATGTTCATACTTAGAATCAAAGAACACATCTCATTCTGTGCCCTACAAGAAACTCAAGTAGTTTCTTCTCATTAGATGATACTGTAATGAAAAAGATTTTAAGTATATGATTCCAAGATGTATAGACAGTAAAAATTTTAGATATTAAAAGTTTTAAAATATTTAAGTCCTAAATACATTGATTTATTTTCCTGTGTGCTGTGCAAAATTGTGTTTTGTTTTGTTTTGTTTTTGGTATCAGGGATCAAGCTCACAACCTCACATTCAGCAGGCAGCAGGTGCTTATGCTGCTGAGCTAAATCACCAACCCTAAAATTCTTTTCTAGCACAATTATATTCTTAAGTGTTTAACACAATGATGGTTTTAAATTGGCATTGTATAATTAACTAAAATATAGTCTTTCACTATGTACTTGTTCTATGTCCTTGTTTTTTTAATGAGATTAATTGAAGCGCACTCTATTATTAGCTACATATAAAATGTAAGTTAAATGCTTAATCATAGATATTAGATTATCATTCAATAAATTCTGACTAAGTAGTGTAGTTTTGCCCTAGAATACTAACAAAATGGATCTGTTACAGAAAGAGAGAGCTGAGAAAAGAACATTCAGAAAATCTGGTATTTCATTTGTTAGAACTTTTTTTGGTAAGTGATACTATTTAAGAAGTTATGATAAAAATGGTCATGTAAAATGTAGAGTTCATTAGATATATAGTAAATATATTAGTGATGCTGAGTAATTTATATTACTAATATACTCTAAATTTAATAGTGATAATGAGACAATAGGAACTGAAAACATTTGATTTCATTTTTAAGATAATTTGAATGTGTCATATTATTTTAAACATTAAAACCAAATCATTTAAAATATAAAACACAAGAAATAGCTAGAAATAAAACATAGCTAAAACAAAACATAGAGCATGAGAAAATGGGACAAAATAGGATTGATTGGCATCAAAGTGAGCAGAGAGGAAGGGTGAAGTTGGTGTAGAGTGCAGGAGAGAGCAAGGAACAAAGAGAGTTTTCAAAGCCAAAACTTTAAAGAGGTTCCTAGAAACCTAACAGAGGAGCAAAGCGCTAAGTGAGACAAATGGAACAATAGTAGGTAGCATTTCTGGCCACCCAGCCTGGCTTCCAGCAGCTGTTGGTGGTGCCTATGGCCACTCATCCCGGAGGCCTGCATCTGTCCCCTCCCTGGCCGGGACCCACGCCCCCTGCCTCCTCACCCCTCAGAGGCACAAGCCGTGTCACTCTGTGGACTGCTCAACACCAGTTCCGGTCTAACAGGCTGTGAAACTAAATCATGTGAAACTAAACCCAAAATTCCACAAGGAATGGAGTCAGCCTATCAGTGAAAATAATAGCCCATTTGAGCGCTTCTTCTCTTTCTGACCGGAAGACGAGCTCTCCACAGTCCACTGGGGATGCTTTCTAAAAACACTCTGAAAGCTCACACATGTGTGCTGTGATTTTTAGAGCGCAGGATCCTCCACTGGGGAATAGGAGGGCTCTTTAGGAGTGAAAAATGGTAGGAATGGGAAAGAATCATGAGCACATTACAGAGGTTTTTGCATAATTTAATGTTATGTTTTTCTAAGGCTTAGACAATTGCTTATTAAAGACTTCAAGAAGTCATAGAAATAGTGTTTCTCATATGGTAGTCACTGAATAGCACAAACTTGTTTTAGCAAATTTTCCAATAGTGCAGACCATGCATCTGTGACTGAGACAAAAATCAATGCTTATGGATTTAGCAGTGTAATCCTATCACTTGTTTTGTGAGATATGATTTGAAATGTAAAATACGTTAAGACTTAAGTGAACTTGGAGTCACAGAGTCTCTGGGGTGTTTCTTTGTATCCTATTTCTTATTGATCAGACCACTTCTTTATTGTTTTTCTACTTCTTATCCCTGATACCCTTCCTCTCCCACACCAGTAGTCTTAAGTCATATGTATCAGAACCAATAATCTGTCTTCAGTATGAATATGATACTCTTCCCTTCAAAGCAAGTAATAGTTTTGTCTTTCTCAAACCCAAAAATATAGTCACATGGTCAATTGGATTAGATCTTCAAACCTGAGTAACGTATTAGCTGAAGTTTCCAAGTTTGACAAGGAAAGCTTTCTTTAGTTACCTAACACATAGTCACTAACTCAACTACTTTTAAATAACCTTCAACTCAAACCCCATATCTTTGTGCCTTCAGGAAGCCACTGGTATAAAATTTTAGCAATTGTAATTTTTACTCTGCCTCTATCCAGTCACATTTGCTGGGCTCCTAAATTTACTATGAAAGAGCAATTAAATGCAGTTCAAAATAGTTACAGCTATCAATTGGGGTAGTGGGACAAAGTGTCCAGCTCTTTTAATGTTTCTATCTAGTGATTTATCATACTGTTTTAAAGGGAAGCTATCACTAATTAGAATTTTTATAAGATACATTTGTTTCCAAATGCAAGTTTTATTTTAGCTTCTAAGATGATCATCAGCCATAATTTCAGGATATTATGTAGTGACTATAATTACATAAGTTTTCATCAATACTTCAACCTGATTTGGGATAAATTCTGTTCAGTCTTGTAAATGTACTTGCCATTAATAGATTATAACTTACCTGAGAATCTGAGTTTTGGTTATTCTGAAGGTCAGTTACAGTTTGCATTTACTGTATGCATTTGATTTGGGTTACTCAAATAAAACTAATCTGACCCAGTAAAGCTAGAATATTAAGATACTATTAATACTAGCTAGAATATTAAGCTAGAATATTCTAGCTAGAATATTAAGATTAATATTTGGGGTAAAGAGAAAACTATTTCATTCCCTGCCAGTGAATGATAGACTTGACTCTACTTAAATACTGATTCAAGGATTTCTGTTAATTAGGTGACTATCAGACCTAGGCAAATGTAGTGAAAGAAAATAATGTAAGTAACATAGGAATAAAAGACATTCGAAATACTTCCAGACTCTGTGTGAAAATAGTAACTGAAAGGAAGGGAGAGGAGCCTGTTCCCATGGGCCTTAGCTCAGCTTCCTTGGAGGTGTGAGTATCTGTGCAAAGCAAGTTGCATACCAAGAGGGATCCTTCTGGGTACTGTGGGTAGTATCTGCTTATACATGTAGTCTGAGTCTTTTAAAAGTTATTTCGTGTTTTAAAAAAATCAAATCCACAGAATGACCTTCAGCTACTATTAATCCATCTAAATGTAAGGCGTGAATGCAGCACACATCTGCTATCTGTCCGCTGAGAATTCCCCTGCTACTGCCCGACCCCCACTCCTGCAAGTCCTCTTGGGGCTAAGATAACTTGGGGAGGTCTCTCTTTGCTGGCAAGAAATGAGTGCATTTAGACTAATCATTAAAACCCATTAGCTAACAAAGTGCATGTTCTTAAGGAACACAGAGATGCTTGCCAATGAATTAATCAGTAAAATAGACTATGAGAAGGTGAGATTAGTAGTCCCAGGAAAAGATCAGGATGCATGGAGATGCCAGAGCGCTTAGAGTTGCCATAAATCTGCACCCAATTAGAGGGAATTTCTGTTAACATTTCAGAATTCTGTCTGGGTTTGTTCTCCTTGTTGCTGTATGCTGTGTTAAGGCTGCGGCTGGACAACCACCAAGGTTTTCCTGGAGCTTGATAGGGAGAATCATTTATTTGAATAATTGATCATTCAATTAGTAGAGCAAATGTTGAACAGTTGGACAGCTCTTTTTATCAGTGTTGAGGGGAAGTAATTGGCTGTAGTTCATTATAACAGAAAATTGAAAAGTATAATTTTAAGATAATATGAGATAAAACTTCCCTCACCAGATAAGCCTCCTTCCCCACTCTTTGTCACTGTTTGATTTTCTTTTCCCTCTGTGCTATTACATTCCTAAATATAATCAAGCCACTGGTTATGCTCTCTGAATATTTCTAAATAGTGATTGGCTTCTACAAATTCTGTCAAATGTTAGATAATTCTGTAGAGTTGAAGACTGAAAGTAGAGAATACGTCAGCTTCCTGGGCCTAGAAACAACCAAGGGAGGGTGGACCAAAATCAGTCAGGAAGGCACATGTGAGGTATGGCTGTGCTGAGTCCACTCAGTTCATAAGAAGAAACTGTTTCTGAGAGAACCACTTCCATGTTAAATAGTCAAATTTGAATTTTTAAGAACAATGCATAAAATGGTTGTAAAATGCATTGTGGATAATAATTACTTTTATCTTAAATGTCGTTTAAAAATCTTTTATCAAGAAAAAGCTCTATATTAGCTTATTCTTATTTCTAAATGACATACCAGTAAATCATTATCTTCATAATAAAGTGTTCCAGAGACATCTGAACATTTCAAAGACATTCTTTTACAAGTAGGAAGGAAAAGTTTAAGCCCGTGTCAGTGAAAAGAAAAAAATGAACTCCATAAAGACTGAATTGATTGCTGGTTCTCAAGATGATCCAGTTTTAAACCAACATAAATATTGATATGCAAGGATAGTACTTACATATGTGCTTGTTCATATATACTATGAAAGCAAGTTGGTATTTAAAAGGAATCTATTTTCTTTTAGTTTCTAACTGGATCACCTTATAACTCAACAATTTGGATGTAGAGCACATGTACTTCACCAAAAACAAAATCACACATTCAGATATGTATATACTCAACTCTCTATGTGCACATACATCACATATGAGGTATATATGTTTGTATATTGAGAAACAGAATTTGAAAATGTTAATGAATCAAATGTCTGTTCTACAGATGTCAGCCTACACTTTATTTCCTGCATTTTAAATATATTTTTGTATGAGAAGTAACTTCTACAATAATATTAAATAGTGAGCACTCTTATTTTATCCCAGGATTTAAAGGGACTGTCTCAAGAATTTTGCTATCAAGAATATTCTTTTCATTTTAAGATAAGCACTTTACTCTTTGGTAATTCTCTTAATCCTGTTTTCAATGGTTTTTAATTAGGAATGTTTGATATCAAATAGTTTTGTCTCAAATTATATGATGTTTTAGGTTTTCATATTAGCACTTCTATTAATATACTTTATAACAATCATTTTTCATTTATGCTTTTGTTATTGTAGACAGACTGTTGATTTATTTTGGGTGGTTACAAATAATCCACCATAGTTTAGCATTTTTGGTGGTATGGAAAGACTCTTGAGAGGATGTTTTTAATGTTGCTTGTTTTTGTTAATTTTGCTTGCATTTTAAATGTTGTCTTCAATTATGTCCTTCAGATTTATTCTTCTGTTGATGCACAACTCCTATCACTTATTCTCAATGTCTTTTCCTGTAACCATTGTCTAATTTAGCATTGTTTTTGTTCTTCTTACTCAACTATTCATTGCAAATCATGGTAAGTCACTCAGCAAGCGGATGAAGAATAAACAGATAAAATGCCCACTGCCTGGTGTCTGCTATTTCCCGAATGTTAATATATTATTTTCTACATCAGTTTAGCTACTGAGTGCTTGAAGTACTGATTTAAATATTCAGTATTCAGCTCAGCCCGTTATATTGTTCTAATTTATCTCTCAGGACATTTTTAACTTACTGAGAATTATAATGAGATTTTCCCTAAATACCATAATTACTTGATATGTGTACTGTATCTGAGCCTGTGCTATTCTGTTGCTTTTGTCTTCTCTTGTAAAGGAGTCTGACTGCACCAATCTGTACTACCATTTGATTTGTGTTAGAACAAATTTTCTATTGGAAAATTGCTTTCTTATGTATGTTAGGAGAAAGAAGCCTGCATACATCAGCTGCTATGTGGGAGTGTTCACCTACTCTAGGTCTCAAATACACAAAGGCCAAACACAGTGGCCAGAAGTTCTCCATGCTGGCTTATTCCAGCCGTGCCCCTCCTCACCCACCCCTCTATTCTAGGCAGCTGGACCTCCAGGGTCCTCTGCTCCCTTGATCCTACCTTGCGTTCAGGACCCATGTGGACTCCTCTATTCCTATCTTTCCTCCCCAGAAGAAACCTTGCTGTTCAGAATGCAGCCTGAAGAGAGGCAAGGAGCAACTCTATGCAAAGTGTGTGTCCAAAGCTTGGGCTTCGCACTGGGATGTGTGGAGCTGTGCAAGACTTTTCTGAGCAATGGAGGGAGCTGAGTGTTGCACGAGAATGTATTCACTATGCCCCTGTTCCATGGAGCCCAAAGCACTTCAAGAATGACAATTTGGAACTTAGCTTTTATAATCCATTCCTCGATGGTGGAGGGAGCAGGACTGGGGCCGGGAGAAGGGTACCCCACTAACTCCTCATGGAGCTCCTTCATCAGGGCCAAGAGCAAACCAAGAGAGTATAAATGGGCTTTTCACCAGACAGGGTTCAAATTGGTTCCCCCATAAGAAAAGAGAGGAGCCTCCGCTGGTTCCCACACACAGAGTGGTCTCTAGATAGGATAGTTGATACATTTATATCCATTTGAGAAGTTTCAAAGGTTAACCGATTCAGGGTCCTCACTTTGTAAATTTACTCATCCAGTGCAAGGGAAGGGCAAGGAGAGGGTGGGAGTGCTACACCATCTCTAGGGGGTGATAGCCTGCTTACAATGTAAGGGAGGAAAAGGGGCTTGCTCTCCCCACCTTTTGCTCTTGCTGCTTTTGCTATCTTCTACCACCTTGAATGGTTGCCCCTGTGGCATGCAACTTTGCCTTCGAGTCAGTTGATGATGGACAGAAACATCCACAAACTGTGAGTGAATTAAACCCCTCCTCCTGTAACTTTGGGTATTGGGCATTTTGTCCTAGAAACAAGAAAAAAGTGACCAAGACATGGCACTTGGCAAAGAAAAGCATTTCAGGCTACATTGTGTCACAGGAGGCACAGGTAGATTGCTTCTGCAGAAGCAGAGAAGTGTGAGCTTAGGAAGGGTGGGCCACATGGTGATCTATGTTGGTTGGGGTTTGTTGTCTGTTTCTTTGCTTTGCAGTACTAGTGACGAACCCAAGGCCTTTGCACTGAGTGACCTCTCCAGACCTTTTTTTGTGTTTAAATTTTGAGCCAGAGTCTCACTAAATCACTGTATTGCCTGGACAGTGCTCAATCTTCCAGCCTTTTAGCCTCAGCCCCCTAATACTGGGATGCTAGGTGTGAACCACCACTCCTGGCCCCTCATTTTTTTTTATGTCATCTCAGGAAAATCCTCAAAAGGATGATTTAAGGTGTGCAGTCCTAGTGTCTGTCAGGATCAGGTTGGGTTGAAATGCAAACATTTGAATGTTTGATGTTTTGAGGTGTGAAGTGAAAAATATAGTGTACAACATTAAATCTTTAAATTGCAATTAATCCCCTTCAAAACCTTTCCTCTTGCTTTGAATGCACTTATTCTGCTGGTCTTGCTGCTTTGTGAAGCAGTCCTGCACGTCCTCTTTAGAGTGTCTTCACGTGCACAGTGGTGACTGTCTTAATGCCCTGAACCAGTACAAACCATTTACCTTACTTTATCATTTTGTCTGTGAGAAAGAACCACACTTAATGAATAAATAATGAGGACTAATGTTTGTTGTCCTTCTATTGGGTGGCACTCCACAGCAGCATTCACCATATTTTTTTATCATACTTACTGATTTGACTTAGATGTTCCCCTTCAAGGTATCTTTCCTGAAGAGTTAAAGATGTCATGCTGTAGTGATATGTGTGCCCTTGTTTATTGCAGCACAACAATGTGTCCATCAGCAGAGAAAATGTGGTATTTACATACAGTGGAGTACTATCTTGCCATAAAGAAGGATGAACTTGAGTCATTTGTAGGAAGATGAATGGACCCTGAGACCGCAGTGTGGAGTGAAATAAATCAGACATGCAGGTTTAATCACTGCCTGGTTTTTCTTATAGGAGAAGCACAAGCTATAAATAAAGAGCAAGATAAATGACACGGAGGATAAAGGAAACAAGAAGGCGGCACATTCACAAAAGGCAAAGGGACCAAGAGACAGAATGAGGGCACAGGGGAAAAGGATGAAAAGATAAGGCGCATTCTGTGCACCCGCCAGCTCCCCATGGTGAATGTAATCTTTCTGTACTTGAGACATGTAACCATAAACAGTAAACAAAGATCCTCACGAGAGGACTTCCAGAACTGCTTCAGAAAGTGGGAAGAATGGTGGGATATGGGTGATCAAGTGAGGAGGAGTAATGGCAGTGTGTCCTGTCTGTAATAAACTTTACACTGTGGTATTCACTGTATTTTTTTTTTTTATCATCCTTGTACCCATACTACTGCTGTTTCTTAGAGGGTGGAAGTTTGTGGAGTTTGTGAATCTATAGTATCAGAAGAAAAACATTGGGCCCAATTTAAAGTCTTATTCTTTTCAGACTGTTAAGAATTTAAGAGTGAGCACCTTTAGAAGGAGGAGGACAAAGGCAGGCTTGGAGTGATTCAAAGACTGGATGACCTTGGGGCTCCAACTGTGTCTGGAAGCTCCAGCTTTCCTCAGAGCATAGTTTAAAGTTTCGGTTTCCTTGTCCCATTAGCCCCTGCTTTTGAGTCTTGTCCCTCAGTCTGAACACTGCAGGAAATGGGATGGGAAGGTCCTGTCAGTTTGCAGAGATACTGGCATTCCTGGCTATGTGAAGTGAAGCCTGGAGAGCTGTAAGGAGTGTGTGGTTTGCTTTTAGTTAAAAAAATTCACTCTGGCTTGTGGAGATTTGTGTTTAGGGCTTTTAGTCTATGTGGAGAAGCCTATGAAGAGGATGTTAGGTAGTGCAAGGTGAGATCACAGTAACGCCGATGTAGCAGAACATGCCATGAAAAATGGTTGATTTAACCATGTACTTGGTCTTGTGAAAGTCACCTCTTACCAAATACTGGCTGCAAGGAGTGTTAAAAGAATCCATTACCTTTCCCCCCAAATTTCAAGTAATAGAATGTAGCTATCAAAGGACTTTTCTTGTTCAAGGGCTGGGGTCTGGTGGTACTTCTTATTTCCGAATTTTGAGAACTCTAGATTGTAGAGTTTTATCATAGTTGATCCCCTGAGCACTATACAATTATTTCTAAGTACTTTGCTTAGACACAGAACAAGAGATTGTTGTGTTCACAAATCACCAAGCACACATTAGTTGAATCTTTATTTGAAGCACACACTATGTATTTGTATCTGTTTCTATTGTAAGACGTCTCGGGTCTCATTTTGAATGTGGATTTGTTACTGTAAAGTAGGGGTCTGCCTGGGCTGGGTGTTGCTGTGTGTTGTGTGGTGGTCTTGGTTCTTTTCTCCAGGGATATTTTCGAGCAGGTCCACAGACAAGACCCAGAAGTCAGAAAGTAGTGGCTTTCTGCAAGCACGCTCACTGAGAGATGAACAGCAACGGAGGCTTTTCTAAGTAAGGATCCTGCCCCCTTAAGAAGGGAAGATGGACAGCACTCAGAGAGGGCCAAGCATAGAAAGGCACAGGGGTGGGTTTTTGTTTTTGTTTTTCTAGAATTTGGGAAGTGCCTGGGGATGGTAACTAATGAAGCGTTTTTCACTCAGCACAGCATCTCCACTGTTTGGGAAAGGAATATTTGAACTTTTATGGACTTAGAATTAGCATGGTGGCCAAAGTCCCTGGAAAGTCAAAGCCACAATGCAAATGGATGTGAGTCAGGGATAATTGGGTTTACAGTGTCACCACAGTTTGAATTGGGGCTCATGCCTGAGGATGTGACATGTGGGATCAAAAGTGCAAGACTGGATAGAAACGGAATGGGCAAAATGACCTGAAGTGCTCTTTTCTGGAAACCTAGCAGACCTCTTAGCTTTTGTGCCAGTTTCTCAGCTCCAGTTTATTCTTAGCCAACTACCTACTATATCAGAATAAATATTGATTTTAATAAAAATGTAATATTACCCCCACATAGCTAAAGAAACTGAAGATCAGAAGGTTAAGTCCCATAAAATGTTTTTGAGCAACTTTCATTTTGTGGAATAAGAATTTAGAAATCTCTTTGGAGTCCATGATATCCAGTACAGCAACTCATTCCTGTTTGAAAATCACGGCCCTGTGTGTGGAGGAGGAAGGCAGAGGGGGTACGTCAGCTGCAACGTCGTGGAGACAATTATGCCTGTATGCATGTCAGCAGGTTCACCAAATTTAGGTCTCAAATACATGGATTCTGAACACTTAGAAAGCAGCTGTTCTTCTGAATGTATTAAGCAATTTACTTAGGTAATGTAGCCTATAAAATTTTAATTTTGGATTAAATAAGCCATATCCTTCAGTATGCCTATTGTACCTGGATATTCAGAAGATGAAATATGAGCATATTTAGTGAATTTCTTCTCATGATGCTCTGCTGGAGGAGGGTCAATAGTTTCCTAATGAAAGTAGTCAATAGCAATTTCTCTTAGGAAGCGCCAAGAAATTAGCATTAAACAACTGACATGGGTGCCTTGGGTTCTACACAATTATGTGACAGCATTGCTACACATTCTTGCAAATGGATCAGGAGCCACTGCATTTGGAGACAATTGATAGAAAGCAATGTCATTGTCCTGGCTCTTGTGCTAGTTGCAATTATAATCTAGAAACCAGAGAGCCATGTAACCTAAAAATTTTTATTTAGAAATGCAGAACAGAGTTTTTATAAATAAATTGCCAAAGGCTAGTAAGGGTTATTGCATTTTAATGTTATGATTTGGATGAGAACAGATGTTTTACTGGGTGAAAATTTGAATTAAATACCCATTTGATTTATGACTTCCCAAGTGGTTTATTTTTTCTACTGTTCTGTGAAGCTTTAAGCTTGTTTCCTTCTGTGGAAAGTTACTTGTTTAACAAACGATTAAATATCTCCAGCATTCCCAGTGTTTTGCTCATATTGACTCATTTAATCTACATAACAATACTTTGAATAATAGAATTATCCTCATTTCTCAAATTAAAAAGGCACAGAGAGGTTTATTAATACACCCGTACTAAATGGTGAACTTGAGCAGTGTCTATGGATTGAGACCTGGCTTTTCAATGACAGAATATGCTGCACCTTTTTTGTCCTTTATAGTTACCAAAGGTCTTGGTCTTTTCTTATATTTGTCTCTATTTTTTTTTTTTTAATGATAACTTAGGTCCCACAACTGCTGAAGCTCAATGACAGGTCTGCTTTGCAAAATGAGTTTGCAACATTTTAAAAGCAATATGGATTTTCACGTTTTGTACATTTTTTTTGCCTTATGACACTATATCCGATAAGATTTAATCTCTTGGAAAACATTACCAAGCAGTGTTAAGATGAAGAACCCATCATAGCTGGGGAAGAGCTTATCCACTGAAGCGTCCCTGAAAACAGACAGGCTTTCTTTAGAGCCTTGTGTAAAGGCACTTCCCATTTGAAAGAAGGAAATTAGTCATAAATATTGAGCCAAGAAAGTTTATCTGTTTCCTCTATAGCATTTTAATAAATAAAAAGTGAAAAGAAAAATCAATGCTTGCCTGTTTTCTAGTGCCAACTCTGGTTTATTTTATCATCTAATTAACATTTGACATACTACATAATGTCTCCTAGCAGACAGAATTCACTGGTGGCCTGAAGCAGTTCCACTGCTGTGAATTTTAGATCTCTTAAGCTGAGCTGTGTTGGACAAAGTAAATTCCAAAAATACCAAGGACTATTTTAATGGTCTAGAAGTCTTGATTACGTAGATTAATTTTATCCATTTAAGTACAACCAAAATTTGTGCCAGCCATTCTGAAAGTACTAGATGATTGTGAATGTCCAAAATCTCTGTTGTTAGTTTAACCCAGATTATTCACTCCTCTCAACATCTTTGTTGCATGAATTGTGGATGCACAGTTAGTGTGTCTACTTTTGTCCTTGTTTTCAACTAGTAGACTTATCATGATTCCATTTTTAATAATTCCCTTCCTAGTTTATGTCTCGTTTTGCAGCTCGGCATAGTTGGTTTATGGACATGTCTTAAACTCCTCCCATGTGCAAGGCTGGGCTGATGAGAAGATACATTGACCTCAGTTTGTTAATAGTACAAACTGTAGCCAGGTTAAACTGCATTGTGAAAGGCTATGGAAGCATAGAATGAATATTGATCAATTACACCTAAAAAGTCAAGCAAAACTTCAAAAAGCAGTTTGTGGGTTCAAGATAGGTGAGTGTTTGTTTATTTGTTTGTTTTTCTCTTACCTAGGAAATGAGTAAGTATGGGTGCCTTAGGAACAGAAGATACAAGGAATAATGTTACTCAAGGATTTCGTCCATTTGGTTAGCAAGTTTTTGTTAACTAGTAACTATATTCTAGAAAATGTTGTAGTCCTCTGCAATAGGAACTACATTGAGGAGTGAAACAGAGATCCTATTGTAGTGGAGCCTCAGTCCTACTTAGGACTGACAATAAATAATAGAGAAATAGTTAAATTTCTGAAAGGTTAAAAGTTTACATATGCTTTAGGAAAAGAACACGGGGCAGAGTAAGAAGAAATAGAAAGTGCTGGATGGGGGGAGAAGACTTCAATTTTAATAAGGTAAAGATGATAGAAGGCCAAAAATTAACAGTTAAGGCCAACAATTGAGTTAAAGCAAAGAATTAAAGTCTTTTATGATCAGAGTGGGTCGGAGAAATACTAGAGGAGGCTAGAAAGTAGATTGAGCATCTTACAAAGGCCTTTGAATACAAATAAAAATGACTGATTTTTATGCTGGGGAAACATGAAAGAATTTTGGAGAAAGTTGAAAAATTTGATTAGATTGCATTTTAATTTTTTTTTGTAGTGGGGGATTGAACTGGATTGCATTTTAGAACAATAAGCAGAAACATATTGTGGCTTCATGTTTCAGACAAGAGCAGGTAGTAAGTAATTTGGGTGAAGCTGGTGAGGATTCAACTAAAATTGGCAGGAAACAAATGGGATGGAGTCTTGAAACTTTCAGAGGTATGACTGACATGACTCAGATGAAATGGATGTGATTGGTAAAGGAGAAGGAGGAACAAAATCTAATTCCTAGATTTCTAACTTTGCTGACTTAAGAGAAAAAAATTATGCTGAAGTCATTGTGTTTAAGTGATCAGAGTGCCAATCATCAGATAATAACTTTTGTGACTAGAAATTACCTCGGATATATGGTAGGTGCCAAAAAATAAATCACCTTTCTTTTTATAGCCTTCTTTCTTTCCATTAGGACATTTTTCTTTATATAGTCTATGCTATATACATATATATATATATATATATATATATATATATATGTATATATAACTTCTGCAGATATGCATAGTATATGTACATACATGTAAAATCATAAATGCCCACTTAGTGTCCTTTTCCCAGTTTTGAGTAATTACTATTGTTTGATTATAAAATACTTCTCTTCCACTGATTTCTATGTGCCAATTAATCTGTAGTTCAAATGAATAATTAAGACAGAAGAAAAACCATAAAATTTATTCTTTGTTGTGCTTTCACATAATGACCTCAAACAAAATTTCTTTTTTTCCTTACGTGCTTCCTTACATTACTTGAAGAATATGTTATCAGACAAAGCATTGAAGATATCAAAGATTAACATTTGTCACCTGCCATTTGTTTCACTGATTTAAAAATTGTTCTATTGCATAAGGATGACCTATTTGCAAATTACTTAAAATTAATGCTAACAGAGGATGGTTTAGAAATAAACATTCCATGACTTTAGTAAACGTTACATATTATCTATCTATCTGCGAGCTATGTATATACTTAATGGTGGATATATTGTACCGTTGTATGTATACATACATGTAATGTTGTTGTGTTAGTGTGTACACATCCTCCTGGAGCTTAGAGGCTTCTAGATTTTTATTGATATACATTAACTATAAGCATTGTTCAGTATAAAAATTTTAGGTCTTCGCATCAATACTAAGCTTTATCCACAGCTACTTTAAACAATAAAAAACAAAGCAACACATAATATCTCTATGCTTGTAGAGCCACGTGTTATAGGAGTGTTTCCTGGTAGCAAACTGTCTGTCCTGACCTTGCCTATGTTTTCGTTACATTGAGTCAGCCTGGCTGTTAGCACAGTAGAAATAAATACAAGCTGGATGTGGTAGAGCACGCCTGTAATCCCAGCACTTGGGAGGCTGAGGCAAGAGGACTATAGCAAGTTTGAGACCAGCTTGGCTACAAAGTGAGCTCAAGACCAGCCTGAACTGCATAGTGAGACCGTATCCCAAAAGAGATAAAACAAAATAAATACAAAGACATCAGTTTAAGTTTCATTACAGGAGTAAGGGCATTAAAAGCTCAGATCAGTATTGCGATCATCAGATCATCAGATTGAGGGGTGACATTATTTTCTATTACCCAAAAACAATTGCCTGAGGGCTCCTTCTGGAGAAATGCTTCCATAAATATTCTGTTCACAATAAATGAGGAGCAACACATGCCTCAAAGTTGTGTTTGTCATTTCCGGGTTCTTTTCATGACAGCAGTGTAGCTTTCATTGGAAACCCTGAACTCTTATGATCAGACTAGTTTCCCTTGACCACAAAGCATAAAAAGCCTTTATGCAACCTTGGCCTCTGTGTCTGCCTGTGAGGCTCATTTCCCTGCTGCCTGTTGGGAGCATTAAGAAGGGTGTGTCTGTGAAGGCCAAGTGTCAGGCTGCCCACAGCAGGTTCTCAGCAAATGTGTCAGCTGTTTTTCAGAAATGAATGGCAAAGAATAGATACTCGCCATGTCAACAACAAAACTATCAGACAAGCTATTTAATGAAACCAGATCTTCAGTGTGTAAGCCCTGAGTTCATTGACAAATGCTAGAGGTAACCCTCTGACTATACCGCATCTTTTCCTGACCATGTCTACTAACACGTTAAAAATTTTTTAGAAAAATAAATGTACTCAAATCCCATGCCTTTGAACATTGTATCCCCAAGGATATATCTCTTTTTTTTTTATAATTGAGATTTCAGATAAATAGTTCTGAAAGAAAAAAGGTAGATATTCTGTAATTAATATCGCAGTTTGACTCTTTTAGAAATTCAACTGAATTAATAACTAGAAAAACAATTATTTCTCAAAACTAGAGTATGCTTACAGGCATTTGAAAACACATCTCTGCCCACATGGTGTGCTAAAGTCAGAGTTTACATAAGCTGCCTACCAACTCCTTGTTTTTGGCAAGATTAACCTTTTACAAAGGTGAGTGATAGCAGCTGTTTTCCCCTTCAGTCATTCAGCAACCTATCAACCCCGTCAAAGAATGTACTGGAGTTGACGGACCTTCAGTAGGCGATCATTCAGTATAAATTTGTCCTTTTATGTGTCCTGTTGGAAGTCAGTGCTTGTAAAATGGTGTTATTAAATGGTGTGTTTTTAATGAGGTCTGACAATTTCATATTCTAAGGGCACCCCCGTAGGTCCATGGAGACACATTACTGCAGTGTCACAAGGCAGAGCAGAAATCTGCTTCTCGTTATTTGGGCCACACACACACACACACACATACACACACACTCTCCAGAACTCTGGGCAAAATTCCTTTAAAAGCCAAACACAGCAAGTTTATGGTGCTTCAGCAAAGTTGCTGTGTACCTAATAAGCACCAGGAAACTTTACAAAGGGTGATGGTCATCTCGTGCCAAATTGGAACCTCAGTCAAAGGACAGATAGCCTCCATGCCACTTTATATTGAGGAATTGGCAACAGTGCCCTAGGCAATGGAAATATGGCTAATCCAAAGTTCAGGGACAAACATGTTAGACTCACACAGAAAAGGTTCCTAGAGACCTGCTGTGATAACAGCAGACTGAGGAGTCTTAGTGCCGCTTCAGTATGTGCTACTCACACATATTTTGGTATAACACTGCTGTTTCTTATTCCTGCCTGCCCACAAGGTTGTGGTCCATTGGGAAGCAGCACTAATTCAGCACCTTTCCAGTTTGCCCTTGAGAATCAGGTCGTGCTCTGCCTATGATAACCAACAGACAGTGCAAAGACTCAGGCATACGGGAGACCATAGCTTTCCCTGCAAGCCCACTTGCCTATTAAGAAAATGAATGACCACTCTGAGATGCATATTGTTTTGAATTACATACCCTTTTGTACAACCCAGTGATTATTTTATTCATATAATCGTTCATGAAGTACATTTCTTACAGTGTCTTTGTCTTACTGTGATGAAATATAAAACTGTGTGCAGTAATTGTACCGAGTCACCCACACTGGGTGGTGCAGTGGGCTACTTTTGCAACTCCTAAAGAATGAAAAGCACAAATCAAACTGCCAAACACCAGTGAGCAAAAGAAGGTTAACAGAACAAAACAGTAATTAGCTGAAAATGAGTACAAATAAACCTTCCTTTGCGTGGAGTACACCCTTACTTTGTTTGCAATAGCCAGCAAAGGAAACTGAGTGGGAATTCCCCATTGTGGCCAGAAGGAAAAGTTCCATGAAATATTAGAAAATCGTACCTCCATGCAAGGGAGGCTTGGGTGTCAACTCTGCGATGCCAACTGATGCAAGCTCTCCCTAGTCAGTACTGTTCAGTAGAAATAACGTATGACCACAGATAGAGTTACAAAGTTTGTTGGGGCTACCTTTAAAAACAAAAAACTAGTAACATTAATATTAGGAAAATAATTACGTAACCCAGTACTGTGTATTTTTGATACTACCATTTGAGCATACTTTTAAGATTAAAATTTGTTAATGAGATATTTTACCTTTTTGTTTGCTCAGACTGTCAAGTTGCATTTTACACATGTGCAAACTCCTAGTTTGGACCAGCTGTATTTCCCGTGCCTGATGGTCACACATGGCCAGGGGTAATGTCTATTGGTCTGTCTGTCCCCAAAGCAGAGCTTTCTTATTGAGAAAAAGCTCCTCTAGCCCTAAACTGCCTTGTGTTCTGTGGTAGACAGTGGGTAAACAGATGGAAAAATTATTCTGAAAACCACAAAATGATAGAATAATCTTGGAAACATTTTTTTTAACTAGACCTAGAAAAAGCAGCCTTATAAATGTTTGCCATTTCAACTTTTCTTTCTTGGAGAGCCTTCATTTTCATTTCCTGATGTGTTCCTGAATGCTTAGTTGAACTTTTTAAGTGTTAATTCTGTTTAGTTCTGTACTGAAATGTACTTCATGAATGATTATATGAATAAAATAATCACTGGGTTGTACAACTAAACTATCTTGAAAGCTTTACCAACTCCTGAGCTAGGGAAGATTTCAAATGTAGCTAACATTACTGAGGAACTTTTAATTTTACTTAATATTCGTTAAAATGAAAACTGAAGCTAGATTTGGTTATTAAGCAACTTTTGGGCTGAGGATTTAGCTCAGTGGCACAAGCGCCTGTCTGGCAAGCAAGCATGGGGTCATGAGTTTGATCCCCAGTACCAGAAAAACACACACACACACACACACACATACACACACAAAGTTTTAACTATATTAAGGAACATTGAGATAGGGGAATTGACTATATAAACTATAAAGTTTATGAAAACCAAATTCAAATCAAGTTCTTTCAGTGAAAATTTAGCACCTCAACTGAGATTGCTGAAAGTACAAAGCACAACCCTTGACTTCATAGATGATACTAGGAAAATATGTAAAATATTCCATCAATATATTCTTGTGTTGAATATATGCTGCAGAAATAATATTTTGAATTTACTGGGTTAAGAAAAATATGACTAATAATTTTGTTTTTCTTTTGTAATGGTATTTGAAATTTTAAAGTCATAGCTGTTCTTTATATTATTATTATCTTAGTCGATGCTGGCTTAGGTCCTTATACTCACCTAAGCTTTGTGTCTCAGAAGCTTGGTCCCAAAACCTGTAAATCATAACTTGTTTACAAGTGAAAAGTCACAGAACTTAATGCTGTGCATCATAGATAACAGTTGTCATCAGCGCTGGCGCACCTCTCCCTGTACATTGCTCTCTGACATATTTCCTATTGGGGGCATGGGTACAAGGAATAGAACTCATGACCTCATGATTGCCAGGTGGGAGTTCCACCGCTTAGCTAAATTCCCAGCCTCTGTATGACGTATTTCTGCCTTTGAACTTTTTGTTGTGGTTTTGTTTTTGTTCTTTTTTCATTTATTCACATTTTGAGTGATTAATCGTTCCTACCAATCCTATAAAAGACTTGAAATGTAGTAGGCCTTAAATTTGTAGAGTATTTTGAAATTAATAGTTTTAAATAGTATTATAAAAACACCAATTATTTTAGTTGGATTCTGTAGGCAGAGAGAAAGCGCATGGGTTGATTAGCTACTGGATTTGTTCTCATAAGTGATTTAGAGTTTGAAAGAACTGATCACTTGTGATATAATTCTCACAGGTCACTAGACTTAATATTATTTTAGATGCCCAAATGTTTTTGAGCCATGAAAGGGGTTTGTATATGTGATGGTAGTGATTGTCAGCATACCAGGGACTGATTTGGACTCTGCTGTGTTACTTTTCATAACCTATATCATTCCTTTGAAAGTATCCAGGCATAGCACCATATCTGCTTTTTACTAGCCTGAACTTGTCAGCTGTTGCTAGGAAACATAATGTAAAATAATTCTCCAAAGATAGTACTTATACTCCATAGTTAACATAATGTATATATACTTTTTAGAAGCTGATCAATTCAAACAGAACTCTTTAAACATCTACTCTGGGCTAAGGATGAGACAGAATGTCAACCATTTCCTTGAAACAACTGAAATTTATAGGAATCATCCAGGTTAACCCATGTGAGAAGTTTAAACATGAGAGCAAAGAACGATAATGGTAATATTTTTATAATAAATAATAATACTTAGAAGTCTGGATATCACAACGTAATCTTACTGTATTCCTATTTTCCAGGGGACCAATCAAGTTTAAAAGAGAAGAGCTGATCACATTCTAGAAAATACATATAGAATACTTAATGTATAGAATACTTAAAAAATCCAGAATGACAACAAACCATATTGTCAGGAAGGACAGAGAGGTATGAGACCCAGATTCTAGGTCTGACCTACTGTTGACAGTGCTGTAATGTGGGATGTGTTAAATCATATGAGCCTTGATATCCTTACATGTAAAGTGAGAATTAACAGACCTTGCCCTTCCCATCCTCCAGGCAAAGATGAAATAAGATAAATCCGGGAAAGATTTTTATGATCTTCCAGTGACCAGTAGAATGCAGGGCATACTTTTGAACTTATCTTCTAAACATCCTTTATGATGCATAATGTTCCTCTTCTTTCCTTACCTGCCTCATTGTAAATTGCATTTGGGGACAAACTGAGAAAGAAGAGTTAATGTTTTAGAAGAGCCTCAATATTTAGCTGTGCTATGTTAGTGGGACAAAAATTATCTTAACAATTATAAGAGAAAGAAAATACAAAGTTAGATTAGATTGCACTTAATTAGAAGACCTCTGAGGGTTGGGTTGTGAACTTAACACAGTCCTTTGGAAATCATTTTACACTTAACCTTACAGCTTGCATTTTAGTAGTAGCTTTTTCACTAGGGAAAGGAGACCCAGCTGGGATGAAACCCAAGGCCTTGCTTGACAAAACCAGGCCTGTTTTGCTTGCCACATGCTATGCCAGTTACTAAAATGAATGATTTTTTGCAAGAGAGAGTTTTTAGCCACACAGCTGAGCCTGGTGGTACACCCAACTCTCAAATCTGCCTTTCTGAAGACAAGGTTTGGGGTATTTGTGTGGTAGAGAATCAGGATGATTAAGACCAACAGGTAGCAAGAGATAAAGTGATCAGTAGTTTGCCCAAGCATGAACAAGCTTTTAGATGTTGCCAGCTAGCATGGGTACTTGCTATTAATAATCACAAAAATTAAAACTAACACACAAATGTAGAGAAAAACTCTTTAATTAGAAACACCAAGTTATAAGGAACTTAGTATGAGGAACTGATGAAGATCAGGCTGGACCTTAACAAAGGAGAGTAAGAAAAACAGGAGAATCTGAACTTTAGCTGCTGAAGAGGGCAGAAACTGATGAAGGGGGTCAGACTGATCCACCCACAAAGGCAGGCCAGCTTTCAGGAGTAGCTGGTGAGCTGCATCCATTTGATCATTGTCTCAGTCCTCACTTCACACATGTGGGATTCTTGTGGTTGGCGGTGGCTCTGCGTGTGCGAGGCTCAGCCATGTGTAGCTCTGCTAGACATCACATGTCCAGGACAATGTCTGCAGACTTCTGAGTGTAGCCAAATGTGGCTAAAATCTTTATCTTGGCGTTCTTAGCCTTGAAGAAAGATGAGGTTATGTAAATTCAGGGCTAATCAATCTTAATTTCCCAGTATTTAGACAGGCACTCCCTAAATCATTTATCTACCTAACCTAATCTAACCTAACCTAACCTATATAGAGAGCTGAGAAGAAATTCAACTGAATGTTTAGGTAGCAGGGGATACAATGTGAAAATCAAGGTTTATTTTGCTTTCAGTTACCTCTTGGGCATCAGTCAGCTCAAATGGAGTCATGGATTTTAACAAAAATGGCTTTAAGTCCCTGACAAGAAAACACGAATTGTGCCTTTAGTGAGTGAAAAGCTAAGGGCCCACAAGTCAGCCCAACTCTATCCTTCATACTGGTTTCTGTCAGTGGGATGCATGTTCAGAAAATAGCAGCATTAGCATCACCCGAGGGTACAGTTTCCAGCCTCATGCCATGAGAAGGTCACCTACCAGACGAGTGACAGCCCCAAATTAAGTCTGTGATTGCAGCAAAAATACCCTCACAGCTCTTGAACAGTAAGATAGGCGACTGTTATCATCATAACCATGGGTCAGAGGTGTTATCTATAGCAAAGCTAGTGGAAGACTAATACATGGCTCAGTTGCATGACCTTCTGAATTAGAGATTTTGAAAGCCAAGGGAGAGCACTGGAACTCAAAGGGAAGCTCAAGTACAAAGGCTTGGACAGGACAAAGGAGACAGGCCAGCTAATTATCAAAGTTAGGATTCTGTCAGCACATGGAGTTTCAGAGTCACAGAGGTTTTTTGATGCCTCTAAGGTCCCGGAGAGCTGCATTTGAGCTGTAGCAGATATGTGGTTACATTTGTAAACCCTTCTTTTGGTAAATGTGCAACCCATGATTGTGACCCATGGCATGAAGGCTGGGTTTTACACATATGCCAAGTGGCAATATCACAGTGATCAATACTCCAGCTCAGTCGCCACATCTTATTACATGTTGTTGTGAACTTCATGATGAAGTTTGTGTTTGATATTTCATTCTAAAAGCAGATTTAAGAATAGGAAGCAACCTCTAAAGTCTTAGAGGAGTACAGGAAAGAGAGGCAGAGGTTTTCTTTGTGTTATTGTTAGATCTGTAAGGCAGTTAGAGTTGTTCAAAAAGTTTAGAGTAAAGGCTACAGGGATTCATCTCTCAGAAAAAATTTTGGGTGAAACATAACCTATAAATTGGTCAGTGTTTTCACCACGTCAGCTGTATTTTATTAATAGAAAATAAGACTTACCCTGACTTTATTGACTAAAATGTTATAAACGTGTGCCTTTCTCCTTTGAAATTTGCTTGCCTTTTGTAATAGGACCAGAGAGTAAATTGGCAGCATCTGTGCTCCAGGATATTCCACAAACCAAATTTCATTTCTCTTCAAATGGAAGAAAAAAATGTATTATGTTGTATAATTTGGATGGAAAAAAAAACTGCTTCTGAGGAATTTCTTCAGTGGAGAAATCCTGGGGGGGAAGGACCTGGGGAACCGGGCAGCTAAACATTGGGTAACAAGGAAAATATTGCCTTGTAGATGATTGTCTGTGCTCAGGTCTCTAGAACTCATCCATCATCCAGACAACCTGGCTCTTCTTACTGCTCTTACCTCTTATATTGTTTATTCTTAATAAGTTTTCAATCTGTTGATATTTTTGGCTGTTTTGATATTTCAACACAGAGATAGTTTTTAACTCTATGTACATTAAATTTGATATGTGTTTGAAAAGAAAAATAAATATTAGTGGACATTTCAGTACATTTTGGTGTCAAGAAGAATACTTTTGAATAAGTATGAACCAGTGGAAAAAACATTATAACATAAAATATTCAGTGAGAGTGTGATTGTAGGAGCAGAGTATGGTATTACCTCTGTTAGAAAATTTTGCAAACTAGAGACTTCCAGGAAGATGCTAGAAGGATGAACAGCAGAGAAATAGTCTCTCTGAGACTTGGTGTCCAGGCACTGGAATATATCAATGTGAACATGAGAAGGAGGGAACCCGATCCCTGACACCCAAACAGAATTTGAAGTGAGAATTCAAACCCATGGGGAGAGTAAAGAGAGAGACCTCAAAAGCAGAAGCGGGTGGCAGACTGTGCTTTCTTCCTGAGCTCTGTATGGGAGGCACAATCAAGCCTGTAGATGCATGGTGTCAGGAGGCCTCCACAGAGGAATGGTCCAGTGGAGCAGAGCAGTGGATGCAGTGCACTGCAGTGGCGGATGAGTTATTCAGGTTCAGATGTACCCCAGGAAAGGACAATTGGCCAGGAAGCATCTTGGAGATGGGCCAGCTGAGCTCAGAAGTGGGAGCAGCTGCCTCTATCTAGCAACTGCCACTGTCAGGGTAAGGCTGCTGAGTTCAAGTCCACAGGAGATCAAGGAGCTGAGTTCTACCAGCAGGAGGCACACAGAATCATACTGAACATCACAGGTGCCAGCTTCACAGCCAGAATCCAGCCTGAATGACTGTGAAATTAAAGACTTAAGCTTGCAAGGATTATCCTTTACTCCACTGTAAAGCTACAGCTGGTTTGCTGGAACTAATGCACATGGACAGGGCTCTATCAGCCAGGGAGAGCAGAATGTACTTTGAAGTGGACATTTTTTTTCCTTTCCTTAACTTTTTTTTTTTTTTCTTGATTGTTTTGCCTTGATTTTATATGAGTATAAATGTCCTTTCTAGTTTTCTTTCTTGTTCTGCTCTTTATTTCTTCCTTTCCTCTTTCCCTTATGCTTTCTTTACCAGTTTCCCAAAGTTTATATAATCTTTCTTTGTCCTCCAGCCTTGGTTCTAATCTCTTTCTCTTCTTCTAGTTCTCTGTTTTACCCCCTAATCCTTTTTAAATTTTGTCCCTTGAGGGTAAAACCATATTGAGGGCATATTTACTGTATACCATTTTCTGGTTTGTGTTAGAGTCACAAATCTAGTTTATACAGTTAAACATTACAAATTAATAGTTAACACAGCTTGTCATTTTCTAGGCTGAGTTTGATGCTGTTGTTATTGCTGATTGTACTACTTAGACCAAGGTGACACAGTCATTCCAGTCAGTTGCTCTTTCTGGTATGCCATGACAGAGATTGCCTACCTATCATAAGCAATGCTACAGCCAGTGAGAAAGCACCAGGGACTGGGCCAAATAGGCAGCAGCTTCTCATCCCCAAAAAGTTGAAGAAATGGGATCTTGTAACAGAGTCAAAACTCAAAAGCTATCTGTACCTGGAAGACATCTCTGAGAAGTAGTGATTTACTAAGTGTTCTAAGTACTGGCAATAAAGCTACCTGTCATAAGTAACTTAAAAACATCAATGCAGGGATTAAACTGAAAAAAAAAATAGAAAATTAGAAGACTCTTAAGCCACTCACTTGGGTTCTCTGAAGTGGTGATAGCAGACGTAGCAAAGCTCTAGGAAATAAATGAGGCTCTAGAAAAAGTCAAATCAGAATTAATTTCTCAGATAACTACAAAGATGGTGACCTTAATAAAAGACATTGGAGAAGCTTAGGAAAATGATGGAAACCATGACACCCAGCGTAGGAAAGAAAGGGAATCCATGACACAGATTTAAGCAGATATCCAGGAGATTACAAATTCCATTGAAAGTATCTTCATCAGAATGAGCCAATATGAGGACAGAGTCTCAGATATAGAAGATAAGATTGGGATTAGCAATCATGAAAAGAAAGATTTCTTTAAAACAACAAGGGACCATGAGAAATCCAGTAGCTGGTAGATGATGCAAAGGAGAATAACATAAGATTGATTGGAATCAGTGGCAAAGTGAGAGGTACCACAAATGGCATAAAACTTGTTCACAGAGGTGAATGGCAGAAAACCTCCACATCATGAAAAAAGAATTTTATATGCGGAAAAGTAAGGCATCTTGAACTCCAGTAAACCATGATCAAAACAATTCTTCACAAAGTCATAGACAATATTCCAAAAATTCATCACAAAAACAAAAACTAAAAGCTGTTAGAGAAAAGAAAATAATTACCTATAAAGGAAAACTGAACAAAATTAGTCCTTCTCAATACAAACCCTCAAATCAAAGTGAGAGTTTCGAGTATTTCAAGCTCTAAAAAGAAACAAATTCCAACCCAGATTGATGTACCCTACAAACTATTTTTCCAAACTGTTGGAGAAATAAGAAACTTCCATGACAAAGAAAACCTGAAAAACATCCATGACCACCACACCAAGCCTACAAAATGTTCTGAACAATATTCTAGAATGAAATAATGAGAACTACAATGAACACCACCAGAATGAATCTACTATGCAAGACAAGTAATTAAATGGGAAAGGGAGAAACCAACAAGGAAACAACATGACAAGGATAAGTCGATGAATATCAGTTAAACTCCTCAATGTAAATAGCCTCAATATACCAATCAAAAGAAACAGATTGGCAGAGTGAATCAAGAAGCAAGATCCAACACCATACTGCATACTATAAATTCATATGATTCAAAAAAAATTCATAGACTGAAAGTGAACAGATGGAAAACAGTACTTCATGTGACAGAAACCCAGAAAAAAGCAGGAGTAGCTGTTCTATTTGCAGACAAATTAGATTCTGACACAAAATTAAGGGAGACAAAGAAGTTCATTACAGACTTGTTAAGGAAACAGTCAAAGAAGAGATAACAGTCGTAAATATATATACCCCATATACTAGCACAGACAGCTATATAGAATAAATCTTAATGGACATGAATAATCAAATAACCACTAATATAATTGTAATGGAGAACCTCATTACTCCACAGTCACAATTAGACAGATCAACTTGACAGAAATTCAAAAAAGAAATATCGGAACTAACCAAACTTTTGGACAGATAGACTTGGTAGATGTTTACAGAGTGTTCCACCCCATAACATCAGAGTACACATTCTTTTCAGCTGTACATGGGGTAGTCTCCAAAATGGATCATGTAGTAGTTCATAGAACATACTTAAGAAAATTCAAAGGAATTGAAATTATCCCATAGGCTTATTGTCAGACCATGGTACCATGAAATTAGAAATCAATAGCAAAAGAAACCCCCAAAACTTCATAAGCACATAGATATTAAACAACACCCTCCTGAACAACCAATGGATCATGGAGGAAATTAAAGAAGAAATTCAACAGCTTCTATAATTAAACAGTAATGCCAGTATAACATACTAGAACTATGGGGCACAATGAAAGCAGTATCATGAGAGAAATTGATAGTGGTGAATTCTCATATCAGAAAAACAGAGCGAGCTCAAATAGACAATCTAATGTTCAAGCTCAGGCTTCTAAACAAAACAAAACAAAACAAAACACCAGAATCTTGTACAAAGAAGAAAATTATAAAGATCAGAGCAGAAATTAATGCAGTTGAGTCAAAGAAAACAATACAAAGAATCAATGAATTGAAGTTTTTCTCACAAGATTAAATAAAATTGACAAACCCTTAGCTAATCTTGTCAAAAAAAGAAAAAAGACTGAAATTAAGGAATTTCAGAATGAAAAGAGTGAAATTATAACATCTCTTGCAGAAGTCCAAAAGATTATCAATACCTACTTCTACAGCCTTTATACTGATAAAGTGGAAAACAGAAGAAATGGACAGATTCATAGATACATATGAATTACCAAAGCTGAATCAAGAAGATATAAAAATTCTAAAGAAAGCAGTACCAATGATATTATAGATGTAATTAAAAACCTACCTACCAAGAAAAGCATGGGCCTTGATGAATTCACTGCTGAATTCTACAAGAAATTTAGAGAAGGAATAATGCTGCTACTTCTCAAACTCTTTAATGAAATTGGAAGTAATACTCCTAAATTAATTCCTGGAAGCAAGCATTAGCGTGATAACAAAATAAGAGAAAGACCCAACCAAAAGAGAGAACTATAAGCCAATTTCCATAATGAACATAGATACAAAAATCCTCAGTAAGATACTGGCAAATAAAATACAGCAAATAATCAAGAAGATTATACACCATGACCAAGAAGAGTTCGTCCCAAAGATGCAGGCATGGTTCAAATCAAGAAATGTAATATATCATATTAACAGACCCAAGGACATAAACCATGCAATCATCTCAATAAATGCAGAAAAAGCATTTGATAAAGTCCAACATGCATTCATGATAAAAAAACATACTAAAAATTGAAAAAATGTTCTTTATCTCAATCTGATAAAAGCCATCTATGGCAAACCAACAGCCAACATCATACTAAATGAACACAAACTAAAAGGATTTTAGTCTTTTAAAATCAGGACCGAGACAAAGATATCCACTGTCACCATTCTTACTCAGTATAGTTCTAGAAACATTAGTCAGAGTAATTACACAAGAAAAAGAAATAAAAGGAATAAGGATAGGAAAAAAAGGAAGCTAAATTATCATTATTTGCAGATGACATGATACTACATTGAAGGCCCCAAAAATTCCACAGAAAGACTTCTAGATTTAATGAACAAATTCATTAGCATAGTTGGATACAAAGTCAGCACTCAAAAATCAAGAGCATTCATGTACATATGTAACACTTACTGAGAGAGATATTAGGGAAATAACTTCTTTCACAATAGCATCAATGCAAATAAAATAACTAGGAATTAATCTAAAGTCGGAAGTAAGAGACCTTTACACTGGAAACCAGAACACTCTAAAAAAGGAGATTGAAAAAGATATCAGAAATAGACATCCTTTGTTCTTGGGTGTGAAGAAGCAATATAGTGAAAGTGGCCATACTGCCAAATTGTTATACAGATTTAATACAGTCTGATCAAAATACCAGTAGTATATCTCACAGAATTAGAGAAAACAATTCTAATGTTTTTTTAATATCATGTGTTTGTTTTTATACTACAGATTAGTACTGTGTGATAATGTTAAGCTTGAGACATTTCTAGCTAAATGGATGCACCTTGAGACCATACTCTTCAGTGAGATAAACTGGACACATGTTTAAATACCTCATTACTTTTCTGGTGTGAGAAAACAAAAGTATAAATAATGACCAAAATGTATAATAGATACTAAGAAATAGGAAAAAATTGTTCAAATGAGAAGGGGAACTAGGTGGGAGAGAAAGGAATAAGAAAAAGAATAGAAGTAAACAAACAAAAGTTTTGTAAATAAAGAGGGAAAAGAGGTTTCAGGGATGGGAGAGGATTGGGGGAAAGTAGAAGATATGTCATGTGCAGGTACAAATTTCCTGTGATAAATGTGATCATTATGCATAATTAAATGTACCAATAAAAGAAAGTTTAAGAAACTATATTATTTCAGTTGTTCTGTTTTATCTTCATTTTGCTATGTTAGACTGTGATAAAGAATGTGAGACTGCTTAGAAATATGGAAACACCAAATAAATAAGAAGAATTATTGAATTTGATAGGATAGGAAAACCCTCAAGGCAATGATGAAAATGAATTGATGGCAATAAAGTGTTTATTCATGGTGTATTCTGTTCCATTCACTGTAGTAAACACTTTTCAAGCAGGAACTCTCCTTAGCCTTCTTATTTTTGGAAACATCTTACAGATGAAGAAAAAGCAGTAGTACATGTCACAAATCACAGAGTGAAAGAAACAGAACCCATGTCTAAAATCCATGCATGGGCCTGTTTGGCTATGTTCTTTGTAAAAATCAGCTTGTGAAAGTATATACCGTTTTTATAGGGTGTCACAAATACAGCTTCAAAACTTTTAGCAGCCATGCCAAAACTGCAAGCACATTCACAGTGTCGGTAGGCTACAAATATTGGTCATTCTCAGGATAAAGTGGAAAACTCTACAGATGTGTCTGGAACTACCTCACTGCACCATATTGAATGTATTTTCTCTCTCTCACAAAATACTGTCGTTACTGTACTCAGCATTCTCCATGTGCTAGCATGAGACGATTCAGCATCAGGAGGATGAGGTGAAGTGAGGTGAATGACATAGGTGTAGTGAGGTTTGTGAGGCCACTAGTACTTCTTATTTGGACACAGCACTGTAACAACAGGACAGTGACTCTATTCAACGTAGCAGCTAAGTGACTAACAGGAAGACAGCAAAGTGACTAACAGGAAGACAGCAGAGTGTGTGCAAATGCAGTGGACAAAGATGATTCAAGCCCTAGGTTGGACAGAGCAAGGTGATTTGAGATGTCATCATACTACTCAGAATAGTGTGCAACTTAAAAATTTGTCCATGTCATAATTTCTGATTGCAGTTGACCATGGGTAATTGAAACCATGGAAATTGAAACCACAGTTCTTAAGACATCCAGTATGTTGAATCAGGGGTCTATTTTATTGAATTATACTGTAATTCAAATTATGTACCCATATCAAAAATGGATATAGCTCTTAAAATTATCCAAGACTCTGAACATCACCAATTTGGACAGTTCTGCGTAGCGAAACAAGATCTCATCTTCACTCTAGCAGGCACAAGAAGGCGGCTTGTGGAGGTGCAGTGGAGCCACCTATCAGTACCAGAACAGTAGTTGCAATTTGCCAGCTTAGTTTATAGCCAGCCCTTTGAACCTTAGACCAGTAGTGGCAATCCTATGGCATGCATGCTGCAGCGGGCTCTTTGTTATCATTGAAAGCTCTAAGAGATTCGCCACCACTGTGACTGTGGACCATAGTGGCCCATAGGCCAGGGGGTGCTTCAGAAAGTTCCACATCATTGGTAAGCAGGGTGACACATTAGACCAGGAATGGGAAGGTGTGTCAATTTGTTATTCTGACACTTTTTCTAAAGAATTTGCCCAACATGGCTTGCTTTCCCTAAGAGGGTAAGATTTAGTGCTGAATGTGGTAGTGGACACCTGTAATTCCAGCATTCTGGGAGGCCGAGGCAAGAGGATGCAAGTTGAGCAACTTGATAAGAACTTATGTAAGATTACAAAATAAAGGGCCTTGGGTTTAATTCCCCATGCTTCCCCGAGCATGGAAGGGTAAGAACTCAGTCAGCCCAAGTCCAGAGGCTGAAGCTAAACTGTCCCTTAAAAAAGGAGTGACTTAGCATCAGTTTGCTTCAAATGAGGCCCCAGAGAGGCATGAGCAGCTGTGGTTGTTACTCCACAAGCAAATCCCTGAATATCTCATGGCACTTTTTATAACTAAACAATAAACTACCTTGGCATTGTTTCAGAAGGCACTTTATTTCGAAAATTTTCTTTTCTCTCTCTCTCTTTTGTAACTAACAAGAGAGAAGCAAATCTGCTTTTTTATCATCTGTATTAATCACTATCAAAATATGCAGCTCTTGGTTTAATTCGGATACTAATTTACTTAGTTTGATTCCACCACTTAGAATGAAATATTGTCACTGAAGCAACAATGTGAAAGGATGCTGTTGTAAAGGACCTTTGAGTTATAAAAGCACCACTTGTTTCGCCAAATAATTAATCTGATGTTCAATGAATCTCCCACTGCCCAGAAACCTCTGTAAGCCTGAGATGTGACATTTTGTGTTTGCGGATACTTGATTTAATGATGCCTCTGCTGGTTGATCAGTAAAAAATGATAGCTCAGCCAGTCAAGACCAGCACAGTTTGCATCTGGTTTGTGTAATGGTAAATCTCGGGTGCTAGCTGCCTTCCAGAAACTCTCCCTAAAAACTCAAGTATTGTGAGCAATAATCAGTTCATTAAAAAATGAAACCACTGAAAGCTGTTTTCGATGATTGAAGATGCTTGCTGGGGCTCCCTTGTCCAGTCCACCAGCTGGCAAAGATTTGCCTGTGTTTATAATCCCAGCAGGTGACACGTACACAGACTACAATGTGAATGGCGCCCCCTGGAGTTGTGTGAGGTGATAGTACTGCATTTCATGTGGTTCAGTTTTTACCATTTCACAGTATTACATTATTTAACATGTGCAGCCTTCCTTGCCTATATACTCCATCAGACCTTTTTCATTTTCTTGATTTTCATATTTCGAAGCCCCAAAGGGACAAATGGTCTAGAAAAAATGTTTTTAACTTATTCACTGATTTGAATGAATGTTCAAATATATTATGTGAAGCCAGAGACTTTAGCTTTAAGAAGTTTGTTTTTTGTTTTCAGAAGTAGGAACTTTACAAAAATACTATTTATTAAAGTTGGCAGATCAGCTCAGGTATCATGCTGTAATATTTAGGCATCTTCTGGATGCAAGTGAAAGAGGCCCAAATAAAAAAGGCTTAGGTCAAAAGAGATGAAAATGAATTTACTGTCTCATCAAATAGAAAGTTTCAGAGTTAGATTCATCTGGCTACAGTCACAGTCAGATCCATTGACCCAAATGATGACCTTGATACATTCTAGTCACGTCTCTGACCAACCTTCCTCCTTCCATGTGGCTTGATGTGAACTTGCGCTTCCATCTCACATCAGCACAGGCCCTAAGTCTCACATGGGACTTCCAGCCATTCCTTTGGGCCAGCATCTTCTCACCCTGACCAAAAAACCCAGATTTCATTTTAAGTACACGGCCTTTGAGGATGTCGCCTGTATCCTAAGCTTGTACCATAGGATGAGTCACACATTCATCCTAAACCAATAATGGCAGCTAGAGGCTGTGAGGTCTGGAGGGGAGGGAAGAGGATCTGGAACCACACAGCCCAAGGTCTTGAAGACATTTCTGTGACAAAAGAAAAATAGATAGCCAGTGCGGGAGGTGGTGGGGTGCAAACATGTTTCCACTACCTGGTGCCCCATTTAGCAGCAGTAAAACTGCTAGCTCAGAAAGGGTATAGTGTTGACCTTGTGGGTTTAAGGCACTGGATCCAGTATGTTTTTTTCTATAGTTCATTCATTCCTGGGAGGGATCAGGTTTGTAGGTAATTAACATTAGGAGAGTTGTTTGTTTGTTTGTTTGTTTCTTTTAGACTTTTAGCATGGTCCTTTGAGAATATTTTAAGGGCCAGAAGTGGTGAACAAGTAAACTGATCATGAGAATAATTTTTAAGTACTTGATTTTTTAGAATTCAACTTGGTTTTGTTTTCCAATTTATGAAAAACAGAAGTGTGAGGCCGGAGATGACACAGGCACTTGTCTGAGAAGCAGGAGGTCATAAGTTTGATTTCTGATACCAAATAAATAAATAAATGCAGAGGCGTAATCTTTCTGTCAGATGCCTGGGTAGATCCCCAGGGAATGAGTATGGTTTCAACAAAACAACCAAACTCGATGACTGCTTGTTTCTCTGCACTCTTGATTACTGAGAGAACCTGCTTGGCTGAGATTTGGATGTGGGACTGGTTTGGGTGAGTGTGTGTGCACTTGGACCTGGGGACTCTGTCTTAGAAAATCCCAGGCACGCGGCCTGCCACAGCCCAAGCTGCACAGAAGGCTCTTACCCCAATGCTGTGAGGTTCCACATGCACATCTGCACAGAGCAGCCTGCCCTTGCTGACCAACTTTTACTTAGTTTTGTTTACTTGTAATTCATTTTTTGTGGCAGTCTATCTTGAAGGAATGAAAAGGATAATGACTTTACAAGAACTTGAGTTGAACCCGAGAGAGGAAGAGGGAGTTAAGGGACCTGCCCTGAAATCAACCTGCTTATTAAAGTAGACTTGAGGAAAAACAGAGCATGAAAACAACAAATCAGCCTGACTTGAGAGGAGTGGATAAAATAGTCCCTGCAGGAGGAAATGTGTAACCAAATCCAGTAGTTTATCACATCTTCAGGAAACCTTGAAATGACCCTATGAATTTATATTGTTTCCAAAAGACATGTGAGCCAGAGGATCTTCTCCTGTCCCGCTGTGAACCTTGAAATCAATCTATTGCTCTTTCAAACTTTGGAAAAATGATATGCTGCTAATGTCAGTGAACTAGGGGCACTTGCAGAATGTGTTTTCACTTCTTGAGTTTACTGAAGCAGAAGGCAGAAAGAACGTGCTTGTGCAAAGACCTGTCCTTTCCAGACCTCAGTGCATTGCTGATGGAAAGCCTCCTTAACGTGAGAGAGCTGTGTTAGTCTTTCTTTCTGCAGATCTTTTGCTTCCTCTGTACAGGCAGTGATGGTGAACTCTGATTTCTTCTTGAAGCTTTGATAAAGCAAGGGAAGGAAAATGGAGCCTGTTCAAAGAAACAAACTTCCTATAACAAAAGAGGCAGACGATGCATCCTTAGTGCCTGCATCTGGCCTCAAATTATGCTCCTCTGCCTCAGTTTACATTAGTGCATAATTACTGCTCCATGTAACATTCTGAAGAAGCACACTGTAGGTGGATGAAATGCAAGTTAATTATTCAAGCTCATGAGTAGCAGGGAAAGATGATTAAATCATACATTTGAATTGCACAGTTCAACTTGGAACCTTTTCCTTGTGCTCTTTTGTTAAGTTGTCTGTTTTAGTCTTTTATTTTTTGATAGTAATTTTAACAATGCTAATACCATTTTGTGTGGAACACTGAATAATTTTCACATTGATTATATATTTTGTGAGCCGTTTGTGTCTTATTGTCCCATATATGGGACAATGATTTGCTAATTTCTTTTAACTTTCAAAATAGCTTGAATAGGCAATGAGAATCAATTTTTGTAAATATTTGGTTGAATTAGAAAGTATTGCAAATAAAAGGAAATGACACATACTATTGTGATTTCTGAACAGACTAGTACATGTAGTATATAGTGGTTGGGGTGTAATTTGGTGGTGGTGCACTTGCTTAGCTAGTGTGTACAAGACCCTGAGCTCAATTCCTAGCTCACAAAACAAATAATTACAAAAGCCAAACATGTATAAACTTATGTATGCAAAAGATAGCATGTATGTGTTTTTTCATTTTGACCTGTAAAGAATAGTTATTGGTGTCTCCATGACAAATCCTACACTGTTAAGTGATAGGCAAAGGAAATTTCTTCTGTTTCTTAACTGTATAAATCTCAACAAGTTAATTGACTTTCCTGTTGATCTTTTCATCTTCAGAATGAGGATAGTGATATTACTCATGGTGTTATTGTACAGTTTAAATGAAGAAATATAGTCCTTAGAGGGGCGCCTGATATTTGTGGTTGTTTTAATGCTGCTGCTGAGCAAAGCTCTATATGAGAATTGTCCTCTTAAGTAAATTTTCTGGTTGTGGGAACAACATCCTGTATAAAGCAGTCAGGCTACAAAACCAAAAATACTTAGGTTCCTTTTGTAGCCCATCCATTAAGCCTATGGATAATCTTGGAAAACACACACAAACTTTCAAAACTCGTTCACATCTGTGAAAATCAGTTTTAAAAAGTCACATGCCCCAGCATAGCTGAGAAAGGAGCAGATGATATTAATAAATAATATAGAAAAAACTTCTTTATAGAAACAGTGACTCTATCTCTTCTTAAAATAATGTAAGTAATAATCATTGAACTGAGAAAACCCTTGTCTGGCTTTAAGTGAGTGGCCGAGGAGCTCATTACTAAATTCCATTTCACATTTTATCTTAGAGACAAACACCATTGACCAAAAAGGAAGTTCCGCACCTAACCTGTAAATATTTAATCGAACAAATGCATTGTTTTCTGTTTCTTTGTAGAACACAGAAATAGGTCTAAAATAATTGGCAATTTAGCAAGTTTCCTTTTTAAAGCAACAGAGAAAATACTTAAACCAAATTTTCAAAATTAATTCCTTATCTCCATCAATTTTCACTTTTGTCTTCACCTAAATTAGGGATAGTAAAATAATGCTTAATTTTGAGATCCAATATGATTCTTCAGAGAAACTTACCAAGCATGAGTTCCACTATACCAGTTCATTCTTTTTTCACTTTCAGATGCTGAATTTAATTAGACCTCGAGAAAGCTACCTCCAAATATGAGTTCTTAAAATTTTAAGTATCTATAAATAATAACAGAATCCTTAAAACTTCATGTTTACCTATAAACATCTAGAAATAAGGATTTCATGGCTGCTGTGGCATTTGTCATATTTTGAAGTCTGGCTCTTATCTGAAGCATTGAGGTAGATTTAGGTCTTGAGAGATTTTTATCTCATAAAAATAACTCACCTCTTTCAACTTCATGTAAAGATGGCAGACTGGATTGAAATGACAGAAAATGCCTAGAGGGGAACATTGAATGAATAACTTTGAAGGAAACTATTTTCACCAAAGACTTGTCCAGATTTAATTAGTTATGGAGGTTAAAGGGAGGGAGAAAGGCCAGGAGCCCGCAGGGGTTGCAGGAGTAATGTGTCAAGGAGAAGCAAGGCCTCACGTGGAGAAGGAAGTGTTGCTGCTGGAAGCTTTAATAATTTGGTGACCTAGTGTCAAGCGTTGTGATTTCCAGTGGCAGGGAAGGTAAAAATGTGAAACATTAACCAGTCCTATCTTTTACTGGGATCCTTCATCTCTTACAGTGTACTGGGTATATTATCTTCAAAACAGTACATTTTCGAACAATTTCATTTGTTCCATCAGAAAGGATAAAATGTGAAGATCATGGCTCATAACACTGTCATTCAACAAGCAGAATTAATCCTTCCCTTGAAGAGTTGTATATGAAACCATGACTTTACAAAAGGCTACATAGATCTAGAATGCAACAACCAGAACTAACGATAGCAATGACATTATCAGTAAGGATTGTGATGAGTGTTTGTTTTTATTATAAAACATCTGGAGAAATTCAAGTATCATTTAAATATTACCAGATCTATAAATCTGTAGCAATATTTTCTCTTAAGACACTGGTTAGCTTGTACTAAACTTTGTAGGGAAATAGTTGGCACAATAGTGGGCTTGTGATAGCAACCACTTGCTTGTAAGTGATAGTTCCAAGGAGGCAGAGAATCTACTATATAGGGTAGTAGCCAAAGTATAAACAATGTGGTAAGTGCCAGCTCATTTGTATGTTTTATATGCTATACGTATATTCAGATACATTTACAATATACATTTACATTTCTCATGTAGAGTTTTAGCTACTAAAATACTTTAGTATTGTGATTTTATTACTGAGTTACAATTAGTAACATACAAATAAGTTAGTAAGTAAATTAGAAGCTCAAATTGTGATAGAATAATATGCAAAATTCATACTAGGAAGAATTTGAATCATGCTGACCGGCATGGATTTATTCTTTCAGAAGGGAGTTAACCAGAGGAATGACAGTAAAATCTTGCCTTTAGATAGGAAGTAAAGGAGACTAGTAAGAGGTATTGAAAATGTTCTGGCAAAAAATGATAATAGCAGTGGAATCAGCAAAAAGACATATTCAGGATTGATGTAGATCATACAGTGTAGAATACTTATTGAATTTTTATGCTGGAAATAAGGGCAAGGAAATAGCTAGAGATAAGAGTTCGGATTTTGAACAATCTCTAGGAGTTTTAAGGTTTTATGATTTTGAAAGTTTTTTGTTCATGAACTCTCATATGGATTTACACAGTACTGTTTTTTCCATTTGTTTTAGGAATAAATCATTTCCCTAAGTTGAAGGAATAAACATACTATCATCACAGAGTTTCTAATTTGCATGAAATTGCAGTTTTTAATGATTATATCTTATATCTTTTAAAATATATTTTAAAGCATTTGGTTCCATTGATTGTAAGTATATTTGGTGTCTTAAGAACACTTAACAACACAGACCAATATTTTCATTTTCTTTTTTTTTTTTTTTTTTTTGTCTTTTTCCTTTTTATTGGTACCAGGGATTGAACTCACGACTGCCTGCTTTACAAGGCAGGCGCTTAAATCCCCAGCCCTAATATTTTCATTTTCAACAGATTCTTTCTCCTTGTTTTTCCAATATTATGAATTTAATTCTTATTCTTCAGTGATATTTGTTGTTTTCACTATTTTAGCTTAGCATACTGATATCTGATACTTGGTATCAGTTTTCTTTATTTATAAAACATGAATTCTTTTTCAAGAAACAACTCGTGCGGTTTTGCTTAAAAAATTGGTATATTGATCAGTGTGTTGTTGACACTTTAAGTTTTTTGTTTTGTCATTTTACATATAGTTGACAATGACCATAGTAGTTAAAATGTTTATGAAGTATTGATAGAGATAGGTATACATTATATTTAAAGAATTTAACTTACCATAATATATAATCTATGTAGATAGTAATTTTCTTCATAGATCTTGAAGCAAGAAATCAATTTTAGATATGTTGACTTTAATTAAGATAAAGTTGTAGAAGCTCCTATGACCATGGTAGTTCTGGCTTGCATTAAAAATGATTGAGAATCTCAAACCGCATTACCAATTTTTATAGCTAACCAGCAAGAAATGATTTAATTTAGGAAGATGAAGGGTAGCTTTTTTTTTTTTTTTAAATAGCATTGAGATAGCCATTGAAGACTCAATTTGGATTAAGGCACTATGTGAAGAGTAACTGTAAGAATGTGGGAAAAATTTTATGTGCCATGTTTATGTAGTACAGGATCATCAAATTTGGCTTTGATGAGGTGGTGGTAAGTAAATCAGAAGTGAGATAAATATGGGTACGTGATTGTGGAATATTGAAAATTTCAAACATTGCTTGTTTCAGTTCTCTGTTATTTTGGTAATGTTAGTACTAAGTGTTATAGTTTGGATGAAATGGAAAGTCCAGGGCAAGTCATGTAAATATTAAGGCCTTGCAATAATTCAAACAAAAATGCCAGCAGTGAAAGTGATCTTATAGTCAGAAATGGAAGCAGAGTTGAAAAGGAAAGCTAGTTTTAGAGGGAAGGTGAGTTCATCTGATAGATGCTATAAAACTTTGGAGTTTATAGGAGGGGAAAGTAAATAATTTAGTAAACAAGCTCTCAGGATATAATGATAGACAAAAAGATGATGTCGAAGTGTTCTTGGAAGTATCAGCTTGAGATTGGTGATCATGAATTATTTTTGTCTGGGAGATATCTTGAGCTGAAATCTAGGAACCAGGAAGGAAAGGGAAATGTCCTGCTTAACAGAATGAAGGGTAAAAGGCAGGTGTTTGTGGTGGATACAGATAGAAATCGCAGGCTTCCTATTTCTAACATGATGGCAAGGACAGTTGGCTCTGAAATGAGACAGAGGCCAGCAGCCACTAGATAGAGTGGTGTTTGGTTACAGCCTCGGTCACTGCAAAGGCATTGGGTTAAGAAGCAAGGGAGATGAGTGGAAGGTTGTTTGACATGATCTGATCATTGATGCCACTGTTAGGATGCGATGCCTGGGGGTCAGATGGAAGGAGAAACCTTGGTATCTAACTGTACTCAGGTCCCAAAGAAGACAGAGAGGTCAAAAATAGCATGGGAAGCAATGCGTGGTCCCCAAGAGAGGAGGGTGTTCCCAAGGAGAAGGTAGTCCAGTGAAGCCTAATGTCAAGGGGGCTGTGAGGAAGAAGCGGCATCAGGATCAGAGGTGTCGTCTCCCACTTTTCAGCTTTAGATCTGACACTGGTAATTTAGCAAGGAAACACATTTAGTCCTAGTCTGTTCACCTCTCACGATAGATGGCACTAACATTTGCATAGAAAACAGGTATGCTATGTTCAATGCTGGAACTGGATCTGTATTTTCAACATTTAAGATTCACCTTTTTTATTATGAATATTCCCATTTTATTTTCACAAGAAGATTTCTAAACTTCAGGCTTTCCTTTGTTAGACTAGTTCCTGTATAAGACTGGCTTATTGTATGAAAGCCTTTTAAAAACAATACAAATTGAAAGAGAAAAAAAGACTATGCCAAGTGTGAGTAGATTTCAGTTATGCAGAAATGAATAGAGTAACTACTGTCCTTTATCCTCTGAACTTGTGACCAATAGAGAATAAATGTGAACAAAGTGAGCAACCTGCTGAGAGAGAGAACAGTAAGGACTCGTGTCCAGGAGACGCCTTCCCAGGAGAGGGATTTTTCCTGGTATCCAGTGATCAAGGTTACTTGAGAGCTGGGATAGAGGTGCAGGGAGGGTCTGATGGTGTCAGTGTGGTCAGACTGCATTTACCAGTGATTAAATTGAAACCTAGTCTGAGTGTTATTCAAAGTATCTTGATTTCTGCTTCAAAGGCCTTTCAGCTAATTGAATGGAGCATATTCAGATTATCTAGAACAATAACCTGTACGTAAAGTCACTAATTGTAGACTTAACCACAATCATACTACCGTCACAACAGCATCTAGATCAGTGATTGAATCAGGTTGATTGAATACTTGGGCACTATACTATGGCCATGTTTGAAACATGCAAGTGACCATCAGAGAGTTTTCTAGGAACGTGAACCTGTGTCATGTGACTCTGTTATACTACTGAATGTTCAACATCTTTGTTATAACCTTCTATGCTATGAATCATTGTTACCACCTATCTAGGAAAGATCAGCCCCAAGTTTATGTTGTCTTACTTGTCAGTAATTGTTAATTTTTGTAAAAGATTTCTCCATGATATTTTTATTCAAGTCTCTGAGGGTTACAGCATGTATAATTATCCATCAATAGGGAATAAGAAAATGGTAGTACTTTTCCATCATTCATTATGTAAAGCTCTGCATATTTCTGACATCCTAAAATTAAGCACTATAAAGTGAAAATTAAATACTAATGGACTATAAATTATATTTACAGAATAATAGGCTACTTACTATTATAAATTCAAATTATTGAAAATTTAATACTGTCTTTCATTATTACTTTTTATAAGCAAAAGACTGCCTTGAAAGGGAAAGTATAGCTTCATCCATAACCAGGAGAGTTCTAACATGTAGAAGGTGACCAACTAATACTGATTTTCAAACAAATAGAGAAAAGATAGTGAACTACGTTAGTTTAGAGGTCACAGAGATGAGGAAATCAGGGTAATGGAAAATTAAAGAAAGTGAGATAAAGCCAAGAGAATTAAATAAAAGCTCTATAGTCGCAGCTAACATGATCTGTCAACACAGGTTTTAACAGAGACATATCATAACTTTAAGAGTCAGATTTATTTGGGAAGATTAAATTTAGTAAAGGAACCTATTAGATTATTTTAGGCTGAAATAATAGGTTGCCTGTGAGAATTAATTTTTCTCTTAATTTAAATAAAATCTCAATAAAATTACAGGAAAAAAATGGAAATCATCTATAATGTAGGATTTGAAAATCAAAGCAACCCCTCTGAAAGCCTTTGCTTCCCCCAGAAGTACTGTCTGTGAGGACCAGCATCTGTGATGTACCTTGTGTTGCCTGTGTCACGTGATTCTCTCTCAATTAAGATGACATAAATTTATGTCAAAATTACCCATAACTTGCCTTACTTACTTAGAAAACAATGGATGCTCTTGTAGATCAACAAGTATAATTCTGCCTCCTTTTTTTTGTTGTTGTTGGCCAGCCTCCTCTTGATCAGATGTTTCAGAAATTATTTAAGCCTACTTTAATAGATGATCTGATCGCAGTTTCATTCAAATAATCTCAACAGCCTTTTATTTTGATATTATGTATTTTAAATAATGTCACAGTGACCATATCATACAGCACCAAAAATGTTTTACATTAATTCTATGAAATGGTTTCTAAAAAGTGAAATATCCTATTTGGAGTGGGCAGAGTTTGAATTATTATATTGTCAAATTGTTTGTCCTGTGGTATCCTTAGAATTCTGGACTCTATACAAATTAACATTTTAATTTCTCATCACTTAATATTTTTAATTAATTTGTGGGGCATCTTGCTTTATGTTACATTTATTAAATTACTAGAAGAAAAGAATAAAATGATTTTGAAGATATTTCTGTAAATTAAAGTGGCAGAAATAGAAAAGGTATGCAGGAGAATAGGAGGGTTCTACAACAGTAGAATTCAGAGATCATGAAGGCTTAAACTGGAGCAGAGAGTGGTACCTCTGTTTCAAAGATACCTGCATGTCAATTGCCATGTTAACTTTAGATCACTACTAGTAACACTGAGGCATGTTTAGCAAGCATTGCTTTAAAAGTAAAAGAAAAGGAGAGATTTTGTTCTTTTGAAGTTAGAATTCATTCAATACTTCTAAATTTGCAACACATTGAAGGCATTATGTATTCAGCTACTTGAATTTAAATGATGAATCCTGTAATATGTTTCTTGAAATATCAACCATAGTTTTTGTTCTTTTGAAGAATATTTTAATCAAAATATTAAAAATAAGCTGGAGTCTCATTCAAATACTTAATTCCAGCTGCCTTTTGTTGTAATATATCATGAATTATCTCTCTGATGGATGGGTAGCCAAATGGAGATAAAATTAGCTTGTAGTCATTCATTTTAAATTGCTCTTGAATCATTTGAAAGTAAATTCCATTTCAAAAGAATATGCTTCAAGTCTCAGACAAAGAGATAATGGTCCTATTTTTATGATATAAGCAATAATATTTTAAGTCTTATGATTCAGAAATGTAGAAACTTATGTATTAAATTCATGAAAATTAAGGCTTGATATATAGCAATAAAACTAGCTTCCTAGATTGATGTTCATAACATAATATTTTCTTGTCAAGAATTACATACAATGAAAGCCTATAAAAATAATACATGGTGCAAAGCTTTCTTTTCTTGTATAAAAATGAAAAAGCAAATGCCTGTAGGAGATAAGAGAAAAGGAAATACTGAGATTTACTGATATCAAGATTAAAAATGGTACTACTGTTGGAATGTCATTGTTGAGTAATAGTGGGAAGCAGAAAATTAAGACAAACGTTGGAAGAAAAATGAGTAACAATGCTACATCTAAATCAGAAAAGACAATTATAACTTGAAATTAATACTGAAGTCAGTGTACAGAAAAAAAACTATTTTAGAAATTCTACCTTGTTAATTTGAATGAACTACTTGTAGAAAACCTTTTTAGCAATTTTGTCATTCAGTTCATTTAGCCCAAATAGCAAAATGCAGTCGCTATCAGCAGGGAAGTTAAGCATTTTTATAAAATATAACAATTTAAGATAATTGTAATACGGTGCTAGAAATAAATTCACCATCTGAAGTTGTTGTTCACAAATTGAGTTCCTATTATCACTGTTATCACCGCTTCAGATATTTATATTAAGAAATAAAGTGATAAGAAGACACATTCACTGATCTCCCTGTGGAAAAAAGCCAAAATTGTTCTTTTATAGCTTCAAGCTTTGCAGCATGACTTTAATAATATCAGAAGAGTGGTTTACATGTAAAACGGTAGTCTATCCAATCAAAGTAGACACTCAAATATTCTTATCTCCATGCACTAAATGGTCCTCTAGCGGCCCTGGAGATGTTGTGTCTGGGTGGCAGGGGTGGGCCCTGGATGAGCCCTGGAGTGTAGCCTAGGGAGAGACCAGGCACAGATAAAGTCACCCATCTTCTCCTGCACACTGCTCCAAATACGCTTGCTTAGAGAATGGGTGGGAGCTGAGTTTCTCAGCCTGAAAACAACATGATTACATTCAATCACAATAAAAATATGGGAAGCACCATATATGGTCTGAAATGGATGTCTACTGATTTCACTTGTCAGACTTTTTATAAAGTGATATGCTTAGTTTCCTGACATGACAGACAGGGCTCACTTTGTGGCTAGGTGACCTATGTTGTCGCAAGGGACTAGGACTTCATTTTAATTTATGTTGTCCCCATTTCAAAATTATTAATACATTTTTAATGAGTCTCTGAAATTTCGTTTTGCACAGGCCCACATAAGTTTTATGACCACTCTTGTTTGTGGATATAACTACAGTTATTTCCAATTTGTAAATGATTTTAAGGCACTATAAACTCCAAGATACCTCATGAATAGTCTACAAATGATAAAAATTGCTATCGTTAAGATTAATATTAATGCTTTTGCAAGGTTTTTGTTAACTTTTTAAAATAGGCCTTGTACTATACTAGATTTAGGAAAATGAAAAACAACACAGGGCCTACCTTCAGAGAGTTTTCGCTCTAGTGTTAAATGTTTGTTATGTACTTCTGGTTTTTAGAAAGTTAGTAAGAGTTGCATGAAACTGTTTCCTGCAGTTAAATTCCTCCTTTTATTTTAGAAACAAATACATGGTCCAGAGCATATAGATACCCATATGGAGTACATGACATTTTCAATGGATCATTGTTTTCCTCATTAAATATACACAGATACAGTAGAAAAGAAAACTTACAGGTAAAATTTCTAAAATGCCACTTGGTGAAAATTATTGCCAGTGTGTGGCATTTTCATAGAGAGGAACTGAATAAAGTGTTGTCTTAGCATGCCACAGTGGGGAGTTCTCTTCATTGTGGGAAGAGTTTTCAGATCATGTGTAGCAAGTGGAGAAGACAAGGATTTCACAACATCCCATAAGCCCACTAATAACCAGTCCATCTGGATTCCATTATGTTTATTCCACTACACATATGTGCTAATTTCAGGTCTTGAATTTTCTTTGCAAACATCATGTCAATTGTACTAGAATTGATATGCCATATTAATATGACATCTTCTAGGCCATAACCTGGAATTTACTGTCTGACTATTACTAAGAAATGCTAATGAACTACTGTGCTATTCTTGGTTAAATTAGCTCTCTAGAGAAATATTAGAGGAAGAGTTCCTCAGAAACTAGAATGGCAGGTATACAAACACTAGACCTAGCACACAAAGAAAACACAATTCCTTTTTTATTAGTTCATCGCAACTAAATGAAATAGTGAATTTCTTTGTGACAAATGTATGCATACTTTAAAGCATTATAGTTTCATTTGAGTTATTAATAGGTATCTTGAAAAATCAATAACATGTGAAGCCTAAAATCACAGGTTTATCTTTGTATGTAGTGATCATTTTTGGTTAAAACTTAAATACAAAGTTAGCTTGCTCATACATTTTAAAATATATTATTAGATCACTAGTTTTACCCCAGTACTTAATAGAGTCCCTTTTGATTTGAAAGTATATGCATAACTTGCTCATCTCTCATATAGTTTACAATAAAATAATCAGACTACAAGTCTGATATGCAAGTCAAGGTAGTCAATGTTTAGTAACTTTATGAACTCTTTCCATAGGATGTGAAATTATACATACTTGGGCTGTATTACTAAATAAAACACGTGGTGCCTTTTTGTCATACTTTTTAAAGGAACAGAAACAAATTTCACTTCATGGCTGAAAATAAAGCTTTTCATACTTTGCATGTTGAAATAAATATATAGTTATTAAGCACATTCACATTTTTGTGCATAGAATCATACACCACAATAGAAGTCTAGTTTGCCATTTCATTTGGCTTCATGAGTGGTAATAATTAAATGCAGTAGATGATCTTCTGTGGAAGATGGGCCTTATGTTTTACGGAGCTTTATTGATCATCAGCATTACCTATCATCGCATAGAATACTAAGTGCTTTAGAAGAAAAAAAGATTGGAGAAGGCCTTCAAGCATTAGTTATGTTGTGATGAATCTGTCAGTAGTTCAGTTCCTCTGCCTTTTACCTTCCTGAGCTGTGTTTACTTAAGCAGTCCAGAGTGTTCTTGCATGTTGACCAAAAGAACTGAAATTGGTAGCAACAAGGTTATGCTTTAGGAAGCTGTCAGTTTGTGTCCTTGTTGTTCAGCAGTGGAAAAAGCTAAAAATAATATCCTTCCAGAAGAAAGCGAATTAAGGAGGTAAAGTGAGGGCGGGGGAGGAAACCAGTTGCAGGAGACACTACTTTCATGCCAACGTTTCATGAAAACTACTTAGGCCCATGGATGCAAGTGAAACCACTTTTTACTATGAAACAGATTAGCAGATGCTGAATGCCATTACTATTAGATAGTCATTCTGTGACCTAGATGGGAAAGGTCCTGGCCAGGTTTCTTAGTGGACAGATGTCCACTTCACCAATGTCTTCCAAAGTGGGCCAACTACTGAATGAGTAATGAAATAAGTTTCAGCAGCATTAAGTACCGATTCTGTACCTTTACAACTGAATATGTTTATGTGCTTTTAAGGAACTTGTAAGTTTTAAATTCAACCTGCGATTTTTAACCCTGAATATTAGCATATATATGAAATTAATAATGGTTGTATTTTCTCTATCCCTTATAGGAAAATAATTATCATGTTTACTTTTTTAATAATGTATTTGAAAGGATCTTCTCTTGACTTCTGTAAAACTGGTATTAGTTTTACAAAAAGGGATGTGTACAATTTTTTTAATTTGGAATCATACAACATCCAAGTTTAAAATATACAAGTATGCATATCTCAAATAATTTTTAGGTTAGGGTTATTCAGTTGACTTGGAATGTCATAATCAAAGCAGTATACATATTAATTTTGTGTGCTGGGAAATGATTATGTGGTTCTTTGTGATAATCTTCAGTAACAGTCTAATGAGAATAGGTTTGTTAGTTATATGACGTTGTGTGGCATTTTAATGTAGTTTCAAAACTAAACCAAATAGCCTGGAAGCTTAGTCCTACTATGACTCTAGAATTGATTGACTCAATGTTGTTGTATTTGTATTTCCAGTGCTTAGAATGATTCTGGACTTAATAAATATATCTTTTTGCTGAATGAATGTTTCACACTGTGCCAACTTTTGATGAGATCTTTAATTTGCTTTTCTAGTACTTTTAAGGTTTACCAATGAACCTCATACTTTTCAAACAAATTTATCTAATGCTATTTCTTTTTTCAGCTTTTAAGAATGAATATATTTTAAGAAGTGCATTAATTATTACAGAGGTCACAGTTTTTGTGTAAGACAGACCTGAGTTTTTATTCCTGTTTTACTATTGGCTACCTGTGATTTTTGAACAACTTATTCTCCCTGCTGTTGAGTTTCACATGTGCAGAAATGAGAATAGTAATGATCTAGACCCTTAGTTGATCAACTAAGAAGTACACCTAACACAAGACAGACATTCAAGTCACTTAATTAAAGGATTATTTTAAAATCAATTGCAAGTTATTATGTTCTGACTATTTTTTCACTTTCTTCTTGTTTACCAGATGATGACTTTTTTCATGAACTTCCGGAAACGTTTCCATCGGACCCACCTGAACCTCTGCCACATTTCCTTATTGAGCCTGAAGAAGCTTACATTGTGAAAAATAAGCCTGTGAACCTGTATTGTAAAGCCAGCCCAGCCACCCAGATATACTTCAAGTGCAACAGTGAGTGGGTGCATCAGAAGGATCACATCGTGGATGAGAGAGTGGATGAAACCTCTGGTGAGTCTTCTGTGGTAGTCAGATTGAAGTTGAAGCGTCACTGTTTCCTTCTGCCTGTTGTCATACTGCTGTTTCAGTTAATGACACTGAAATAGCATTATTACCCTTGGGCAAAAAGATTTTAGTTAGGATTTGGTGGTCTCAATCCATGCATTGCAAAGTGAAACATAATACATAAATCTTGACTTGATTTCTGCTGGACTACCTGAAATGAAAACATCATTTGTGCTTAACAAGATAAAAAATGTGAAGGGATAGACTAATCTCAACATGTTAAGTGTCCAGGTGAAAGACATCCTTGAATTTATCTTGGATGGTTGTCAGTTGTAAATATCCTGAGATCTTGGGAGCATGTTCAACTAAGAATAAATTTTGCTTATTGACTTTACTGCCAAGTGTTAACCTATTTACATTGCACATATATTTCTTAAAGAATTTGTAAATTTTGTAGATTGAAAATATCCTGTATTCTTAGCCTACATACACAAATGAATCCTAGCTTTCTACCTCTCATCTGGCGTTGATTTGAGTGCTGGAGGAGTGTATGAGATCCGAGAGCAGGAAACGGGCTCAGGCAGGTCTCTATGTGGTTCCGTCTCGGTCACTGATACCATCATAATGAGAACTTCTGATTTCATTATTTCTGTAAATAATAATAAAATATTAAGGTAAATAAAGTGATGTAGATTTTTTTAATAACCTTTGGGGAGTATACTGATGGTACAGGATACTTTCTGGGTAACAGTTTATTGTAAGACAGTAGTAGTTCTCTTTAATTGGAAAGCTATAGTGTATGATTTTTTAAGTTTTTCTTCCATCAGGGAGGGGAATATTCAGATATCTTCCAGGTCAAGGACTTTATAAGACATGTATTTTAAGTATTACTACTTTAGTCATGAAAATTTCCAAGCTAGTTTCTTTTTTAGTGTTTTTATTAGTATATGTTTGTGATGCATAATGAATATATTCATCAGTGGTTCACATAGATATCCCATCTTGATCCGCTTTTACTTGCCCTTCTCCAAGTGTTGGATTAACCAAAGCTGAGCACAGTTCAGCTCTGTAAAGGCAATTTACCTTCATTCTCTCTAGCAACATATATACTGTATTGAGGAGATGGAAAATAAGTAGAATAGACCATGAGAGAACTTAGAAAAGGCAACTTACATGGAACATATATTTATATAACATAGATAGTCCTGAAATATCAGGTGGCAATCCTGCATAATTGCTTGTCAATTTAGGAATCAATATGTTCATTTCATGTAAGCTGCTGACTGCAGAAATATCAGGGTAAGTGTCCAATGGTAAGGTAGCTTTCTTCAGGGAATTGATCTACCTCTTGGTCTAATTACTCTGAGAATAACTCCACCAGATGTCTTCGAAATCTCAAGTGAGTTGAGTTTTGTTTATTTCCACTCATTTATTTGTAAAAATTTCAAAAGCATACGTGTTTAATGGTCCGAAGAGAAAGAAAGATATCCTGAAAGCTAAAATGAGAGTCACGACGTTGTCAGATTTCCCTTTACCAAGTAATGAGAATGCCAGTATTGAGAAATTACCAATTAAAAACACAACTGTGATGTTCAGCACTTCTGCCAGCCTAAGGCTGTGTTGCTAACACACACACACACACACACACACACACACACACACACACACACACTCCACAGATTTTCTTTCCGTAAAACATTTTTTTCTATACTTCTACACAAAAGTAATCAATATTTCACACACTAATCATTGAAAATACCTTTTAAGAGTTACTGCAAACTAAAATATGGAAGGAAGTAAGGTTAGATTTGGGAGACCCAGGGATGCTTGGTTCTCTGCAGGTGCAGCGATGGAGTCAAGCACAATATAGTTATCATCCTTTTTCATTCTCACCTGAAATTTTACAATTAAACTAGCAAATATGAACACCCTAATATTTATATGCTATGTACATGTAAATGCTTTATCCACACAGGAGAAGGCCAAAAATGTCCACGGATGCTAACATTATTTGGTATTGTTTTAACCTATTAACTCATGTTCTTAGAAAACACAAATAATTTACAAGTTAAATATTATGATGCGAGTGGGATGTCATTATGAATGATATATTGTATACTTGTATATTTCTGCAAAATAATTGCAGTCTCAAAGGGAAAACATACAAAATTATGAAGAATATAGACAAGTCACTGAAGAAAATCAGTGTAAGATAGCCAATTCAAATTAAAATACAATACATGATGTCACTTTAATATCAATTTAAAGAAAATATATAGATGCAGAATTTTAAACAGAAAAAAAAAGTCAGGATCTGTGTGTGTGCATGTGTGCACAGGATCTTACACACACTAGGCAAGCACTCTCCCACTGAGGTAGGTCATTCCCAACTTTACAAAGAAAACTTTTAAATTGTACTTTTAAACAAGCCAATGTAAAAACTAAAACCACTGCTTGAGTATATAGAAAAATGTGTATTGGTCTTGAATATAAAGGGTGAACAGTTTTAAAATGTCTGCTATTTATAAATGAGTTGTTAAGGTCATCAACTTTTGTGAGAAAATAGTAATGAACGAATCCTGAAACAGTAATAAAGAAACCTCGCTCTTCATAAATGTGTTGTAGAGCTACAGAAGCTAAAGGAATTTGATCTCAGCAGAGGACAAAACACGTGTATTAATGGCTTAATAGAGATTAGATGAAAAGACTTGAGTGCCTTAAGGCTTTCAGAAAGTGATAACAATAAAGTTTTCCACAATATAGGAAAAAGCTAATGCATTTTCTGAGCTGAGACAAGGTAGACAGAAAGACTAAGACAGAGTGAAGGAATGGAGCTTTAAATCTATCTCTTTCGTTAAATAAGTCGCAGGAGTTAGGATTTAAAGTCATCATCACCAGGAGAAAATTTGGGTAATTTGTTGACCTATGAGTTGGTTTCAATGACAAGCTAACCCTTTTAAATAAGACACAAAATCTAGCTGACTTACAGAGAAACATTATTAAATTTGAATATCTGAAGGAAGAATGTTACAAACAGAGCTAAGGAACAGACTTAAAAATAACTGGTTTCAACATCTGTGCACAGGTATTTGTCTAAGGAAATATCACTTTCTGAAAGCCTTAAGGCACTCAAGTCTTTTTTTCTAATCTCTATTAAGCCATTAATACACGTGTTTTGTCCTCTGCTGAGATCAAATTCCTTTAGCTTCTGTAGCTCTACAACTTAATATATAAATACCTTTAACCTGTATTTAGGAAAATGAAGAGCAGCCCAATAGAAAATTGAACAGTGTTTGAACACAGAGATATAGAAAAAGGCATATTTTGTTGGTGGAGGTATAAATTGATACACACTTTCTGAAGGCCAATTTGAAAGATATAGACAGATGGATACAGACATAGATATATAGTGTGTATGTGCTTCAGCAGTTCACTGTACTAACAAATGTCTGGAAGCTGATGACCACCAGTGTGAGCACCTCTTGTAGAGGCTGAAGGGAACTTGTATTAATCTTACAATTTCTTAATAAATTTAATTTTACAATATTTAGAGAACTTTTTCTTCTCCTGGTGTATACATTTTTGGCATGCTCTCTCACTCCATATATGTATGTATATATTTTTTTCCTCACTAAATAATTTTCATACTATAACTTATCTAAAAATAAAAGTTCATGTGGCCGAGGATTTAGCTCAGCGACATAAGCACCTGCCGTGCAAGCAGGTAGTTGTGAGTTCGATCCCCGGTACCAATAAAAAGGAAAAAGACAAAAAAAAAAAAAAAAAGTTCAAATGCACACAAGGACTTGGTGGCTAGTTGTCTGCCACCCCTGTTGGAGTCTTCCCCAAGCACCATCCATCCTGAGATGGAGCACTATAGCTTTTCCAGTCACTGATGTTGCTCCATGTGTGAAGCTTTGGAAATATCTCTTAGACAAAATTTTTCAGGAAAAACAAAGTTTAAAAATATGCTGTATGGCATAGTCCCATTGTTCCAGGAAAGAAAATACACATATGTTTGTATATGCATTGAAATTTTCTGGAGAAATATGCACCAAGAAGTTGACAGTTTAGAGCCCTGGTTGATATAGAGACACTTTTATTGCTGGATTTCTTTTTTGATCTCATAAATGTATTGTTTTTGTAATAAATAATGAAACCTGAAAAAAACCCATACCACTTTATTGTATCTCTTTGGTGCTATCATAAATCGTCAGTCTGGATGGATTTTTTGGAGAAATTTGTAGATCTTTTGTATTAGAGTGCTTTGCTTTCCTGTGAGATCAGAGTCATTGTGAATGAAACTGAAATAGGGTCATTTGTTTTGATTTTTGTTTTCCATACATGGATTCATCTGCAGCTTTTGCTTCAGCTATCCACTTAACACAGGGTGGCCCTAGTAATGTTGGGGCCTTGGTAGTATTTATAGCAAGAAATATTAAAACACATTAAGTCTTGAAGTATATTACAAGTCAGCAGAATTATTTTGCAGTTAAAAAATCAAAACTGGTTCTCAGATGTCAGGACAGACAAAAGTTGTTGCAAGATAGTTGATTTCTTTCTTACAATGGTTCTTTGAGATCTTTTTAGTGTCAATAAGGCAGATTCTTTTGCAACTAAGAATAATAAATCATATTCATTAAAATCTCACCTATAGTCATAATGAAAAACATTAAAAGTGAAAAAAAGATCTTTTAAAAATTCATCTTTTTAAACTATGAAGCACTAAACAGGCCCTCTTCCTTAGAGGTATGAAATAAATGATTATTTGTATTCATCAAACACTGTTATACTATTGATCATAATGAAATACACTGATTAAAGAACAGTTGTAGCAGTTGCTGTATACCTTTCTGTCATTTAAGTTGCATTTGCATTTCTTATGTGTGTAATATAAGAGAAAGAAAGGGGGAGGTGGCATATATTGGATGGTTTAGAAATTTTCAATACTTGAAAGCTCTTGATTTGCTAATATAGTAAGATACACCCATGTTTCCTTAAAAATTCCTTAGCAATCTAGATCTGCTCAAAATCTTACAGTTACATTTTCCAGAAAAAATTCTGACTCTGCAGCTTTCTCCCTATTTACTTGAAGTCTGTTCAACTCTCGTTTCCATGGCACCTAAGATCCGTCATCTCAAAGCAAATATTTTTTCCTCTATGAAGAAGCAAGGGGAGTTTAGAAAGCCAAGGTTATTTTGAGATGTTAATAATCCCTGAGATTTTCTCCTTTCACCTTTAATTATTCTTGAATTAGAAGAAAATGTCAACAAGACCGCAACAATGCAAAGTGTTCCAAGCTTTGTGCTGAACACCTTCCATGTATTTTGTCCTATAGGCATCACAGCATCATCATTAAAGCTTATGAGAGTCTTGGATTTCTCCTTTCATAAAGGAAGAAACAGGGTCAGCAAGAAAAGAGAACCAGTGTGCCCCAAATCACATATGAGATGCTGCCACCCCTTGGTTTGGGACCTGTGCACAACGACTCCCTGAATTCGGCCATGGCTGCTGAACACACGAGTTAGGCACATGAAAAAAATGACTATCTTTCTCATCCAGGAGGAGAAAGTCTGGTTCTAAATCCAGCTGACTGTTTCTTCCACTGTTTCATTTGCCTTTCTTGCCAGTTGCAGTTTTCTACATGAGCCTTGGTACATCTGTAATGCAGTGGGTTAGCCTCGTGCATAGGATCAGGTTACTTTCATTCTTGAAGTTTTTTCATATTTGGCCATTTGGTAAAATGTGGATCTGGGTAGGAAAAAAATAAAGCAAAACTGATGATGAAGAGAAATTATTACTGGGGACAGATTTAAGTGAGTTGTTTTTAGTTACCCAGGCTGTGTAACCTTCCCACGTGAATCGTGCTCACATTGAAACTTTTTCTCTTCTTACCTATCAGACTTTGATACTACTTCTTTCCATTATGATTCCAAAAATTGAAATTTCAGCTTTGCCCTTCATTCTAGAAATCAGAATGTCAGCAGGGACTGCCAATTTTTCCTCAAACTGTCCTCTGTTTTAATTTTTGCTTCTACTCCCTGGGTAAAGATGCTTATTATGTATCTCCTAATGTATTTGAGTGGCACCATATGTCTACTTAACATTAATCTTGTCCTCACCAGTCCACTCTCCAGATGGTTATAGACCTAGTACTGGTCATTCTACTTCTTAACAAGCTATAATGGCCTCTGTTTGTCCACAAAATAAATGGCATGCTTCTCCAGAGACTTTTCAAAGTCTTGAGAAGAGTAGTTTCTCATCCAGCTTGCTCGCCTTCCATCTCTTCTCTACCACATGCCCCATGTGATGGACACATTGGCTTTTCCTCAGCTGTGTTCCCAGAAAGAAGTACTAAGGTCTTCTGAGCTTTTAATAGATGTTATTTTGAAAACAAGCAAACCAACAAAACCTTGTGGACTTACTAAAACACTACAATAGGGCTGGGGATTTAGCTCAGTGGTGTAAGCACCTGCCTGGCAAGTGCAAGGTTAGGAGTTTGATCCCCAGTACCTCCAAACAAACAAATAAACCACTACAATAATGATATTCCCCTTTTGGAGCAAGGAATACAGTTATCTTACCATAGATTGGGTAGCTTCTATCCAGAGAAGTGAATTGCTCACAGATTTCACCTTGAGAAGTCAAAGGCCTGCCAGGGGCTGCTTCACAAAAACAGTGCCTTGCTGACATGTCCTCATGTGGCGGAGGCATTTGTAAGGACAGTAAGTCTGTGGGTGAGGGCCAGTCCATGACCTATCACTTCCAAAGGTCTTATTAACCTCCTAATGTCAGCACCCGTGTCATTTCAACATAGATGCAAGTTTTAAGAACGCTCCACTGTAGGCAAATCTACGTCACTGTTAGGCAACTGAACTTTTTTTCACAAAAACTTTGTTAAAATATGATGAGACCTTACTGTTGTACCAGGAAATGACTTAGAAAAGAAAATCATGCATTTTCAAGGGAAATTAGGGAGGATTTGTATAAATTTTATTGAAAGATGCAAACACTTTTCATTATAATTTTGTGTCTTAGAATCCTAGACATTTTAATATATGAGAAACATGACAGTTTAGTTAAACGTAAAGAACTGCTGGCATGCTTGTTATTAAAATGAGTGTGACCAGTTTTCTGTTATCTTGACTTAGTGGGCCTACTTATGTCATGTGGAACCTTACAAAAATCAGTCTGGCCACAATCTAGCCTCTCATTAATCTTTAACACTTGAAAGAGATGGTGACCATGCTCCATTTCCAGTTTATCTTTCCTCTTCAGTCTGAGCCTGAGAAGCTAGAAAGTAAGTTACTTGGAATCTGAAGCTTTTCCCTCTCCCTTCCTCTCCTCTCACCTCCTCTCCCATTCCCTTCTCTTTCCTTACCTCCTTTCTTTCCAGGACAGGGAATTAAACCTAGAACCTTCTCACTGAGATGTATCCCAAGCCTTTTTATTATTATTTTTTTTAAATTTTGAAGCAAGGTCTTACTAAGTCTCTAAGTTGCTCAATTTGGTCTTGAACTTTGATCTTCCTGCCTCAGCTTCTCAGAGTGCTGGATTTTACAGACATGCACCACCACACCAGGTGATTCTGAGTGTACACTTACCTTTATCAGTCACTTCACGAGTACTCCATATATTTGTACTGGATGAATTACCGTTGTACTGACTTTCCTCATCCTGCTTCTGTCCAAATCCTATTCATTCTTTCTTTATGAAAAAAAAGGAAACAAAAATTCATAACAAAATATTAAGAAAATAACAGTAGTTAATACACAGTGTATCATTATCTTCAAAATAGTTACTCAAAGTATGACATAGACCAAAAAGATGCTTGCAAAGAATAAACAGATGATAACACAAAATTTTCTCTTCAGTGGACTAAGATAAACATTTCTAAATAAATAGCTCAAATATTGTATGTGAATTTTTCTATGAAACCTGAAGTAATAAGTAAGCATATCCTTGTTCCTTCTATTTGTATTTCCACTTTGATTATACCCATTTGTGTTAGTTATATATCTGTATTAGGTTAATCAACATGAGAGTATCAATCTCCATCTGTTTGAGATGCAAAATTATTTCTTATAAATTTACATGATCAATTTATGAGTTATTTATATATTATCTATATATAGATATACATATTAAACCTTTTCATCTAGATTAGAATAACATGATATGATTTAAATTTTGTTCTGAAATATGTAATACAAGGCTTTAAGCTCAGGAAATGATTGGTAAAAGTTTACTTTGTCATAGCTAAATTTTAGTAATTAATATTTAGTGAGGTGTATCGATAGGTGTTTATTTGGACTATAGTGTGAATAGGTGATTGAGGGTTTCCTAAAGATAGGTTAATCTTGTGTAAGGAGAGCCATTTTACACATTTAGTATACACATGCTACCATTTGTTATTTTCCATATAACAGTCATCGAGCTCAGCTGTCGTTAGTAGAGTGAACATTTTCTAAAATTATGTGAGTTTAGTTAAAATTTTAGTAAATGATGCATACAATTTTGAAACTTTGACTTCATTCCATAATTTCTTATTTAAGTCAGAGGGTATGCTCTTTGCAAATGTGGAGGCTTTTATTTTAATACAATTATCTGCCAGTGAAGATAAATGATTCTGGAATGTAAGTCAATTATTTATTTGATTTCTTTCTCAGCGGAATTTGTTTCAATAGTAGGAACTAACAATTTTTCTTTTCAGTATCATGCTGGCCTCAGAGCTGAGTTAATAAAAATAGAAAATTGATAAGGATCCATGTAATACACGAAGCCAATTTGATACTTCACAAGAGAGTAGTTGCCATAGAGTCGTAACAGACTATCAGTTCTCCTGAATTATATGTTTTTGCTTATTCTTCGTTAGTGTTCACAATTGAGTCATCCTTATTTCACATTGACTTTATGTCTTTAAACACCTGGGTTAACATGGCCCGCATAATCTCAGCCACAGTTATAATAAAACGTAGTTAGGTCAGTACTCGAGCTTGCATTTTAGTTGCTGCTTTTATTTCCTATCATGAAGGGAGAATTCAGCCTGCTGATGGATTTGGGCTAACTTGCCATTTATAAATTTGGTTTGTAAATTTCTGTTCTTGTCCTAACTTACAAACTACTGAATTCTTGAAATATTTTACGTTATAAATTTGGATTTTTTTTTTTTTTTGCTTCTAAATTGTTGCATTATTAAGTCTTTATTTTTTGTTTATTGACCTTTGGTAGTTTGTTTGCTAATAGCTATGTTAAAGACCTTACACATGTGCCAAAAAACCCTTACTCCATCACACTTGTAGAGTATGCAGTTTTTGTTTGATTATCTCTCATGGAAAACATATTTAATGTTTGGATTATATATTGTATGGAAAATTTTAATAGCATGTATTGAACAGATGTGACCTAAAACTGATTGTAAAATAAAGGCAAGAAAATCTTAAACCTTTCAGTGCAATTTTAGCTGTTACAGTTTATTAAGGGAAAACAGAAACTTTCTAAAATTATGTACAGTGACAGTCTAGATGTGATGAGCACAAAAGAACCCTCCCCTCCCAGTTCATGTTTAGGGAAAGGTTATTTGTAACAGATTACTCCTCTTTTTCTTACAGCTAAGATGAAAGCATTGATTAATAACAATTCAATCAAAAATGCATATAAATAGATATGTAAGTACATACATATTTGTGCGTTAGCTGTGTTTCTTCAAATTCAGAATAAGAGAAAATCAAGTCCTACCCACCCAGAGGCAAACACAAAGACTGCAGTAAGAAGCAGGTGTCCACGGACATTCTTCATCAAGATGACTTGCTACCCAAACAGGGCATTTCAGAGTAACAAGAGTGATTGTGTTGCTATGGCAATTTTGCCATGTGCCCAGCAACCAGGCATATGCTGCAGCTGAGAGTTCTGAAATGCCCACTTCAAAGGGGCAGCAGCACAGTTGTTAAAGCTGGAATGTATTTGTTTAATCTAACCTTTGGATAAAATAATAGAGTTTATGAGGTATCTCTGGTACTTTATCATCATAAGAAAGAACATATTTAACAGAAGTTTGAACTCCAGTGTGAAACATTTAGCATCACATTTAAGGAAGTCTTAAGAAATGATTTCAGGGTTGGCTTCTTAAAGAGCTTAGCTTTTTCTCCTCTAGTTTATATAGTTTTTGATACCTGAACCTTTTGTGCTACATATAAACAAATATGAATGATGATTATTAAGATAATAACCCAGGCAGTTGTTCTTTTATATTCTGTGATATCACAAATTGTTACCCATTCCATTTGAGTTTCAGTCTCACTAAATCATAGTACCTACCATTTTCTCAATAATTTGCTCAAAATCTGAGTGCTGTTTTCTGTCTACTTACCTAAGACTTTTTGACATCTTTAAAGATATAATAGAACATTGTTTTAGTTTTAAAGTTCCATATCCAGTGAATAGTGAAAGCTGAGCAGAGATGTTTAGCCTCTTCTGTCCCATTCTTTTCTCCAATATAGCATCAGTCCTAAGTCATCCCTTTGCTTAGGCATCTCAGATGCCTGTTGAGAAATCTGCTCTTGCCAGAGCCTCTGAAAATGCATTTGGAGATACAGAACCAGCATGGACCACATGAGAGGTTCATTTAGCCAATTATCAGAGTATTTGGCAAAAAAGCAAGCACAGCATATAGGAAGCATAATATCTACCAATGAAAACCAATTCAGATTAGAGAAGTGTTGGCCTCATTCCTAATTTCATCAAAGGTTTAACGTGATTATAAAACTGCATTCTGAAAGAAATTTCCCAGAACACAAAGGCAAGAGCTACAATGACTGTCTGGGCAGGAGCTGTCAACCCTAGCTGCCCTTGACAATCACCAGGGATGCTGTTTGTAAACGCCTATGTCCTGGTCCAACCCTCAAGATAATGATTTAATGAGGCACAGAGCATAGACTGTTCCTTTGTTGATTTTTTGTTTGCTTTAAATTTTCTAGTAGTGCTAATATACAACCAGGCATGATGCTGTAAAAGTATGGCACAGAGGCAATATGTAGGTTTTCTGTTACAGAACTATGTTCCAGGTGCTTGCCTTGGTGCTGCAGGTAGAGACAACCAAGGTCTGATAACTGTGCTGAGGGAGACCCCAATCTAAAGGGAGAAGTGATAAAGCACTTGCTTTAACATTTGCTTGCATTTTTCTCCCTTTTGGAGAATAAAGAAATTGGTAGTTCTGTGGTAGAGAATTACAACGTAAGGAGCCCTTCCTTTCTGCAATATCCTGTCCCTTGTCTCTGCCTATTAAACTTCGAGGACTGAGGGAGCACAGCCTCCTGAGGAAGGTAAGGAGAACTCAGCTTGAGTGAATTAAAGTTTAGCTGAAAAAAACCCTAGGGACTGTGCTGTCCAAGCCAATTATAGGAAAGACAGTGAATGAACGACATTCCTCTCTTCATAGCCATGGCTGGGATGGTCTTAGACAGTGATGCCCTCTGTGGGAGATGACACTGGTGATTGAGACGCTGTCTGTGAAACAAGAAAAATCATGCGGCAGGTGCTTTTCCTCACATTTATGTGCTCTGCCTGAAACTTGAGACCATACTTTCAAGGTGCAGACAGATAGTAAATGCCCTTGGTTACCATATCCATCTTTTAGGCCCATTGCACTAAACTAGCACAGATTTGGTGGCTTTAGACCACAGGAATTCATTTTCTTAAAGTTTCAGAAATCTAGCAGAGTCACACCCCCTGCTACCAAGACTGGATGGATCCCTCTTGTTTTTCAGCTTTCAGGTAGCTGCCTCTGCATTCCTGGGCTTGCCATATCACCAAAACCTCCACCATCCTTTCACACCACTTTCCTTTCTTTCTGTATTGGTGCATGCTAGCAGTATATAATGATTTTATTAATGGTAGAGAGGTTTTACATGTACATACTGCGTGTACCAACTCTGTTCCAGCTTTGCCTCTCTTCTCCCTCCACCTCTCAGTCTCCTTCAGCTTCCCAAACTTTACTTCTGCAAAGTCCTTTTTGCCAAACAGGGTAACACCAGCCCTAAGTGTTCAGACATAGGCACATCTTTTGTTGGTGGAGGGGCACAGCCTTTGCTTTGGATCACCAGTACTGTACTCATTCACAAAGTCACTTGGTAGAAAGTGCGGTAAGGAAAAAATGACATAGATAATGAATAGCAATGGTTAAAACTACAGGCATTTCCCTGGCTTGCTTTAGTCCTCTGGTAAGAAGTTCTACGTTAACTATAAATGTAGCAGGCAGCAAAAGCCTTCCCTGGTGTTCTTAAAGCCGCCCCCAATCTGCCGTGTTGCACTCTGAGCCAGAGACAGGAAAAGAACTGTGCACTCTCATTGCTCTGTGTAGAGCTCACTTCCTTTATGCCAGCCGTTCTTGCCAATCTCAGCAGTGTAACAGCCCTGTCATGGCACAGGGACCTGAAAACTCTGATGGCCTTGTGTCTCATATACATCCCCCCCATACACACACACACACACACACATTTTTTTTTTGCTTAGCCTAGTGACACAATGGGAATGTAAACACATTGTTAATGCAGTGCTCTCACTTGGCTTCCCAGATGGCTTAGGTTCAATAGATTTTTCCCCCTGATTTCCTCAGCTTCTCCTAGCAAGTGCTAAACAGCCATTATGCCTTTTCCTGCACATTGAGATTCATCTGCAGCTACTAAACTGCCTCCAAAGTGCTTCAATTTTGCATGAGTGCTAAGCTGGGGACTGGGAGACATTACCCAGTGCTGAAGGCCCAGATCATTAGAAAGAGCATGTAAATCCTCTGAACCAGAAATAAAAGATGCAGAGATTTCCTTTGTGAAGTCCCAACTGCAGCTTTATGTAAAACATGAACCTTTGGCAAGATTTTATGTAGCCTCTTTTACTTCCAAATTTTATTTGTGCTTTTTTTTTTTTTTCCTTTTGGCATACATATTGTTTTTTAAAAGCAGTGAGCTTTCTACGGGGAACATATGGGGTAATAGCGATTCACCATCATTATTTCTCTTCTTAGGACCCTAAATCCCTCTTCACTTTTAATAGGCATGGTACATCCAAGTATTGCTAGGGATCACCTGCGTGATAGATTTTCAAAACAACTGAAAACCTGCTGAATAGCAAGAAACTTTGAGAGGGGATGAATGGACATTTATAAGATATATGCAAGGGACATAAATCCATATTTTGTAAGCTATTGTGTTTTAGGTGTAGGACTTGCACAAATACTGGATTGTAGAATGAATTCAGTGCAGAATTTAATGGAGAATATGAAAATCAACATGAAAGAAGCAATTACATTCTTCTCCTTCCATAGATATGTCTCCCTATGTAGTTACCTAAAAGTCTTGTTTGTATTCTTCAAGGTGAACACATTTTTATCTGTACTTGATCTATATTCTCACTTCTGTTGTCCTCTCAGTTTGGTCATCAGAAACTCTTGCTTCAAAGTAAGTGTGCCATGGTCAGGCCCAGAGGTCCACCTGAGGGGCTGGGCTAGAGAGACTGGGACCTGCAGGTTTGTGTGCAGCCGAGCTGGGCAGGCATCCTAAGTCTGTAAAACTGGGACCAAAAGTACTTCTGATGGAGAGGCTGGCTTCCCATCCTCATCTGCCTTTTCTTTGCAGTGGAAGGTTTTGAACAGTTAGGGGAACATACTTGATCTATCACTAAAGAACTGTTCAAAAGTAATAAACCAATATTTTTACATGATTACTCTGTAATTATTTTTCATTTTTACATATATATATATATACATATATATACATACATATATATACATATATATATATACACATAAACAGGTGAGTCTATATTTAGGGTATCGAGAGTAAAAATACATGGTTTGACACATGTTAATTATTTATCTCTGAATACATTTCCATGGGCATTTATTAATGACTGATTTATTCAGCAGTACATAAACAAGTGGAATGTGGCAGAAATGTAACTAAATAGGGTTAGAAAAAGACACAAGGCACATTCCAAATTGTAAGGGACTAGAGAATACTAGATAAGCAATATGCGTAAATATACAGAGAGATGTCAGATGCCTATGTATCCTGTCTATGTTATGGATCTGGTTTATGCTAAAACCCAGTTTTGTTATCAGCATGTTGTATATATCCTACAGACTGAATGTTTCTGCCCATTTATTTCTCTACTAAAAATATAGCTAATGAATGTACCATCATCATCACTAGATTGTTATCACTGAACAGCATTATTTACTGTGATTCTGTACCTCACGACTCTTAACTGTACATACTACAGTTGCCTTCAAGTTCTTCCCATGAAAATTTTTGATCCACTAGATTATGTATCCTTTATAAAAAAACACATTTGTTAAGAAAAACAAGAGAATAAAACTTCACCTGAAGTATGATTGAGGCTGTTTGTTCAGCTAGTACTATTATATGGTTACATAAATATCTCAGGGGATTGAAGCCATGGTGAGAAGCAATCACTTTCCTTTCTTTTTCTTTGTGATGCTAAGGTAGAACAGACATGAAGACACTGTAAGTTACTAACAATGTTTAGAATCCAGTTATTACTTCTATGTTGTTTCAGGCTTAAACTTATTTTTCTTGTGCAAACACAACAAAGTGCATTTGAATGAAAAAAAGATGATGGTTATTAAACTCTATGACCTAGTATTTTCCATCAATTTGTGCAACATTTATGTTGGAAATAATATTTTGAAAATATTGCAAACATAACATTTTGAAAATAGGACTTTTTTATGTAACACTAAGTTCCTCTGGATTTTGTAACATTTTGGGCATAATGTTAAAACTGAACTTTTAGATATTTGAAAGCCCTCAGAATTATTAAATTATTCTATATGTAACAAAATAATTGTAATATGGAGCTATGCATTCAAACAGAATAAAAGAAACAGCACAGAATTGCAGGATTTATAACTGTTTTCTTCATCATTTACCCTCTAGATATTCATGCCAAGCATGAAAGTCAGTATCCCTTCTGTCCGTTTCATACAAAACTGTGGTAGGATTTAGACACCTGGCAGCCCCAGGTAGAATGGCTCGAATGGCAGAGAATGATACACCCGCCTACCCACAGCCCGGCAGGGTGCCCGGTATGGTCAGCACTGCCTCCTTTAGCAGGTATGGGCTGAGGCTCTTCCCACCTCAATGGTGCTACCATTCTCTCAGTCTTCTTTTTGAGACAAGTCAGTGGAAGAAGAAATAAAGTGAGGACAAGGCCTGCCAGCTTCGCAAAAGGTTGGACGAGAAATGTCCATGTGCCTTCGGCTGACATTCTGTTGGTGTTACCACTTTGTGGCCACATCTGAAAGCACACAAGCTCTAAATGTAGTCACGTGTATTCACGGGAAGATGTGAGGAGCCGGCAGTCTGCCACACAGTCTTGTCTACAGAAGAGTTCCTTTTCAACATATCTTGTGATCTCACTGCAGTCCTGTGATGCATACTGAGCAGAGACCAGCTGTTTTTTTTATCAGCTTAAAGTTTAAGAAATGAGAAATGTAGCATCCTGCCCAAGGTTACATATGGCAGTAGCCAACTCAGGGCCGAAAACCAAGGGTTTTTTGCTTTTATTTTACTGTTCTCTTTTTCTAGATTTAGTTCTTTCTGTTAGTAAAAACTTATTACTACTGTTAGTATAAACTTTTTACTACAGAAACCAGTAAGCCAAATTAGATTTTTATTTGGTGACTTTAGTATTTCAGTGTCATTGCAATTTCTGTTTTCTTTTCTTTTCTTTTTTTTTTTTTGGTACCAGGGATCGAACTCACGACCTCACACTTGCCAAGCAGGCATATAAGCCACTAAGCTAAATCTCCAGCCCCCCTCTTTTTTTATCAATGCAATTTCTTTTTTTTTTTAATCTAGAGCAAAAAAGCAAAGCAGAAAAAGGGTAGAAATAATACAGAATTTCAAGCAAAAACAGTAAGAAATCAGTAGTTGATAAATTACATATTATTATCTTAGAATTAGTTATCCAGGTTACAAAATCAAAGCATAAAAAGTAGACAGTCACAGTTCAAACTATTCTGTTTGATGAACTAACAAAAACTTAGTAATATGGTTATCTATCTTCAGTACAAACTATTCTGTTTGATGAACTAACAAAAACTTAGTAGTATGATTACCTATCTTGTGGAAATCAACAATGGAGATTCCTAGAAAAACTATGATTGGAAGTTCCATTCAATCCAGCTATTCCCCTCCTGGGTATTTTCCCAGAAAAATTGAAAAGGTCATGTCACAACCCATATACATGCACCCATGTTTATAGCAGCACAATTTGTAATAGTTAAATCTTGGAAACAACCCAAATAGCCATCAATCACAGAATGGATGAAAAACATGTGGTATTTTTATATAATGAAATATTGTTAAGCTATAAAAAAGGATGATCTTGAGGCTTTTATAGGTAAATGGAGGCAATTTGAGACCATACTCATAAGTGAAATAAATCAGACTCATTGTAGTTTTCTAAATAATAAAGTCCTTGTCTATCCTCTTCTAGTAACTTCAGTTATATTGTAATAGATCTTCTAATGCTCATCCATATCCAGTTCTTTCTGGGGCATCTAGGACTGTGAGCCCCAGGTCCCTTAAATTTCCTCTGGGCCCTGCAGTGCTTTCTTGCCAATGGACTGAGTGTGAAAATTAGACTGCCACTGCCAAGGGTAAGGCACAAGTGTGAGCTCTCCATTCTGTTCTTTCTTAAACTCTGGAAGCAACTGCTGACAGGATAGAACACTCAGAAATTTGGTGTGAACAGCTGCCCTGGAGACTTCAAGATGTTGAGAAATGAAGGAGTTCTTTAGGTCTCATCACAGCATAAACTCTCCAGCTTCTAAAGTTCTATCAGCTGACCATCCCGCAGGCTCACCCTGCTAAGAATTTTACACAGGTTAGTTCACTGACACCTGACCCAACCTATTGGCTGAGGAATTTTAATCCCATTAATTATGTTGAGGAAAGTAAGATTCAGGCATGTAAAGGAACTTAACCAAGGTTGTGCATTTAGTTCCTGGAAGATCCAGAATTTTAATGATATCTGTTCTCAAAGATCTTATTCTCCCTTAAACTCATTGCCAGGGAGTACTTAAGGAAAGGTTGACTGGTATATCTATAGTGGCACTGTCTTCTGAAATTCTACCCTAAGCCTTATGTTTATAAAAAACTAAACTTATGAAAACTAAAAACGTAATATATGTAACATGATTAGCAGAAAAACAAAAGGCTATTTTTTATTAAAAAAAAAAAAGAAAAAAGTTAGGAAATGCATTATACTTGGTTATATTGTTTTTATTAAATCAGCTCTCCCTGTGGAATACTAAAGGGATGATTTGAGGCAAGGATATCAGAATACATAGAAATATTTTAAGAAATAACAAACAATATAGTTATTTTTCAGCTTCTCCGTAAAGCTCTGTTTTAAAGTCAGCATTTCAGCAGAAGTTCAGGATATCTGTTTTGGACTTTCAAATATGACACGCCATGGTCTTCTCTCCACTTGGAGCTCCTCAAGTTAATGGTTTCCTTCTTATTGTACATAAATGAGTCACTGCTGCATATTGTTATTCTTTTAAAAAGAAAATATTTCGATTAGTTCTTTGATCTGTATTTATTCAGAAACTATAGTTATTCTTGGAAACTGTAACAGGCAAAATAATATCACTATTTTATGCATTTTTAGTGTGAATGGCTAACATGTTCAAAGTTTAAATTGTGTTTAAGTATTTCTGGCTGTGAAAGAAGATACAACTGAGGGGCTGGGGATTTAGCTCAGGGGCATAAGCGCCTGCCTTGCAAGCAGGCAGTCGTGAGTTCAATCCCTGGTACCGATAAAAAGGAAAAAGACAAAAAAAAAAAAAAAAAAAAAAAAAAAAAGAAGATACAACTGCTATTTGGACTGAAATTTCCTCTAAAATATATTAAAATATATTTCCTCTAAAACATAATTACACATAATATATCTTTTAAATAAGTGTGCAACAGCATCCTGTGGGAAATAGTCTTTCATTAATTCAACAAGAACTTGCTGTATACTTACAATATGTGCTGGGTGTTTTTCTAGGACTTCGCAAATACATGTAATAGACAACACTCCCCATGCTGATGGAGCTCACATTTTAATTGCAACATGGATAAACAGTCTAGCATGCATCCTTGTACTCATGCAAAATTTCATGCCTTCGTTTAAATACTAAGGTTTGTGTATTTTGTCTGAAATTGGTCAGCATTAGCCTATGTAGCACATTCCATCCAGTTGCCCAACATCCTGGCCTTGCCCCACCTGTGTTTTGCAGAGCCTTGCCCCACCTGTGTTTTGCAGAGATGTAAAGAAAACCTACCAGAGGATGTGTGTAAGCATTGTGGGGGCTGCAATAGAGTTTACCCCTTCCACCTACCAGGACAAGTTACAGTGGCGCCTCACTTCATGAACTTAATTCTTTCCATGATCCAGTGGTTAGTTCAGTGTGGATCTTATGGGGAAATTGGATTCGATTTTCATCCAACTAGGTATGCAAGCAGAATCATGGAGAGAACTGAGCGCCCCCCCACCCCCATAGCTCCACTGTTACACTTTAATATGTAGTGGAAACCAGGGGATTAATGGAATCACGAGAATTTGGCAGAGACCAGGAAATCTAAAGACAAGTTGGTTGACCTTGTTTTTGGTGTTCAAATTCCTTTTCTAACTATCTTCCCTTTGTCTGCATTACCCTGGATGAAGTCCCCACCCAGACCTGACTCATGCAACCCCTGGGGACTTTCCAAAACAAACCATGTCTTTCTCCCTTGAGTACATGCCCAGTGGAACATCCAGCCAGTGGGGCACCTCTCCTAAGTCTATGTGGTACCTTAAGTGATAATTTTATGAAAAGAATATAGCACTACTCTCAGAATAATAGTTTATTTAAAAGTCATACAAATTTAAAGTAACTTTGTAGCTATCATTCCATTTCTTTCCTTATAATCTGGCAAGACAATACATATTTTAGCCTCATTTTACAAGATGGAAAACCAACTCAATGAATGTAAGACTTCCTAAATTCAAATACAAAAATGGGTCAAGAATTCATTTTCTTATCAAAATAAATCACTAGGTTTCTGTATGTTAGGTGAATATTTTTTTCTTTCTGACAGTTGTAATAATAAATGTTCTGGGTGAGTTGAATTTATTAAAATACAAACCTTTATATTTTGGTTTGAAAAGTTTCATGAAAAGTATGAAAATCACTGCTTGTAAATAGCTCTCCCAAATAGAATATACTGTGTGTGAACTATTACAAGTGGCAGTACCTCAGAGGTGACTGCTCCAAATGCTTCTTTTAAGTCATTTGGACTAAGTCCAAAACAAAAGCCTAGTGGTATGAGTAATTATTATTCTGAGTGCATGTACCTGGCATCCATTGTCAGACACTGTTTTCAGATGGTCACCAGAATTATTGCTCTTAACACTTGTGATTCATGATGACAGAGAAGAATAGATTTCCAATACTTTGCAGTAATAATTAAAACTAAAATTATTAAAATTTGCTTGACGTCACATTAGCTTTATTTAGTAGTAGAGACAGATTAATCTTCCTAAAGCAGATGTCATTTTTAGAAAGGTCATTCCATCAATTCACAAATTTTACAGTTCACCACTCCAGACAACACCTTCTTTAGCTGCCATTCAGTTTAGCTGCCATCCACAAATCTCTGCTGATCCAGATCTTCCTTCTTTACTGGTCCCATGTAAAGTATTCTCTCCTGTAAAGCTCCACATGTTTTCCCCAGCCCTCTGGATTTAACCCCAGGCCTTCCCCTGGGCTGCATTCTCAGCCCATTTTTTAATTTTTGCTTCAGAGTCTTCCAGAGTTGCCCAAGTAGGAATAGAACTTTCTGTCATCTTGCCTCAGCCTCCCAGAGTGCTGGATTCAAGTGCATCCCTCCCATCCCCTGCGCCAGATTCTCAATTTTTTAAAAAATCTCTCCTCTTTGACTTTATGATATTTCTCCTAAAGTATCTTTGATACTTCTTTAAATCTTCAAACCCAAAGCCTGCCTCAGTGCCTACCTCAAGTATTCTGCTTCCCATGTTTCCTGATCTCTATGCCCAAAGCTGTTTTATCACACCTTTCTTTATGGAATTCTCAGAATTTTCCAAATTGTGGAATATTTTAATTGAATAGTTCAACATACTGAATGTTGAACAAAAATGTGTTGGAAGCTGAGATGACATAAAGGTGTATCTGCTCTCCAGAGGGTCCTGTAATTTAATAAACTTGGGAAAATGGTGCTAATTCACACTACAAATGCTTTTTCATGACAGAACTTTCCATCAATACTTTGCACACACTGGTGATGTTCTGAGTTCCTTAGGGGATGGTGGAGTAAACAAAAATCCCAGAGTATTTGAGCATGCAACCATTTTTTGAGACCGAGGACTACTAATGTAGTAAAAAGAATAAAAATATTACATTAAAATAAATGCAGATCTAAATGCTAATTTCGGTACAGATTCGTGTATTTACCATCATTTAAATTCTGACCTCTAGTCCTTCCCTATTTTATGGTCAGCATGCTACTAATCCCCAGTGACTGTTAGGCAGATTGGTGGATAATTTACAATCAAATATATTTGTATCTGGAAATTAACACTTTCCTTTTCACTATTACTGTTTGTGTACCACCATCATCTTAAGCTGGAGAAACTATTTTTGCCTGTCAGTGTACTGATAAATACCAGTGTTTCTGACAGAGTCCCTATATGCATGCACAGTTATTGCTAATCTCTATCTTAGCAAACTTCTGAAGGAAGGATTTATGAGTGGCTCATCTTAGGAATCAGTGCCTAGAAAATCAGACACAAGCAAGCCATCAGACACAAGCAAGTGTTCAAGAGTTTTTTCTACAATGGAGGTAACCCGCAGAGACCTTGCCTATGTCCTTCCTATGATGTCTGCACACACAGGAGAGCGCTGGGCCCACAGCACAGGCTCAGCAAGGACTTACTGAATAACTAGGCAAGAATACCAGTAAGGTCTATAATTCACAAAAATAGCTGGATTTTCAGGAACTATGTCACACACTTATTGACAGGAATCTTTTAAAAAGTTTATGAAAATCACTAATGAACTTCATGAAACAAGGAAGTGAAGAAATGCATGTAGTCAGACTTAGTAAAAATTATATTGTCAAAAGTATATGCATATAAATATCTATAATACGTTTGATGTTTTAAGAAATGTAAGAATGCTGTATTTGCCAATTCAATTAATGTGCTCTGTACCCTTCCAATTTAAACAAATCGTCATCATGTTTTTGTTAAATTGCTTCTTTGCTCTAAAAAGCATTGGCACACAAGTCAGAGGTTAATTAGAGGAAGTATTTTAAGTTCAAGTTTGGTTTCAGAAAAGTTTCTTAGCACCACATACACAGAGATTTTTTCATCCCCACAGTCAAGAGGAGAAGGAAGTGCTCTTCAGATTAACCTCTGCTGACTCACTGCAACTCAATGTGTGAGAAATACTGTGCAGGCCCACCATGCCATTTCCCTTCCAGACTCAACGCTAAGTGCCATGGAAGCTGGGAAGTCATGTAAAAAATAGGAATCTAGTTCTCCTATAAAAGAAAGAAGAAAGTAACATAGTGATTGCCAGAGTCAGTATTACCTGTCATCTGTAATATAATAATTAAAATTTCAGGTTTGAAGAGGGGAAGCTGCATTTACCTGTCATGGACACAGAACTTTCTAGAAGCACCAGAAATCCTTCATCAACAGTCCAGTGAATTTTTTGATGATGAAAAACAAAACAAATACAGATTTCCACTTGAGACATATACTAGCAAATAGAACTAAATGACTAGAAAAGATGATCATAAAAGGAAATCAATTTTAGGTAGATTGTAAAGAAATAAACATGATGTGTCTAAAAAATTCCTTGAAGTGTTTAGTTCCAGCTACGTCAGTCTTAAAACGTTGAGTAAATTCATCTATTTTAAATATAATTTTAAATTTTCAAATAAGGATTACATAAATTTATGGTATATAGCATGATATTTTCAGATGTGTATATTGTAGAATCAAGTCAAGCTAATTAGCATACATTGTTACCTTTGTGTGATTGAAAAAATTTGTTAAAATCTATTAGCAATTTTCAGATAGTACATTATTATTATTAATACTTCCCTTGGACTTATTCTTCCTGTTTAAATACAGTTTTGCATCCTTTGGCCAGTACTTCCCCATCAGCCACTAGACTCTAGTCCTTAGGCAGCTACCATTCTCTTTCTGCTTCTAGGAGTTCAACCATTTCTTACTCTACGAGTGAGATTGTAAAATATTTATTTTTCTGTGCCTGATTTCTATCACATAACACATGTCCCCCGTGTTCATCCATGATGTTACAGATGACAAGGTTTTCCTTTGTTTGTTTATTTCTGAAGCCAAATGGTAGTGTGTGTGTGTGTGTGTGTGTGTGTGTGTGTGTGTGTGTGTGAGATAGCTCACATTCTTTCCTTTCATCCATCCATTAACAGACACTCAGGTTAATTCTGTGTCTTAACCATGGTGAGTCATGCAGCAGAGAACATGGGAGTGCAGGTATCTCTTTGACATTTTTATTTGATTTCTTTTGGATGTACTTAGAAGTGGGATTGCTGGCTCATAGGTTTATTCTGTTTTTAAATTTTAAGAGACTTCCACTGTTTCCAATAACAGCTGTTAATAATTTATATTTCCACCAAATGTGTGCGGTGGTTTCCTTTACTCCACTCCCTCTTGTTTTCTTTTGTCCTTTTGATAATTGCAATTCTATTATAGGTGATATATCTTTTTTAATATGCATTTCATTTGGCATAATTGTTGATGTTGCACATTTTTTCATATATTTTTGGCCTATGTGTGTCTTTTTTAAAAACATGAATATTATAGGTATTTTACTCACTTTTTGATAAGGTTATTTTCTTGTGATTGAGATGTTTGAGTGCCTAATATCTTTTAGATGTTAATCCCTTATTAGATGTATGATTGTAAGTGTTTTCTTCCATTTTATAAATTGTGTCTTCATTCTTTTGTTGTTGTTGCTGTTTTGTTTTTGTTTTGTTTTGTTTTGTTTTGTTTTGTTTTGTTTATACAAGGTCTCATATGCAGTGAAGGCTGGCCTTGAACTCAGTTTGTGACCCACACTGGCCTCAAACTCACTGTGATCCTCCTGCCTCAGCCTCCTAAGTACTGGGATTAGAAGGGAATACCACCATGACCAGCAGTCTCTTGATTGTTCTCTTCACTGTGCAGAAAGTTTTATCTTTGATGTAATTTCATTTCCTTATTTTTGTTCTTTCTGCTTGAGCTTTTGGGGTCATGTTCAAAAAAAATTGATGGTCAGACTAAGTTTTGGGCTTGCCTCTATTTTATTTGTACAGTTTTGGACCTTCTATTTAAGGTTTAAATTCATGTTGACTTGAGTATGTATATGATTTTTATATGATGTAAGAATCTACCTTTTTCATGGAGAAATTCAGTTTTTCTAGGACTATTGAGGAGATTTTTTCATTCACCATTGTTAGTTTTTGACACTTTTTAAAAAATTAATTGGCTGGAGGTTTAGCTTAGTGGTATAAGTGCTTGCCTGGAAAATGCAAGGTTATGAGTTTGATCTCCCATTTAGAGACAAAAACAAAACAAACAAACCTTCAGTCAGGGCCAGGGATTTAGCTCAGTGTAAGTGCCTGCCTGGTAGCACAAGGTTGTGAGTTTGATCCTCAGTACCAAAAAATAAATAAATAAATAAAATGAAAAATTAATTGACTATACACATATGAATTATTTCTGGACTTTTTCTTCTTTTGCATTGGTCCATGTATGTTTTTATGTGAGTGCCATGCTGTTTTGATTTCAGGATGGTGTTCTGTTTCTGTGAAGAATAACATCATTGTGTTAATGGAGATCACAATGGATCAGTAGACTGGCTTTGGGGAGCATAGATGTTTTAATAATATTAACAGTTTCAGTTCTGGCACATGGATTTATATCATCTCTAATGCCTTTCATTAAAGTGTGGTGGGGTTTTTGGTAACGATCTTTAGCACTTATATTCCTAAGATTACTTTTGTTTTGTTTTAGCTTTGTTCTCTTGATTTGTTTTTCCTGCTGCCTGCTATTTGTTAATAGAAACACACCTCATTCTTTTATGTTGGTTTTGCTTCCTGGAACACACTGAATTTGTGTATTAGTCAAGCAGTTTCTTTGTGGATTCATTACTCCTTCAAGTAAGGATAGTGTGACTCCCTTCCTGCAGTTTGAATGTTTTTTCTCTCTTTCTCTTGATTAATTGCTCTGGCTAAAACTTCCAACTCTATATTGAATAAAAGTGGTCTTGTTCCAGGCTTTATTTATTTCTTTACTTAGCAAATATGTACTAAGGGACCAAGACGGAAAGTCCTGCCTTAGTGGATTTATGTTCTTGAGGACAGAGATAGACAGCAAACAAGTACATGAAATGATATGCTTAATGGTACTGTCTTCTCTTTTTTTTAAAAAAAAAAGAGTACATTTTTACTGTACATAATGATTACATTCATTGTTGGGAGTTGGTGAATGTATCTGACACATAAGGGAAAGCTTTCAACTTTCCTTTTTCAGTGCTAAATATGGCTTGAAATAAATGGCCTTAATTACGTTGAGGTCACTCATTCTACATCTAGACTGTAAGTGTACAATTCAATTTTTATCATTAGAGATGCTGAAGTTTGGCAAATTATATAGCATGATCATCGTTTTACCTTTTTATTGTGTTAACATGATGTATCACATTGGAACCATTCTTCTGTCGTGGAATAAATTCCGTTTGATTGTGATTGATCCTATTGATATGCTGTTGGGTTCAGTTCGCTAGTATTTTATTAAGGATTTTTACATCTCTGTTCATCAGGATTATTGGCCTCCAGCTTTGTTCCTTTTGGGATGAGGAATAATGCTGGTCTTGTAAAATGAATATGAAAAAAATCCTGTTCTTCAGATTTTTAGAAGAACATGCAAAGGATGTTATTAGTTCTTTAAATGTTTGGTAGAATTCAGCATTAAAGCCTCTAGATTAGAGGCATTTCTTGGGTAGAAGATTTTGTATTATTGATTTAATTTTCTTACTCATTGTCCTATTCAGATTTTCTGTTTCTTATGATTTAGTCGGTAAGTTGTTGCTTAAATTTATCTTGATCACAAAGACAATAAATATAACTTTAACAATTTGTACTTGTAACAAAGCTAATATATCAATAATTTTAAATTTACAATTGCACAAAAGAATTTTAATTAAATTCTGTTAACACATTAAGCATTACATTGAAAATTCGAGGAAACACATCAGAGAAGAATTGATAAATCATGTGTTTACAGTGTCTTCCTTTCATTCTGAGTTTAAAGGTTGTCAAATGACTTTGTGTAACATGAATTCTCATCTTGATTGTGAAGTCTTACCTTTCAAGTTATCATTTTAATTATTATAGTGAGAGTTATAGTTTGGTAAAATAATTATCAGTTTTTATGTATGAAATCCTTTTAAATAATGGCAGAGTATTTTGTGATTTAATTTACATTAAGCCATCTAGAACTGATATGTTTCATATTTTAGATCATATTACTGGAGACTAATAGGATTAGGCTCTGAATAAAAGCATATGGAAGATACCAGAGTAATTCAATAAAATGTTGTAATACATGCCAGAACATCCCTACCTGCAGCTTTGTACATTTCCACCAACTAGTGTTCTTAACTGTAGATGTCCTGTAATGAGATTTGGCAGAGAACTGCAGTTCTTCTCCCATTAGAGATTGCTGGAGGAAGCCAAATGACCAGGCCTGCAAAACAGGAAGTCTCAAAGCTTCCCTGAGACCTTGGAAAGATAAAGTCACTGGGAAGAAGGCAAAATATAGCTCAGGAATGCATAACACCTAAGGCTAGTATGTTGGGTCATGCTGCTTTTTAGGGAAACATTCATGGAATATAAAAAAATGCAGATCGAAGACCACATATAAAAATACTTTAAGATGATGTGTAATTCTGAAGTGTCACCTAATAGATAAGATTCTATTATATAATAAACAAACTGCTCAAATCTGGATAATATTTGATTCATATTTAATTTCTGCAACTATACACAATTTCTGACACTAGTGGACTTTTGGTACTTGTTTGATGATACCACTACAGATATGATTTTTATGAAAATATGCATATTGTTTTAAACAATTATACAGTGGGAATCACCATCTATTTACAATAAAATCCTAGAAAAAATATTACTTATGGTGCCTGACCACTATTATGAAATTAGACTTACACAAAAGATGAGAAATAAATGGCATTTATTGACATCTTTATGTATGGCCTCACACAGATCTAACCAGAAGGTTATATTTGCATCTGGATATCTGTGTTCATTTGAAACTCTGTTAATAAGTACGTGCTCATACTCATTATGAGACAGCTTGGTATAACATGCTAATTATTTTCCCACATTCTGGCTCCTAACCACAATGAATTCTATTATAAAAGCAAATCACTGAAAATTTCAAACAGCCTGCATCTTTGAGATGCCACTATTAAAGGAAACACAGTGCTGGCAAATCTTTGATGTTATCAGATGTGATGGAAACTACACATTTATATTTGTGTAAATCCTCTAGACAGAAGCATTTCCCCCACCCTTAAATAATCTGAAACCAATTTCAAGTTCCCAAACACTCTTCAAAGCAGCCCTCCTTGGAAGTAATGCTGATGGTATTTCAAATCTCAAGAAAGCTTGTTTTTTCTATCTCAAGACTTCAAGCAGATTTAAAATTTTACTTTCAAAGAGAAAAGATGTTACCTACCTTCACCCAAGCTACCACGCTCAGGATGGATGGGCAAAATGTCATGGGTAATGAACTTAGTATGTTCATGAAATATGATCATGTCTGGAGAATTTGAGTAGTGATTGTGGCTGTCCTGCAATGCTGAAGTTCCTCCTTGTTCTTGTGTTGTTGACCAAATATTGGAACGTACACTTAGGGCTATGTGACAGAACAACTGTATACAACTGTCATTAGTCCATCTCCTCCTGAATGGGACATCTGTGAAGCTGAAGACAAGAATTGTTGTGTGCTTCCCTCTAAGCCCACAGGGAGCCCGGCCACACAACTCAGAACATTCATCCTCTGAATAGCTCCTGCAACAGGCAGGTCAGTGGCTTCTTAAAAGGCTTTGAATTTGTGGTCAGCAGAAACATCCCTCAGTCTGCTGGACTACAGGATGCAGTGGACCTAGTAAAGTTCCACTAGCATTTAATTTGGTTTCCTGTAGTTGCTTTAAGTAAAAGAGAGGAATGAAATCTGAGGTTATCATCTTGGGAGTCAAAATATTTGTATGTGGTTTTAACATCCTGAGCCCATTTTTTGCTGTTCTGTATTTTAGAAGGAGCCAATATAGTTTGGAAGAAATACACACTGCACATTTATCAGTCCTTCGGTGCCTGTAAAAGTCCTGCAGTAACTTTAAAGGACGAGTTTTGTTTCCAGTAACTGAATTTCTTCCTGGAGAAGGAATACATAAACAAGTAAAGTGGGCAAAGCAATAAATACCAGAGAGTGGGGTTAAAAAAAAAAAAAATAAGAGCGAAGGAGCTTGAGTTTTGGAGAGGAGGCTGTGCTCCATCCTGTATAGACACAGATTTCTGGGCAATGGAATGATAAGAACAAATCTCATAACACCATAGGAAAAATAGGAGACCTGAGCAGGAACCAACACAAGAGTGGTATTTGTTAATACCACGGAAACTTTTCTATTAGGATGAATATATTAATTGGTCGTTGGCTAAGATAATTTATTAATCTTTTTTTTGTCTTTTTCATTTTTATCAATACCAGAGATCGAACTCACGACTGCCTGCTTGCCAGGCAGGTGCTTACGCCACTGAGCTAAATCTTCAACCCCCTATTAATCTTTTCAAGAAGGAATAAGAGGCTGAAATATGCCATGTACTTAAAAAAATTCTTTCTAAATCAGTTATTATATAAATAAATATAAAAGGATTACTAGTTTTCAATTTTTAAATATTTTCTCATATATTTAACAAACTTCTGAGCATATGGGTGGTCCTACAGGATCTTGTCCTTTTTTTGGATTACAAAATTCGCTTTCCTGATATTCAGTCCAGTTCAGTCCTTACTGGGTTTAAGGGCCAATAGTTTCTATGACTCAACCCCATCATTGTAATAGGTGAACAGCCCTATGTGCTTTGATGGAAAATATTGTTTCTTTCTAGAGTGACACCTACTTCATGTCATCTACTTGCTTAAATCAGTTCATTGATATCCACTGCTCTCAGGGAAAAACCCCAAGCCTTAACATGTGCAGAAAAGATTCTCACACCTAGCATACAAGTACTTGATGGACCACAGTTTACTGGGCCCCAACCCTAAAGTTTCATTTTTAGTGAGTCTGAAATTAGATGTGGGAATTTAGATTTCCAACAATCTCCAGGTGATGCTGTTGAAACTCTTCTGGGGCTACATTCAGAACCATTAGAGTTCGAGAACATACAAATTGGATCTTCTCTTGTCTCTAGTTCAGCACATGCCAGCATACTGACAGGATCCTCTGTCAGTTGTGTTAGTTTTCAACAGTTCTTAGTATCCAGATTCTCTGTCTTGCTTCCAAACTAACTCATTGAATGCTTCATGCTAGATTCTTTACTTTATTTCTTTTCATCCCTATACATTGAAGACAGTTTTTTTTTCTGTGCTTCATGCAGATAAATACATTTCACTACCAAATTATACCCTCAGCGAGCCCCAGCCCAGAAGCAGTTTTGATAAGTGTTATAATTGTTAACAAGAACCTTCTTTGCAATATTGTAAGTTCATTGAAGATGGTGACTATCTTATAAATATCACAAGTGCCTGGTACAGTATCTATTATATAGGTAATACTTAATAAGTATTTATTGAATGAATATAAACAAGTACAAAACAATTCCTTTAATCATTTTGCTCTTCCCATCTTTCTCCCAAAGTAGATTCTTTTACTCGTTCTGGGTATTCTGCTAGTTCTCATGATGGATGCGGTATTCTGGAAATGCATGCATTCAGTCTCTAGGAGAACTGGAAGTTGCAGTTCTTGATATTTTTTTCAAATAATCTCACTTTTTCAGTCCAAAGAGGTATATTGCATAATGAACTTTTGAGACAGTTTTGATACTACAAGATGAATTTCCCTCAAATGATAAATCCAGGTTTTAGTTCAGTTTTGGTTATTCAGGATTACATAATGCTATGAAATAAATTCCAATTATTTCAGCTTTTTAGCTTGAGGCATTTTTACAGGATTTTAGTAACACTGCAATTACAGATAACCATTTGACTCTGAATATTATATATTAAAACTTTAAAGGCATATATTCTTTAAATAGGATATCACAGGTGTATTCATTGAAGTTCATGTTTCTTTGAACAAAAATAATGTAATTATAATTAAAACACAACTATTAATTTAATTGTTAAAGTAGCAGGTCTAGATTACACATTTTAGATAATTCTCTCTCATTTCCTGTGATAGTTAGGAAGATTTAGGTATGGTAACACTGTGAGTAGCAGCTGGGCATCTTAGCTTCAACCTGTGTATAACTGAAGTGGAATCCTTAGAAGAGGTGAAAGCCAGTTTCCCTTGGATTGTAGAAGTGGATGGGAGGTAAATATGAGCATGCTATTTGGGAAGATGTGTTACTTTGCAGAGTGCTGCTTGCTCTGCTGTGGTCCTCAGGTGAACTTAGAAGGTTTGGAATAGCAATAAGAGAATGGAAAGCTGGTGGGCGAAGTAAGCGCAGCCTGCAGAAAGTGAGAGGGCCATGCAAGACTACATCTGGATGGGGAGCTGCAGCATGGATGATCCGCTGAGTGAAGAATGCGGTCCTCTGGCTCACTAGCACAGGCTGCCGCTGATTTCAGCCTTCTTTTCTCTCCTCAGGTCTCATTGTACGGGAAGTGAGCATTGAGATTTCTCGCCAGCAAGTGGAAGAACTCTTCGGGCCTGAAGACTACTGGTGCCAGTGCGTGGCCTGGAGCTCCGCGGGCACCACGAAGAGCCGGAAGGCATATGTGCGCATTGCATGTGAGTTCCCACATGGTGGTCTGGGCAGCAGATGCTGGCAGGGCTGCAGCTGACTGGGCATCAGAGAACCTTGGTCACAAGTGCTGGTCAAAAACTGTCCCCAAATTTCTGCGTCTGAGCCACACATTCCTCTTAAATATTTATTTTTTTTTCCCTCTCAAGGAACTGCTTAGTTTTCTTTTAGGGAGGTGAAAGAATTCATGCGACTTTCAAACGATTGATTTTTAAAAACTGCTAGTAATAGGCCACGAGAATGCCAAACAGATTGTTTTCCTTGCTCATTCTGCCAGCTGGTTAGGACAGTGCTGAGTAGTGTTCTCACTGGAAAAGGCCTTGCCAGCTTCTGGAACACAGTGCTATGTCCAAATTGCGTTAATTTCTAGAGTGTTCATCTTTACAAGGAGGCTAAAAGAGCCTCCTAAAATAATGTTCCCCCTGCAAAAGAAGAACTCCTTTAGCAAGTAGAGTTCCCGAGGGATCTTCCTTGTAAATTTGGGGATGTTAAACTACACCTTATCTCCTAGAGAGACAGAGCCTGTCGCTCCTGCCCACACTCTCCCTGCTGGTACCAGCGATTCTGGGGCAGCAGGAGAGTGGCTGGCACTTGACTTAGTGATCCTTATTGAGACGCTTCACAGATGGGAGGCACCACTGAAACTCATGTTTTATGTTCTGATCCTTTTGTATCTTATTCCAAAGTGTGGCAGGTGCTGCTGTCACACATCTGATGTGTCACTGAGTCTCAGCGCTGTTTCTGCACTCAATTCTTCCCTCTCCCTGAAGTAGATCTGAACACTTGGAAATACTTGCCACTTCGTCTCCAGGGTTCAAGTCTTTCCATTTTCCACATCATCACACATGCAGGTTTCCGACAGCCTCAGTGTCCTCCGGTCATGTTTTTACCCCTGCCTCAAATGTTAAAGGATTTCCTAAGAGAAAAGCCATAATTCTTTATCAAAATATCGGCAACAGGGTAGCTTAAAGAACAGAAATATTCTTTGTTCAAGTTTTGAAGGCTAGTTCAGGCTTGTTGTCTTCTGAGGCCTTTTCCTGGCAAATCTTCTCACTATGTCTGGATGTGGTCATTCCCTCTGTGAACACATCATGTGGATCTATGTGTACACATTTCCAATTCATAGAAGGACACTAAGCAGATGGATTAGGGCCTACCTCAATAGCCTTATTTTAAAGTAGTCACTTCCTCAGAGGACTTTTTTCCAAATATAGTCACATTCTGAGACCTTGAGGTTTGGGATTCAACATAAGAACTGGGGGAGGGGAGTTCAGCCTTTAACCACCAGATATTCTGATTTCTATCTTTCTCCCAGCTCTAACCACTGAGAATTTTTCCATTTTAGCCACAGTACATTAGCAAAACTTTGATTGGCATGCCTTTCAACAATTGTTCATGCTTAAGGGCTTTACTCTTATCTTCTTTTCATAAGTTTTAAAACTTAGTTTATGTAACAAGTGCTTTGTGAGGATTGACTGCTCTTGGACAGTGGTAGGTACAGGGGGTGTGCTGGAAGCAAAACATGTACCTGATATTGTCTGACTGGAGTTTACGTTCTGCTGTGGAGAGACTAACTGTAGATACAATAAGTAACTACCACTCAAAGAGCAGATGCATGTGCTGTGGAAGAAGATGCGGGGAAAGGGAATGTGGTGTGGGGGAAGTAGTCAGGAGTTTTGCTGAAGATCTGATGGGTGGGCAGGGAGGGATCCTGCCAGGGGAACAGCAAGTAGAGCAAGTGGCCTCACCTGAGGCAGGTGGGTGCTGGCAGCTCTCAGGAGGCCCAGTACAGCCCAGTATTGAGGGGCTGACAGAGCTGAAAGGAAACTCCTTGATGGGCCCAGACAAAGTGGGAGAGTGGAGAAGCTGAGCTCTATCTGGGGTGCTGTCTTTAGGTTTTAGCAGGGGTGGGATAAGTGTGAGTCTTTCCAGGGAGACGCTCCACCTGACTTCCCCTAGCGTCCCTTCACTGCCATGGAGAGAGACAGAGAGAAGAGGGTAGCAATGGGAACCCCTGCTGGGAGGCTGTGGCTTTGAGGCCTCCAGCATCCTGTAGAGAGGAAGCTCCAGGTAAGGACAGCTGGATTCTGCAGGTACTGAAGGGCTGTGGGAAGAGCAGTACTGAGTTTGGGTGTGAAGTGTGAGGATGTGGAGAATGGATGCTTCAAAAGGCCCGTGCCTTTCGGGAGACTTCTTTCAGCTGCCTTGGTGAAGCCATTTGTGCAAAGCAAAATATGCACAATGAAGTCCAATATTTTGAAAAAATTAATGGACATTATAATTTTTTTTTAAATTACATTTCTCATATATAAATATATACATATATATTTCTGTGTAAAAATGAGGTACACATACATATTAACCCTCTTCTTTCTTTGTAACATATTCTATTTATTATTTAATTTGTGATTTTTAAATATAGCTTGACATTTTCAAATAAAAACGAAACAAACTCTTCCCTAGGAAGAAATTGATTCCCATCAGCTTTTCCCTCTGTAATACTCCAGAGTGGTTTGTTCTAACTTCAAGACTAGCCAAACTCCTGTGGCCAAGAAACATCATCCATGTAAAATGTATTCATTTTGATATATATTATGGGGAAAAGCAAGAAAGTTCATACTTCAGTGCCACCTATCAAGCGCACCCTTCCAAGTGGGCCTCACTGCTGCTCCAGGACGCTTGTGGCACTTTTAGTCTTCCCTCAATCAAATAAGCCACAGGCTTGGCCTATAGTACTTGACAGATGGTCACCACATAAACTACAATTAATGTTCAGATTACTCACAGGTGTAGGTAATCATGACACAAAGTTAAATAAGTGCAATTACCTTTCACTTAATTAGATTAATGCTCATTAGGTATTTCATGTTGGGGTCCCTCTTCTTTTCTTAAAAAAGCTCTATTTTCACAAGTTTATAAAGCAGAAATGAATACTGACCATCAATTATTTTATATGCTCGCTAATGATATTTTATACATTAAAACTACATAAAATGAAAAATAAGTGTGAGATAATCAGGGCAGAGGAAAAAGCTGGAAATTTGAAAAGTAGAATTCAGCAGATGTGAGCTGAGGATGCCACAGGCTTGTTCTATGATCTTTGTTTGCCAGGGGGCAGGCAGCTCCCCTCAGAGAAAACTTTTACTGACAAGGCTCAAGTGGGAGCTACAGGGAGTGTCCTGAGCAGAGCCTTAATGTCACTGCAGCTGCCTGTGTGGAGGTTTTGCTGCTCAAATATTTCTTGTACAGGCCAATGAAAGAATCCCAAGGTAAAAAGTAGGCAGAGCTGCAGCAAACAGTGTCTGTCTTCAGGAGCACTTTTGGCTCCAGTCTGGTTGCTATTGGGGGCTGAGCTATGTCAATGACGCTGCAGTAGGAAGCTGCTTTAGAGGAAGGAGCTGATGTGCAACAAACATCCAGGTAGTGTTCCAGAGTTCTCACATCAGGCCAGGTCGATGTAACATGGAATCCTAGGTATCTCTGATAAGGGAGATCTTGTTTAAGTTATTTAGCCTCTGTGAATCTTTGTTTCATCAGGCATGAAATGGAAATGATAGGATTATTTTAAGATGAAATAAATTTTTAAAGCATATGGCACACTGTAGTGAATTCATAAAGCAAGTGTTCGGTAAATGGCCATAGGTACACATGATAACAGATAGAATAGTTTAAATAACTTTATATGTGGATTTTGAAACTTAGCAAACTAGCAGACTTCGAACACTGCAGGTCCTTTCATCCCAGGCCTGGCATAAATTTTCTCTTTATTCACACAGCATTAGATCATAATTGTCTCCGCGCCTGAGAGTGGAGGAGAGTCACCCTCTGCAACCCACACAAGTGGGTTTACTGTGGGCAGCGGGGTTTACACACATGGAGAATCCATCTTCCTAGGGATGGCAGGAGAGTCCCTCGGTATTCTTCTTTATCATATGTGCAAACCAGTGAATCACACCCAGTACCACAGTGGCCACTGCCTACAGAGAACAATGAGACAGTTCTGCAAAAAGTTAAGGGTGGTGAAGGTCACCCTTTCTGCCCTCCTTTCACAGCATGTTTGACCTTTTGTCTGTGATTAGAATGACCACATGGGCCATCTGAGAGTTGAGGTCAACACTGTTCATAATTATGAATGTATAAGCACTTAGCAGGTTATCTCGAGCAGCAGTGCCCAAAACAATGCCAGCCACATGAGTGATGCCACACTCTTGCACTGGCTACATTGCAAACAATAAAAAGAAACAAATGACGATTATCTAAACAAGCATTTCAACATATAGCCAGCAGAGACAAGTTTTTTTCTCTTTTCTTCAACTAACCTTGAGGGCACCTGTTTCTGCGCTCAGAACTTCTCAGTGATGCCTGATCTCAGGTGGAAGACTACAGCACCACGTGGGGCTCCTGTGTACAAACAGGTTTAAGAACAAAAGTGCTGTTCTAGTCACCTTCCAGGAACCAGCGCAGTCAGCTCTTGCATAGCTTGCATGTGAGGGTGCTATTATTATCCCCATTTTAATAGATATGGAAATTGAAAGCAAAGAGAGGCAAAAAATCCTGCCTGAAGTTACAGAGCTGGAATATGGACAATCAAGTCAGCCGGGAACCAAGTCCATGCTTTAAACTAGCAAACTGCACACAAATAAAAGAAGCAGTGACAAAGATGTCGAAGTTGGTGAATCAGGGAAACCTCATTTTCCCCATGCACACAATGTATAAGCTCGCAGTTACTAATAATACAGAAAGACCTTGACCTCCTGCCTCTCTCTTCATTGCTCTAACCACACCCTTGTTCGCAGAAAAGAACTCATTCCTGGTACACAATCTGCAAGCACTGTTCCTTCCATCAGGAAACATCCTTCCCCGGCCCTAGGCCTATCTCACATTCTTTCATTCAGATCCCTGCTGAGCCAATCCCTATTCAGGGCAGTCTGCTGGAACCCAGCCCAAGCTTTCTGCTCTGTTCACTTGGTAGCAATTTTCTTATCATTACTTGTTTTCTTTTATGTTGGCCAGATTCCTTCCCAGAGTACAAGCTTCCCAAGGGCAGGCACTTAATTTTCTGCCTCGTGATCCCCTCCTTGCCTAAACCGATGCCATGCATGTGGCTAGTGCTAAATACACGAAGACCCCGAATCCACAGAATGAAGTTGAAAGCATGTGATGGAGCAGAGTGGCGATGCAGCACAAGGCTCATCTGTTGCTCATCTAGCAAAATGGTTTGCTTTTCCAAGGGATTCAAGGCGGTCAGTTGGAAGAGTTAGTTTCTGTGCCCCCTCGCATCACTTCCACTGCCTCCTCACTTGGCTTGCTTGTCTTTTATTTTTGTTTTGTTTTAATTTTTATTTCACTCGTACATGTTTGCAGTGCACAATGTTTACGTTTTTCATGGGAGCCGGTACATGTGCCCAGACATCTTAAATCTTTTTGCTTCACCTTCCTCTCCCTCTCTCCCTCCACATCCCTCCATCACCTGATCCCCTTCCTTGCCTTGTTACTTTTACTCCTTTTCTTCTTAGCATTTACTAATTGCTAGCCTGCTATTCATGGATTTGTTTATGAGGTTCGTGGTTTGTATTCTATTCCTTCTATCCCCCTAGAAAGTAAGGTCTTCAAGGGCAAAATGTTAGTTTGATTTTTTCACTGGTGAATTCAAAATGCCTATGGTAATACCGGCATTGTGGAGGTACTCAGTACACATCACAAGGAGGAAATGAACTCTCCTCCCATATCTAAGCACCTCTAATTAAATACATATGTAGCAGAATGAAGTAGTGTGACTGCTTGTACACATTTTTCCATTTTCCACCTGTGCATAAAACTTGGTATAAAATAAAATCAATTAGTAAATCAGGTAATGCCTTTCTTTAAATGGACATTCTCAATGATGTAGTCTTACCATGACCAATATCCAATGACCTGGTAGGAAATAGCTTGGCAGAACTCAGCAGATTCCCATGACCAAAAGAACTGGTAAGGGACTTTTCTGAGCAGGAGATCTAATCCTTTAGGCAGTCATGAAGTTCCCACTGTTAAGTAACAGAGGCCATATTTCACATCAGGTGACAATTTATACAATTCAAATTTTTTTAGGTAAGACAGAAATTCTACTAGTTTCTGTGTTTCATAAATATCTCAAAAGTTACATAATTTTATGTAGTTTACTGTGCATTTCTGTTTCATAGTGAGAACTATAACACATGCCTGATAGTGACAGTCTATACTTTTCCAAGCATATTTGCTTTTTCATATGGGCAGAAGCTCCTGAAATGCCCCACAAATCGATAGGCATTTATAACCCATATTTATTTGGAGAAGTAGACAACCATTTGATAGAGCACTGTCTTGTAAAGTAATACTTTGGAGGAAATCGTTATCTCTATGTTACAGGCAGGGATGAAACATCCCACTGGACTGAAACATGGCATTTAAGTGTTCTTTATGCCATTTGAAAGGGGAAGTTTATGGCTAAAATGCATATTTGCTAAAAGTCTTGTCTGCCATCATTGCATTTTTTTCTTTTCTTGTACTCCAAGAAAAGAACCTTAGTGTTTCAGTGTGACAGGTTCCTCATCCATAAAGTTGGCATGTTTCTTATTACTTATCCCTAAGACATACCTTAAAAAATACTGTGATGACATATAATCATTTTTTTCTGAGACTAAAGATGCAATGTGAATATAAAGGAGTGACCTACATGGGTTTTCCTCTTTCTCCCTCTTCTCTGTAATGGATGTCATTTGGAGATCTAGCTCTAAATTTTTTTTAGAAAGCCTTTTGGCAAGACTATCTGAATACAAATGCATTTGTCCTATATATGTCCCAAAGTCAGAAAATAAAGAAGGATGGCTGAAATTGTAATGTGCTTCCCTTCTAAAGGGACTATGTTTGCTTGAGATTTATCAGTTTAAATGATCCCAGCACAGAGGGAGAGAGCCAGGCTTGCCATAGCTAAGGATACAACACCATACCCTCCTGCCAAATGGTGTGACTAGATGTGAATGATAAAATGAAAGTTTTCTTGGTACAGAATACCCTGTGTCCTAATAGCATCAAGGACTCAGCATCGATCTGATTGTTGTTGTCCTTCATGCAACTATTGTGATTCTCACAAGAACCATTAGAGTAGATCCTGTCATTACCCTTTTTATATAATGAAACAGAAGAAGGACGTGAGGCAACTTTCGTAAGTCACTGCTAAGGAAATGATGAATCTGAATTTTTAAAAAATTTCCATGCATCCTAGGTCATTACGCAGAATTGCAGCCATTTATGAATTTTTCCATCTAATCATAGAAGGAACTGTATGTAGCTGAATTTTGTTGTTTGGATGATTTTTGTGTCTTACACCATTTGCAGTGTTTGAGAAGAAAAGGCAAGTAACCAAAATTTCATTCAATTTTAAAAATACAGCCCTTACATTTAAAAACCAAATGAGTTGCTTAATATAACAATATTTGTGTGGTTAAAAAAAATTCAGCAAAGATCAGATATACTATTCCTGGATAAGAAACCTTAAAGGAACTTTTTAAGGTTCTGCAGCACAAGGTCAGGTATTTTTCATTTTTAATAAGTGCCCAAAGCTCTAAAGGCTAATCCAGTTGCCCCAAAATATGCTGCACTGGTTGGTTCACAGCAGTTACTCCCCATTAACAGCCAGATTTGGTGATTTAAGCATAAATTCTACTCTACTATGACAACATAATTATCCCCTTCCATCATTATTGGAAGAAAAGTGCATTTTTTCCCTTTAAGAACACAAGTATTAATGTTTCATGTAACCATGGAATTATTTTATTTGCTAGAGGAGCACTTGGAAAAATTTATTGAAATAGTTCCTTTTTTAAAAGAAAATTGAAATGTTTTCAGTACCTCTGTTCATTAAGCGTGGATAAAGAATTAGTTGAAAAGTAATCTGAAAGTACGAAATGGAAATCATAGGAAAGCAATTGAATTTGCTGAAAGTGACACTGAGCCTGTGTCAGAGACTATAGAAGACAGTCAACAAATGATCACTACTACAAGAATGGCTTCCAAACACAAAATTCCCTTAAATCTTGATCCATTTTTGTCAAGACAGTCCTAATTAAGGAGGCAAGTTCTGATACTTGTATCTTGGAGTCTTGGTAATAAATAAATAAATGGTATGGCCATGGCCTCTGGACCCTTGACAGGTAATCTCCACAGTAACACTATGTGCTCAGTAGAACTAATATCATTTTGTATGTGAAAAAATGCACTGCAGCCTCATTCAGTGCAGAACCAGGATTAAACTTGGGGAAGGGGTAGACCCCAGATTCTGTGCTGGTAACCATTGTAATAGGCTGAATTATGATCCTCAAATGCTTAGGGTCCTAACCTCTAGAATTTTTAAACATTACATAATATGGCAAAAGGACCTTACAGATAAGATTAAGGATCTTAAGATAAAGAGATTATTCTGGGTTATCCAGGTGGGCTCTGAATGCCATTACCAGTGATTTATGAAAGAAAGGCAGAGGGAGGTTTAACATCGAAGTTGAGAAAGCCATTTAATCCTGGGACAGGGATTATGGCTGACAGGGATTCAGCCATAAGCCATGGAATGCTGGCAGCCAGCAGAATTGAAAGTGACAAACTGATCTCTTTCTGCAAGTCTCCAGAGGAAGCCCAGTCCTGCTGACTCCTTGATTATCACTCAATAAAGCAGGTGTCAATTTTCTGTTTCTATTTTTTTAAACTAGGAAGTTTGGAAGCAAAAATTACTAAACTATTAGTTCAGAAAATATCATAGTACAGTAATACCAACAAACAAGCCTAACTTCCTGGTGAATTTTCTTGGTTATGTACCTGAAAGTGAGAAGTGAGATCCCTATGGGGGAAAGTTTTGAGGGTTGTCTCCTGAAAAGGATTTTAAGAAATCTGAAGTGTTAGCACTGTTAGCATTGTGCTTGCTAGACCAATGGTCTCAAAGTGGCAATCTCTACCAATTACTGGTTTAGTCTTCAAAATACTATCTTAGATAAATATTTTGACAGAGTTTTAACAAATCGATAAAATACATAATTAGTTTTTAAAAAAATCACATGAAGAGCTGTGTTTCCAACTTTTTTTTTTTTTTTTTTTTTTTGCCTTTTTCCTTTTTATCAGTACTGGGGATCAAACTCACAACTGCCTGCTTGCAAGGCAGGAGCTTATGCTGCTGAGCTAAATCCCCAGCCCCTTGTGTTTTCAACTTTTGTTGGCAATTAAACACGTGGCCCCTAGAGACTGCATTCCTAAGGGCTGCTGTAGCCAGAACCAAGCATCAAGATAAGCAGAAAGTGAGCTGGTTTTATACTCAGGTCTCTTACAATTTAAATAGCAAAATATAGCTTCAGTAAGCAGCATTTTTCAAGCAAGAGGAATCTCGTGCCCGGCTCTGTCCTATTTATGTTACCCATGTGACTTCTGGATACACAAATGTTCTGTGACAGAGATGTCAGCTGTCAGCCAGGAGGAAGTAAGCCCTGCTCAATGCTGTGGAGTCATCCCTAGGGACCATTAGAGCCAGCTGGGGGGGGGTTACTGCAAGAAAGCTGCCTCCCTGCAGTCTGCCCAGCCCCAAGGGCCTCCTGCAGTGCTCTTAGTGCTGAGCATACAGCATACAGTGAGGGCCAGTTCTCAATCAAGCACCTTATCAGTGCATGATCCTCAGACTTCAGTGTGTGCATGAATCTTGCAGGGCTTGTTAGAACTACAGACTCCAGGCTCCCACCCAAGGATCAAGCACATCATAGTAATCCTTGGATTTTTCTTTCTGAACCTTCATTTTCAATTCCTAGTCCTCCCAAGCTTGTAAGTACTGTGTCTCACCCAGTTAAATTTTACTCATAAAGCTCTTGTGAAATATTTGTATACCATAATAAAATTTACTAATACGGTGGGGAGGAATGACATAGGGAATTCCTTTCTTTTGGACACTTGACTTTATGTCAGAAATAATAGTAAGGATTTTATATCCTGCCTTTGTAACGCTGTGAAATATTTACTTATCACTTTATACCCATTTTTCAGCCAAAGAAACTCAGGAGAGGTTAAAAGGTGTGCTGAAAGTCACACAGTCAAGTGGTACAGTCAGGACCTAGGCCTGGGTCTACACCAGACATTGTGCTGAGCTGCAGTGATCTCCTTCCTGGGGCTTGCATATCTTTTTTGCCATGACCCATAATTAAAGAATGTATATGTTATAATCAGCTAACAAATACCCATCTCCTCACTCAAACACATATAAATACATGCAGGTATACAACACACACAATTTATATAATATGGTATCAGATACGTTGCATATTTTCTGCTCAATTACAGATTTTTAAACCTTTGGTGTGTGTGTGCATGTTTGTGTGCGTGCACGAGTACTTGTACATAGGATACTAAAGACTGAGCCCAGGAGTTCTCTAATAGTGAATTGTATCTCTAGCCCTTTTTATTTTGAGACAGGGTCTCACTAAGTCACTTTGTTATCCAGGCTGGGCTTGAATCTTCAATTTCTTGCCTCAGCCTCCCAGAGCACTGGGATTGCAGATGTACTACACCAGTACACACTGGCTTTGAAGCCCTTGCATGGAGTTCATCTCCCTCCACCTCTCAAGCATGTCCACCTGCAGCCTGTGGACTGTAGGCATGCAGTTTTCCTGGGCCACAATGAGTGAATAGAAATTGTCTTGGACCACACATAAAATCTATAATGTAGTTAATGTTTGTAAGTAACAGGACTTTCTTTTTGATAGTTTCGTTGTAATATGGATGTGTCCCATGAGAGTAGCAGGGTCAAGACAGAGTTTGAAAAAAAGTAATAAACCTGAAATCCTCTATAAAAAATAAGGGTTATTAAACGTAGGGACCATATGGCAAAAGTCTGGAAGAGAATGCAGCATGGGAAATGTACACATATGGGTATCTTTTATTCCAGAAATGAGTAATTAAAAAGAGAGTTGTAATAATTTATTCTTTCAAAACCTTTTCATACTCAATATGTATTTTAATATTCATAAAACCTTAAGAGGTCTAAAAAAAACAACCAACATGAATAATATACTATTTCATTTATATCTTACTACTCTGTAGAATTTCGAGGGTTGAATTTCCACTAGAATAGTCTATTGAACTATAAGCCATTAGAGAATGCTTAACTTCACCATACTGGTCTCTAATACATTGTCAGGATTTTGTTTTCCAAAATATGATTCTAGTAAATCTGCATAATGAAGTAGCATCGCTGAGGGGTTGAACATTTTTAATAAATGTAAATCAATTTTTTAAAAACTTGGACTGAGAACATGTTTATCTTTTGAAAAACAATATAGACTTAATAACCAGACTGCTTAAATGTCAGAGGGTGATCTTTTTGCTGATATTTTCTCCCTGTCATATCCCCAAATCATCAGGGCTCACAGGTGAATGATGGTGGTGTGACCACAACTTTCGAATTGTAGACCACAGTGGCCATTCAGATGCATTGGACTGGCCCTGAGCTAGGGCTACGGTTCCTCCTCCTTTGTAGGCAGGCACACCCACACGATGGGCTTTCCTGCATGTTGCTCAAGGGAGGTGTTTCCTTCTTTTCTCCTCCCTGTCCCAGAGGGAGAAAAGCTGGTTTTGTCAAAATAATCCTCAATACATTTATAAAGTCAGACTTTAATTTTTCATATGTGTTTGTAGATGTTATGGTTTGAATCCAGAATGTGTCATCACACTCTTATGAGACCTAACTAAAAATGAGAGACCTCTGCAATGAAAATCACTTGAAACCAAAAAAGGAAATTGAGGCAGATGTCAGAAAATGGAAAATTATCTCCTGTTCCTGGATAGGTAGGGCCAACATAACAAGATGGTTGTTCTTATATAACTGGTGCACAAATTCATTGCAGTTCCAATCAAAATACTGTGTGAACATCATTCCTTACAGAGCTAGAGAAAACAACCCTAACATTTATGTGGAGCCAGGAGAGACCCAGAAAAGCAAAAGCAAGCCTTGATAACAAAAGCAAAGCAGGTAGCATCATAACCCCAGACCTGCAGCTGTGCTGCAAAGCAGCAGTAATTAAAGCAGGCTGGTGCTGGCACAGACACGGGCATGTGCATCAGTGGAACTGAACAGAAGAAGCAGAAACAAACCCCAGGCACATTCAGCTATTTGATCTTTGACAAAAGGGGTCATAAACATACACTAGGGGAAAAATACGCTCTTTTGTAAATGGTGCTTGAAAAGTTCAATATCCTTGTGCAAAAGGTTGAGTCTAGATCTATATATCTCATCTTACACTAAACTAAAATCAAAGTGGATCAAAGATCTAAATGTTAAAACAGGAATACTCACTTGCTGGAAGATAAAATAGGACAGACTTTCTGAACAGAACTGCAGTGACAATCAACAAATGGGATCATATCAAATTTAAAAACTTGTGCATGGCCAAAAAATAAATAAATAAAAATCAACAGAGAGAAGAAACAGGCTACACAATAGGAAAATTACTTTTGCCAGGTGTTCCATGGACAAAGGGTTAACATCAAGAATATATAAACAATTCTAAAATGGTAAACCCCAAAATAAAAGACTCAAACAAAAGGTGGGTGACCAAAATGAACAGACACTTCTCAGAAGCAGTACAAATGGCCAATAAATACATGAAAGAAATGTTCATCATTATTGGCCATCAGGGAATTGTAAAATCAAATGACACTGAGACACTATCATACCCCAGAAAGAATGGCTATCATCAGAAAATCTAATATTAAATTCTGATGAGGATGAGTAGAAAAAGGAATCCTTCTGCATTGCTGGTGGGAATGTAAGCTAATATAAGCACTGTGGAAATCAGTGTGGAGAGTCCTCAAAAAACTAAAAGAGAAGAGAATTAAATAGGAGATAGAGAGAAATTTAAATATTCTATTTTAAAAATATTTTAATATATATGCTAATTTGCTTCATTTATATTATTTATCTTTGTAGAAAAAGAAAGTCTGTGGGTTTTTTTTAAGAATCTTTGGTTTATGTCATGCACTGAGTAACTACTTTGATGATCACAATACATAGTTTATCATTCTCTTATTTGGTTATAAAATTATTGTGTAATTTATAATTCTCTTATTTGGTTATGAAATTTTTTCTTTCACAATAAAATAAGCCTCTCATAGGCTCACAGGTGGGACTTTTGGGATGCGAATGGATTGTGGGGGAGCTGTACCGATGAGTGGGTTCATCATGGGGAAGTCACTGTGGAAGTAACCCGGAAGGACATAGCTCCCTCCTGGCTCCTCCCTTCACCCTGCTTCTTGGTCACCAGCAGGCCTTCCCACCATGCCTTCTAAACTTTGAGCCAAAATAAAGTTCTCCTCCTTTAAGATACTGTGTTTCATCTATGAAAAACAGTGACTAAGACTTCAAGATATATTATATCCCACTTTTAAATTTGTACAAGAAAGTTACTAAAATTTTTAGCATTGGACCTTCTGGAACCTACCCTTCCCTCTAGTTTCTGATTGTTTCCAAACCTGTAGACTCGAGTCCAAAAATTCTGTGACAAGTTGTCAGTTGGGCCATATTATAGAGTGGGTCTTCTAAAATTCACTAACTCTTACATTTTAAAAATAATTTAATTTATTATGCTTCATTGGCATGGATAGTTACAATCAAGAATTACTTTATTCCACAAAGGATAAGTTTGTTTCTCCTACTCTACATATTTAAAGTCTTTCATTCATAGGCTCTTACAGGAGAAGAGACCTTCAAAAACATCCAGTCCTTTATTTTCATTTTCTAAATGAGGAAAGTAAAGTCCAGAAAGCCTTTCATCGCTCAGTTCACCTTCTTTTCTGTTAACTCTACTGTCAAAAAACAGGACTAGTTAATGCTGGCAACATGGCATAAATTGGTGTATAGTACTTCTGTATTCCATATTACAGATAATTTCCCACCACAATATTGTGAAAAAAAATCATTGAAAGCATCCAAATTCTATAATGAAAAATAAGCCTTTGTTTGCAGACATACTTATGTTCAGAATGATGTTCTTTAATTGTGTGTAAATGGGCAATAGAAATCCATACCATTTTGGGTCTGATTCAACATTTGCTAATTGAATCTCAGTGTATGGATTTGTTAAGCCAATATTCATACTCCTGAGTAAATGTCTCTCTGAGTGTATGCATATGACAAAGCTGATTTTTCTTTTAATTGATAGAATCAATAACTAAATCAGAGTTAGGCCAAATTTGCAAAAGTAGTTTAGGTTATAATGAAAGGCCTTTGTACTCGCTTTAGCAGGAACCTTAGAACTGTTGGAAAGAAAATAGAAACAGAATCCTAAAGGTCTCCCAAGAGCAGAAATAATAATAATAATTATTATAATATAATAATAATAAGAAATATTATTATTATTAGTACCAGTAGTCAAACTCATGACCTGATGCTTGCAAGACAGGCACTTATGCTGCTGAGCTAAACCACAGCCTTTGTTTTTTTTGGTTTTTTTGTTTTTTTTTTTTTTCTGAAAGGAAAAATTTTTTTTCTGACAGGATTATTTGCAACCGTTCTGTTTTACATCTAATTCCTAGCTGACAAGTGTCCGTTTTTCATGCTTATTCATTCATCACCCTTGTGTTCCCTCTGCCTGCGAGGCATCTGGCCTGGTCTGCATCACTTCTCGCCAAATGATAAAGGATGTGCTCAGCTGTAGCCCAGCCTTCCCATGCAGGATAACAGGACCGAGACGCACATGGACAGGAGCAGCTGCTGTGCATATAACCACAGCATCCTCTGCCCATTACATACGCAAGGGCTAGGAGGGAGGTTTTATGGCAGAATTTAAAAGTTCTTTCAAGAATAAATATTGCCTTATCAGGGGTAAAATGCAAGATCACTTTAGATATTAGATATATATATATATTATAATATATCATATATATAGTATAATATATATGTATTATGTATAGATATAGATATATAGACATTATATATATAAAATTTATAACTAAGCAATTAAAACAGAATAACGATACTTAATGATGGTTTAATTATGCCTGGCTCCTCAAGTAGGTGCTTCTTGTGGTCACCATCCTTAGGGAGGAACAAGGACTACATAACATTGTGCCTTCCTACGGCAGGAACTTGAAAACTATGCCCTGGATGATGCTGTACGCTAATGAGGGTCACAGCATTCTGCACACAAACCCATTGCCTCTGGTGGTGTGTGCTGACTTCAAGCACCATGAAGATTTGGAAGAGAGTAGGAGGTCCCCCATTCCCATGCACACCGCATTTTCCAACCAATGCTTCTTCCCAGTGAGTCTGCGCTGCACCTGTCCTGTGTGTCTCCCCACATTTGAACATTTTACTCTCCTTTTGGCTCTTCTAATACTTGTCCTTGTGGGTGTCCTCCTGCTTCTTTGTCCATTGTGTGTCATTTTTGCAGGGAGGGAGACTTCTTCAGTGGTGTCCTCCTCTTCTCTCTGCTGCAGTCCTCCTCCACCCCTGTGATGTCAACAAGTCCCAGGGCTCTAGCCTTGAGACAGCCACTGGAATTTCTCCCTCAAGCTCTAAACCTGTGTTCTCAGTGGGGCTGGGACATTCGGTATTGGTGGCAGACATTTGTTCCATGGTGTTAGGGAGGGGTCTCACTGGCATGTCATACGTAGAGACCAGAGATGTGGCTAAACATCCTGCTATATGGAAAGGCAGCCTCAGAAGGGAGAAAATTTGTCCTGTCTGCAAATCTCACAGAATCCATGTTTAGAAACTGTGATCTACAACTGCTGGACTTTTCTAATTGAGTATACTACAGATATTCTGAATGGAACACTTACCAAAATAAAACTGTGACCTTTCTTCCCAACTTGGTAATATTTAAGTTGAAACCAAAATGTCAGACAATGCAGTAGCAATATCTTGGCCTCTGGTACTCCCCAAATACCTGGATCTTCCTGAAGGTGTGATCTATCTAGCTTTAGAAACTGCTTTTCCACTAACCCCAGCTGGGATAACCCCACTGTCCTCCTCCAGGTTTATTCAGGTGAGTCTCTGCCTTCACACAGGGCAAAATAGTGTCTGGTCTCTTGCTTTGCTTAGAGGCTATGGAGGCTTTGCCATTCCTCACCACAGAAGGGTTTCCATGAATCAACTTTAGCTTCTTGAGATTTGGGTCTGAATATTATATGTTTTCATTCTAAGTACAGAGTAAAATACCTACACTGAGGAGAAAATTAATATTTATTAAGTGGGACTTCTGTGAATATTTGGAAACATATATGCCTCATTTTTTCTGATATATAACTTCATTTTGTGGTATTCTAATTAAGTGAAAGTGAATCAGGATGATATTTGAATTGAGAACTAAGTCCAGTCAGGTCTTTGGTCAGCTCACATTAGATGAGAATCCTTCAGAGTCATTTTGCAGAAACACAGTGGCTCTGCCAGTAGCAGTTTATCCCATTTATCCCAGCAAAGTTGTTTATTGCTGTTCTTTTTATTGGTGACAGTGTTGTACAAAATTTTATCTCAATGAAATAAAAAAGAAGAAGTAGTAGAAACTACTATATTTCAAATTCCTGTTAGAAAGGCAGAGTTGGTAGAGGGACATACGAGATGACAGGTTGCTTGAAATTGAGGGCCAGCGGTTCCAGTGCAGTAGCAGTTATTTTCCTGTGTAGCTTTGATAATTTTGTACACACTGTTCTAATATGTAAAACAAGGACATGGTGTAGGTAACTTCGAAGTTATGGTAGTACTGTGGTTTCTAAATATTCATTTCTAAAAGGCTCTCAATTTCTTAATCAAACCGAGGGACCTTTCTGACAGAAATTCTGTCCATCTTTCAAGAGCCTCTTGTCTTTCGTCAAAACCACAGAGATCCATGATTTTCTTACTCAAATTTTTATTCTGCCAAGAAATTCAACAAAATGGCAAATGTCTAGCAGTGGTTTTTTGTTGTTGTTGTTGGTGGTGGTGGTGGTGGGTTTTACTTAGCAATGGGATTTATCAGTGTGTCTTCTGGGTGGTTCTTCACTGGAAGGGACCCATTAGAGAAGTACCCTGAGAGCTTTTGAGTTCGCACTTGTTGGTTCAGTGCGCTGAAGTGATACCTTTAGATTCTTGTATCTTTATCAGGGACATGGAATGAAAGAGCAGAGGCATTTATTTTTTATTAAAATTCCCTAGATAAAATTCCAGTAACTTTTCATTGGAAAGAATTCAACTGTATGTGTACAAAATAAAAATTTTATGGACTTTTTTAAATGCTGAACTCTAAATTTTTAACATTAGAAATTAGTATCATTAAAAAAAGAAATTAGTATCATTGTTTTTATTTTTCATTTTTAAGATAAAAAATAGATTTAGAATTTAGGGCTAAACAATGAAGACAAAATAATTATATGACACTCAGTAATGACTTGGTTAAAACTATGTCCTGAAGCCTGAGCCTCTGACTTATTTTAAATAATGGGTTAGTCTCTAACATTTTTGTGTCCATCCATAATAGTTTCTAAAACTCTGCTACATGTTATTCAAACAACTGTATATAAGCACATGATTAGTTACTTGGTATATTTGAGTGGAAATGGCTACTTAACGTTCTAATTGAAGAACAGATTCATAATTAGAAATGGAGTTATTTCTGGATTGTTTTCGGGAGTTACTCTCCTCTGCCTGAGGTTTAAAGCATTTCAAGAAGTTATATTCATTCTTTGAAGACTCCAGCTTTCTTTTGTTCTACCCTGCAACAGAAACTTGCTTTTGATTTATTGATCAAAAGATTCAGGAGTTCCTACAACTCTAATAGTGTCTGTGGTAAGAAAGGAGGAAAATATGCATACACACGAGCAACTCTGTAAGAATCATGAGGTTCTTTTGTTTAAAATGTGACCACCATGGTTGATTATCAAGAAATACTAAGGAAGTATAACCAGTGAATTTCACTGATGGTTAAGTAAGGATCTCCAGAGACTGCTCTGAAAGTTTGAAGTTGGTACAGGTCTTTGCTTTATAATGCTCACTAGGTAAAATACAGCTACCTGAATTCTGAGGGAATACTAACTGCCTGTGATTTAAAAACATACAAAGGCATAAAATACTAACTGGGAAAAAATTGTGCACTTCCTGTGGATAGGTGAATGTTTTTTGGTTTTGACTATTTTATTACCCATGCCTTTCAGATCTGCGGAAGACCTTTGAGCAGGAACCCCTGGGAAAGGAAGTAAGCCTGGAACAGGAAGTTTTACTCCAGTGTCGACCACCTGAAGGGATCCCAGTGGCTGAGGTGACCAAAATGCTTTGTATTTAGCAGTTGGCACTTAGTGATTCTAACAAAGGCCTGATCCATAGCTAATGGTGCAGTGAATTAGGGCATGGCATGATGAATGGTTGGTAATGGAATCCTAACTGCAGGCTGCTGGCAAATAGATTGATTGGGAGCTGATTAATGACTTGGGAGTCAATTAGAATGTCCCACTGGACAAACCACAGGCAGTGTGGTTTAGTTTGTCATTTTCTTTCAAGAAATCAGAAATGCTGTTTTACTTGGCACTTCCAGAGAAAGATGCTGTGACTTACAATTCTGGCAGTTTTACTGTTGTTCTTGACAATATGCAAAAAAATTGTTGGTGTAAGATGTGTGGGTGGATATAGAGTATCTGTGTCCATGAATGAGCCTGTAGTGTATTTTTGTGATACAATCACGGACTTAACCCAAAAGCCTCATTCATTCAAACATGTTTTGGTAGTAATGAATGTCAGTTAGTTTCATCATGTAAATTTTCTATCACACTCTTACTTTTCATTTTTCTGCTACAATAAGGGTGTTTATTGCCAATGAAGTATTAGGAATCAGATTCATACCAGGACTTTTCATTAGCACCAGATGATACAGTGCCTTTGAAAATGCCCATCTCTGGGAGATCTGCCTACATGACTCCCAGGAGAGCCCAGGACACCATCCTGAGCATCCTGATGAGCGAAACTGATCCTGTGACTTTTGTTTGCTAACAAATAGGCCTAAACTATAAAACAATTTACTCGTTACATGAGTAATAGGTAACATCCTTCTGTGTAGCCAACATGATTGCCTTAGCTGATCCCAAGTCTTGCAGACCCAGGCACACTTTAATTTGATAGGTAGCTACCAAATTGATGGCAGTCTCATTAGTCCCCAATGTCCATGAGTCCTGTGGAATTTGTAGACTTCACTGTATATGTGGAAAGAAGCATGTCAGTTGTTTTCTGTTTGGATCTATGCATGGGTCTAGCCATGGGTCAGCTGGAGATTTTTGTTTTGCTTGGGTTTCTTTCTTTCTTTTTTATTTCTTTCTGTCTGTCTGTCTTTTTGCAACGGGTCGTATTATATAATTCTGGTTGGCTCACTTTGTAGCCCAGGCGGGCCTCAAACTCAGCAATCGTCCTGCCTCAGCCTCTGAGTGCTGGGATTACAGGTGTGCACCACCCATTTCAGCTGATTTTTTTTCTGCCTCAGCTGATTCTTTTATGTATCCATAAATTAGAAAAATAATACTGAGACAGTGTTCAAAAAGTGATTAATGATTAATAACTAATGCACTATTTGATTTCTTACAGTTTTTCAGTCTTAGGGAAACTGAAAAAAAGGTAGAAACCTTCATAGATATGTAGTCCTACAACATCAAAATCAAGCATCTGATTGTTCCTTCCAAATTAGTATTAATGACAAATTAATTGCTAATTTTGGCAAGACATTTATAAAACAACTCCATTTTCTGTTACAGCCATGTGTATGTTTAAAATTAAAATCTCTAAGGATTAATTTTTTTCCTTTGAAAAAAAAGAGAGCTTTCTTAAATTTGTAATTGACATCCCATTGGTACTCTAACATTTCATCCAACACCAGATGTTTATCTTCTATCACCAAGACATGGTATGATTGAGTGTAACTAAAAATGCAGAAATTCTTCTCTTTTCAGTATTTCATTTTGATGATTTCGAATGTGTATCTGTCTCCTTAATTGTTGTTCTAAAATCCAACGCTTATCTCTTCTGTTAAACTGTCCTGAAGACCAAAGCACATAACGAATAGTATGAGTATCCATAGCTTCATTGTTGCTCAAGATTTCTTAAATGTAACTGGTCCCTGCCCAGATACTGAGTGAGGAGATCCTGGTATGCTTCACCTTTTTCAGTATTCTTAACAAAGTAGTTCACTTTGTCAAGGAGTAAAGATTCATGACAGAAAACTAATTGGCTGTGAATTTTAGTGTAGCACCAGGGAAGAGACCAATTAACACTGGACAAGCTCAAAAACCATATACCTATTTGACATTCAAAGAACTATATTTAATCCATATTACTTTTTCATTTCTTTTTTTTTAGTCAAAAGAGAGATCAGACATACACACTGAAGATCAGGCTAATCAGCTCCAGTATGGGTTGCTTTCAACATTGCTAGAGTCACCCAGATCAAAAAGCTAATGAATACCTTAACCCGACAAGAGGAACAGGCAAAATGAAAAGAAAAAGATGAGCAGTAACTTGGGGAGTTAAAGGTTATATGATCATTTTAGTTTAATATATTATTTCATTTTCATTTGTTTCTTTTTAGGGAATTTTAAATTATAAAATAGCACAAAGTAAAATTTTGATCTTAAAAGGAGACCAGTAGATAAAACTCCTGTGTTTTATAATAACTCACCATTCCTTATTAAGTCGGGCATACTGAATATGTGCTTCTTTGGTGTCCAAGGCAGATAGATGGTGATGAGTCAGATGGTAGATGTTCAATGATCATGTGACTGATCAGTCATTTGATCTGTGATTTACATGCATGTGTAAAACTCCATTAAAGAATTAATGTTCTACAGTACTGGATATTCTTTGCAGAGTACCAAGAAATAGTAATTTTCTTCCTTCCTGTTCAAACTAGTAAATTTTCCAAGAACTCAAATCTCAGAATAATCACACATTGGTGCAAATAAACACATAGACATGGTTGTAGTATAACATTTAATTTTTCCATATTTTGGCATTCTCTCCTCTCTCAAGTAGAATGTTAACATAATTTTCTTTAGGAATTCCTGATTTAAATTTAAGCAGGCTCATTTTAGCTGTTTGGCTTTGGGTAAAGTGCCTAAATTTTTTGAACTTAAGTTTCCTCAATTATAAAAGAGAGATTAGTAATAGTATCTATGCCCAATATGCTTATGAAGTTTAAATGAGATGATCTATGCAAATCATTGAGAACATATCTAAATAATCAAGGAACATTGGCCATGATTAGTACTATTATTATATTATCACTTAGTAATGCACAGAGGACCTAATTCAACCTCTTGAATTAGAAAATAGTTCCTGAGTATGTTGTCCCCATTCAGCACTGTGAGATATGTGGAGGAGAAACTTCTGTTCTAGGAGCCACCAAGAGGTCCTCCTGTAACCTTCACACATTTGCTTTGGGGAAGTCCATAAAGACTGCAAAGGAAGAGAATATTGGGAGCTTTCAAACAGGATCTACCTTTACTCTGACGTCACGGGATGTCGTGTTAGGGGCATGTGCTAATTTGTGTTAAAAGAGCATTATGCTGGGTGTATGATGCTTTTATTCTTCAAAATATTTCTGTTGATGAATTATTAATTTCAAATTTAGGAATTTTATTATGTTAAACAATGAGTTTAAATGGGAAGAAATTTCAAAAAAGTAATGTATTAAATTTTAAATATTGAGTTTATAAAAAAGCATCAAAATTTTTAACAGCAACTGTTTTATTGGTGTGAAAAGTCTAAAAAATAACAACAGAAATAAATTCCTATATGGGTTACAATGAAAATACAAATACAACTCTACAACAGAAATAGTGTTTACTTCAGTTGCATGCCCAAGGCAGTCTTCACACATGACAACAGCGCGTTCTGTTTACATGTATCACTTCCTCTGACAGCACGTGTCTTGGCTTTTTGTAGGGCATACTTGACATCTCTCTGGTTTTGCTGTTTTGTCAGGAGGTTCTTATTATCTGTGTAGTTAACACGAACATAAAATATCCATAAAATAAGATATTAAATTCTTAATATGTATTGTGTGTTTAGAATAGACGTTAGCACTTTCACATCTGCCGTGTACTTCCTTCTAAAACCTAAAACATATAAGAAATAAATTCCTGTATTAACTACTATGAAAATGCCAATAGAACTCTACAACAAAAATAATCTTTCCTCAGTTGTCACACCCGAGACAGTCTTCACACATAACAACTACGTGTAACCCATACATGTCTTGCTTGCACTGACAACAGGTGTTTAGCTTTCCTTTCCTGTGTGGTAGTCTTATCACCTCTCTTCTCTTCCTGTTTGGTCAGGGGCTTCCTACTATATTTTGTAACGTACCCTTAGCCAGAAAATAAGATATCAATAAAATACAATGGCAAATATGTAATGAGTGCTTAGACTAGACATCAGTACCTTTGTAACAGCTATTTACTTGCTTACAAGACCAAAAAATAGATGACATCAAAAATAAAAACCTGCTGGGGATTTACCTCAGCGGCATAAGTGCTTGCCTGGCAAGTGTAAGGTCATGAGTTCAATCCCCGGTACAGAAAATAAAAAAGAAAAAGAAAAGAAAAGAAATAAAAACCTATGTGAACCACAATTCAAGTACAAACAAAAAGCTACCAAAGAAATTCCTGACAGGTGGACAGGCAGGTGCAACATCACAAAGACTTACTGCAACAATAAAGAAAATCAAAAAGATTTCAACTATGCCTTACTAAAAAGAACAGAAGGGCCAGGGATTTGTTCAGCGGCATAAGCACATACCTGGCAAGCATGAGGTTGTGAGTTTGAGCCTCAGTATCAAAAATAAATAAATAAAATAAAAACAGGAAAACAAAATATATGTGCTATCAGTATAAGTGACACTCGTGCGTGGAGCATGCAGATGTTATGGATAACCAACTGCTTGTTTACCTGTGAGCTCACCAATATGTGCCACAGTTTGTGTGTGTGCATGCATGTGTGTGTGTGTGTGTGTGTGTGTGTGTGTGTGTAGTTCCCTAGGAAGAAACATCTTGTTCTTTCTCTGTTGTGAATGATATGATATGAGTTCCAGTCCAAATCCTCTAAAAATTTTATCCATGCAATTTTGCACTTTTTATTTTCTTTGTAAACTATCAAACTGTTTATGCCACACATATGTAGGATCGAGGAAAACACAACCGTTGACCAGTGCTTTGTATTTCTAGTGACCTCATATTTGCTGCATAACTCAAGCAAAATCTACTCTGCCTTTCTTTTTGTTGTAGAAAGTTAGCATCTCAGGCTTCCATTTTGTCAAGGTTTCCTACATCTTACATGCTTTTCTCATTACTGAGACTAAATATTTGACCCCCAAAGATAAGGAAGAAAAGGTTTATTTTTAGCTCACATTTAAGTCCGTAATCAGTTGGGTCCAAACTCATGGTGGACAAAGAGTAGTTGAGCAACAAGGGAATTTAACTGTGTCTTTCTGCCTCTTTTGTCATATCCAGACTACTTAGGGTGGGTACCACTCACATCCTTAATCTTACTGCTCTTGAGCCTAGCATTGCACTGTGAATCAATCCCAACATTATATACTCTAGATCCAGCCACCTCTGAAAAAAGCCCTAGCTATGACTGCATGAAACTTTGGGAGACATCTAGACACAAGCTATAATATTCTGTCAATGTTTCCATCATGGTGCAATGTTGACAGCAGCAGTGCCAGTTTGTTTTTCTTTGCCATCTATGAGGCCAATGTTCAATCTTTTTGAAATCCAAAGATTACACTGTACAGTTTCTGTTTTGAAATTATAACATTTCATTGAGAATTTTCTTTGTTCTTACATGCAGTTCCTATGCTGGTCAACTTGTGCTCTGTTAGCAAATGTAGCATCAATCAGAAACTGGTAAACCAATTGTCGAGTGTCATATTCTGTTCACAGTCTTTCAGTTTATTACTATACAAATAAAGACCTGGTGGCTGAGGATAAATTTCTAGATTGAAATTATATGTCTTTCCATTTACCAGGATGTATATTTTTATATCATATTTTGAAGGCTTTTTGAAATATACTTCCTAAAGCTACAGCAACCACAAAATGCTACAATATGTTCATCAACATTCATGTATTCAGATGCTGTGTAAATTCCTTGACAGCCACAAATCTATGAAACAGTGAACAGATTTCAGCTAGGTTATCAGTTCTTTTTGTTTTATCTCTCTTTTTTCCTTGGCAGGTGATTTTGTCATCAGCTCTCAGACATTTTTGTTTTTGTTTGAGACAGGGTCTTGCTCATAGTTTAGGCTGGCCTTGAACTCACTGTGTAACCCAGGCTGGCCTCAAACTGATGGTGATTCTCCTATCTCAGCCTCTCCTGTGCTGGAATTACAGGCACACACCGCCACACCTGGCTAACATCAAAGAACTTTGAAGGAAACCAAATCTGTTCAGTGCCAAGCCCACATTTATCATACTCATGCTAAGTACAGCAGACCTATGAATGCTTTCCGTTCAGCTCATGAGCTGTCATAATGAACACATTTTCAAGTAGGACTCTAGGTGTATACAGCGTGTTCTACTTGTATCTCTTCATTTGTGTGTCCCACAACATCTTGTAGCATTTCACTTGTTACAAACAGTTGCCAACAATGAATGGCAGGGCTTGCATTCTGTCCAATAGGTTTCACACTGCCAAGACTCTCACTATATTTTTAGACCAAGTTATAATGTTGGATCATTTCATTTGGTTGTGTGGCTATTTTGTACCATTTTGACTGTCAAATATATAGTCACATTGGTGTTTTCTGTGTCATCTGAATCAGAGAAATCATTATATCCTGTGTCTGTATCTGTATACAGATATGATTCTTGCTCCATTTCACTGTCATAGGAACTTTGGCTCATTTGGCCAACATCAAAGTTGTCATCGTCATCATCACCATCATCATCATCATAATCATTCATGCATGAGTCACCTGATGATTCACCCAACCTCCTCCAAAATTTTGAATCTGGTTATTCATGTGCCCTTGTATGGAATTTTGCTCCTGGTTTCTCTAGGTGCAGCTGCTGTGAGCCACACCCACATCCCAGTATGGTACTTGATATGTTTATATAACAGAAGGATGGAATGGGTTTCTTTTACCACCACCCCCCATTGCCCAGTGAAACATACACAAAACCTATTTCATGAAGCATTGTGTGGGTAAAAGTTTCTGTTCTTACACTTTTGCATGTGTGAACATACCTTGCTGTTTCTCATACCAACTGGGTAAACACAAAAGATTGCTTCCTGTATCCCCCAGATGCAGCTACTGAGATTCACAGCCATCTACTGTTATAGTAAAGTACAAATTTACAGTAGAAAACTATGAGTGGATTTTTGTAACTCCGTGTAATACCCCAAGGATAAATCTCTGGAACGTCAGAAAACTCTTGCCTTCACTCTGGTAGTTCAAGTTACTTTCGTGCATTGACTCATTGTGATAACAACCCCTCATGTCTTCTCCCAAAGAAGAAATTTAGGCAGAGGTTATTGTTGGTGGATTACCTTTTCAGAGTCCAAGGAGAGAAAATAATAAAGTTTCAGAGAAAAGGGCAGCCCAAGATTTCCCATACTCCATCTCTTCATGTATGTTGATTTTGACTGAGAAACCAGATAGTCATAGGTTAAGAGAAACCGTGTTGTACAAACAGGAGGGACAAAGCACAAGAGTTTCTGAGTTCTAGACTTGGCTGCTTTCTCCTCTAGTCCTGTACCTCCTTTTCTTTCCCCTTGGGATGTTATTAAAATATTTAGGAACTGCATAGCTTACTTCACATGGGAACGGAATCCTGAGAGCCTTTGTGTGGTATTAGATATGATCTCTTTCATCTCACAATCACTGTGTAGCCCCAGAATCCAGCCAGGGTGTGGGGCTGCTTAGTCATTTAACAACACATTTGAAATGATATCATGCTATTTAATGACTGTGTGGGTGAGTTAGACTGGCTAAAGGGTAGTCCCCATATACCACAGTTTTACATAGTTGCAATTTGTGTTGAAGTTTATCTGTGTATTCTGCTCACCTGATATATGATGACTTTTTTGTTTGGATTTTGTTTTTAACATCAGCAGTTCATAGATCACTTAGCGTAGGTTGTCTAAGTATAGTTGACCAAAGTAAAAGAAGTGCTCCAACTGAATGTGATAGACTGTGTTTTAATAAATAGAACTTTCTAGACAAAGGATGATTTTCATTACTGAAAATATAACGCTGTTGAACAAACTGATTATGGAGTGGAGGGTGCACCAAGCTGAATCCTAAGTGCAGGATTTCAGCCCTCTGGGACCAGGAATAAAAGGCCATTGGAAGGTACTTCAGTTCAAGGGCTCTAGGGGAGGTTAATGATAATCCTATTAAAATTTGAATTTAGACTTGGTTAAAAAAGAGAAAGACTAATCCCAGAAAAACTTGCACATGATACTGCGTAGTATTTTTATAATGCTTTTGCTAGGATCAAGACAGAAATATAATTCTTTTCTTCCATTTCTGGTGAGGCACTTGTCTCCCTTTCAACAGGCAAAACTCCCTCCCATTTTCCTGAAGAAGTGAGAAAACTAACACGCCCGTGGAACAGGCACTGTTGCCCCAGTGGCATAATAACTGCACTCTATGAAATTAATCCCGCTTTGCTCATTCTAGTTTGTGCCTCAGAAATGTTACTATTACATGGTGAGCCAGCAACACACTCTCAACTGCTTTATTTCATCAAATGATCCCTTTTGGAGAGCCCTGGGATCAGAATTTTGATGGGTACAAGATTTGCTGGTGCAGGAAAAGGAGCAAAACTGAATTCTTCACTGAAACCTGTGATGTTTCACCTTTAACAGGAGGATAATTGCTTCCCTAATTATAATGGAGCTATTTCTCATAGGAGTTTAATTGGACGAACAAGGCACAATATTCAACTTACTGACCCAGTTGTACTTAAAACAGTTGTCTTATTTATCAGCATTTGCTTCTCTAATCAGCAAATGGGAAAATATGGGGTGAAATGCAAAAGAATAGATTATTTGTGCTGTTTAGTTGAGATAAACAGGGAGCATATTTTTGAAAACTGATACCATCAAGGCAAAAGGCCACTGGCACCATTGGGGGCTCTCCTGATTGGTAACTAATGTGACCACAGACACTTCGCATCCCAAGAGCTGTGTGTGTTCTGCTGCTTTCCCTCATGTTGGAACTCCCTGTGATGAATTCCGTGCAGGGCATTGTCTCCCAAAGCAGGCTTGCGATTCTTTGCAGGCAAAAGAGCTTCAGAGAGAGAAGTCTGAATACTGTTCAAAGGGAGACATTGCATTTGAGGCCCAGAAAGATCTGTCGGAGATTTCTCCTGGAAGGCAGGTAGCAACAAGCAGGTGTCCTGATGATGTTATGCTTGTCAGCCTTGAAAACCGTTTTCACAGATAGGATTAGGTTTTCTCCTAGCAGTTCTCAGTCTTTGAAAAATAACATTTTCTACCACCACTGCTTTATTATGGTACCCCCTTACACTTCAATTCTGTCTCTGAGACTGAGTTCACCATAAACTCGTAATCCAGTAAGGGAAAGGTAATAATAAAATTAACAACATCAACATCAACTTTTAAAAACAGTAGGCCTTGTCTGACTTACAGATTTGGGGCCTGGTTTCACACATGTGTAGTGGTTCACTCAAGATATAGAACAAAATACAGCTTTTACTTTTTTATCATTTCCTTGAATAATATTTCTTGTGGACTCACTGTATTTCTACATACTCTTGTGATTGCAGAAGATACAAGTCTGCCAATGTCCCTAGCGGTGGGAAACAAGGAGTACAAATTTAAAAAGAAGAAATTTTCTGGTAACAAAGTTAAGGGAAACAATGTCATGAGAGAGTGTGGTGGTTGTTGGCAGTTGGGAGTTGCTTTAGAGTTCAAGAAAAAAACTATGTGAAGAGATGCTGTTTGAGCTGAGATCAAGAAACCTGTTCTGAAAAGATGTAGGTCAGAACCCTCTAGGAAGCAACAAGACTCAACCCCAGGAGGAGCTGCTACAGTGACAGGACTTTCGAGGCCCCTATGTCTGGGACCCAGAGAGCAAGGGCAGCCCACGAAGGTGTTCAGTGGAGGGGCAGGAGCTCAGGGATGTGGAGTCACCTCTAAGTGTGTGAAAAGGCACTGAAGAGCTTAAGTGAGGAATTGTCATGACCTCGTTTATTTTTATCTGTCTCTCTGACTGCCTGTCTATCTTTACAAGATCATTCTGACTGTTGCAAGGAAAACAGACTTTAGAAGTATGAGAATGGAAACAGGGCCACCATTTAAAAGGGAATCTTGCTATGACCCAAGAAAGAGGAAATGGTTGTCTCTCCAAGGGTGAAAATAGAAGAAATATGGAAAAGTGATGAAGTGCTTGACGTTCTCTGGTTTCCATGAGAATTAAAGACTCTGAATGATGTAATTCAGCCTGATTTTGATGCATGAAGTCGTTCAAGAGAAAGTGAATTCTGTCATGCTAAAATATCACAGACTCACTGGCATGAGCTTTTCTGAGATGACCTGACACTGCTGGCCAGTAGTTCTCAACTGTTGTCAAGTATTATCTCTTTCTCAGTGGTACTGTGGCGACAGCAGGCAGAGGCTAGGCAATGCCCTTACTCACAGGATGGGAGGGTCTCATATTTCAAGGACACTTATTTCTTGGAAACCATTTATCACGTTTCTTTGGCATGTTCTCTTAGTGTGGAATTTCTTTCAGTGGTTCTGTGTGCTTACAGATAATGCTTAAGGAAAACTCATTATGGGTAAAGGATGGCTATTGTTGACAGCAAAAAGCTTGCATTTTGTAAACATAGCAAATTTAGTGATTATATTCCTGAACACTTTTTATTGGTAAATAAGAAAAAAGGCTAAGAAATACTTATTCTAAAATGCAAACGAACACTGAAAACTGTTTAAGAATCAAGGATTGGCCATGAATTTGTCCTTTTGCCCTGGACAAGGTAGCCTGCTAAGGACATCTCTGTACTATACCCTTGAAAGGTATTGTAGGAGGTATGAAAAATATGGTGAATGTTTGAATTTTTAAAAATTTATTAGAGTAAATGACACATTATCATTTATCCCCCTCATCATATTCTCCCTCAAGAGAACGCATTTATCCCATACTTCTTGCCGCTTTCTAGAATAGTTTTGTGAGAACTCTTTCATGAATGTCTTTGGTAATGCTGTAATGGCTGCCTTGATTTCCTGAATCAACTCAGAACATTAACCTGTTCTGGTTATTTTGCCTTTGAGGAAGGGCCTGATGTCATATGGTGCCAGATCTGATAAATGAGGTAATGAGGACACACCATGATGCTTTTATGAGTCTACTGTTTCATTGGATAGTACACAGCAACATTTACTAGAATTATGTTCGTACCACTGCGGTGGATTAACTGATGGTCAACTTGTAACACCCTGCTGAACTCAATCTGTATGGGTGCTGGGTGTGGAAGGCCCATCTGAGGGTTCTTGCTAAGAGCTTTAAAGAACTAGAGGGGAAGATGGTGTGCTGTTGATTCTCCTGGAGAAGCTTGTCATTCTAGTTTTCCTGATATGAACTCAGCTGTTTCCATTGTGAGAGGAGCTTGGTCCTCATTGTCACTGAAGATGGCTACAGTTCTGTTTGGGGAGCTCTTGAGCATCATTTCCTGGTCCAGTGCAGATCCCTCAGCCTGGTGGCATAGATCCTTCTTTCCACTGGCGCAGACTTTCTAGCTTCTGCCGCTAACTTTGGGCCTTTTCAGTGCAGATCATTGGAACCGACCTGCATGAGACATTGTCATTGGATCTAGGCCTCCAGTTGAACTCATGGACATTGCTATGGGCTCTAAGTCTTCAGCTAAACTTGTGCAGGGCATTGCTGTGAGATCCAGGACCTCAGTTGGATTCTTTGAATCTCTCATGTATGGGCAGATCTCCTGCACTGTTTTGCATTTGACTCCTTGGGTGAATATTGTAAAATAGTCCTGTAAATTATGTGTTCTGTGGAAAATCTTTTCCTTGCAAATGATGGCTACAACCATAAAGACTCTCATGAAAAGGGACTTCCAAAATTGCTTCATAAACTGGCAAGAGGGATAGGATAAACATGTTCAAAGCTTGGGGGACTATTTTGAGAAGGGTCGACAATGTCTTTTGTGTAATATATTTTTAAAATTTAAACACTGACTGTATTTTTTGATCACCTGTTGTCTCTAGTTATCCTGCTTTAGACTTTTGGCCTTTTAAACTTTATTTATTTATTCAGTTATGTTGCTATTTATTCATCCATCTACATGGATGGATGTTTTTCTTTATGGGCTGACTTAGAAGTTTTGCAGTCTCAAGACAAGTATGACTCTACAATATGGTCTCTGTATGCTCAGCTCTCAAAAGCAATGAGCCAGACATATGTGCAATTAAAGGAGTCTTTCTCCAGCAAGAAAACAAATTCTCTTTCTTGGCAAATTCCTTTCTTTTGCAGAAGTTACAACAAATGAGCAAAATGTCACTACTGTTTCCACTTGCTTTTTGTGTTGTTCTTTGGCTTGCTTTTCACAATTGTTCAAAAATATAATTTCAATCTGCTCGAACACCAACATTTTTAAAGCATTAAAAATACCTATACTTTCACAAACCTACTGAAATATGCAAAGTATGTTGTGTGATTGTTAACACAGAAGTGATTGAATATTTATTTTTTTGCCAGACTTGACAAGCAAATCACTGCATAGGCAAAGTAGCATTCCATTCTTGATGAGAAAGGACATCCAGCCCAGTTCTCCACCTGTGAAGGCTTCCTTGGTTATTTGAAACACCTATGAAAGACATTCAGATACCTATTGCCAATGTAAAAAGCAGAGAAGAAAATAATACTGAAATTCAGGCTCAGGAATAGTTGGAGCCAAACTTTACCTGTGAGAGTATTCTGAAGGCTTAGTAGCTGTAGAGATCTTCAGAATTGTTTAGGCCTTGATCTTCAAGTTCTGGTGCAAAGATTTTCCACGTTTGCATGACCTGGGAGCTTTTTGGAAAGAATCTCAGCCATGGTGCCCAACCACTTCATCAGAATCTACATTTCAGCAAGCTCATTAGAACCAGTCCACACTACTGAGCCTCACACTTAGAGGCATATTGGAATTGCCTACGAATGGCTAGGAAATACTGATGCACATGTACCATAGGGTGAGGCACGCAACCTGATTGATGATCTTTTTTTTTTTTTTAAAGTACTGGAGCATGAACCCAAAGCCATATCCCTAATCTTTTGAATTTTTTATTTTGATATAAGGTCTTACTATATTGCCCACTGTGGTCTCAAACAATGATCCTCCTACAGCCTCCCACCAGCTGAGCTTACAGATGTACATCTTGATGCCCAGTAACCCAAATGATTCTAAAATTTAGCAAATGTTTTAAAGTGCTGATCTGGCTAGGTATGGTAATCTTGGAATCACAACTGTTTAGGAGGCTGACACAGGAGGATCTTGAGTTCAAACTCAGCCTGAGTAACATAGTGAGACCCCATCGCAAAAGAAAAAAAAAAAAAAAAAAAAAAAGAAAGAAAGAAAGAAAGAAAAGGAAAAGAAAATACTGCTCTAAAAAGCAAAGTTAAAACAAACAAATATACAAAACCTTCAAACCTGTCACTTCTATAGCAGTCAGTAAACTTGGCAGACTCTCAGAGGCTAGCTAATGCTCCTAAGAGAGACTTAGCCTGGCTGAGTGTGCATTTGATAATTGCCCCATAATTGCTTCTTCCATTTGTTTGATTAATGTACCTGCATACAGCGACCCTCGGCTGAATCCTAGTTCTCATAGGTGTGCACACGCTCCACCACTCAGCCCTGTCATTTCTACCCCAGTGCTGGGACTCCATGGTCTCAGTTTGGATGAACAGAGTAACCTCTCTGATCAGTGCAGATTTTTCTAGCTAATGTTGCAGGACTCACATTTCATCTTGGGCAGCATGTGGCAGTTTCCCTTGGCTAATTAGGACAAATGTGCCAATTATGTTAATGTTTCTCCCGATACCAATCAGTGAATAATTAGACACTACACATCTGTCTTTCACAGGAGACCATGGTAGGAAAAGAAAACTGCAGGGTGCTTTGCTCTTTATTATTGACATATATGATTAGCCATTCCTTAAGTAGACACAGGCTTATCAAATCTATGTATCAGAAAGGCAAGGGGTGCCAATAGCTTTAGGAGGACTGGGTTCTTCTCATTGTTAGTGTGGTCCTGACCAAAAATGAACTATCCATGAAGAACCACCAGAAGAGTTTAAGTGGGCTTTTATTCCTTTTTAACAACAAAAAATTTACAGTGCTCTGTTGGTAAAATGGAGGTATAGAACAAGTTTTATTTACTGGAACTAAAAGTTAAACATTCTTAAGCAGAAGTATTTAAAACTCTCAAAAGGAATTCAGCTTTATGGATAGACATGGTCACACTGAAAGAAACCACAAAATTTAGTCTGTGGTTATACTAAAGTTATCGTAAACATATATGAACCACCATGAGATGATAATTTGTTATAATTTCTATTTATGTATTTCCATGTACTGTGATACCTTGGTTTACGAACCTAATTGGTTTTAGGTTTGGGGGAAGAAGATTGTGTTTGTATTGGTGAGAGGAAATGGCTAATGTCATATTTGTCACCTGATGCAGAGTTTGTAACAGAAGCAGAATTTTGCCAAACGCTTTTGTTTGCAAACAGAAGCATTTGTGAACCGAATTATTACTGTATTTGAGCTTCAGAGCTTTCTGATTAATTAAAGATTGATTTTACTTCTATTGCTGTTGTTATTGGCTTTGCAGTGTGTATTTAAATGGCTGGGTTTTAGGGAGAGTAGAGTATAACCAAACTATTTCCTGATATAAGCAATGCCTCAACCTGTGTGTTGATTCTAAAAGTATGATGAGAGACTTACAAAATCAGCCATTAATCTACCTGAAGATAGTCAGAGCATGTCTTAATGATAGAGCATTTGAATCTGTTATCCAGCTGAGAATTTTTAGCATCTAAAGTTTCAACGTTGTCATTTGCTGTTATATTGTCTTTCAGGTGGTTTTGAATACATTGTCTTGATTGTTAGAAGCAGTTGTTCAAAATATGACTAGAATGTCAGATTACAAATTCTTTTTCTTTTTGTGACACTAATTCCTTTACAAAATGATTCCAAGCAAATATGTAATCTATTTGGAAGTGGTTTGCTAATACTGGTATCAGGCCCAAATACATGAATTATTCTGGGACATATTCCTGTGACTCAGGCTGTGGAAAGGATAAAGAACAGAAGAGGAGGCCATAGTTGTTGACTTTTTAAAAAATGTTACCAGCTCACCCAAAATAATTCTGTTTTTGTTTGTTTTTTAAAAGTAAAACATGGGTACAATTACATTTTGTAAAATCATGAAAAATTACTGGAAATAATGTATATAAATCAGTCTCCATTTTGTGTACTATTACATGTGAGAGTAGAGTTGGAAGTTCTGGAATCTGTTTTAGGAAGCTTAGCTCTATGACATTAATGAGAAAGATGGAACCAAGTGAGCCAAGATGAGAAAATACGTATGAAAAATCAAGATTAAATTGAGGATTATAATATGTCCCATATTTCACAATGAAGTAAAAATTGGTAATCCATTGAAAATGTTAATACATTTTACTCCATCTTTGCTGGTGATATAAATAAAAATCAAAGTTAAGCTGGAGAATAAAGTATTAGGGGAGAAGTAATAAAGAGCTTTTGAAATATGAGGGTTGTTGAACGCTGGAGTACCCAGAGCCAGTGAAAAATGATCTCCTTGCTTTGCTGCAAAGCTTCTCTTTCCCTGACAGTACTCACACAGTCGATAGTTCTGACTTTCATAAAATAGCAGCAACAGTGAAACTGTAAAACCATGCATCTAGGTGCCATAAAACAGTTGTTTCTTAAATAACATCACACACAAGTATGAACAGCAATTTTATATACCTTGTCCAGGAGCACACAATGTAGAGTCAATATGTTTCAGTGCTGAAGTTCATAATCTAATCAAGAATCACCCTTTCTCATTAATAAAATCATGGTAGTAATTTAAGAACCCTGTGCCAGACCAAAAATGTCAAAAGACCTAACTATTGGCAGGCTCTCTAAACACCTGACTGTCCTTCTGTAAACTCTGGAATCCAGTCCTCAGGTAGGGAGGCTGGAGAGACCATACCCTTCTCATGCACACAGCAGGAGGAATTGTGGCTGTGAATAGGGGAAACTCTCTTTCCCTGGACAGCTTCCTGAAATGAGGATTCTTTGCTACCACCTACATTGTCTTTGCAGCAGTAATTTGAAAGCCAGATTTCTCCCAGGAATTTATTTGTTCCTGATTGGTATTATGATTTTAAAGATATCTACTTCTTCATAAAGACAACAATGGGTACTGAATCATCAGCATTTAAAATACGTTTATGTTGATATGGCTTTGTTTGAGTTCAGGCTCCTACTAGGGAAGAGGCAGTGAAACATTGACTCTCCAATTCTCAGTGCTTTCTGTTTCATATCTCATTAAATCCTGAAGGCAACCCCTGAAGGTGGGCCTTCCGTTGTGATTTGATACTGAACAAGGCCTCACAATGTGAAGATTGCTCTGTCCTGTTGTTGCTCACTGCCCTGCCAGAGAGATCATCACCTGACTACAAAATGTCCAGTTAGATTTAATACAGATGAATTATAGCATCTCCACATATATAAATAGATTATTCTTTAGGGAAGATTTTAATAGAATGATACTAGGTGAAAAAATATACTCACTGAAAATATTTTTAAATATCTTTCATTTTTGCTAGATATCTCTATCATTCCTCTATTACACTTAAATCTTAATTTATAAGCAGGCTTAGAATGTATTATTTATTCTGTGGAAAAATAAACATCACACTGGTTTAAAATTGCAGAGCAATCATCAAAAGGACTTTCATATACAGGATATTTTTCCTACCTCCCAAGATGCTTATAAGGCAAGTATGATGAATACTGTTCAGAAATAGAAAAATAAAGTTTAATGCCAAGTGACTAGTTTAAGATCACAGGATCAGAGAACAGCACATCAGGACCTTTATACTTTGGACCAGGCCTCATTGACCTATAAAACTGTAGCAATATAAACAGCTGCACAGTCATCCAGGAGAAACAAGTAGAGTCCCATTCTCCAGTCTCCTCCTCCTCCTCCTCCTCCTCCTCGTGTCACCCCATTCTGTAGGCTTCCCATTTCTGTCTTGCTTGTTCTCCCCTGGTTGAATTCCCTGCTTGGTAACAGAGCCACCTTCCTCTTATGCACTGGTCTGGTTTTTTCGTTCAATAGCCCAAGAAGACTTAAAAAGTACATAGACTCATGTACATTTTTAAGTTGGTATCTAGAAATGTTAATCACAAAATTAGATACATACCAGGAAAATATGTGTCTGGATAGGTGACAAATCTGTGACATCTTTTACAAAGTGTTAGACGACTGAAGTTATCTAAAAGTATTCAAATATAATGATTTTTTTTACCCAACACTGTTAACAAATGAGAGAAAAATTTATTGGATAGTTTGGAATTTTACAGTGTTCTATTTTCTGTTTTAATTTGTACTCCTACATCACTTCTCCCATATATTTTTATCATAGTACATTTTAGGCATACGTTTTTTTTATTGAGTGTCATACCATATTTCTGTAATAGAAATAGTCATATAGATTTTATTTTTTATGATCATAAGAATTTAAGTGTTAAATTTTTGGAGGGTTGTTAGTGTATTGATTATGATTAGTATTTGATTTGCCTCAAAAACCGAAGTATACTACTAATTATAATAGGTAATTATTTAGCATAAAAATGAAATTTATATTGTCTAAAATACATCTTTTTATAGAACTGGAATTATCATCTTGCACCAATTAGTTCATCTACTCATGTTTGAATGTCACTTACTGATGAAATGAGACAGGTTAAAAATCACTTTTATTTCTTCCACTTATAATTCAAATACTGAGACTCTTATAGGTAAGTCAGAATATACGGACTCACAGTTATCCTTCAACTCTTTATGTAATTTCTGAGATATATACCAACAATTACTTAGGATCTATCATCAAAATTTATGTTCAGTGACCTGGCATATTAGACCCTCCTTCAATTTTAATGAAAATAGAAGATTATGAAACAGCTGATTTGCAAAAGAATTTGTCACCTAGTTATTACAGTCACATTATTTTCTCAACTACTACCCCACTCCTCCCAATCATTCACTTGTCTGATTCCCTGGAAGTCTTTATGCTCTTAGGCAATGTATGAAGATAAGATTTCAGTGTAGATGCTATTCTTTGGAAGTACAGAGGGAAAATGCTTAGAGAAATTCATCTTTAAAAGTTCAAGATATAAATATGGATTCCCTTTCAAATATTTTTGCTAATACATCCCTTAGAATCTTTGACATACTGCTACTTGAAACCTAGATTTAAAATCCTTATTTCAAATCTCACTTGAATCCAGTGTCTCATCCTCCTACCTGAAAATCTGTCTTTACCTAAACCAAGAAGAGCTCCTTGGTTATTTATATACCATTTTTTGCAGGGGGAGAGTACCAAGGACTGAACTCACAACTTTATGCTTGCCAGACAGGTGCTGTACCCTGAGCTATATCCCCGGTCTGTATGCCATTTTTTATGGTTTAAGTGATATCATTTCTCCAGATCATTTGTGAGTGAAGAGAAAAGGTGGAATTAAAAGCTACTTATTGTTAAAGACATCTCAAAACATTGTGCAAAATTTTAGGAGTAATTTTAGAAAGTAAAGAAGCTTTCCAACTGCTTCCCTGGGAGTAACAGCCAGCAGCTCCCCTCCATCCAAGTCCTGGCATGGCTAAGATGTGTCTTGGTGTCCTGCTTCTGCAAGCCACTATCTCCTGATCTGGAGCTGGCTGTCACACCCAGAGCACAGTAGTTGCTTCCTCCTAATTTTGTGCTCGATATGCAAAAAGGAGTCTAAGGCTTAGGACTCCTGGAGTCAAACCTGCACACCTTTGGAAACCTCTGTGAACTTCATCTCATCTGAAAAAATGGCCATGTAAATACCTCCTTCAGAGAGCTGTCCTTCACAAAGTATCCAACTGGGTGCCTTGAGTGCTCAATGTAAGTGCCTCCCCTCCCCCACCTTTCCATTCCTCTCACCTCCTCTTCTACCCTCTCAGTTTCAGGATTTGGAAGCCTTCCATTCCCTTAATCTAGATCATAGTTCCTGTGGTTCCCCCTAAGAACTACTGGGTACCCTATCCTTCCCCCTATCACATTCCCTTCTCAGCCTGTCCTGGAAAAATGATACTTGTTCTATGACCACAAGGTGTGTCCCATAATTCCTTCCTTTTCTCTCCTGTTAGACCAGCACAGCTGGCCCAGAATCCTGTATGTGGGGAGGAGAGAGTAGAGAACAGAGCTCAGGGATAGTTATACACGGTGGAGAGAGTGGAGATGGCCAGAAGGAAACCCCCATCTCCTGGATAGACATGTTAAAGCTCTTGAGATGTGCACCATGGGTGGATTGGGGTGGAGACTGATGTCATTAGAGAGCAATCGATGAGAACCAACTTCAAGTGCCAGGAGAAAACAGCTGTAAAACTCAGAAAGGAAAAGTGAGAACTGTAGAGTATGTATGGTTTAGCTGAAGTAAAAATAATAGCAATATATAAATTGCCTAGTGTACTTGATTTATTACCAAAGACAATAGGGAGTAGTTCAGATTATTTTTGATAAAATATCTTTGATCAAAAATTTCTTGAACTTTTACTTTCAAAACATTGATATAGTGGTGATTTCTTATAACATAAAATAATTAGAAAACAGTATTATACAAGTTGATTAAAATTATATATTGTTCTGCCAAGAAAATATATGCTGATGACATCTTTAGATTTATGGATTCATGGAGTTTAAATAGAAATGTGTATCTGGGTAGCTTACAAACTGGCCAATTTAATACTCATTTTTACACTTCTAGTGCAATTGTGTAGCTATAATCCAAAGGTGGGTGGAGTGGACTTTGTTGAGGATAATGTCTATTAAAGCTAAAGGAATTCAGATGTTATTTTTGCTTTAGTTTTTAGATTAACACCATTTCCCTTTCATTATAAAATTTCATTAGAGTTGCTTGGATTTTCTCATGTCTTTTAGTATATCCTTAATTTAATACTAGTAATAAGTTTAGAATATTTCCTATATGCCAGGAACAAACTATTTTGCATATTAACTCATTTTATCTCTAAAATTCTCCTAAAATGAGAACTAGATTTATTCTTATTTTATAAATAAAAACCCTGAAATATAATTTTTAAAAATCCCACGAAAGAGAGGCACAAATAACCCTAGAATGAGAATTTGGTTTCTGAACCCATTCAGGCAAGGCCAACCACCTGAGAGGGACTCCAGGAAATACTTGTTAAAGTAGGATTCTCAATTGCACACAATGGATTAATCAATGGCAAGCATAACCAAACACGCAAGCAGGTCATCGTTGCATTGCTTTGAAACTCTTTTTATTATCTGTTAATAAAGTCCCTTGCCTTTAAACACTTGAGTAAATTACATGAAATGTGCTCCAAATGACTACAGTGGTTGCAGTTGCCAAACCACGAGCACAGAAAGAAACAGAGCTGTGCATTACCACATCAGTGACAAGTCATGGTTTACGGCCAAAGCCTTTTATTGTTTTCTGAACTTCAACCTATTTTTCTCTCTTCCTGAATGTTTTATACATAGCTAAAAATAACGCCTAACACAGAACGACTTCTCGTGTATAAATCAGTTTGTTGAGTGGAAGGGATAGGGAGAAGACCAGGCTCAGTGTAAAATCAAAAGAAAAGCGTGGTGTGACCAAGACACGAGCAGAATTTGGAGGCCTGATTAGGGACCAACTCCTCATTAACCAAGATTACCATACAGATAAATAGCATGGCAGCAATTAAATTACTTACTTACTTTTTGTCTCACATTTCTTCTGAGATAAAAGACCCAACACCAAAAGTGAACAGAGGAAAGACTTATTTAGTTCACAGTTGGTAGAGGTAAATTTTGGCTGGCTGCAAGGCAGGGAGGCATGGCAGACAGGCGTCGCAGAGGAGAAACAGTTCATGGCAGATAGAAGGCAGCAAAGCAGAAAACAGCAAGCAGCAAATACAGAAGCAGCAAGTCATGACAGCAGTTCTCTTCCTGTCCTCATATTCTGTCCAGGCTATAAGCCCTTGGAGTGGGTAGCACACACCCAGTGGGGCCTTCCCATTACTCACTCCCAGAACTACATCAAACCAACCAATGACTTGTGTAGTAATCCTATACCCTTTATGCCTGCATCATTCACTTATCCCAGCGTGGCATAGTCAAGATCCAGCCACCTCTGAAAAGCACTCCTGTGACCACATGAGGCTTTGGGGGAATATCTAAACACAAGCCATAACACTGTTCAGTGCACACACACACATACACACACAGCACAACAAAATATTCTGTGTTCATGTAATTTATGTGCTATGTATGCTGGGAGGCTCACTGTATAATCACCCGGAAGGAAGAGTGTGATTTTAGTAGTGTCAGTTCTAATGACATCACCTGAAAAGAACTTTAGAAATGTATGTTAGGACTTTATATTAACTTGAGAATCATTTAATCCTTTCAATTAATTATTCTCACATACTGTCTTCCCTTCCATACATTTACTTAAGGTTCCATTCTTTTTTTTTATTTTCATCTAAGCTAAAATGTTAATAAAAACATTTTACCCACATTGCCTTTACACTACCCTTTTTATCAGCAGTCATGTTTGGTTCTTAATGTTAAGGTGAAATTGGTCCAGGAAACACAGAGGTCATTGAGGTTTTTTTTTTAGTATGTCAAAAACATAAGAGAAAAAAATCACTCTGTTGATGAAAATAATGGGAATTTGAGCAGCTTAGCCATGCTGAGCCCATGCTATGCTATTTGGGTCCCCTGCACAATCAGGCCCTCTGAACCCCTTACCATGTCAACCTGCACATCCGTTTCTTCCATCTCTCTACCCGTTCCACGCACACATCCCGAGCTGGAAGCTGCAGCTGGCTTCCTCTTTCCTACAAACCATCAACTTGTAATCCTTGGCTTTGTGCCTTCAGACTGCTTCCTGAATCCATTTGTGTCTTCATATCTCTCTTTAATTCACTCTTCATGATCTTTTACCTAGAATAAGGCAAGTGCCTGTTGACTAGTGTCTAGCTTCCCAAGTGGGTCCTTCTAATCCACTCTAACTGCTTTTAACACAGTGTGTCATTATGTGTCTTCACCTCTCACCCCTCCCTAAGATTACAGCAACTGTGGGCAAAGGCCAAATGTGTTAGCAGACCACCAGACCACTTGGTAACTTCCTGAAAGATGGCCTCACTACCCTACCATACTCTCTGTGCAGTTTGTCTTGGGTTATCTAGTGCTCAGACTTCTCGAGTAGCTTCAAACCCTGTGCTCCAGGTCCTCCCCACTCCCACGTCCATTTTTGTATCCCAATAAGTTAAATGCATCATCAAAAATGCATTTAGGCATTTTTGCCTCAAATGTCCACTTCCTACATAATTTAGGTTCATGTTACCTCCATCCCATCCCATCCCATCCCATCCCATCCCATCCCATCCCATCCCATCCCATCTTCCTGCTGGTTTTCCACCACACTACAATCCAGTGCTTGTAGGTTTTTATTCTTATCCAGCAAGCTCCATATCTAGCACCTGGCACAATTCCAGGCACATGGTAGGTGCTTAGAATTTATAGAATTGAAATCATAAGATGTAGGACTCTTTATTGCTTTAACATTAAAATTCTTAAAGTTATGCTGCTGTGATTACCTAGATTCTGTGTTTACTAGATGAATGTCCGTAAGAATTAGTCAAACACAACTACAGCAGATATACTGGTATAAAGCAGACTAGACACAATAGACTCCTACTTAAATGGCAGTGAAACATGAGTATCAGCCAGCATATTCATATAGGCTCTATTTCATGATTTCTCCCATGAGTCTCTTAGAGACAAAACAAGTGACTCTTGAAGGTGTTGCATGTTTGTCTTCTTACTTCCCAAAAGAACAGTCCCACAGTTAACTTAATTCCAAAGAAGGAACTTAATTCCAAGGAATGTTTAAGATGATCCTCAGTAAATACACTTGATATTAACTTTGACAGTCTAAGCTTATAGCTTGTAGAGGCCTGAGAGTGTATGTCTCTACATGTCTTGTGTTTTGTTCATGCATTTACCAAATGCTGCATACCTGCTATGAGCCAATTATAGGCCATGAGAATATAACAGTGGTTAAGGAAAGAATAAAGCTGACCAAAAGTCTATGGAGTTTACATTCTGGAGAAGACTAATAACTAATTAAAAAAAAATCAGTGAACTATAGAGTAAATGAGATGGTGAGATTTTCTAAAGAGAAAACAAAGGAAAGAAAAGTGTAATAGGTTAGGGTAGAGGCAGGCAGAGAGGTTGCATTTCTAATGGGTAATGGGTAAGCAAATGGCTTACTCCAAATGGGACTCTGTATCAAAGACCAGAAGGCAGAGAGGAAGCAAACCAAGGAAGGTTATTCCATGCAGACTCATTTGCAAGCTCAAAACTCCTTAGGCAGAAATAGCCCTGATGTAAATAAGGATGGCAGAGGAGTCAGATAGAGAGATGGAGAGAATGAAGTGGGGGGCTCAGAGTTGCCTGGAGTCTTGGCAGTGCAGGATCCCAGGGCCCAGTTACTGTGAAGACTTTGGCTGTGACACTGAGTGAGCTGGACAGTGTGCGAGCCATTGGACAGGTAGAGGTGTGGTGTAGCATGGCTTGACCTGGGGTTTATGGGCCACCTGAACTGTTCATATTGAGACTGGGGTCAGGACCACTGGAAAAAGCAGAACATGAGACACAAACTTCTTGCAACAATTCAGGAGAAAAATGACTCAGACCAAGAAGTACATGGGAAAGAAGAGATCAAGTGGGTCAGCTTGGTAATGTGCTGCTCAACTGTGAATGGGCAAGCAGAGAGGAAGAATGAGATGAACACTATGGTGAGGTTTTGGTCTAAGTAACTGGAGGAATGGAGTTGGCCTGAACTAAGCTGCTGAGACCGCATGAGGAGCAGGCTTGCAAACCCTGTCTGGGAGCTTGCTATTTGACAACTGAGTGGGGCCACAAGGATGTGGTTGGATATATGAGTCTAGAATTCAAGGCTGGGATCTTGGCTGGAGATAAATTTAGGAGTCACTGTGCAAGATTGAATTAACTCACCAAGGAAGTGAACATAAGAAAGAGAACACAGAAGTGGTCCAGGGCCCAAGCCACAGAGGTACACATTAGCCCGAGGAGGTGCTAGGGGCCAAGTGAGATAGGTCAGAACCTGGGAAGTGCCGTGTTCAGAGAAAACAAGCCAAGCTGAGAGGAACCTGGGTCGGATGCTGCTGAGGAGTCCAGGAGAGCCCTAAGCTACCCTCAACATATTTATGAGTAATCAGTGACTAAAAGCAGCATTAGTAAGGGGTGCAGGTGGAAGTAGATGCAGATTAGAATTGGTCCCAGTGAGATGAGAGTCACAAGACTCAGAACAGTGAGGGTAAAAAGCAATTCCAAGGAGTCTTGTAAGGCAAGCAGAGAACTATTGGGTGACTAGAGACAGAAATGGGTGAGAAGCATCTTTAAGTTGTGAAGAATAACAGGCTGCCTGATTCTTGTGGAAGCAAACAATTCAATTTCAAAGGCAGAACACATGACTTAGTAGAGAGAAAATCTGTGGGACTTGCCCTTGAATAAGAAAGGGCTAATGAGCTAGAGCACAGATCAGAGGTGACACAGGAGCAGAGAGACGTCCCACCCCAGGGACCAAAGAGATCATTCATGATTGGGTGGGTGGATGGGGAGTAAGGGCTTTGAAAGATCTCTCGTTTTCTCAGTGACATGGAAATCTTGGTCATCAGCTAACAGTGAGGATACAGAGGAAAGTACTATTTACAGAAAAACACAAGTATGAATGGGAGAGTGAAGAGATGATGAAAACAGAGCATGACTTCTAGGCAGAGCTAACAGACTGCCTGTGTTCTGTTGTCATGAACTTAGGAGAAACCCATTCAACATGGCTGAATCCAGCTATGTTTGCTTCTGGGGTGGTGATCATAGAGAGAAACAGTAGTGGCCAAGCAGATGCCTGGGAGAGAGACTGAGTGGGTCGGGGTGATGCAAGGGTTGCTTGTATGATTCTGTGACTGGGCCTGAGAAGTGAAGTAGGTGAGAAAATGGCTTACAGGTTCTGGTGAAGGATTGTTGAACTAGGACTCCAGGAAAATTTAGCAGGAAAGATAGGAAATAGTCAAGGAGCGGGTATTTGAACTGTTTAAGTAGAGGTTGCAATTAATAGTAAGGACAAGAGTTCAATGTGTGCTGGTCAACTTCACTGTGCTCATAAATCCTATGGAGTCTCATAAGTATACACACTTCCTATCAGTATGTCTCCTGGGACAGAGCCCAAGGGTCTCTACTGCATCCAACTCCCACAGTGACCGTGATGTTGAGAGACAGTAAGGTAGCAGGAGATTACAACCCAGGAGATTACAACCCTGAAGAGAGTAAAAGCACTGATGCTGTACCACTGTAGAACTTGCAATTGAAATTTCTTTGGGTTGGATTTAGATCCTCTGGGTTGAAGTTAGGATTGCTAAACTATTAATGTTCTCCATGTGGTTCTGTTGCAAAGCTCAGGCTTGGAATGTGTCACCTTAGTAGAGAGAAAATCTGTGGGGCTTGCCCTTGAATAAGAAAAGGCTAATGAGCTAGAGCTGTAGGTTGTTCTGGGGATAGGGAGGGCATGCAGCTGAGGGACTGAAATACTGTGTCATCTTTTGGTTATGAAAATAGTCAGAAACTATACTGCATGAAGTGACTGTAAGCCTTCAGATAACTACAGAAAGTGTAGAAATGACATGAAATCTGATGGCATGAGATTAAAAGCAGAGGTGTTGAGAGAATGGTCTGGAGTAGAGAGGGTAAAAAATAAGGAACAAAATAAAAGATAGATAGTAGAAAACCAGGAAGTGTTTGCAAATGGGAAGATATGGAGGAAGTGAGGTGGGAGGGAAGAGAAAGGGGAGATAAAAAGAATTGAGCTGTGTTATGTAGATGTGCCAGCTCTGCATGATGAATGTAATCATTATATGCTATAAACATACTCATAAAAATAAAAATTAAGGAAAAAAAAAAAACACTTAACCTGTCCACCAGTAAATAGATCATCTGCCACTTGAGAAAGATTTCAGAAAAAAATTGGCATTAAATAGAGGTGAGTTTACATAAGGAAAAGGAGAAGTAAAAAATCTAAAAAGAGGTTGATGTTCTGGAAGATTCTGCAGGATTCCCAGCAGCAAGGATGCCAGAGCCCAGTGTGTGATGGGAGGGTAGCCTGCAGTCCTGAGCCAGGCTTCCCAGAGGGGAGACGGTCCAGGTTGGGGCCTCCTGCGAAGGGCCAGTGTGGGGTACAAGAACAAGGAACTGAGAGGTCTTGGCAGAGGCTGGGGATCTCCTCTCTTCATGTTCAGCCATTTTCTCACATTAGAATCCTTTGTGTCTTCAATCAAAGGCACATAGGCCAACCCAAAGTAGAAAATAGATCAAAGCAGAGCTGTGATTAAAGCAGCCGTTTAGGGTTACCAGGACAGTGCCCCCCACACTGCTGGGATGTTCACAGCATTACAGTGACTGTGTGGGTTCTTGGAGGCTCAGGTCACAGTGCTGCCCCACCCCTGGTGAGAGTCATCTAGGTAAAGTGTACCATTGCATGTGACAACATAAGGATCCTGTGTCTCCAAAGCTTTTGTCTAGTGTGATGCAATACACTCTTCAAATAAACAAGTAGTTGGTAATATCCCTTGAAAGCTCTTTATGTCATTTGTGATGAGGATTTTATCAGTGTTGTTAAACCTGTATTGGCTACAAAGAAAACACCATTTTGAGCAGAGGTGATTTAGACAATATTTTCTAAAAGCAAATTATAAGCCAGGCTTTGGCTACAATAGTCTTTTAAAAAATGTTTCCAAGACAGCCTGTAAGTTGGTGGAGCAAGAGGAAGAGAAGGGAGATGCCAAGTCATAGTGTAATTCAGGCAACGCCTGGAGGACACAGCTTCAGCCTGGCCCCCCAGGGGAGATCTGGAGAGTTACAACCAAAGTCCCAGCTCAAGTAGACAGAAGCATATTTCTGCACCGCTTATCAGTGGCTTAAAGGAAGAGTTATAGTGGGTGCGGTGAACTGTTTGATATTTGTAGGGTAAAAGAACTCAGGAATCTGATGGTTGGCTTCACAGAATAGCAGGTGTGAATACTGAGAGACAAGCATGCTGAGCACTGCACCCCCCCCCCCGTAGAAGGAACCTAACCCCAACTGACAGCAGCCCAGTTGTACTTTCTGTACATGTGAAGCTGACTTTAGGATGGCACCCTAGATTAACTGAGTAAAGATTCAACAAGAAGAATGTGAATGTTAAATTTCAGTTATCGTCAAGGAGATTTCTGACAGTGCCTCTGCTTCCTTCCCCTGTGCACTTTCACAAGGTCATATTACCACCCTCACGGCCAAACTTGGAGAATTCAGGTCAAGGGACTGTGTAGTTGGAGATTGAAAATAAAGTGTATCTTTTAAAAATCCATTCTCTTTCCCACTGCCATGAGTGCAAATATCAAGAATGTTTATTTTGAAATTTACATCATTATAAACAGTTGCTTTAATTTATCTCCCCATCCATTTCTGTATTTTAGGATTGTGGTTGGTCCTCCCCCACATACATACACCTTTAAACATTGGCCTCTCTTCAAAGGATTAGAGGAGCATTATTTGAGAGTCTGCGCATTAGACAAAATTTTGAACCATACTGTGTCAAACCCAATGACAGATTTAGAGATTAATTTCTAGACCTCTTGCAGTGCTGGAGAAGCTCTGTAAGATTTTGAAAATGGCAAAAATATTGACTCCCTACTACTAAAGGTTACTTGTATCCATAGCCACTCTAATGGGAAAAGGAAGTTTAAATGTGGTAAATATCAAGGTTGTTTTGCTTTATGGGAAAAAATCTGCACATAAGAAGAAAGAAAGAAAAACTTCGTATAAAAGTTTACTTACCAAAAGGACCATTTGTTGAGGTGTATTTCTCTCCTTTTATTTAGGAAAGATAATATTGTTGTTAAATTGATATTTGCATAAAAAAACAATAATTCATAAGTTTTGAACAATTGTGTCCCCAAAGCAAACCAAGAGGCAAAGATTTGAAGTTACAGAAGAAAGACAGAGAAAAACAGATAGAGGCAGAAGGAAAGAAGGAGAGAGAGAGCTGACTGTATACTGAGGGAGACAAAGGAGATTTGAGTATGATTTACACACTATTTGGATTATATTGAGGGTTGGTAGAAAATTTTTATCCCAAATATTTTGGCTTAGATAAAGCTGCAGATAGGCGTTTTGCTTCATTTCAAAGCCTGTGCATTTTAAGGGAAATTTAATCCTTACGTTGTAGTGAGATGACATGTAAATCATAATCATCCAAATGTTGTTTTATTAGAGCTATATGATGTCTCAAATACCTCTTGAGTTTTTAAAATCATCCTTCTATCCTTTTCTGAAAGGCAGCAGGTATGTTGCCAAGAGTAAACAAATCAAATGGCAAAAGATTTGAGATCGGTTTGAAATGCTTAGCCTATTATTTTTGATTGTGTTCCGAACTTGGAAGTGCACATTCCCTATTCCTGCCTGCAGGGCAAAGTGAAAACAATTTCAACACTGCATTTCCCAATTGGTTCATTGACATTTGAGAATAATGTAGTGCAGACAGAATCAGCATGTTTGGCAGGTGAGTGATACTTCACATGACCTCGGAAAGTTACTTTCCTTGTTCTGCAGAAGTTCCCAGCGTGGATAATGTTGTACAGATTTCATAACACAAATTAGGCAAGCAGCCATTGAGAGAAACATACCGGGAATTTACCTATGTTTCGTGTTCATTTTTAGGTAGAATGGCTGAAAAATGAAGACATAATTGATCCTGTTGAAGATCGGAATTTTTATATTACTATTGACCACAACCTCATCATAAAGCAGGCCCGTCTTTCTGATACAGCAAATTACACCTGCGTTGCCAAAAACATTGTTGCCAAGAGGAGAAGCACAACAGCCACGGTCATTGTCTATGGTGAGTGGGCGTGAGGTCTCAGTTTAGCTCACATCACATTGCCCTTTCTTCTTGGTATCAGTATTGTGCCAATTTAATTTTAGGATTTCAAGTTAGGGATCCCTTTGGAAAGCACATGGCTCTGCTTCCCATGTCGCATAGAGTCAGTGAGACCTTTGGTGCCAGAGACTGCACTTTTTAAAAAAATTTTTTTTTTTGCCTGAAATTCATATAGGTTACCTAGAAAAATTCAAGAAACAAGAATTTGAAGGGAAAACATTTTTTGATGTTCCGTGTTTTGTGCTGTTCGGTAAACAGAACCCTGGGCATCCTTGGTTTAGCAGCATCTCTGCTCCACCTAAGGAAGGCCAGGCTTAGAAACTGTTAGTGCTTTGATTTTTTTTAGTTATATTACTTGAAAAATAGCATATACAAGATCATTCTGATCTTTCTTTTTCTTAAAAGCAGAACACTGAGGCTCAGGTTAAAGATGCTTCCCATATACTAGAAGGGTAAATAATATTCTTACCATCAAAGATGGGAACTTGAGACCAACAGGATCAAGTATAGATCTTACTAAAATTAATCTTTCAGCCTTATCACATAATTTAGTTACATTCTCAGAACATACACTTTTGGTCCAATTCAGCCTGAAGGTGTTAAGTTCCAATGCCATCTTTAGATCATTTCTTTATAAAGATTTCTATGCCATGTAAAACTTGTATTAAATAAATTTGAATGATTTTTCCTGTAGTCTCTTTTATGCTCATTTAATTTTCAGGTCAAGCTGATAAAACTCTGGGAATGTGCAGATGAAAATTTTGCCTTTCCTGCAGTAACATCCCAGTGAATGTGTGCATTTTATGATGGAAGGAGTTATGTGAACAGAAATCATTATGATGTTCTGAGCCTGAATATAGTGATGTTTTAAAACTGCCATTTTAATTACAGGACAGATATATTCTTTTTAATCCCATGATTACTGTGAGATTTAATTTCCTATTCCAGATAATGGCTATGTTGAATTGTAAGCAATTGCACATCTTCAATCATAGTGTTTCCTACTTTTTATCTTTGTCTAAACTGCCTGAAATACTTGATTAATAGTATTTGAAATGCAAAGTAGAAATGGGTCCCAATCACAGCATGTCCCAATCATAAATAACTAATGAGGACAGACTATATATAGATGTATTATATAGATATTTAATATACATGCAAATTTTTCCCTAAGTATAGCATGCTTTCAGTATCCACAAATGGAGTGAGGACATTGTCTTCAGGAGAGAGCAAACACATATAACTGAAACACAGAGTGTCAGAAATCTTGTGCTCTCGGATTAAGTGTTCCATCCACTAACTGACCTTTCAAAGGCAAAGTTCTCTGAGCCCTTGTCATCTTTTCTGGAAGCAAAGGGGATAAACCTGTGTTCTGCAAAGATGCTTCTGTCTCTAGAAGTATCTGGTTATTTACTTTTCATGAAAGTTTTAGCAGAGCAGTAAGTTGATCCTGTAACCCCAAACTATCAGTTTGACGCTATGCTAGCAGGCAGTTCGTACTGACTATCCCATGACATTTTGAATTCTATACAGTTGGATAGTTAAGTTGATTTTTGGAACACTAACTGAAGCCCTCTGTATCAGCCATCTGCTTGTGCTTTTTATGGCTTCATAAAATAAGTTGTCCACAACTCCTAGGGTGGCCTTACCTAAATTCCATACAAAAACATACATCCAGCCAGCATAACTTATTTTGAGTCTGTTTTATATATACTCTTCATTATTGTCATTTAAGACTACAAATATGTATCCACTAGAGAAAATTTAAAAGCACAGAAAAGGCTTAAAAAGAAAACCCCTACAAATATAATTGTATCATCTAATGATAAATATTTTTAAATTATACCATGGACATTTTCTATGCATATATATATTATATATATTAAACTATAACATAGGAATATTTACACATTATTGAATAGCATTCTGTAGTACCATTTTCAGTGGCTGCTTTAAAGAAGTCCATCACACAAACTTACATAGTTTCTTATTTTTGAACATGACAGATGTTTTCAATTATCTTTATGTTAAAAAACTGATATGGAAAAAAGCTTTGTCTATATGAATATATTCCCTACTGGCTAGGTTTCTAGAAAATAAGATCCTGGGCAAATTATATGCATGTATGAGGTTTGTGTTACTCATTGTATCATCTTTTACCTACCAGCAAATAACTTTTGTTAGAAACTACTTCATTTAAATAATTGCATGGATTCATGCTATTGAATTACTTTTTATTTGTACTGGGGGTAGAACTCACAAACTTATGCTTGCCAGGCAGGTGCTTATGCAGCTGAGCTAAATCCCCAGCTCCCTATTGAATTATGTTTCAAAAAAAACCAAAATCAGAGCATTTGATAAAGGGAACTCCCTGGAAAGGAATACTGCCAATAGTGTTAGGGTATAGGTTTTTAATCACATGTTATCTGACAGCTCCACCAAACATCATAATTAGACTTTCTACACAAAATAAGTGTGCATTTCAATGATCTCAAATAATTTATAAATCATCCAAATTACTAGTCAATTTGTTTACAACTCTAACACTAACATTTTTTTAACTAGGTTCACTCATTAGTTTGTAAAACTAGAATCCCTAAAAGTTTGTAAAGTTTGCATATGGTACAGAAAATAATCAACCAACATTTTTAAGAAGGTTAAGTAATTTTCAGTTAGTTCTCATGCTACAGGTCCATTTGAAGCCTTGATTTAAGGAAATAAACATTCATTGTTTGAGATAAGCTATCAAAAGTAATTTTCAGAGCTTGATTAGGTAAAGGGATATATATGTTTAAAGAACATTAGCCAACAAGAGAAATGCAGCCTTACTATTCTGAGTGTGTAAATACTAAGTCAATAATTTTATTTATCTCTGTTTAGATTCTTTAGTTTTATAATAAAACTTTGAAGTGATGCCCTTGTTCTCTTCTGGCCTTGACATTTTAGGCTATTTCATGGTCGCTTGTGAGAGGACCTTTCATTTGTGTGTTAGGTAGTTTGCATGTTTGAGTGTATGTGTAAAGAGGGTTAATCCACGCTGTATGGCTCACCTCATTTCAGTTAACGGTGGCTGGTCCACCTGGACAGAATGGTCCGTGTGCAACAGCCGCTGTGGACGAGGGTTTCAGAAACGCACGAGGACCTGCACCAACCCTGCGCCCCTCAATGGTGGTGCCTTCTGTGAAGGGCAGAGCGTGCAGAAAATAGTCTGTACCACACTGTGCCCAGGTAAGCAATAGAGGCCCCCTCATTTCCCACTACTCTTAGAAATAGGTTTCAGAAATAGATCAGAGGCCTTACCCTTGACTTACAGGTGTGATAAACAGTATTTTAATCCATTCTATATTCAGCATTTATGTTGCTGAGAAATCAAGTAATTCCTTCAAAAGAATACTTAACTCTGTTACCCAAACTTGCAAAGTAATACAAAACAGTAGGTAAATGCTCGTAAACATAATCCCTCTACAGTATTCAGTGGAACCACTAAGCCAAGATTGTGGATTCTGTGATTCAAGGGACTTGAACAGCATTGAAAACTATACATTTAGTAGTAACACTTGATCTTCTGAAAACCATGGGGATTAATTGGAAATAAAATTTAGAGATGTTTTATACTGAAATGTTTGATACATGGTGTCAGTTTCTGGGCAAAGGCAAATAAAATATTTGGAATGAATTAAAAGGAAGGCAAAGCATTGTGACACACAGGATAATGGATTTTGAACATACAATACAGTCAGCAGGTTGGTTATCTATTTTGTGATTATTTGCCGTAATATTTATAGCAGGATTGCATTCCTCTATCCCTCGGCATCTTTCTGTATTATTTCACATGGCTACCCACTTGTGTTCCTAAGTAAACTTAAATTAATAGTTGCCAAAACCTACTAAAATGTGTAGTTATATAATTAAAGTTAAAAATTACTTTGAAATAACTCATAAATTTAATGTGCTCCTTGAGTAGATACTATGCTATCAGTTTCCTTATTGAGATATACAGAATCTTTATTTCTCTTTAGTTTGCCAAATTTTGTCCTCTTCATCTTTTAATAGAACCTTAACCAGAAATGGGTTGAAGAAATCTACTTGGTAGAAAAATACAATCTTCACGTTACATTCCAAAGTGTGATATCCAATATCAAAATAGTCTCTCCCTTAGGCTTAGAATTTGAGATATTTATCCTGGATTACCCTATATTTTATCTAGTTGCTGACTCCCACGATTAAAAATGCATTGATCAATGAGTTGAAATATGTGTACCTGTGTATGTAAGTATGTGTGTGCGCATGGGCCTATGTGAGTGGTTCAGTACACTATGGGTGAAAGCAAAGATACCAGCTCAGAATCTAAGTCAAAGGAAATATCTTTGCTCCAGATACTTGGAATTATTTGTACAATAAGCTTTGCATGCTGTAAATATGAATGTTTTTCATATTTTTCATGTACATGTTTATATCTTCATGTATATAATGTATGGTATATTCACATAACAGTTAAACATAAAAACATGTAGATTTCTCAGTTACATAAACTGCTATAGTTTAGTCACTTTTATCAATATGCATGTTTTAGAGATTTAAATTCTTAATAAATGATATTTGACATTATTTTACATGGAATTTAATTGTAATAACATGTGTTTCAGGGAAAGAGTTTTTTTTTAATACTTAGTTCAACATTTCTACCCCATTTCTTTTCTATGAGAAACTTTTAAAAATTCATGTTAAAGTATGACAGTTACTGTATTTGTTTTCCAAATTGAGATTTAAGTAGTATTTTTGAAATATGGATGTCTCAGCTCATTATCATTGAAATTACTCACAAGTCAACCACAACAATAAGAAGAAAGTAATTCAGTTCTAAACAAAGGACTGGAAAAATTAGGGACTTGGCTAAATATTATTATATCATCATATAACAGCATGGAGTCATCAATAATAAATAGAAAGTAATGTAATCACATTAAGAAGACATGACAGGGCTGGGGATTTAGCTCAGCTCAGTGGCATAAGCGCCTGCCTGGCAAGCTGAAGGTCATGAGTTCGATCCCCAGTACCAAAAAAAAAAAAAAAAAAAAAAAAAAGAGAAGAAAAAGAAAAAGACATGGCAAATGGTTTTAACAGAATCAAGCAACCTGTGTGTTAAAAATAAAATGTAAATAAATCAGCTACACAAACTTAAATATCATATAACTTCTCAAAGAAGTTACTCAAAGAAACTCAAAGCGTAAGACTAATTTGCATAATAAAATGCAGGATAGACAATAGGAGAAAGATGGCTCTTTTGCAGATGAGAAGGGGATCTAGAGGTGGAGAGAGAGAAAAAAAGAATTGGGTAAGGAAAATTAAAATAAGTACATACACCTACACCCTAAGAGGAGTGTAGACATTACATGCTGCAGACATGTGCTAATATAAAAGAGTACACGACACAGACAGAAGAGGGGTGAGATGAGGGGGTGGTGGAACAGCAAGGAGGAGAAAGACCTGGTGGATTTCTGCCCCTGTCTGTGCTAGTCTTTTCTACAAACTCTTGCACATTTGATTTTCACTGTCCGCATGAAACTGAGTGTGAAGAACTCTTGGATTGACAGAGACCAGTCCTGTTTTCCATACAGAATGCAGAAATTTCCTTGGAAAGGAAAAGGGGCACCACCATGGCCTAGCTGTGCACAAGGTCCTGGGAGCAGCTTTGGTTCCCATGTGCCCCCAAGCCTGTCTTGCTTGCTAGTGAGGGAGCATGCAACCCACCTTCTGGGGGAGAAGTGACTGAGGCCTTAGTCCAGGCTTTTTCCAGGGTTCACACTGTTGCCTTGTACTTGAGTTCTGCACCTGTCACCTGCATGTGTCCACCTCCCTCTGACTGATGTTGGCTTTTCTCGTGGCAGTGGATGGCAGGTGGACCTCGTGGAGCAAGTGGTCCACCTGCGGGACTGAATGCACCCACTGGCGCCGGAGGGAGTGTACAGCACCGGCCCCCAAGAATGGGGGCAAGGACTGCGACGGGCTGGTCCTGCAGTCCAAAAACTGCACCGACGGGCTCTGCATGCAGAGTAAGTCCCTATGAGCAAGGCATAGGCACACCACGGAGGGGCCTGAGAGTGAGCTATTTGGATGTCTCTGAAGCAAGCATTAGAAATTAAGAACTCTTTGAGCAATAATGATACTGTGGCAGCATAGCAATATCCTAGCTTTCTCTCAAAGCTGGATAAAACTAACCTTTCAGGAAGCGGAATGAGTAATAACTATGTCCAGCTAACAAGTGACACGCAGTATGGCTTTCCTGTGAGCAAGCAGTGAGTTAGTCTCTCTAGAACACGCAAGTATCACTGGGTTTTATTAGCATGTAAAAAAGGGCACCCTATACTCATGGCATCAAAATATGACTTCTAAAAAGTGAGCTGTTTATTTCATACTTCAGACCTGGCACCAAACCAGTGTTATAAAACTTACAAGGATGGCACATACTCCTGTAGGTTTGTATCTTACTAATTTACTAACTTACAATTATGATGTAATAAGATTATCTTCAGAGCCCTTGAGAGTGGTGAGTTTTTGTTAGTTATAATGTGGGTAAGATTTAGCTAACTCACACAAGTCTTAAATTTTTAAAATAAGTGCTAGAGATCAACTCGAGTATGTAATGGATGTTATAAGCTGAATAGTCTCTCTCTCCTCTCTCTGTCTCTCTCTCTTTGTCTCTCTTTCCTCTCTCTCTCTCTCTCTCTCTCTCTCTCTCTCCTTCTCTCTCTCTCTCCTAGTTTTAAATCTTTCTAAACTTACATTTGCCTAATGAGAAAGTGATTTATTTTTTATACTTGCAAACCTTTGCCCTTTATTGAGGATCCTTTACATGTTCACAGTTTATCATCTCTTCCCATGACCATGAATTGAGAAAGTAAGAACTGCCCTGAAGTCACACCTGTGCAGGGAGAAGGAGCAGCATACCACATTTGGATGTGATCGTATAGTGGCCACCTGTTGACAGATTTTGTAACACATTGAAAATTGCTTGAAGATTATAAGAAACCACATATATTTGTATTTATTATTTAAGAAAAAAGTACTCTGTTTTCACATATACAGGAAATTCTGTTTATTAGAGTCTATACACTAAGAACTTTAAAAAGAAATATTAAAATGCAAATAAATAATAACGTTGCTCACAGTGAATAACTATCTGATAGGTCTTTTATTTTTATGTTTCCCACGCAGTGCTTTCTATGAAAGCAGGCTGCTGCTGACGGCAGCCTGCAGCTTCTGATTATGACTGGGGACAGGTACAGGGCATTTCACTAAGTTGGTACCAGAAGTACAAGAATGAAAAGAATACAGCTGTTAACCATTTATCCAGAGATACACCTAGGCAAGAGTTTGAATTAAGAATTAAAATAACAGGCATGAGTCATTTTTTTCAACAGTCTCTCATTTAGTATTTTTTTCTTTTCTGTAGAACATACTGATTCATGTGATTGAAAAGCAGCAGTGTTTGGAGGTTTTCTCTCTCTTTTGTGCTGTCTCCTCTCTCAGTATAATAGTTCAACCTTGAATGATTTAATATGCACTCTTTCTATGGTGTATGTTAAAAATTCTAAGAGCAGGCTATTGAATAAGGAAAAACAATGTCACCTGTTGGAATTTGGGATCTTTTCTTGGTTGTACAAAATGACATTTTCTACATTTTGGCTTTTGTCAAATACAAACATGAAGTATTCATACTAAGACTTACCTTACATAGACTTCTTTAATGTCTAGATATTTTCTTCCTCCATCAGTATAGTACAAGTTTTCCTTATGGATGTTTGCCGGGAGTGATGGCCTGGCAAGCATGTGTAAATACGGAAGAAGAATGGTGCTACAAGAGGAGACTTCTGTTTGTTTTATTTATCTATTGTCTCTTATTAGATGGAAAAACTTTAGTGTGTAGATTAAAAATATTCTGTTAAAGGGTTAGGTATTTCTGCTGCCCTGATTTTCTCCCTTACTAAGTCAATAAGCTCTTTCATTTACCCTCTTATAGCTCCTTGAGTCCAACAAAGAATTGTAGTCTATACTACTATTGATTTCCTCTGTGCTAAAAACCACAGAGATATTGCTGCATAGTGTAGTTATAGTATTTTACAGTGAAAGCTATACTTTCTGTTTACCAGCAAGCTTGGTGGTTCTGGCAGCGTTTTGCTGACAATGTCTTACAAGGAAATAATGTTACTTTGGCCCTTATTTTAGAAAACAAAAGGCTTTTAAAGATGCAACTACAAAGCTTAGAAGAAGAAAAAGGTCTATATTAAGAAAAAGAATGAGAGAAGGAAAGACAGCCAAAAAGCCATATTTTGCATCATTTAATGTTTATTCACTTTGGGAGAATAAATGTCTTGAATGTATTAATAAATAGTTCTTCAGCAATATTATAATGTTACCTCAAAGTAAGGCTTACCTATTATCATTGAACCAAATATGAAATATCACACCTGAATCCACTCAAATTCACTTACAGATAATTTTGATAGCAGGGTATGTACATTGCTATCAGAGAGGAATTCAAGTTTGCGATGGATGTAAATAGGATTCAGAATCACCTAGATCTTGTAGTAGTAAATGACACTGAAAAGCTGAATTAATACTGAAGAGCAATACAGTATGAAGTCCATAGGAAATAATAACATTGATTGTTTTATTAACAACAACCAAATTCAGATACATTCCTTCCTTAACCACTTACCTAAGTCCAAAAACCTTTGATTTAGAGTATGTTGGGGAAAATGTGACAATTTAAAAAACATACATGCACATGTGCTTGTAGGTACACACACAAACGCAGAGAGGGAAACTCAGGAAGGGAGGCCCTCAAATGTCAAATGTGCAGTTGCCACCTGCAGAGCTGAGGTGGTTGATGGCTCCAGAGACGAAGACTGGTGCTTTCTGTTTCTGTACAGAGGCTGGAGCCCTGGCTTTGGGAAACCCAGGATCTGAGACTGTAGTTCATGAAGGGCTACACCACTGAGAGCATCAGCCAGGCATTTCGCCATCAGCTCTCAGATGCCATGGGAATATCCATGGTAGGGAAAAACCAAGCAAAGTTTTTACTTAGATAAGACATAATGAAAACATAATGCTGCACCCATCTGTGGTTTGAATTTTATGCTGTAGCATAGGGGGAGAAAAACACAAAATGTATAGTTGTCATAGTTGGTAAAACTTCTAGTGTGCTCACTAGCAGAGCAAAGTACAAACTAACTGTTCTATGCTACCTGAGCATATTGGTCTATGATGAAAACTGCTCACTCTGGAAAATGAGCTCACAGTACACAGTCCTAGTTACCCAAGAAAACCATCCATCCTGAAAGAGAGTTGGTGGCATAATTAATAAGTTAGCATTTTAATCATGTGAACTCTAAGTGCGATCTGCATCAGACTTCCTAAAAGTAAAAGTACTTATTTTTAAAAGGAATATAAACAGTAAAAGAATAAAATATTATAAAAGAACAGATACCTTTGGAAAAAATCAAATAGTCATATTTAAGTATGACTACTGAAATTTAAAACAATAGATTTAGAAAAAATGTACAATAGCCTCAGATAAGGCTAAAGAAAAATTTAGTAAACTGGAATAGTTATCTCATGAAACTTGCTGCAACACAGGAAAGAAAGATAAAAGGAATGATTATGTAAAAGATGATCGGACATATGGAGGATAAGATGAAATAATTCAACATTTATTTCTGAAGAAAACAAAATTTTAAATTTTTTCAGATAATCAACAGAGAGGATTTAATACATATTCTCACTGAGTAGATTACCAGAAGTCTAAAATAAGAATAGATCCTTAAAATAGAGGAACAAAACTGGGCATGGCAGTGGACAGGGCACTCCTGTAGCCTCAGGTCCTTGGGAGGCTGAGGCAGAACGATCAATTCAGGAGCTCAAGACCAGCCAGGGCAGCATAAAAAACCCTGTTCAAGAGAACAAACAACAAAAAATGAAGATGGCCACTCGAGGGGCAGTTGAAAATAAGATGGAGCTATATTGTAGACAGTATTATTGTGGAACACAGGAAGGCATGAACCAAGCTAGAATTTTCTGATTTCTATATATTGTTCTGGAAAAGAAGTACTATTGCACTGGATTTTAGTGATTCAGGTGTTCCAATAAAACATTGAGACTGACTGTGAATTTAAAATGACTTAACCATTTCAAAATATTTTTTTTAGGGCTAAAAAGAAACAAAGAAAGAAAATTCATGGTAAATGTGAACAATAAATTAACACTAGAAATATATATATATATATATATATATATATATATATATATATATGGTAAAGTAAATGAATTAACTCATCTATGGAGGAAATTAAAATTATAGGAAAATAGAGTTTTGTGTTATTATTGATAGGAAAAATTTATAATTACAGAGAAAGCTTAAAATTAATAAATAGAATTTGCAGTATCCATTTTCAAATATGTAATTAATGGTCTTTACTATGTTATTGGACTATTCTTTTCAATTTCCCATTATGTGTACATAACAGGTATCAGACACTGTTTTTATACTTAGTTATAATTTACAGACTTATTGTTAGACTTGATAGTTTCCAGAGTGTTTAAGTTTTGCTGAATAATTCATCAAAACAAAAGTTTTCAAAAGTTATTTGCCAGCCTACTGATAACTTTGTAAGACATATTAGAAATTTTTATGATGTCAATTGCAATTTTTGTCTAATGACTTTGAGGATCACTTATAGAAATATTTAATATTTTAAAATTATAGTAATGTTAAATGTTAAAAAATAAAGAAAAGTGGAATGTCCCATAATGTCAAATATTAAAAAAGATAACTAAGTGACAGTTCTCATATTTTGCTAGTAGAAATACAGAGTATTTACAATTATTTGGGGAAGTAATTTGATGATATAAGCCAAAAGCTTTAAAATTGCTCAGACCTTTGCCTTAGTATGAATAAACATACTTTAAATAATTAATAATACCTAGGAAAATTATGCCAAATAGGTATATAGTTTTTAATTTTTATTATTTTGAAAATGAAAAGCCCAAAGACCATCATTAGGGTAGTGGTTACTCTCCTGAAGTGGGACATCATCAATCCACTAAAATATTTAAATTTTTAACACAGAAAAGCAGAATGTGGATTATATATGCACATTGTCAAAACTATGTGGGAGTAAACTTAGGGGAAAAAATATTGAAAGTTATGCATGTCCTGGGCTTCTGAGGTTACAAGTTATTTTTCTCTTTTTCTATATACATTCTCTGCTACACATTCTTTATAGTTAACATCCCATTACTCTTTTACTTATAAATGGCATTTGGAAAGGGTGCTGAGGGTAGGCTTGACCAACAGCATAATATTAGAAGCAGGGATCTCTGAATTTGAGGTATAACAATACTGCAAACTATCCTGAGAATCCAGTCACATTGATTCAAATAAGATTACCAAAACCAATATTTAATAAAATACTCACAGAAAATCCTAGTGGTATAAAATCCTCAGTTGTATGAGCTCCTTTCAAATCAAGTATTTGGAAGATGTGGGGATTCAGAATTGAGTTACACTTTTGCATTATTTCCCAGTTGCCTGTCATACACATATCACTCTGTCCTTGAAACCAAACCTACTCTTAGACTGTTTGGTAAATCATATTTGTTGTGTGATGTTGTGTAATTCCATTTGTGAAACAAGATCATAGTCTTTGAACAATTTCAGAAGCTCTACTAAATTTGTAGACCATTTAAACATATCAGCTCGTGTTTTAACCAGTTCATACACACACATGCATATGCACATGTGTGCACCCTGTCATCTCATTGGCCTCAAATACAGTGCTCCTTCAGTAGAGATCATTTTCTGGTTCCTTCAAATGGTCTCTTTTGGAGATTGGAGCTAATTTTCTAAAGTGTATTACAGGAGTGTGTTAATTGGTTAAAGTGTATTTGAAACCAGCAGAGTCACTTAATGCCCTAAAAGACATTTTTGGTTTATAAGTATGTTGTTAATTGTTTTAAGGAAAGTAAACATTTTTTAAAAAAGTCTTTAGGTACACCAGATAGCATGGATTGCACTTAACAAGAAAGAGCAGTGACTTGTAGTGTTTGTCAGCATGGAAAGTAGTGAAAACATGTCTAATCAGTAGATAGGAGAAAGAAACAATATCCTTAACCGATTTGACTGTTTTTACTTCATAATAAAACAGGATAATTTATTTTATCCAGAAGGCTATAGTGGAAGGTCAGTCACAGTGTCTGTCCATCAAGATAGGCTGCTTTATTATCATCCCTAAAATAAAATGACAGTAGACCTCCTTCTGTTTTTGCAAGAATATGTGAAATGGTAGGGAAGGTAAGTGGATGGATGAGAACAGGGCATAGGAAAAAAAGATCTGCAGGAGAAAAGAAAATACTTAAGACGCTTCCTAAAAAATGCTAAATCAACTAGTATATTTACATGTTAGAAAAAAATCATATTACTAAGACTTGATAACTTTGAACTTCTATCAGCTTAATAGTGAATTAGTAGGAAGATTTACTTTATCAGCCAGGCACGGTGGCTCACATCTGTAATCCCAGCATAGTCGGAGGCTGTGGCAGGAAGATTACAAGTTTGAGCCCAGCTTGGACAATTTAGATACTTAAGAGACTCTGTCTCAATAAAAGAAAAGAAAGACTTAAGGAGGTAGCTCAGTGTGAAGGCCCTGGTTCAGTCATCAGTGCTGCAAAGACTGGGCCATCCATGGGCTTAGAAATGAGGATTTCTCTGTATTTACAAATCCACTTTAGTGAATGATCATGTTCCTTTGATTATTCCTATAAATTTTAGCTCTTAATCCCATTTTCCCTTTGAAGTTCTACACAGGCATATGTAAGAGTTCAAATCAGAATTCAGAATTATTCCTTCTTGGTGAATAAGGCTTATGCCACAGAAGACATGTTTAAAATTGCAATTTACAAGCAAGAACTGATGGAATTGTGTCTGCATCAGTAAACTTCTTGACTTTGGGAAATTAAAATGTTCTGTATTCTGCAAATTCAGCACTTTCTACTTATTAAAACATTTACATGTCATATAGCTGCTCCATTAGTTCTCACCAGAGGAAGTAGCAGAGCTCCCTGCATGTGAATTCAGCATGGATATGTAGCACACTGGGGACCTTGGAATCCCCAGTGCACTTAACATGGGAGATCATTTAGCTTACAAATTGTCCTGTCCTGACTTCAAGATGATGTGTTTATAAACATCCATGGTAAGCATTCACAGAGGTATGGGTGAGTTCCCAGGGTAGTTCTTTTCGGTGCAGCAGTTTGATAGGAAAGCATAATTGTGAGTGTTAGACAGTGAGTGTTTTTGTCTGTAGTTGGAAGAAGCTGATGTCATAGCAGTGAGTGTGTAGATCTTGATACATGTAGTGTCCCAGCTGGAAAATAAATATTCTGTGCATGAATTGCCTGCCCAACACTGTGCTCAGCAGTCTCCTGCATCATCAGTGAGGTTTGCTGTTTTTCCTTTCTGGTAAAACATTTTCCTGCTTTTGAAAGCAGGGATGTGGTTAGAAACTTGAGCCCACAGAAACCTGATGAACAACTACAGGGCCCAGGCAGGTTAGTGTGAGGAGACAAAAGCAAGGTTTTCAGCCGATGAAAGCTTTGAAGGGATCCAGAAAGCACCACCATGGACACACGCAGCACTGCAGGGGCTCTTTCCAGAGCATGGGGGTGCAGGTCCAAGGGCATTATCGGCTGAATGATGGTTCCTTTTTGCCTAAATCTGCAGGTAGGATGATGTGTTCTAGGATTTGACTCCTTTACTTTATAGTCTATATTATTTTGCTTTTGCTACTGTCTTTCCTACCCTAGGAGGATACGAATTTTGACACCTTGAATTCAGTTATGTATTATTCTTTGAAAGCATTAATGTGGGTGGAGTCTGCTACCTAAAAGCACTTGGGCAGCTGATTTAAGTTGGATTTTGCTAAACTGATGAGCTAAGTTGCAGACGTTTGTGCTGCACCTGCTGTGAGTCATGAGATAAGACTTTCACATCTGGGGTGCTAATAACCTGCCATTCATTTTCGGAAGGGTGTGACTCTTGAGAACAGGATTTGGACCAGCTTAGTGCAGCATGGACAGCTGTCCTGGGGTGACAGCCACAGATTACTGTGGCAAACTTGGGTAACTGACATCAATGATAACCAAATGTTCTTTTCGATTTTTGTTGTCATGTCCTAGAATTTATGTGTTCATTTATTTGGAGTTCTGTAAGCACCATCAATAAATAAACTCTCGGAAGGGTGGTAAATTACAATAAAGGACCCTGGATGGCTTTGACAGACCTGACCTTTGACATCATTAGTGCAGCCCTGATAGTCTGCAAGAACTGACCCTAAAGGAAACAAGAGAAGCTGTGCAGGTTTATTTTGAGTGGCGCTTGAGGTTTTAATAAGAAAATTTGCATCCAAGAATACTGTAATTGGGGTGAGAAAAATCCCATGTTTTGCTTTAGTGTACAGCGCAGCCAGGTCAAGGAGAGGGAAAAAATCCATCAGGAACAAAGATTCTTCTAATGATAGTATTGTAAAGTGGGGAAAGTTGTGAAGTTGTCCAGCATATTTCAATTAGATAAACATGACTATAACTAAATACTGGACTACTTGGAGGCATAAACTTGTAGAGAACATGGTTAATGCACGTAATGAACTACAGTTCAGTATGTGTGTCACCTGCATAACTGCATGCTCAGCCCTGTGTTGGATAGGCATCAATTTCCTTTTTTAAATACAGCATCCTAAAATCAATTTATGTGTACTCAGGTCACAGAACCAACTCCACACTGTAAATCTAGACAACAAACAGGAACACCTTATAAAACCCTACACTTTTCCATTTTGGGTAGAGGTTTGAGCTCTTATTTAAAGACAGGGTTTTGACTCACAGATATCTACTGTTCATATAGACCATCCTTTTAGGAATTCCTGAAAACTGGACTAGTGCTTCACAAAATGTGGAGGACATAAACATCACTATGTCTTTTAAGTTTTGTAGTTAAAGGAATTTCAAATTTAATTTAAATTCTATTCACTTTCTTCCTAACGCAGTGGTGTTAGGTTGTGGCATGTTGCTTCTGACAACAGTCTTCTATGTTAGACAAGGCCAAGCTAAGACAAAATTGACTCACATTCAATTTAATTAATACCCAAAAAGTGAAAAAGCAAAACAAAATGAAAATTCTATGGAAAATTTGATCATAATCCCCTAATAATAGAGGAAGAAACTGAGGCATAGAATTGAAGCAGCCAACCCAACACCAACAAAAAGTTACTAGACTCAAGATATGAAGCTGAATTTGTTTCATTTTTTAAGCCTGTTTTCATGCAGGCTCACGGATGCTGGAATCCAGTGGTCACTAGATGTTATTGCTTTAAAACAAGATATTCTTCTGGTGTGTAAGAATCCCTCCAGCTGACATTTATTCATTTTTGCCTGGTAGAATCATTGCTGAGGGAAATGATGTTTTTCATTTAAACATTTACTTGCTGTAGGGTTGTATAACAAACACAATGTACATATCATGCATTAACAGCTACATCATTTTAGCATGGTTCTGCAGCTACCTTAGCATAGAAATGCCAAGGTTTAGGGCACTTCTTTGCTTAATGCACAGTTGAAACAAAAATACTGCTTGGAGGTTGTCTCATTTATGGGATAAAATCTCTGTCTACTCTTTTTTGCCTTTCTAAATATTAATATCAATGATAATGTTTCAGATGAAAGAGTATATGTGTTTCAGTCTAAACCATTAATGTTCCCCCAGCCAATCACTTGAATTCCAAATGAAGCTGGAAACATATAAACATATAAAACATATCCATTCCACTCATCTAACCTCTTTTAAGTTTATTAATTAATCCTCATATAGTATTTATAAAGTCCAGGGTTGTAGTTCAAGGGCTGAAGTTTAAACTAGCCTTACTCTGCTGTTTGTCTAGAATCGTAATGCTAAGCTATGACCATCCCACGTTCAAAGGAGTAAAAGCAGGAAGTTCTCTCAGTGATCTATGTTATCTCTGAGATTGTAGGGATTTGCAAGTTAGTGATGGCACAGACTTGGTCTTGAATTTAAACCTGGTCAGTGGTGCTCAGGTTGTGACATCTCTTATGCCATAATTTCATTTTCCTAATTTTTTCTATGAAAATATTACTTATGGCATAATATGTATATTATCCTTTTTTACAAAAGATCATAAAATTATCATTTTTGCTTATGTATTTTCCATGTTGCATTTTTAAAAAGCCCTTGAAAGGCTTTAAAAAGTTTCTCTTTGTTGGGGAAATAGAGATTTTTTGGCTTCTGGTGTGGTCCCTGAGAATTTCCAAATATAAACTCATCAAACAGGGTGTGTTCAGGCATATGGCTAAGCAATTCCTAGATATCCACCAAAATGCACACTGTGTTTTACCTACTATAATATAACATTAAGAAGAGTTCTGCTTCATTTTTAAGAAAGTTGGCTCTGACTTTTTATAATAGTTAGACATCGTGAGGCTCTTCCAATCCAGTCTAACAAATCAGAAAATTCACTCCTCCCTCAAGTCATCAGCCAGAAAATAACTGTATTATTAATAGCTCCCGTCTGTGGAAACCCAAATGTGAAGAGTGCTACCTCATGGTTGAACAGTGCAAAGCTTGCACACTGTTCAGCCTTACAGATAAGAAAGTAGAAATTAAATCTTAGTTGTATTTCAGAATAGTGAGTAACTTTGAAAAGATCACTTCTCAAATTTGGGACTTTGTGTCCTCCTCTAAAAAGGTCATACTAGCTGACCTCTTGAAATGACAGGTCAGCAGTGACAAGATGGCTTACAAAAGGAACGTGGCACTCAGTGCTTAATCTTGCTCCAGACTCTGTAGGCTGAGGAAGGAAGAAGGCAAGGCAAGTGCGAGCTGAATTTGGGCAACTTCATTCCTAATTAAGACTCTGCCTTGAAAAAAATAGAAAGACCCTGTATTTGATCCCCACTACTGCAAAAAATAAAATAAACTGCCTGCTGCTGTTTTCTGTTTATGCCTTTGAGTGAAATTTAAGTGTCTCTTCACAGTCAAGCTAACAGTCCCTACACCCCAAGGTTAGGAAAATCTCCCCTTTCAAGCATAAACTTCCTTCAGAAATATTTTTTTAAAAGAAGAGCTTGCAAAGTGCAAGCAGCTCCATGGCGGCCCCGCTCTGTGCCCTGGATTGTAGCTGTATCCTCCTCTCCCTCAAAGCCCATCCAGTGTTCTTGTGAATCCACAAGAGGCAGCCTCGGTCATTGTCATGAATTTTTGTTCTAAAAAGTTCCTCCATGGCAAGACTGCTCCCCATTGCTGGGCATTCAGTGTGCTTGGCTCTCACTCACTAAGTGCTGAAAATAACCCCCTGATCCTGTGACAGTCAAAGCATCAGCACCCCTGTCCCTTTCTAGGCTCCTCTGTGGGCAGTGGCACTTCCTATTGAGAAACCAGGTTAAACAGCATCAATTTTAACTCTAGCCCTGGAAAGTTGCTTCTGAAACATGTCTTTGTGTCTTTGCCAGAAGTGAAGGCCAAGCACAAACCTCTTTCAACAGAGAGGGCAAAAGAGTACACAGTATTTTGAGTCCATTGCTCATAGTTTCTCAGAACAACTGAGCTCCCCACCTTTATAACAGCTGGGGATGCTGAAATCACACAAGTTTCCTAAGGTCACTCATTAAATAATAGGCTACATTGACTCTAAAAATAAAATCCTTAAGAAGCAAGTATCTCAGTCCAGCTTAGCATATGCATCATGATATAATTGTTCATTTATTGATTACTTGCGATGTACCAGTACTTTGCAAATCCCATTTATCCTTTCAACAGCTACAGAAAGAAGTATCTGTAGCCCTCACACATATTAGAAAAACGTTACTTAAAGAAATGAAGTACTTTGACCAAGCTCTCACTGCTAAAGTGGCCAAGCTATGGGTCAAACTGAAGTTTGTGGAGCTGATAGGCTCATGTTCATGAATGTTCAGTGTGTGGCCAATAGCCCTGGTGTTTTTCAGTCTGCATTCCTTTCAAGTAGCAGGAAGGTTGACTGCAACCCCTAACTTACAACCTCACTGATGGGAGTGACTCTAAAAACAATTATTTTTCACTGTGTTCTGCAAGAGATGTTATTTCTCATTATTGCTGGGACAACTCTCAGCAGGGTCACCTCATTAGCTGAAGAAAATGTTCCCTGTTGTTCTGCAAGACATGGATCAGATGGACAGGCATAAAAACAAACACTGGAAAGTGATTCTCATTTAGGGGATGGAACAGTAATCCCTTTCTTCTCTGAATCCCAGCCTTCTAAGTGATGTTTTACTTCTGTAGTTGCACAAGTGTTTTGAAAGAGATGGAAAAAGTTTTATAGGGTCGCCTTCCAAAACTCTTTATCAGTGTTTCCATAACAGAGTAAATTGGTGTGTTGAGCTATTAGTGAGCACACTTAATACCAGTCTGTTTTAAATTTTCCCATGTAGGAAAATAACAGTTTGGCTGGATTGGCCCTAATTGGCTATGAGGGATAACCAATAATGAGATTTTTTTGGTGTGTTTTTACTTTAGAACAACCTCAAATGTAAACACTTCATCAAGTATATTGATATACTCATTATTGGAGTTCTCCCAAACCAGAAGTCATGTATAAGATTGTACTTTGCTTGTTTTGAAATTTATTTTCTATGTTTTGAAAAGTGATTTTTTATTAAAGGGCCAGGAGTTTAGCTCAGCAGCATAAGCACCTGCCTGGCAAGTGTGAGGTCATGAGTTTGAACCGTATACTGCCCTCTCCCAAAGTGACTTTTTTCCCTCAAAATTAGATTCAGTCACAGAACTAGCATCTTATTGGAATAGAATCAGAACTCTGCATTATGAGCCATCGGGCCTACAAAATCTGGGGGATACCAACCTCCCTAACCCCACTTTCCCCCACATGTCCTGCTCTTCCCACTCTGATCTTAATTGAGGACCTCAACACGTCCAGTCCCTCTTCCTGGATTGTTTCTGTCTACTGATCTTTACTTAGGCAATTCCTTCTTATCGTAGATGCTCAGCTCAAATTTACCTGAAAGTAAACTCTTCCCTAGTTCTGTGGGTTGGCCATCCCCATATCTCCAATCATACTACCTTTTAAAATTTATTTTTAAAAGGACTTCTTGAGTATTTCAAATTACATATTACTTTGTTTACTGAATTACTTTGTGTGAAAGTACAATGTGAGCGCCTTGCATGCATCTCCTATGTCTAGAGCAGAGCCTAGAATCTAATCAGACTCAAGGATATTGGTTGAATGAATGAGAAAGTGAATTCCGATTCTGTGGCTCTTAATTAAGTATGTCTCAGAAAAACATCAAAGGCATAAATATATTTATTGGATAATCTATGAGAAAGTAGAAATTAAAATTAAATTTACAAAATTCCTTTCCATTATTGTTTCCTCTGCATGTCAAGAACAGGACTTCTGTAATGAGCAAGAAATTTCAGGCCAGGTCACTTATCTCTGGACATAAGCATCTCCTTTTCTAAGCTTCAGCTCTTCTGCATATTCACCTAGGTCCAGGTCCTTACCAAGATTTTCCAGATGAACATCAGAACATTTCCAAATATCCCATTGCTCTGTTCCCCTTCTCTCTGTCTTTCTCTGTGTGTCTCTCTCTGTGCCTGTCTCTGTCTGTCTGTCTGTCTCTGTCTCTCTGTCTCTCTCCCCTCACCCATGAAAATAAGTCTTTGACATTTCTCTACTTCACATTGCCATTTCCAAAGGGTGACACCCTTATGTGCTCTCCCACTAACAGTGAACTCGTTCATCATAAATCTTTGGGTTTCTAAACTAAAGCCTGTATTTGTCCCAGATGTCCTTTTACACTAAGTTCACAGAATACAAATGGAAAAAGGTTATTACCAGGCAGAGATGTTTAAAAATGAAAATCAGACCTAATACATGGACTCAGACAACCAGGATAAGGAATATAATATTTATAAAACTGAGTCGAAGGTTGCAATCCTTACTCTAAAATAAAGCATTAAAAATTAATTCAGAGCAAACCTATCTGTGCTACAGCAAATCTCTCTTTCATTAAAGTAGCACTGTGCATCTCCTCAGAATTAGTTCCCCAAATAGATAAATAGCTTGTAAGGACCCAGTGTTCTGCAGACTGTAAAACAGCTACCTAGGCGTGATTCAGAGTTGCTTTTAGTGGAAAAGGTTTAAAGACCTTACTTTTGAACCAATTAATTGTAATTTTTGCAGTCTCTCTATTTTTTTGCCCTTGAGTGTTATTAGAATGTTTGCTTTATGTTCTTCCACATTTGATTACTCCAAACGGTGCTATATTATTTGATTAACTCATATGCTGCAGAATATTAAACTCTGTGGAACTGTGAGTGCCAGGTATTAGTTATATTTGAAATGTGCTCTCAGACTTTTTATTCCAAAAATTTTGTTTTACCCTTTTTAAGTGTTTTCTGTCTTCATCCTTATTGTATTACTGTCATTATTAGTGTTTTGTTACCATTATATTAGTTTGCTACTTCAAAATACACTAACAAGAAAACTTATAATGCCCCTTCTTTGTTTTCACTTGAGATAAGGTTGTTATTTTTGTCCAGTTTAGAGCATTTGTCTGAATCCCTAAAATAAATAACCTCATACCCTCTAGACCTTATTGATTTTCCAATGATTTTGAATAAAAAACATCCCATTTCCTTTGCATTGACAAACTGCTTGGTCCCTGGACAATCCTTATTGGATTCCTATGATATGAAAGGGACAAGAAATGACAGAAAATCCAAAAAGTGGATTTGAACAGGTTGGAGTGGGAAGAGGTGGTCACAGCTCAGTGCAGTAAATGAGTATTTAACCTTTGACCAATGACCCAATGATGACAGATCTTTTTTATTTCTATTAGACTAAGAGCAAGCTGTTATGATTAAATAAGAAAGAAAAAACTTTTTAGAACCTTGCAGAGTATGTCCTGGGAATTAAAGCATATGGCAAGGATAAGGAAAAAAGATTTTCCTTATGCTAATGACCCTTGATGCCTGAAATAAATTAGATCCATTAGAGTTTATGCTCAATAAAAGAAAGACTTTAAGCACTCCAAAGTTAGTGACTCGAGACCAGTTTTTGCTCTGAAATTCAATCTGCCTACTTATTAATTCTTAGTGAGGCTGCAGTGCAGACAGAGATGCAAAAAAAATCATAATTCTGTTCTGAACCAGAATTTTAAAGGGCCACAGGTTTCTTTCCCTTTTCTTTTAATTAAACCATTTTTCATGCTTCCCTTTTTGTTTCCTGCATTAATTTGATTTTGTTCCCATTTTTGTTTCATTTTTTTTTCTTTTCAAGGTTTCATTTATCCTATTTCAACTGAACAGAGAACCCAGAATGAATATGGATTTTCTTGTAAGTTTGATGTCTGGATTTTATGTTGCTGAATAATCATTTAACATTATTGCCCCAGTTCCATTTTGCCTTTCTTTGGATCACAGATGTGTACACAGAAAATAGGAGCCTAATATATTCTAACATGAAAAACAAATTAGATTTCCAATGCTGGAGAGAAGAAAGGGTCACTCCGAGTCTCTGCCAGCTTTCCAACCTATCAGCCTACTATTTAAAGCTTTAGCCCAGAAACTGAGAAAACATTCACGAAATTTGCTGATTGAAATAAAGGGCAGGATTCCAATGCTCAAAAGGAAAAGATTGAGAAAATGCATATCTCTTGTGCTAGAAATCATGAATGTTGAATAAGTAATTCTGTCCTGCTGAAGTAAAACATTAAGAATTTACACAGAGTGATCTAACCAGAATTTAGAATTCTGTGGCCCCAAATAAAACCCAACAATAGCAAAGGGAGTCCACATTTGCAAAGCCATATCACACAACAAAGAGTGTTGGGATGTCACTATTTTCTGGAGAAAGCAAATCATCAGTATTGACTTGATTAATGGGAAAGTAGATATTTGGGAAACTTTGGGAAGGAAAATATTTTTAAAAGAAGCAGTATCCTTTCACAGTACATTAAAACACAATATGGAAACAGAGATGGAGCAATCTCTAACAGAGAATTCATCTATACTTCCAGCCTGTGGAAGCCCCCATGACCAGACTGTGGGTTATCACATATGCCACTGGCAAATGAAATGATAAATTATTTCCTCAAACTATGTGACTGTGAGTCTGAAGTGAAAGCATGGGTTCCTCGCATTTTAGAAGACGGGAATTATACATTTGAAAATTCGTACACAAAAATGTCTATTAGATAAAATGGAACATAAAATCTGAGGTAGTTCTTGACCACTTGAAGAACCAAAGTGACCCTTTTTTTGCAGTGAGCAAAGTAGCTTGGTTATCTTTGCCAAAGTCTTCTGTGGATCAGAGAATATGGTAGACAGAGATTTAATACTGGCAAAGTGGTTCTTCAAGGATTTAATTTTGTTGCTGATATTTCAATTATCAGCTCTTTTCCCTTTTCTGGTTGGATCAAAACATGCTCTGTGCCACCAAGGAAACAGACAACATTTATAGAAACTGTTTACTCCTGTTACCCAGAAGTAGGCCCCAGTGGATTGCACCCTGTGCTGGTCAAAGGTTACGTGGCTTCTGGGATAATCCGATCTTTTGGTCACTGATCCAGGCCTGTATCTGCTACAGAGTACTCTAGAGCTATGTGTATTCCAGGAATGAGAAGCTCAAGTATAACTCTTGCAAGAGCCCATGCGAAGTTCAAGGTCCATAGAGGTATTCCTGTGTCTGCGCCAAAAATCTGGACTTAGAGAACTTCATGGCCTTAACCTCTGTCCCCTCCCCAACCTGGGCCATCTGAAACCATACCTTTCTAGTCCAGTGCTTGCTGCTAATACTTGCTTTGCTTAGTTACACCACTCCCACCCAGCCCTGCACTGAGTTCGGAGAAAGTAAGAAGAGAGGTAGGGAAAATAATTGTATTACCTGGAATGATACTTACGAAAATATTCTGATTCACTAAATACACGGGCTCAAAACATGCTGTGTATTGCTAACAGTGTTTATGTTTTTAAAATAACTATCAGTGAGTTTAAAAACCCTTCCAAACTTTTTCACCTGAAAAGAGTAATAAACTTTTCCTTGTACCTTGGGAAGCTTTTAGCTCTGGTTTCTTTATATGCTAGTAATAAATGGTCTGTTATGCTGCCCAATTATAAGATAGATTAGTGGGTGGACTGATGCAGAGTGAGAAAGAAAAAGAAATCAGAGATAATTTTCCACTGAAAGGCCACAGTGATTTTATATTGCTTTTGAAATAGATTTGAAATTAACCTATAAAAAGGCAATAAATGTCTGAAAAAATTATAGCAATACATATGTGCACTGTGGGAAATTTCTATAAGTAGTTGGTCCAATGTTTCTTTCTTCCCCTCCAGCTGCTCCTGATTCAGATGATGTGGCCCTCTATGTCGGGATCGTGATCGCAGTGATCGTGTGCCTGGCCATCTCTGTCATTGTGGCCCTGTTTGTGTATCGCAAGAATCACCGGGACTTTGAGTCCGATATTATCGACTCTTCAGCGCTCAATGGGGGCTTCCAGCCTGTGAACATCAAGGCAGCCAGACAAGGTCAGTAGACATTCCACTGTACAGACGGCTCCTGGTATGAGCACTTGCCCTGTGTGGCTTCAAAATTGGTGGCATTTGGGTCAGCTGGTTCAGCTAGAATGCAAGCTCCATGAAGACAGCAATTTTCATTCACTTCACTGGTTACTGGCTTGTTACCAGTCCACATAACAAATTGGAGCAGACCAGCTGTGCAAATTACCTTTTTCTTTCTGATCCACTACCTAACCTGAAAATCAAAGTGTCGTACTTTGTATTCTGTCTTTTAAAAATATATTGATTCTTTGACTGACTTCCTACTTTTTTTTCTCCTCCCAACCCTGCCACCTTCTTGTCTTGTATTGCTTTGAATGCGGTGGTTTACAGATGAACCCAAATCCAGTGCAGACAAGGGAAAGTCTTACCAAACAGCGACCTCCTTATGAGGCTTATTGTCCAGTCCTCTCTGCTGAAATAGCCAGATGCCATCAATGTGTTGAGAAGCTTCTAAGCCAGACACAGAATGAGCTGGACCACTTGAACTTTGCCCATAGTAAAGCCACATGCTGGTCACCTGTCTGCCTTGTTTTCAGCAGAGCCTCAGCACCTCTACGTCTCCAGTATTAGCTGAGTGCCTTGCTTTGGTTCAGTGTGGACAGGGAGTCTGACTAACGCAGGTTGCCCCAGTAGAGAATGCGAATGGAATTCTTTTCTCTTTCTGACTCAGATCTCCTGGCCGTGCCCCCAGACCTGACGTCAGCAGCAGCCGTGTACAGAGGACCTGTCTACGCCCTGCATGATGTCTCAGACAAGATTCCAATGACCAACTCTCCAATTCTCGATCCACTGCCTAACCTGAAAATCAAAGTGTACAACACCTCGGGTGCAGTCACTCCCCAAGATGACCTCTCTGAGTTTACATCCAAGCTGTCTCCCCAGATGACACAATCCTTGCTGGAGAACGAGGCTCTCAACCTGAAGAATCAGAGTCTTGCCAGGCAAACAGATCCATCTTGTACAGCATTTGGTACCTTCAACTCCCTCGGGGGTCATCTCATCATCCCCAGCTCAGGTAATCACAGTGGTTTACATGGCAAAGACACAGCCTGAAACTGTACTCTTGGTGCCCAGTCTTTCTTGCTTTCATTAGACCTAAACAGGTAGATGTAGCCTAAGCCAAATGTGCTTTCGACATATATCAAATACTGTGTCAGAAAAAAGCAATGAAACATTTATCTTCCCCCACCAATTCTGCAAACACTTCCTCTAAAAATATTTTACAAATTTCTGCTGAGTTGTAGTTTCGAACTCTCACTGACCTTCTTTTTAGTGGAACTTTAGAAGACAAAAGCAAGCCAGGAGCCCTGGCTGCTGTCCCTATACTTTAAAAGGACAGTTAATTAGGAAACACAACAATTGGCCCAGGTTCAGTTTACTAAAGGAAGAAAAACTTCAGAATACTAATTTTCAGATAATCAGAGACATCATATCTTTATTCATTAACTGTTCATTGCATAGCCTTTATCCATAAGGTACTTATAAAATATTCACTCAGATCTCTGATATATCCACCTACAGTCCCCACATCATAGATGTCATTTTGAGATATTATTTAGTTTGTAGCTTGGTAGTTAATTTTACTTGCATCTAGAGAAAAAAGTCACATAAAAGTCTTTAATGGTGACTTCATTTAGTGACTGAACATTGGATTAAAGATTGACCATCATTAATCAATAGTAGCAATGGGTTTGCAACTATGGGTCTCTAGAGGGCTAATAACTTCCTCTCTGAATCTACCTGAATTCTGTTGGGCAAGGCTGTGAATTTTAAATACAGCAACAGCACCTTCATCAACCTAATGTGTTAATGTAATAAATAAAAAATACAGTGAAGTAACACAGGGACCCACAAGTCTTCAGGCTGGACACGAAGCCATCTTTGGTTCTTCCTGCTCAGAGCCTCGTTTCAGTGTCTGGGAACCATTGCACCCCATATGCTTATGCAGACACGTTAGTACAAGTGGAAGATTAAATAGAATTGTACTTCTCCTTTTTTATACATTTTGACACAGATAACATTGTAAATAAAATACTTTTGTCACCTTTTTCTCCTTCTCATGCTATGCTATTTGCATGTTTTTAAAACCATGATATACATGTACATAGTAGTCCATCAAATGACTACATCAAAACATAAATCTATTGCTCTTTACATTAAACATGGCAATTATGCCTGACAGTCCTTTCCCCTGTGTACTCAGCGTATTCTGCTTTTCCCTTCCCTTTCCTACACCTGCCACTTTTTTGTATGTGACATTACAAAGGTTTCTTAAGTGAAAGGCAGGCAACATGTTTTAAAAGTTTAATATGTAAGAATATAGGTGATTAACTTATACCCTGTCATTTATCAGAGTAACGAGAGTTGCCAGTATATGCCAAGCATTATTCTTTGTGTACCTGTGATTTTTTTCATCCCTTAACAAAGATGAAGGGACATTTCCTGATCCCACCACTGTGGGAAAAGCACCCGCTGAGTCATGGCAGTCTCATGCAGGTCTCCCAGTCCCACTGTGAGTCTCCCACAAACCATCCTGGAGTCTCCCACAACCATCTCTTCTCCATAGCACCACAGCCCTCAGGTTACTTTCCTTCTCCAAAGACCAGGCCTCCACTTCGTCCAGCAGCTCCATGAAGACCTTGGAGCAGTTCCTCCCCCTTCTTCTCATTTCTCCATTCTGGAGACCTCTTGACATAGTCAGGTGTTCTTGCTGCCTCCTGCTCTCTTGGCATATTTCATTTCCTTGCTGATTGAGTTACACGTTTCTCAGGACGGGAATATTATCTTTTACTCCTTGGAATGCATGGCAGTGTCAAACACTGCTCACAGAGATGCTTCAGTTTTGTATTACACTGGATTGAACTGAATTTTATAAGAATAAAATGAGGAGCAAACATTTTCAAAGTGTGGACCACCTTGAGTCACTCTTAGAATGGTGAGCATTCATGTGTGCCAATGGTTCTTACAGGGTGGGTCCCAAACCTTTTTGGGCATCACTTGGCAACTTATCAAGACAATAAATTCCCCCACTCACCCCTAGATCTTCTAAATCAGAGAGGCTGGCTGGGTGAGACTTCAGAAGGCCTCCAGGTGATCCTGATGAAAGCCCAGATTTTCAAAGGTTGCTGTTAGGCAGCATTAGTATACAATGCAGCTCACTCCCTTTGCCCTCCTGAAGAGCACTGCCTAGAGACTAAGTAGGAACCAGCTCCAGCTCCACTCTCAGCTGTGTACTTCCTAGAGGCCTGGGTTATATAAAGGCGCCTCCCCAGCTCACAGTCTTATTGTGGAATAACCAGGTATTTCAGAAATAAATATTTGGTGTTTTGTTTTTTTGATAGACTGAACTTAGCATTTCCCTAAACTCTGAATCATGTGAGCATTTTTTTTAAAATGAGAAACAATGCATCATTATAACTGTTTGAAATTTCAATAGAGTTTTTGGTTTTCCCCTTGTTTTACAAGGAAAACAACAGTGGAACCATCTGTCTGGTTCTTAAATAAAACAAGAGTTTTAAAAAATTACTTCATTCCTTTAAGTAGTTCCATAACAGTTCAGAGGGAACTGTGGTGTCAAATAAGGCCTATGAGGAAGGAAGGCAGGGCAGCTATGAATATGTGCATGTCTTTAGAGAAAACAAAGCAGGTGCAGGGTTACAGACTCATAAAATATCATCTCATTCCCTTCAGTTGTTGCAAAGGCATTCCACAAGTTTCCTTTTGATTGATAGGTCTTATAAGACTGCTTTTTTCTTTGCTCTTCAGGAGTGAGCTTGCTGATTCCTGCAGGTGCCATTCCCCAAGGGAGAGTCTATGAAATGTATTTGACTGTACACAGGAAAGAAAATATGAGGTAAATATGCTTTCTTGGATGCACTTGACTTTCTAAATGTCTAACTTGGAGGAAAATTGTATAATAGAAATAAGAACATATTTTTGAAATATGCTGTGAGTGACATACATTTTTCCCCGTAAGGCATATAAAAGGTCAAGTTTTATTTTTCTTTATCTTTGACACTTTAGAAACTTTTGCAGATATTCAGCATGGATAGAATGACAAAGATCCCATCCCCAAATAGACATGTGGCCAATTTAGGAAGCAAAAAATGGCCCAAATCTACAGATTGTCTAGAGAGGTAAGTAAGTCAACACCAACATGGACTACCTGTGGCCAGGGCTCAAGAATTCAACCTATTCCCATTGCAGGGTTAAAGGTCACAAAGGATTGGACCAGCTTAACCCCTGCTGCTCCTCCTTCTTCCCATCATAGATTCCTCCTTTTGTGACTCTTCCTGCAGAAGTGTTGCCAACTTCCTGCTTATGTTTAACACTTGCCAGTTGCATAGTGAGGTCTTTCCAAATTGGTCTAGGGTTGATTAAAACTAGGTCAACTCAAAAGGCTCTGTTTCAAAAGTGTCAGAATCATAAAAATGAAGTTATTTTAAGTTAAAAAATCTTGCATTCAATTTTCAGTTTGGTCTCTGATAAATCATAGGCTTCTTTCCTGATTAGTTGCCACAAGTGTGCACTCCCACACTGCTTCAGAAGCCTGACTGATAAATGCTTTAAATAAATGATGCTGTGGACATGGAGATCCTCTCCCAGTACTAATCCTTGCCTTCCCCGAAGTGAAAGGTATCGCTCCTTCTCCCAGAGCACAGAGCCCAAAGCATGAGGGACAAATGCAGAACTGGGCTATCATTAGCATGCGATATTCCTTTTCCCTATCCTGCTCTCACCCTCAGAAAAGCATCCATTTTTAGTTGTGCTCATCAGAGCTGAAAAGCTTTTATCATGCTCTCTGGTGGAGATGTTGGTATTTATAATAGGTGTGACCCAGAACATTTTTTCTGTAGGTGGTGCACTTTCACCTATACAAACAATAGCCAGACTAAGAGAATATTAAAATTCCTTAAGCATTATTCATGCCTTAAGCTTGAGCAATACAGAATCACTAAGAGCTCTGTATTTACCCATATCAAATACTCATTTTTTTTTATTCTCAATGCAAAACAACTTACATAGCCCTCAGAATACCTTTCTTTTGCAGCAGAGGAAAGATTAGCAGACTTCAAGACTTCTTTATTTTACTTTCCTTGTCCAGAATCAGGTTAACATTAAATCCATCCATTCATCGACCAAGGCCTTGCCAAATGGACGTTCAGTTTAAATAGAAGCGAGTGTTGCCTTGAGCTTTTCATGGGACAGGGAGGTGCTCGTGGTCTCCTGCTTTCCCAAGTGATGGGACAGGCAGCTACAGACAAAGCCTTCAGAGGTTGCAGGTCGAGAAGGACCTCCACACACACACAGAGTAGTTGGCTCCCTAACCAGGATAATCATATGTTTCAGATAAAGGAGAGAAAAACACAAAAATTGATAAAGCTAGACACTTCAGCTTTCAGGTTCCACTGCCTTTGACTAGAATGCAAAGGAAATGATAAATCACTCCTTCCTCTGCCAACCACCTGAAGCCAGGTGCTCAGGGAGTTGCTATATTGAATTTGGTGTGCATCAAAGAACTTCTGTTTATAAACCTGAAAGTGGAGAAAGCTCAGACTCTCCAAAGGAAATATGCACCCGAGACCGTAACACAGGAAGAAACACAAAAAGACAACAGACTCGATAAATGAGAGGTCCTGTCTCCACTCATTTCCCATTGTGAGCTAGGTACGTTTTTTCTCATAAAAGCACAAAGGCAAGAATATGCTCTACAATTTGATAATATATAAATATATTTAATATATAATAGTAAAAACTATGGCCATTTAGCATATTCTTAATTTCATTTATTCCTCAGTGTACCTCTGGAAGTAATAAGGGAGCTGAAGCTCTTCTTTAATAGTAAAGAAAGGAAATTAATGCACACAGATTAGTCACAAGGAAATTAATGCACACAGTCAGGATTTTGCAGCTAATAACTGAGGGAGGCAGAATTCAAACTGAGGTCCACCTGACTCCAAGGCTTCTCTACGTGGTGACATGCCATCCCAAGCTCCTGCCCTCTCACTATTCTTTGTTTTGGACACAGCACTTTGTTGCTCATTGAAACCCCTTCCAGTCTTCACAGGACAGGAGATGACAGAACTATCCTAGAAGAAGACAGGGTGAGCACGTCAAGAGATGCGGGTGTTACAAGGCATATGTAGGCAAATTCTGACCAGTTTCTTCCTCTATGATCCTTTTTATTATTGTGTCCAAAACTTGGTGTGTTTCCAGCTGGATGACATCCAGCTTGTCATCTGCTGATGTGACTCATCTGAAAGGAGGCGTGAATTTAATTACACATGGCATCATGAACGTGACAAATGAGGCCTCCTCTTTCCTTGATAGGCTCTTTGAGAAAACCCCAAGTGGTGCATGAGTAGCCTGGCTAAGCCTGAGGTAGGACTGATGCTCCTCACTGGAGAATTTCTTGACCTACCTTTCCATGCAGGTTTGAAGTGTGATAAAAAACTAGAACAGAACAGGACAAGGCAGAAAGTAAAGACCATGTGCACATACACAGTGACTAACCTAGAGTGGCTACTCAGTGACTGTTTTTGAATGAAAGAATGAGTATTTGTAGTGATAAATGAATCAACCCCAGTATAAGGCTATCTCCAAACTCAAAGGTAAAGAGATTTCCAAGATGGAGAAGATAAATGGCAGTGATGATACTAGAAAATATAAAGACAGAGGAATAATAAAAAGTACTGGATTTGTCAATTGTAGGACATCGGTGGCCTTCAGGAAATTTTTATTGGTGAAATTCTTGTAAGTTATAAGTTAGTGATAACATAAAACTATAGTACAGATCTACTAAATAGAAATAGTAAAGCATGTGTTAGGGCAACTTAGAAGGTTAAAATGTTCTTAGATACATAACTATACAGGAGATGTTTTTGTTTAACATTATTGTTTGGAATTTTGCAAAATAGTAGTTGACATTTCTCAGTGAAGCTCAGAGATAGCTCCTCTTTTAAGTAGAGATTCCTTTATCATTCATGAGTCCTCAATTTGAAGAAATCACTACCAAAAAAAAAAAAAAAACCAAAGAGAAAGGCAGTGGAGTTCAGGTGTATATATGTAAATCTCATTCTCTCCAGATTCTAAGCCCTCTTTAGAAGTAGGATTTATTGAAAGCCAACTTACAAAGAAGTGCTTCAGAATGGTTTATAAAAACACATTCTTTTCAATTGAAAGGAAAAATTTAAAGTTGTTTGAAAGAGAAAATGGAAAAAAAATTTTATAAAAGATAACATAAAGTCAGGTGAATGGTTAGAATGTGAATGTTTGATGTGATTCCCAGCACATCTGCTGGCAATAGATCATGAATTTACTCTTTCAAACTGGCAAGAAAAACATAGGAAGTTAGAGGATCCACATTTTTATGAGGGAAAAAAATATGCCCAGAGTACACTCAGTTGTTTTAATTTGCTTCCTCGCGAAGACATTTTGTTAATATAAATTAACAGCAACTTTTAAATAAGAATTGCAATGAGTGTCACCTGTTGGTGTCTCTCAGTGGAATTAGACTGTGTGAGGCCCAAGTGTCTGTTCAGTACAATAGTTCCACAGGGGCCCGGCTCCATTCTGGCCACAGCACAGTGCTCAGCTGTTCGGCTCAGGCCAGGACAGACTTTGTCTGTCTGGGGAAACGGTGGCATGCCCTTTAGAGTGGCTTCCATAAGTTTTTTTTTTTTTTTTTTTTTTCTCAATTGAGCTTCTGATAGCCAGTGAGTTAGATAGTCCCTGTCAAGTTCCTAGAATGCAAATATTTCAAGTTGCCAGTTATATGGGATGGCATGTGATTTAAAAGGCAGCTGAGCCTAGGGTAGATTGTCATCCTGGGGGACCTGACAGGAGACACATGCATCTGCAGAAGGCGTCTCGTGTCACAGAAGGCAGCACAGAGCTGGATGGAGACACATTCTTTTCAAAGGGTTTTCTTCTAGCAAAACAGCTATGAAGGTCCTAACCGAACCCCCTGAACAGCCATGTCATGAGAGAAACTAAATGACTTGTGTTTGAAATCCAGCTTTGCTTATGAGTAGCTCTGCATCCTTAAGCAAGCATGTTAGTATCTCCAGATTTTAGTTTCCCTTCTGGGCACGAGGTGATGTAAATGCTCACTCCCACTGCCTTACAGGTGTGCCAGGAGCAACAAATGCAATTCTTACGTGAAATTTTTTAAATTATGAATTTTGGGGTAGAAGTCCCCTCACTGATAACAGCAAACAAAGGATGACAGAATATCTCTGACGGGAAATGAACTCTTTACAGGCTTTGTCCTGTAGGACTCAGCAACTGTCTAGCATTTACCATGGTATTATGCTTGTTGGACTTTGAAAAACCACTAACAGACTGTTTTCTTGGACAGCTTAGATAACATATGAGACATACAGAGAGAAATCTGCAAAAATATGAATCACACTCATTTACTTTGACTATCTTATTTTATATATTTTTAAAAATCCCCTTATATTTAAAAAAAAAAAAAGAAATTTGGATTTAGAAACTCTGACCTTTGATTTCACATAGTTACATACATCTTACCTAAATCTCTCCTTCTATTTATGCTTGGAAATAATTCTAATTTTCTGCTATTTCTCTCATCTTCAAAGCATATAAGAGATTTTTCTGTTATTTGTTTTTCAACCCTGTTAAGAATTCCTCTTCAGCATTTCCCTGTTCATTACATTCTTGCACCTCACTGGGTTCGTACATTCTTTCTGACACTGTCTCCCGCCTCTCTCCCCACTCTCTCCCCTCTCTCCCCACTGGCCTTGCCATGCTTGCTACAAGAAAGGCGCCCATCGATATTCATGCCAGGAGTGAGCATGGAGACTGCAGTCTGACTGTGCCCCCAAAAGCAGGGAGTCTTCTCCCTGCTGCTCCAACTCACTGATGAGAAGAACCCCTCCTCCAGCACTGGCCGCCACCACCAGACTGAGAGACACATGTTTCCAATCCCCAACTAGATTGCAAGGACCACTTGAAATGGATGCCACTTTAGTCTCCTTCCTTAAAAGTTTAATGCTCACTTCTCAAAGTATACTTATGTCTAAAAGGTAATAGTAGTGCTGAGGAAAATGCAATCAATTTTTTCTCTCTCCTAGCAGGAAAAGTAGAATTAGGAAATAATAAAGTTACTCCCTCAGGCAGACAGTGTAATATTAAGTATGACACAATGAAGCCACAACTTTATTCATAGTGAGAGAGAATAAATTTCAGATCTGATAGAAAGAGGACAAACTCGATTAAGGGTAAATGAAAACCAGAGTGGTAAAGGGTCTCAAGTCATGAGGTCTCAAGCTGCTGCTGATAACCTGATGATTCCAAAACAGAAGTACATTTCCAAGCACCTAGATAAATTCACATTTAATAAAGGAAACTCCATTGTTCATTACTGTGAATGGAGATGATATTAAAAGACCAAAAGTAGGGAAAGCTTGCTTGGGTTTCTAAATGGGAAGATGGGTTGGTGAGATACTAATGAAGTTTTAGAGCAGAAAAAAAAAAAAAATGGACCAGTGAGAATGTGGGCCTTTCCAGGAAGATAAACACTAAACTGTACTTCAGTGTTTAGAACTGATCATTGTCCACGAGAAAAGCTTTAAGATTTGACCCAGCTTTGTCAGCTCTCTGCTTAGCTACTGGTTTTGTGGCTACTGACAGAACACATGTCCCTTGGGTCAGAAACAAAGGACAATTTATTAGTTACAGCAGTAGCACTTCCCAAAGAAGCCTCATTTTTGTGGTAGTTTCCCATGGCTGACTTCTCAAAAGGCGACACAAAGAGGGTTCAGAGGATATCTGCGCATTTTAGCAAAGGCTTCTGGCCCTAGGGAACCTGAGTCTTTGTATGTTGAGAAGTCGACTGGCTCTGCTGCTAGTTGCTCCAAAGTTGACACTGACTTTATCTTGCAAGGCAGCTGCTATATAAGAAGCCTTGAATAGACAGTCAAGAACACGCAGCAACATGGGGAATCAGGGAGTGCTAAGGGTAACAGTAGTTGGTGTAAACTAGATTCTAGAGGATGTAATAAATAACAGATAAATTGTAATGACTAAAGAAAACCCATCTGCAAGCAGGCCCTGCAATTATAATAAAGGTGATATATTCTTTATTAATATCCATGTGAATAAAATGGAAAGATGTCGCCTGGACAGCGTACAATGGGTTTATATTTAGTTGAACTAAATAACTCAAGAATACTGATATTAGACGGAAAAGAGGTTTCAAGCAGTGTCCTTGACAAGTCCTATGTCTTTCCCTTACCCTTGCATATGATGTTACCGGTTTTTATAACAGCAGCATAAAAGATCAGCATGTCCAATTTATGGAGGATAACTGCTAGTTGGAGGGAAGACAAGTATTAAGTAATTTGTCCTGGAATTATTAAGGTAAAATTAAAAAGCTAAATATAAATGTGCATACCTAGATTCAAAAACCATCATTACGAGCAGAACCGCCTCGACTTAGCCAATCTTTCACATTCACAGTACTTCAGATGGTTAGCTTTACCAAATGACTTCCTCCTTGCATCTTCCTTGCAGTATTTTATAAAGGAGATATTTAACCATACCATCTACAACTTCTCTAACTGGTGCCTGCTATATAATATTTATAAGTAATGACTTGATTGAGAATAATATCATGCAGCAATTTTGTGAGGCATTGATATACTACATAGTCCAAATCAAAGGAAAAAGTATTCTCCTATGTTGTCTGTTTGCATACTAGGTTTATTTAAGACACCCAAATTTAATTAGGAAACCAAAATAATGAGAAACTGCCACATGAAAATGAATGAACAAATATAGGGAAAGATCTGGAAATCATGCTTTACCAGCTGAGTAGAAAAAGAATTCTCAATGTTCGTTCTGTAATAAAAATTCTAGAGATTTCATAACAATATCCAAATAAACAAAGTGGGCCAGAAAGCGGGTCAAAGATATGTGAACAGAAATTTCAAGGAAGGTAGACTGTGTTCATTCCAGCTGGGGCTACTTTGTAAATTTGAGTGGCTAAGGGGGCGGCTCAGTGTAGTGGGGACTGTAACTGTGGACGTATCTAAGGAGCACTGATCTGCACCTCGTGTGCTGTCCCGAGGCTCTTGCTCTGGATAGAAGCCAGTTCCACGACCCCCTAGGGTCTTCAGCTAAAGCCAGCTCTGCTGAGGGGTAGCTTGGGTAGAGTCCTTGAGAAGATGCAAGTTTTTGTCCAGCACTGACCAGCAGGCAGTTTGCTCAATGCTTTTGAGATGACTTCCTCACTTATCAGTTAAGTGGATAGGCTGGATCCAGCCTAAGTAGTTAGGCTGGATCAATGTATCATTTGATTTTAGTTATTTTCTTTCAGTAAAAAGAATAAAAGCAGTTTTTAAAAATACACAAGAAAATAAATAATTTGGATTTTTGAGGTTCTTTGTGCCCAGATACTCTGAGTATGAAATATGTTAAGTCAAGAGATCTCATTTTTATTTAACGTGTTACAGAAATACAGTTTTATATTCTTTTGGTCATATTTGAAAAAATGAATCTGCTATCCTAGCCTGAATTATTCCCGAAAGTCATTTGGACTAATTTTAGCTCTAGGGTGTCCTCATTCTGAAGTGATTTTTTGAAAGTATTTTTCAGTTAGGTCCTAAAAACACAAAAGTATTTAAAACCCTGTGAGCCCGATGGCAAGTATTATCAGAAAAGCTGGTTATATAACTCCATAAGAACTCTGTTCTTTCTCATTATATCCTGAAAGTATCCTTCATGAATTCAGAGGAAGCTCCAAAGGCAGACCTGTGTCTGAGGGAAGCAGATCAAAGAGATTCATTGTTATCATAGAGACCTCCGGTCCTGCAGGATCAAAGTCTTGGTATAAAGAGCATGTCTTCCCATTTATTTCTGCCTCAGCCCCTGCTCCCCGAAAAGAGCTCCAAGAGAAAATGATTTGAACTGTTTGTACAACTTTAGATCTCTGCTCAGTGAGTACATAATGCGTCAGTGCTATGACATGTCACTGAGATGGTCCCTGCTCTCCACCAGGCCAGCCATGGAAGATGGGCAGACACTGCTGACGCCAGTGGTGAGCTGTGGGCCCCCCGGAGCCCTGCTGACCCGCCCAGTTGTCCTCACCCTGCATCACTGCGCAGACCCCAGCACGGAAGACTGGAAGATCCAGCTCAAGAACCAGGCAGCACAGGGACAGTGGGAGGTAAGAGGTTCTGAGAGTCAGAAGCAACGTCCAGGGGAGCACTCACAGGAGGTCTTCTCTACAGCCAGACCTAGTGGGACTGCCAGGCCCACCTGCTGGGAGAGGCAGGCAGATGGTTTGTTTCCTGAGTGCTCTACCTTGATTGACAGAAACAAAGAAAAAGATGGTCAAGCATGAGCTAACTAAGGGAAAATATTCTCGAAAGTTTCAGCCAAGTCCCTTCTATAATATAGACGCTAATTATTGGGAAGGGGTATTTAGTTAGTTAGTTAGTTAGTTAGTTAGTTAGTTTAATTAGTTACTTTGCTGGTAGAGAAACACTGCAGACAGACAGGAACCAGTTCTTACGATGAACTGGACCTGGGAACTTAACCTGGGAGAACAGAAAGACTCCATCCCTAAAGTGCCACTAAAATAGGCATAGTCAGTGGCACCTTGTCTCTGCATGGCTGTCACCAGGGCTTGTTAAAGGCCATGTCTTAATAAGTTCTGTTCTTTCCATCAGAACTCTTCACTCAATACCTTTATCTCAAATAATAGCAAGTAATTACAAAAACTAGTACAAATGTGAATTTACATTAAAGTTTATACATGTGAAATCTGAAATCATATACAGAGAATGTGTTATATACTTTATAATTACTTTTGATACTTTTAGCAAAGAAATGTCTAAAGAGATACATGAAAACAAATCCATAATACTTTAGGAAAATGTAAAATTTGCAGAGAGTAGCAGGGCACTCTGGGATTAACTAGGTTTTTCTTTCTGTGAAGCTCTATTTCTTTGGCCATATAAGGAGATCATTCCTTGTTGGAGGACCTAAAATCTAGATTATCTTTAAATTAAGACCAGACTTAACCAGATCTCTTAAGCTGTAAACTGTTTGCATTAAAAAAAAAAAGAAGAAGAAGAATCCAAAGCCTTATTTTACGTGACTCTGAAGTGTTTGCAAGATTCTCTGCCTGATACTCTATGTTCTGGGATTGAATAGTAATAAGTACAATGCTATAATAAACTAGATTCAAGTTCTGGGGCATGGGCAGTGCACCCTGTTCTTGGCTGTGTCTTCTTGGAGGCTCCATGACAAGCCATTACTCATGATCCTAAGGTTTGCCTTTGTCCTTCTGGAAAGCTCAACTTCTTTGCAGGTGTCCTTTTGGGGCTGCAGTAAACTCAGAGGTACTGAGCTTCTATTTTTTTCCTCTTCAGTGTGCACTTCCTTTTGGGATATAGCTTCAGTTGAAAACATTTCAATGGTGCTATTAAAATCCTATTATAGCTCAGGTGGTACCATTTATGGCCTAAGGAATACACACCATCTGATGTGGCTACTTCCTCATAACTTTGCCCAGTCCTGAAGACTGCATTTAGGTTGAAACCATCATTCACTTTTTTTCCAAAAAGTTGTTGATGGACACTCACCATGTGTGAGGCCCACAGAGGCGCAGTGGACAGCAGAGAGGACGTGGCTCCTGAGCTTACACAGCCTCTGCAGAGAGTGAATCACGCTCACCACTGTACTCTCTGTGTCCCACATGAATTGTATTTTAAATCTGAAGTAGTTAAAAGTTGGAAGATTTTATGCATAGCCCCGATCTTGCAGCTTCATGGGGAAGTGCAGGGTCCCCTGTGTGTGGGCCGCACACCTCCCCACCTGACAGCTGAGCCTGAGCTCCTCAGACAGGTGAGTCCTCTTCCCCAGGCCCCAGCGCGCCTGTTCACTTGCATCACAGTGTCAGTGCCAGCTCTTCCAGCAGCTCATGAAGCTGGAACTCTGGCCATCGTTTTATAGACTCTTTGCTTGCTCTTTCTGATCATTTATGTTGTGGTTTGAGCCATTTGGATAAATCAAACCTGATCGAATTAGTAACAATTTTTTACCCCTCACTTCCATTTATTTTTATTTTTGCATATGTTTTAAAGTTTAAGAGTAGACTGTTTGACAGATTACATAGGAAAAAAAAAAAAAGAAAAATTCACAGTAAAGACACAGAGCCTGCCATGTCATACCTTTTGTAGAGTTGGCAAGCAAGACTATTTAGGAAGAGCAGTATCCTGCTTTAAGAAGGTAACTGGCTATTGAATTTTGGAAGAACACACTGGTTGAGCATTATATAACACATTAATTTCTTTAATTCTTTTCAGATATGGATTTTTAGGAGGAAGGTACTATTCTATAATAATACCAGAATAAAATATATCTTTTAGATGAAATAAGAAGTGTAGAAATTAAAATCTTAAATCCTCAGAAACAGATAATAAGCTCAGTACATTTTAAAAAAGATAACATAAATGTTTAAGTTTTCATGTAAGTTTTCAGAAGATCAAGAGATACTAAATGACATGGGCATAAAGAATACTGTCAGTATATAGGCAGTGACAGAAAAGGAATTGATGATTTGGGTTGGAAATAGAAGTATTATAAAGTCTGAGAAAAAGATAAGAACAGGAAATAAAGCTCAGGAGAGGAGATCCTGCTCTAGCCAGGCTACCCATGGGGGCCAGTATGTATGCTTGGTAGCTCAGTCCTTGCCCTTGCCCTCTGCTCCCCCAGGATGTGGTGGTGGTCGGAGAGGAAAACTTCACCACACCGTGCTACATTCAGCTGGATGCAGAGGCCTGTCATATCCTCACGGAGAACCTCAGCACCTATGCACTGGTCGGCCAGGCCACCACCAAAGCAGCTGCGAAGCGCCTGAAGCTGGCCCTCTTCGGTCCCCTCTGCTGCTCCTCCCTGGAGTACAGCATCCGAGTCTACTGTCTGGATGATACCCAGGATGCCTTGAAGGTAAGTGGTCCCTGTCTGACACAGCCTTTTTACCTTCACATGGAATGCAGAGTTGGGTGTGGCTGTGCACACCTGGAACACATCTGTGAACATGCACCCAGATGTGAGAACCTGTGTGTGGGCCCCCAGCAGGTGTTGCTTTAAAAAGACATATCTTTGAGGCCATTCTAATCTATGAGCTGTTTCCTTTATGCCAATTCCTCCCAAGGGCTACTTTTGTTTATATTCCTTGATTTCTTTTAATGAAAAATGTAGAACTTGGTGATGAGACCCAAAGATGGTAAATAATCTGCTTCCATGTTTATCTCAGCTGTGTTCTTCCTATAAAAGAAATTGGTGTAATTGCTCACACTGGATATTCCTCTTGTGTGCTACTTCATTTATATGCTTTCCCATTCTTTTTATGAGGGCTGTGAGGGAGAGGGGTAGCGTTTGACAACAGGCTGCTGCTTTGCAGAATAAATGAGCTTAATTCCTGGTGCAATTATTGCCATTCATTTTATCCCATTTGAAGCTTTAAGGGATATAATAATTGCCTTTGAAGATGTTATGATCGGGAAAGAGGGAGTATGTCAGGGCTGAGGACGTGAGCTGGAGGATGCTGCATTCCATAGCTGAGACACACATCCTCCTAGAGTTAAGGAAAGAGAGACATCATCAGAAATGGAGCTGTTGTTTGAGACTGGCCCTAATGACTAGAAATAATAGAGGAAACTTAAAGGATTTCTACGTGGAGGGACAGTGTGAAGACATAGGGAAATGGACCATAAGTTATGTCTCTGTGGAGGAATCTTAATGCCAGGATACCAAGAAAGACAGGTCCCTGCCACAGGGCAGACCTTGATCCTTGGTAGTAAGAGGGATAAGACTCAGTGTGTTGAGCTACTGGAGACTGGAGAGGCATTTATGGAAGAAAGTCATGATTGCAATGTATGTGAGAAACATCAGTCTGACTTCAGTGGGAAGATGTCAAGTTACTGGGGAGAGCAAGGCAGAACAAAGTGAGAAGAGGGATGCGTGAAAGGTCCCTTCCAGGAGCCTTCAGAGGACCTGGTGACCCACACTGGATGGATGGGGGAGAAGATCAAAGTTCCGTCTCTGGGTAATAGTTGCAGTGTCGTGTCGGGGACACAGGTAATTCTGGACTGTGAGCCTTAGTCAGTGCAGGCTGCTGTGACTGTTCCCGTGGGTGACATGGCTTCTCAGCACTCACTTATGTCTCACCATTTTGGAAGTGAGAAGCCCGACATGGGGTGCAGCGGAACTGGGTGGGTGAGGGCCGTTTCCCACTGTACTGGCCTCTTTCTGCACCTTCCCATGGCACAGAGGCTAGAGAGCAGTTTCAAAGATCCTGTCACTTCTCCATAGCTCTGCCCCACCTTCCAAAGCCACATCTCTCCACACCCTTGCATCAGGGGGAGAGACAGGAAGTTGGGAGGACAGGAACAGACCCTCTGCAGAGGCACCTTATCAGAATACTGAATTGATGATGTAAATGAGGCATCCAGAGACACCAAAGGACAGTTAGAAACACAAGTGGCTTTGTAGCTGTTGACTGATTGCTCCCTGACCTCCCACCCCAGCCACTTCTATTCTCTACTGCTAGATTGGCTTCTGAGATTCTACCTGTGAGTGAGATCATGCAAGATGTGTATTTTGGTACTGACATCACACTGTACCCCATAAGTTTGTATAATTATCAGGAGGCAATTAAAGACAAAACCTTTAAAATATCACATAAAGGTTTCTCAAAAGAAAAGTAGGTGCAACTTTGTGAACAGAAAGCAGATCCTAAGATAGGAGATCCAGGAATCAACAACATCATATTGATACTTGTTATCCAAGGTGAAAGTGTCAAAAAACAGTAACAGTAACGGTCAATATTGCTGATAGCTTCCTATGTGTCAGGCAGAATTCTAAATACTTGAACATAACGCACTTACTCTGTACAAAGACCCAATGTCACCAACCCCACCTGGCTGACATACAGTCCAACCTATCCAGGCAGCTGCCACCTCAGTGACAGAACCAAGAAAGGCGGGAAGGCGACCACAAAGAAGCCCAAGGGAGGCGAGTAACTGAGTAGTCTGAGGAAGAGAAGCAAGAGGAAAACAAGCCAAGGCTGCAAAGGGATGAGCTTTGCTCTGTCATGCTGTTTCCTTCCGGAGTTTCCATGGAGGGAATGGTTCCCTCAAGAAAATTTAGTGTTGCAGGTTGGGGCCTCTGGGAAGTGAGATAAGAGAGTCACTTGTCAGGGACACAAAGATGCAGGAGACCAGTGGGAAAGCAGGTGCCATCGTCCACTCCTCACGGTGGGTTTGACCAGGATGATGATTTCAGAGAAAGGGTAAAGCCTGGCCAGTCACTGGACATATTTTTGATGATTGGGCTTATAGGATTTTTTCATGTGGCACAAATGCTGTGATCACAGCAACTCTGTAAAGCGTCAGGTTTTTTCTTTTATACTTTTTGCAAATGTGATACTTCTGAGGCACTGTCAGGATAAAAACCATGCTAGGCTTAAATTCTTCTTTGGGAAAACTGTAGTTGTAGGGATGTCATGGGATCTGATTAAAGCAAATCTTTTGAATGATCCAAGAAAAGAATCATTACAAAAAGCGTATCAGCTAGAGGTTTAGCTCACCTGCGTAAGTACCTGCTTGGCAAACTTGAGGTCCTGAGTTCAATCCCTGATACCAAAAAAAAGAAAAAAAAATTGTACAAGACCTGCTACACTGCATCTGAAATGTTTGGCACACATATTTTATACTCACACACATGGTTACACTAGGAGACTCTTGACCTGTCTTCCCAAAAATACACACAGATCTCTGCAAGAAAGTAATATTTGATAAAATACCTTTGTTATGTTAATTAGAGAAGGAGACGGAAATAGCCATCACTGAGGAAGACCAGTGGACAGCTTACAGCATGAAAACACCCCAACAGCGGGCTGCTTTCCGAATAGACATTTATGAATTCTCAGCATCTGGAGATCCCACACTTAGCCTACAACAAACATACATAATGGATGAGGCTTTCTTGCACCTCGTGATCTTTTAATAATGCAGAAATACCAAAATCCTGGTCATAGGTAAATGATCTGTCAAGCATACTGAGGAGAAAGTTCAGTCACATCAACACCATGTCACACCCAGCTTCAGGTTAGAATCTTGGGACTGGTGCACTCGAAAAGGCCTTTCATAGCCAAACCCTGCCTCCCTAACAGGCTGCCTGCCAACTTCCTGTCACCTCTGTCCATCACCCCACTTCTCTTATTACCCTCCCCATGTACCCTAGCTTTGGCATCACCCCCACCAAGCCTCTCTTCTCCCTCCAGGGTCCCCCTACTCCTGCCCCAGACCCTCCTAAATCAGCATTCCTTATTCAGCACAGACAGGAGTTGGTTTGAGACCTTTGGGTCCCCTCTAAATGTTCTTACATATTGAAGGGTTTCTTTAGAGCCACCTGTGTGATGTTATGTGATCAAGGTTAAAAATTATTAAAAGTACTTTCATAATCTTTTTTGGAACTTCGATGCTATTTGTCTTAATTACTTTTCTTATTAGTGACACAAAATACCTGATGCTCCAAGGGAGAGGAAAGGTTTGTTGTTGCTACAGTCTGTTTTAGTCCATTGTTGGCTGACTCCACGGCAGGCTGACATGGCAGAGGGCATCACAGAGGAGAAATAGTCCATGGCAGGCTGAAGGCAGGAGAGTGAAGAGGTGGCAGCAGGCTTGCTTTATTTCTGTCTTTTTGTAGCCATCTAGGCTTCCTGTCCTTTGGATGGTGCCACCTGCATCCAGGACAGGCCTTCTCATTACCCACACCCAGCACTGTGCCAGACCAATTTAGGAATCACACACCTTGATGCCAGCATCGCACTCCCTGGATCCAGCTTGCTCTGAAAGCCCCACCTATGCCCGCATGAGGCTTTGTTGGGACATCTAGATACAAACTATGACACTACTAAAGACAAACTTTTCTACCTCCTCAACTCACCCATTGCTCCAACAGCTATGGTGATGACCGCTCCTCCACCTCAACACTAGACGGAGAGGGCAATTCCGATACTTCATTCCCAGGACCACTTCTTTCTTGAGCTGGGTGTCTCATGTGCAACTCATAACTATTTCAGCTTCTGCACCACAGACGGCCCAATGGAAAGCTGCCTGTGTCTTTATTTCTACCCACTTCATTTGCCCATTCTCTAACATTGAGTACCCCCAGTTCACTAACAGTTCATCGGCTCAGATGTATTCTGGTGGCCTTCACAACATGCCACACTGTCTGTCATTCCGAGCAGATGTATTTAGGTTTCCCCTTCGGTGGCAGTTGCTTCATGGCCAATCCAGCTGTGACTATACTCCCTCATGTGTCAGTGACTACACTTGTCTGCCTCCCACCTCTGTCACACAAGGTGCAAAGAAGCTGCCCTGGATTCTTCAGAAAACTCCCCTGCCCCCTGACTTCCAGGCACAAACATTCCTCGGCCTTGCCCGTGTCTCCGAGGAACTTACTTCTCCCCTGAAATCTCCTGTTCACTGCAGCAGGCTTCACTGATTTCCATAGTGGATGAGGACCTCAAATGAACATGTCCTCTGCTTTCAGTTCCTGGCTATTGTTTTGTTATGAAAAAGCCCATAGAATACTGATCATGTCTGAGCAGTCTTCTCCTGCAATGCATATCTTGCTTCTCTACAGTCCATTTCCCACTTCCCAACTCATGATGTTTTACACAGAAATTCTCCCAAGTATTTCCCTTTTCCCCGAAGTCCCTGGCTACACCTCAGGCCCCCTCCTTATTTAGCAGTAATCTTACTTCTTGATAGCAGCTCCCTCCTCTTTGGTCTGTAACAGCTCCAAACCTTGGACTTCAGCTCTTCTCACTTGTTCTAGACTCCAGTGTAAAAAGCCATTTCCTTGGGCTGGGCATTTAGCTCAGTGGCATAAGTGCCTGCCTGCTAAGCATGAGGTTGTGAGTCTGATCCCTGGTACCACAAAAAAAAAATAAAATCCATTTCCTTGTTTATACTTGAATTCCACTCCTTACTACCTTCATCCCTACCATAGCAAATGATAACGCGTGTCCTTGGGGGAGAGGGGTCTCCCAGGGAAGATATCAAGCATGCTGAGAATTCTTTCTCAATTGAAGAAAAACTTGTAGAAACATCAGACTAAGATGCTGATGGAGGACCTGTGGAATTCTTATTCCCAGAGACATAACTAGCCAGTACTTGAGAGCTGTTGGTAAAAGACGGTCATTCAGTGTGTACAGCTGAGCATGTTGGGGATGTTGATGATCATGTTATATCATATCTGGTCATGTTATCATATGTGTGAGTGTCAAAGAAGGGAGATCTCCATATCTGCCAATTCCAAGCAACCAAGGTGTGTGTCTTGGCTCCCCAGCCCACTCTTTGTACTTGGCATACCTTTTTTAAACAGTTTTCCTGAGGTTTTTTAAGCCCTATGGCAGATGTGGTCACCTGGAAACTTGAAAGCTGCACTGAACAATTTGGAAGCATTGATGTAGAATGAGAATGCCGGCGGGGACTGTGGGAGTCAAGCTCATGGGAGACTGGGGATGACTTTATTCTCCTTTCAGAAGGGCTCTTTCTTGTGCTTGAAGGAGCAGTGGGAGCAGTATTCAGGCTGAGGTCACAGAAAGAGATGAAGATGCCAAGAGAGCAGTTTTGGTGAGAACAGTTTGGAATCCACACAAATAGAGAGGTCACATCCACTGAAACGATTGTGCCGGGGCTCATAGCTTCTCCGCTTGCCTCCTCCTCAGGTGGTGAAAGTCATAAAATGATGTTTTCCTTTTATTATTGGCAAAGACTTAAGTTCTTATATAAATAGACCAGAAATTAACAGAGACCAAGGAAGAAATGTAGAAATAAATAATTTTGCCCTGCTCAAACAAGGTATGAGACTCTCCTTTCATAATAAAAGGGTTCATACAAACTCTGAGATGAGATTCAGAACCTAAAAGTGGAGCTATTTGCATATAATTTGGGTTAGTATGCTTATTGAATTTCTGACATGTATCTGTGATATGAACCAAATAATTTGTATTAATATAATCTGGCTTTCCTCATGCAGTCAATGGCATGGAGAAGACTTTTCATTGGATGAACCCAGCTGTCACATACCTTAATCTAGGCTTTAGTACTGTAGACCAATTCTGAGAAAGATAACATTTATTATTTTATGAAAAAATAGAACATAATTTCATATCAAAATAATAAGAGAATAACAAAAATTGTTACACTGAGTATGGTTATCTTCAGAGTCAGTACTCACAGAACAAGACACATTTGTTTCTTGTTTCTTTTTTGAAAGATAATATTATGTAAGAGGAAAGTAATGAAACACTGAAAAGTGGGAGAAACTACGTAGGTTAGATGAAACCTAGTTGAGAACTGGGCCACACCAGAGACCGTCACAGGCAGCAGGTCACATGAGGAAGTTTCCATTCCGCCCCGTCACCTTCGCAGGACTGTCCTTGTGCGCCTCTGCATGGTGCTGCTGCTGCAGTGAGCCTGAAGTTTCAGGCTGCCTCTCCTCGCCCTAGCGGGCTTCCTGTGGAGACGCACTCATGCTTCTCATTCCTTGACACAAGCTCAAAAGTAGCATGAGCTGTGTTTTCTAATTTCAGGGTCCTGGTTTCTGGAATTAAGTTAAATATTCATATATGTGACACACATATTAGATAACAACAGAAAGAAAATGTGGTAGTTTCCTAATGATTTGGTCTGCCTTAGAGACTTGTTAAAGATTCAAGAGATCAACTTTTATTATATCTCCTGGCACAAAACAGGAGCTAGGTACTGTTAATCATCCCTGGGAAGTTTAGTATTTTGAAGATAATGACTGGATGAAGACATTAATTTAATTGTAATCTAATTGTGGGTTCAAGTGTATGGCGGTCTGGTGGATCTGCCATTTGGTCAGATGGATTTTTCCGTGCCTCAGAGTCAATCCATCTTTCTTATCTTTTCATGAGATGTGACTGTGTCTGTGTCCTGTGTTTTGGAAATGGTCTGCTATGATGAATTTTAAGAGAAAATAGAAAAATAGAAGCTGTAATAGGCAGAGTAATCCCCTCTCCTCAGTCCCAGGCTGTGTCCATGATAATGTCTACACATTTATTTCCTGAACATGTGACTCTGTTACTTTACATCAAAAGAAGGACTTTTAAGATATAATGGCATCACCCTGGCTTATTGGGGAGGGGCTAGTCTGATTTCATGGGTTCTTCAAGGTGGAGAATCTTTCCCAGCAGTCATCAGAGGGAGACAAGACCATGAAGATAGATTGGGGAGATTTGCTTTTGCAGGACTTGCACATAGAGAAGGGGAATGATGAGCTAAGGAATGTGAGCAGCCTCTGGAAAGTGGAAAAGACAGAAAAGCAAATTCCCCTCAGGCTTCCTGAAAGGAAGGAAGTCCTCCTGACACCTTGATTTTGGATTTGTCCTCCTGGGCTGGACAGTTGGCCTAGAGAACTCTGGAATAATAAATTTGTGTTCTTTTCAGGCACATATTTGTGGTAATTTCTTATGGCAGCTATAAAAACTAATACAGAAGGTTAAGAATAAATTAGAGAAAATAAATGCAATATGGCTTCAGAAGTCCTAAGACAACCTAAAGAGCTCTGTCCCCAATCTCACAGAGGTGAGAAATAATCTTTTCCTTAGGAGCATCCCCAGGAGACAAGTGACACGGCCACCTCCCTGAGTGGTACCCTGTGGCACTTTGCTTGAAGAGCATCACCAGCTTCCCTGACTTGGCAGACTGGAAGTGGCAGCTCAGACCACACAGCGCTGGCAGTGGCAGCTGTGGAAACAGCAGGCAGAGCCCTGGAAATGAAGTGACTTGACGGGAAAGTGTTTGCACATGGTCATTAGAGTCCAGCTTTGTTATTATTAGGGATGAAGCAAGGCCAACAGAGTCAGAGGGACAGCAGGGCACTCCAGTGTGAACACAGGCAGGGAAGGGAGTGGTGCCGGTCTGGTGCTGGGGAGGCCAACCCGAGCAGGTGGAGGCGGTCAGGCTGACAGGCAGGTCCTCCCTACTGCCCAGCTCAGCAGCAGAAGGGTTCGAAGGCCAAGGAGGAGCCGGCACATGCGGGGCCGAGAGCAGCCCGGCTGAAAGACTGGGACAGCTGCTCTCTTTGGCCTCTGCTTTTGTGGTGTTCAGGCACACAGCTGTGAGAGAGATAATGGTGAAAGCCACAGTAGCAAAGAGAGAAGTTTCTCATCCCCAAATGACCAGGGCAGGCTACAACACAGCACTGAAAGGAATGAATAGAAGCAAGGCAGGTTCCACTAACTGAAGAGAGCTATGGCTCTTCTAAACAAGACAGCACAATCACTGGGCTTTGCCTCTTTAAGGTTTAACACGCGTGGCACTCTAACGTGTGCAGGGTTGTTCTGTGTCCAAAGAGCCATGCAGGTAAGAGCAGGTGTTCATGCTTCTCAGGCTGTGCTCGGTCAGCACCATGGACAGAGCAGAGTGGGCGGGGAAGGCGCAACAGAGCCAAAAGCAAAGAGCAGCTGGGTGCAGCCGGTTGCTGTTTCCTCCCACCTAGGCGCTGTCCTCTTCGCATGCATAGCAGCCTCAGTGACTTCTCCATCACACCCCTACACCTGCCCACATTCCTGGTGCTGGTCCCCCAGCCTTGGCAGCGATAGATGCAGCCCATCCATGCTCGTGCTTCTATTGAGAACAAAGTACACACAGACCAAGCACATCAGACAAAGGTACCAAGAACACAGCAAGACAAAGTTAAGCAAAGCCATGACTTAACCTCCTTCTAACCTTCTCATTAAGAGAATTCAGTGGATTATATGAGACTTAACTGTAATCATTCATTTCCCCCTCTCTCCAGCTGATAAGGCTTCTCATAGTAAGAAAAGAAAAAGAACAATAGGAAAGTAGTTGGGGAGGAAATGAGAGAGATAGGGAGAGGAAGAGAAAGGGGAAAAGGCTGAAGACTATGTAAGGCACCGAGCAGATCCTTATCCTTGAGAAACAGGAGGCTTAGGTGAAAGCAACAATGGTGAAGGGGTGCTGTCTACAGTGGCAATGCAGAGAGGGAGAGCTCCTGCTGGTCGAGGAGGAGGAGGAGGAAAGAGAGCCAGATAGGGGTGAGCAGAAGATAGACAGAAGAGGAGAGTGCTTGAGTGGGAGGAGAAGACTGGCCAGAAAGAGATGACCTGATCACCAGGAGTGCCAGAAGCACCACACCTATTAGAGTGGCTCTGAGCCTGCGAACCTCAGGTCATGCCACCAAGTCTGACCTCCCAGCTGTGGGTCCAGCTTCCATCTAACCACTGTTGGCAGAGATGTGGATTCTTAAATATGTTCCTCAGGCTTCTGCATGTGTACTGTGGCATCTGGGGACTCCAGAGCAACAGGTGTGAGTCAGCACTGGGGGTGGGGCTCCCTTGGGCTTAAAAGGATGGAAGGGGAAGAACAACAGAAGCAGAGGAGGTAGAAACCATCTATCCCTGGCTGTCCCAGAGAGTGCAAAGTGAGGATGGAAAAAGCTGGGTGTGGCAGCCAGCAGGCTTCCAAGTGTGTCCCCAATCTTGCCTCTGGCTATCAGGCCCCTTGTGACAGATCCTGCTGTCGGGGCACCTAGAAGAGCTAAATGGTCGGAGCTGCTCCCTTCACACTCACAGGCCTTTAAAACAGTGTGGATTAATTGTGTCTCTTAAAAAGTGTGGGCTAATGGCATGGCATAAATAATGTCTTGGCTTAATTGGTTATTGTGCAAGCTGCTTGTTTCTTCTGTGCAACTCCTTGTCTCCACCTTTGGAGCAATCCTTTACAGGCTGGTAGAGCCAATTAAGCTCTCACTCTGGCCTGTGTTTCACTTTGGAATTGGCCTGTCCAGGACAGCTCAGATCTTAGGGACACCAGGCTCTAAGGAGCCTGCATCCAACGGCACGACCACTATGTGGGTGCAGCTCCCCGTATGTGTCAAGGAATGGACATGGCACCCCGCACATGACAAGGACTCCCTTTTCATGTAACCAGTAATGCAGCAGATGGATTTAGCCAGAGTCAGACAAGCTACTGAGCAGGGAGGCCTCGGACCAATCTCTGCAAAGGACATTGACATTTATAGTTCTAAAAGCAAAGTCAGATGATCCTAAGTTTTATGATGGCATTTCTTTTTGAGGTCACAACATTTCTCTTAAGTCTTTCTAAATCATTTAACCTTAAATATATGTGGTTCCTGTTCCCTTTTAAAGTCTGTGAAATATCCTAACCTTTGAGGTCCAGAAACAGTCTGTCCAGAAGCTGTTTTAGAGTGCGCACACCACAGCATGGTTATACATTCACGTGCTGGTCACCCTGTCCCCAAAGGCAGGAACAGGAATTTGCCTTGAGACACCCATGATTCCTGGAAGGCCTTCCTTGTCTCATAGGTGTTGAATGCATGTTCCCAAGAAGATTAAGGCAAGTAAAAACATTTAACAATGAAGCTATACTGTACAGATTTGTATGTCTGTTATTTTTATGTCCTCTAACATTTTCATATCTCATATATATTAATGTAGTATTAGATTTTCTAACTCCAAGATGACTTAAATGTAGAAAGAATCCAGAAAATCAAGCTTTTTGAAGTACAAGTTACAGCATATTTCAAGTACAATCTTTTATTGCATATGTCAAATGTCCCAAATGACATCCCTTAACACTGTGGCAATATTGAAACTGAACCCCAAGATGCCAGCCTGTCATATGGGCTTTTCACATCTGTCTCCTGACACAAAAACCAAATATGGGTTTCACTGTGTGTGACAAATTATACAGGAATGTGTTATTTTATATTAGTTTAGTTTCCAGTGAATTAATTTATTTTTGTGTCAGGAATTGAATTCAGGACCTTGCACTTGCCAGCAGGTGCTGTGCTGCTGAGCTCTATTCCCAGCCCTGTTTTATTTATTGTCTTTAATTTGTACTTGAATGCCTTCTAGCTCTTTGATTCTTATCTTTCACCTGCATCTTACATTTCTTGAAAATAAACATAATAAATATAATGATACTAGTTCTTACTTTTCAGAAAAGCATGAAATCTAAGTTTAGTAAAGGTTCTTTTTGTGCTAAATCACTCACTCCTGGGACAATTTTTCCCTTAGATTCTAGGGAGAGGATGGTTGTGGGTCAGGAAATTCCAGGAGTGAGGTTCACACAGCTTGAACCCAAAGAACCACCGAAGCCCAAATCACACTATTAGTACATGGTCTCCTTCACTGAGTTCAGAGTTTAGCTTCATGTAATCTAACCTATGACACACTGATGTGCTGATGTAAGCATGTGCATACTTTATAAAGCAACCAATATAAAGTACATAATCAAGTTCTTGATTGGTAGGAACACGCAAGTGGGTGTGTTCAGAGACCTCTGAGCCCAGCATATGTGCATACTGATGAGCAGTGCATCTGTCATAGAAGGTTCCATCTGGTTAAGGCTGGGTGGGGTCAGACTCCTCCCAGTTCTCTGCAGCAGCTTGGCATCTCCAGGTTGAAGGAGAGATGGAGGAATCAGGATATGGACAGTGTGTGTTCTCTGTCCCCATTCTCACTAAAATTGCACATTTTTCTTGGGTCTTTCTCTTCAAAAAAGGATCCAAGCCAATCTAGACACTACCCTCACCAGGAGAATTCTTCACTACAACATCAGACTTTATGGCTGAAAAACCAAGAGCTGAACCTTATGGTTAGGATGACTCCAAGCAGGCTTTAGACTCAGAATGCCTTCTTAGATCCTGACTTCAAAGTCATGGCCAATAGGCAGTGAAGGTTTCTCTCTGTGGCACTCCCGGCCATGAAAACAGCACTACTGCCCTGTCCTGTGATGGTCTGTGTTGCTTGTAGAGTTTGGGTGCGGATTATACATTGTCAGGTACAATTACCTCCCCGATAACAATGCGTCTTCTTTTAGACATCCCAGGGAGATAATTTGGATGTAATGAAGATCTATAGTAATCAGATAATTACTATCGATTGCTCTTTAGACGTCTTGATGAGGTAATTAGGGCATACTGGAAAGCAGCTAGAACTGATTGATTGGCATGGCTGTAATCTCAAAGATTTCTAATTATGTTTCTTTTCTTCTAATGGCTTATAAACAAACATCATTTTAGCTTTAAAGTTTGTCAGGTGCCAGGTTCACTGGGAACATCAGCTTTCTCTATTATGCTAACTAGACGCCAAACATGATCAACATAAGCTCATTATACTTTCCTGCCGGAGCCAAGGAAACAGCAGTCACCACGCAGTTTTCTTCTTCCCACTTCCATGTGGCCAGATTCTTGCCTAGAAATGGGTCGTGCATGTCAGGCAAGATGTTCTGGGAAGGCACCCTGTGACTCAGTGCTGGATGGATCTGTGTGGCCTACAGGGGACACTGGAAGTCTACAGATAAAGGCACAGCAGTCAGGGCACAAGACATGACATGTGTGTCAGTGTGGGTGGCTGACTGGTCAGGCGCCTGTCACAGTAATAGCTACTCCTCACGGCCATGGTAGAGAGCAGGTCAGTACGGTCAGGCAGCTGCTCTGCATGAGGGTTCTCTTGCCTCATGACTTCCATCAGGCAGTAATTAGAAGACTCCCTGGCTGAGACCACATTCCACATTCTCCTGCTATTGCAGGTCCTCATAGGACCTTTCAGCAGCTTACATTGCTCAGTACAGTGGCCTGACCCATAGATGGTAGAGACTGAGCACCATTAAAGAGGCAGCTTGGAATGAGCTACTTTCATCTCATTCCTGATGCTGGGCAGCTGTGATCTACTGGACAGGAGTGAGTTCACCTGCATTCAATACGTGCAAAGTGGAAACACTCCTGGGTATCAGACAATCTGTTTCCCATATCAGAAATTCTGCACTGTAATCCACCTGTCTCAGGTGTCCTGATAGACACTCAATGCATGCAGGTGGCGAGGCGGTCTTCTGCGTGAACACCTATGTTCTTGAACTCCCTGCATTCTGCTCAAATATCACCAAAGAAAGTCATTATACTTTTAACAAAATTCAATATTGTCCTGTGTTCATATTTTTAAAAGGTCAGAAATTTGTACATATATACATGTATATGAAATCTACCAATCCATATATATATATATGTATGTATATAAACTAGTAAGGCATAGAGAAGTACCAGAGGAATGCTTGGGACAGGACAGGATACCCAGGGTACTTTGTTCATTGATAACTTGTGGCGTGCTGCTACTTGGATAATTGCAGCTGTAGTTGCAGATGCTTCATTAACTCCTATTAACTAGTCTGAGAAATGGAAGTATATATAGAATTTGTCTTCCCGTTATATCTTTATAAGTAGGGAGCAATTTTTTCATCAGCCATAATTCTTGAGAAATGAATGCTCCTTTTGTAGGTTTAATCTGAGTAACTGTTTAGTTCAGTATTTGTTGTTTAAAAACCTTGCTAATTTGCACCAGCATATTTTCCTCAAATGGGACATATTCTAATTTCTGGACATGTTCTAATTTTTTAGTAATTAGGAATTATGCAATGGCTGATATTCATCAAAAATTTTTACTTTACTTCTGTACATAAAGAATTGAATATGTGAAACATTCCAAGTATTTGTTGGTTGTTTGCATCAAATCCAATGCATGAGTTTGTCTTTAAATTATTTGCCCTTCTGCCTAAAAGTTAACTGGAAAATCTAGTTCTTATCCATTTGTGTATTCTTTACCTATGGTTTCTTTCAGAGTCTCCTCCAGCTTGGGGTCCTGGTGATTACTGGCCTGTGTTTAAGTACCTCAGAAGCCACTGGCCAGGCCTGGCAGGGGGGCCCAGCCCTGTCCTATGGGGTGGAAGGTCTTGGGCCACAGGAGTAGGGCTCATGATCACATGCTAGGCACCCTTGCAGGAGATGAAGATGCTCACTAAGGACAGTGTGGACTGGTGTGAGGCAGGGCAGGAGGGTGACTCTGTTTGGGGCATGTCGTTGTAGGAGGTCTTACAGCTGGAGAGACAGATGGGAGGACAGCTCTTAGAAGACCCCAAGTCTCTTCATTTCAAAGGCAGCACCCACAACCTGCGCCTGTCGGTCCATGACGTTGCCCATTCCCTCTGGAAGAGTAAACTGCTGGCTAAATATCAGGTAAGGGTGAACAAAGTTCCAAGAAAGAGGACTAAAATCATAGGCATGTAACAAAGGCCCTTTCATGAAATTATTCTTATAACAGTATTCATTCTTCAGCATAGTTTGGATAAATCAGGATTTTTCTAAGAGTATCTGATAGACATATCATATTTTTAAAGAAAATTCTACCTTTAATAATGTACTTTCATTGGACATGGTAATAAATGTCTTTAATCTCAGCTATGAAGGAGGCTGAAGCAGGAAGGCTGCTAGTTGGAGGCCAGACAGGGCAATTTGCAAGACCCTCTCTCAAAGGATCAAAAGAGAAGCTGGGGGTGTAGTGCAGTGGTAGACCACTCACGTAAGATGCACTAAGCTCTGAGTTCAATCCCCAGAACCACAAAAGGGAGAGTACTATCATTATTTTATTCTGAGTAAATAAGAAAATTCCAATTCTGTCATTTTAATTTTCACAGTAAATGTTGATTGACTTGATAAGAACAGTCCCAAATGTATTCCTGTGACATGACACAAATGAGGCCTTGATCTGCACCCTGACTGGGGCAACACTCCTTTGGGAACTGAAATGTCACATGATAGTAAAATCCAGTCAGGACTAATAACAGGCTAAAGGTGCCAGCCCCAGTGCCATCTGTGGACCCTGGGGAGATCACAGGACTGTGTCAGCTGCCTGCAGTGTGGGAAGTTGCCTGGTCTCATGCCCTTGGACCTCCACATTCTGGGTGATGGAGATGGATGAGCTTGAATCCCTATCTCCTCACAGGTGAATTCTACCCAGTCCCACACTGCCACTGGCCTGGTGGCCAATTCCATTGGTGAGCCCCAGAGGGAGGGTTTGGGCTTCTGACTTTCTCATGTCATCTTTTGCTTGGCTTGTTTTCTTCCTGCTTCCCTGTTGGCACTATCTAAAAGTCCCGTAGGTCTTTCTTTTCCTGACTCCTGTAAGCAATCATGATGAGTTCAGTTTTATCAATGATGCCAGCATGGAATATGTCCCACTAACCCTGTCCAAGTGCTTTCCAGCCACCAGACACTCTTAGGTACTTGGGTTTCTCTCTGTCATCTCCGGCAAGTCTGTGACTTAGCTACCTCTACCGTCTCTTTTTGCAGTTGAAAACACTGAGACTTGGGAAGGTTAAGTAACTTGCCCCACAATATCAAATATGTCCCAGGAGGAGGGCATTGTCATTTGTGCTGGATTTGGCACCAGTTTGCACCTCAGCCACCATACCCCCTCGCTGCCTGTGTTAGCCTGAGCTTGATGGCTACAAGCTTCCAGGATGGGCTCCAGGGAGTGGCCTGGATTCATAGCAGATCAGGGTCTGTTAGGGAGTTGGTACTCTTTAAATCAAAAACTTTCTGTGGCTGCAGATCGAGCCTGCAGTTCCCAGCCATGTCCCGTCCTGAGCAGAGAGGGACAGAGGCCTGAGGGAAAGGGACAGCATTAGTGCAGTAGCCTTCAGGCTTCCTTTGCTTTTCTCCAGAATGTCACAGTAGGGATTCCTTTTAATGAGCAATGATGGTGTGTGTGGATTTTATTTTGGGAACTTTCTAAGGTTTTTTAAAAGATCATTTGTAATATATTTTTTTCCTTTTCAAATGAAAGACTGGTTAGGTATGTTTATTCTGGAAGCTGACTTGCTGGGTTCAGATCTCAACTCTGCCACTTACTAGCTGTGTGGCTCTGGGTGAGTTATTTAAACTCTCTGGGCCTCCATGTTTTCATGAAAATATGGAGGCAGGATCTACTTGCACTTACAGATGTTGGGAAGATAAAATAAGGTGATGTGTCATTCTGAGAAGGCCACATGGCAGCTGGGTCTGACAGATAGTAATAGTACTAGGCCCTCATCTGTGACTAACACTTCTGTCTCCTCTAGGAGATTCCTTTTTACCATATTTGGAATGGTTCTCAAAGAAACCTCCACTGCACCTTCACTCTGGAAAGATTTAGCCTGAACACGGTGGAGCTGGTTTGCAAGTTGTGTGTGCGACAGGTGGAAGGCGAGGGGCAGATCTTCCAGCTCAACTGCACTGTGTCTGAGGTAAGGCGCGCCGGGCCAGCTCAGCGAAACACACTTTGATGCAGGCCCCGCAGGATCCGTGAAAGCTGTCTGCAGTGCCCAGTGTTAATCGTATTTTAAATGCACCCGGGAGCTGGAGCCATAGAAGAAGAGAGCAGGAAATCTTTCCCCAAAGCAAGTCTTATTTCCAGGGGATAGGGTTCCATGTTCTCATCTGAAGGCAGATTCACCTCTCAAGTGTAAGAGTTTATTATGTTTGCAGGTACCTTTCCAAACCATGCCACATCTGTCCCACATCTGTCCCTTTGCCTTTGCCCCCGTGCAGGCTGGAGGAAAAGTTAAAGGAAGTCTCCGCACCTGTTTACTTTCTTGATTCTCCATGTTTATTTAAGGAGAAATCTCTTGATCTTTCTCTCTCATACTTCATCTTCCAAACATTAGAAGAAATGTCCTTTCTCTCACAGTAGGGGAAGTGTTCTAGAAACAGAATGAACATCTACATGCTGTCCCTGGGGAAATCACCATTTTTTGCCTTTCTTTGCCAGAATTTCTGCAATCTTCAGTTGAGTGTTATCATCTTATAGTGATGATAATGATCACTGCTGCTTCAGCTCCTCTATAAGCAGAGTACCAGCCAGAGCCTGGCTGGACCCATGGAACCCAGAGCAGTGAAGAAGCAAGCATGTCAGATGCAGCCTCTGCCAAGCTGTCTTTCAGAGCAACAGAGGCTGCCATGGTTTGGAAATCCTCCTCCTCCCCTGTCTCATGCATAGCCACCAACAAAATGTCAGCCAGCTTGGCCTGGCTTGCTGTTCCTGTAGCATTTGAAGCCCACTCCCCCCTCTCCCACTGTGTTCCCACAGCCTGCAGAGGTGCGGTCATTGCTTCCTCCTGCAGTTTCATGAGACTTTTAACTCATAAACAACTTTAGTCACAGACTTGGTGACATTCATAAGGAATGATATCGGTGTCACGGTGCCATGGCAACCGCCAGCCTTTGGATGGTCAGCCCTATCTCCCAGGCACACAGCACCACCCCTGCTGGCTCTGGGGGGTGTTTTCACTTTCCAGGCCCAGCAGGTCTGCAAAGTTCAATAACCACCCAGCTCCAGAGACAACAAAGGCTGCGGAGTTCCGGAGGGGGGAGGAGGTCCGGCCCTTTGATGCTTGCTCTGTGTTCAGCGTGTGTTTGCTGTGTGTTGAAAGGTGGATCAGATGCAGCCACACATGAAAGGGAGCTGCTCAGCGCTGTCCCTGGCTCAGATGGCATGCCCTCACAGACCAAGGGCAGTGTGCATAGTGTGATTATGGTGTGTGGAAGAAAGATGATTTCCTTGGGGTTTGGCAGCACTGAGGCCTCTAGGCATGTTGGAAGCCCTTGCCCATGTGTGATAGGCACAGGCAGCTGAGGAGGGACATAAGTGGCCAGAGTGGAGGTGACTTCAGGTACTCTGCTGCCTCACTTCTGAGTTTCTGAGTCCCACCACTGTGGTGAGCTTTTGAATGCAGGTCGGGTGTTCAGAGAGGGCTGCAAGTCTGGAGGTGATGCTCTCTCCAGGGAGCCCAGAGACTAGATCCCCATCACAAATTGTGAGAAGGGATCCAGTGTGACTCACAAGCCATAGACAGAGAAAAGGCTGCTCTCTTCTGAATCCTGCTCCTTCCGAGGGTCACAGTACAAGGTGACAGGTGGGCAGGGGTCCAAGTTCCACTCCTGTCTCCTGGAATGAGCATGTCAGCAGTGTTCGGCACTCACAGACTGTCAGTTACAGAGTCCCTGCCCCATGGCCAGGCAAAGAGCCAGCTGCCTACCTCGGACAGGAAAGATGGGTGGATGCATGACACAGGGTGTGCTGATGTCAGGAGTGGCCAGTTGCCCCTCTCTGGGCCCTTCACCAGAGAGTCCTTAAAAGCCTCTAATTTCTCAGAGGTGAAGCTTAAGAATGAAAATGTCTAAAAAGTCTAAAAGTCTTGGCATAAGTAAATGTCAAAATGAAAACAATAAGAGAAATTTTTCTTCTTTTCTCTATTTTAAGCCTCTAGTTTTAGCTATAATGAAATTTTGTTTTACTGTTTTTTCTGTTAAAAAAAAAGATCAGTCAGCAGGTATCCAACTGGACAGTTCTGTAGTGACATGTGAAATTATTTCTTCCCTTTTGCAACCATTTCCTCATGTTTAAATTGCATTTTTGACCCATTGTGAAGCTAAGTGAATGGCAGAAAATTGTGGAAACAGAACTTGATTCATATCATGAGGAAGATGGCTTCATTTTTTAATTGCTGTTGGGGTAACAGAGTGCTTGTGTAAACACCACCATCTCTGTATGTCTATTTAAGCTCACATTCCATTTCTATTGAAATGAACAAAAAGATAAACTGCCTATATAAATAAAATATATAGAAGCAAATACAAATAGCTCCCATAGAAAAGGAGGAGGTGTGTGTCCCCAGGTTTATGATATGTCTGCTTTGGCTTCTGGCTCTGAACCATGGAAGGTTGCAATTTTAAGGTTATCAATCACCTTATAATCGCTTTTGAGGTAATTATGACCAATTGGGTGGTAATTTCTTATAATTTGTCTAGGTCTTATGACCTTTATTAACAACCTGTGTATAGCACTTTAATGTTTAAAATAGTAATAAGACAAATGTTTATAGTAACATCATCCTGCTATAGCTGTTCTACCTACCTACCTCTTATATTTCTATAAGCTATTCAGAGGGACCATGGGGTAAGTCTAGTTTTTCAAAATGTTTTTGAAAAAGAAGGTAGTCACAGTCACATGAACCTCTAGTTGTAGCTACCTGAAAAGGTGAGGGAGGAGGACAGTTTCAGCACAAAAGATCAAAGTAAGCCTAGGAAACACAGCAAGATCCCAACAAAAGAGTTGGTGTGGGGGTGGGGCACAGCATACCTGCTGGGCACACATGGGGCACAGAGTTGTGTGCCGTCAACCACAGCAGCTGCTTAGTTAATGGTGAAAAATCGTATGCATAACTAAGGGAATCATAACATCAAAGACAGATGGCACCTGTATCATAAACAATTATTGTAATAAGCATTCTGTGAGAGTAATCTCTATTCTTACCTGGAAGTAAAGGAAAAACTAATGGCAACAGAAATTATTAGATGAAATATATGTGGGTATTTTTATTTTACTTGAAGGCTACTGTCAACCCCCTCATAAGAGAGACATGAAACAGTACCTGTAGAGTTTATGTCCTCTACATCAACAGAAACAAGCAGAATAGGCAGGGTTGGAGGCTCAGGATGTTGATGCCTTGTAAAGTAAGGAGTGCTCTTCGTGCACTAAGAAAGAGGAACAAGAATGTGTGAGCAGACCTTCCTGAGAGCTGAGCCCATGTTTAATTGGCCCTCAACTTCAGGAGTTAGTAATAAGACTCATCCCAGTCACGTTTTGTTGGAAGGCAGCCCAGAACATTGCTCCATGTGGTTCCACACAGCTAGGAACTGGATTCATCTTCCTTCTATATTAGGAAAAAATACTTTCCTTTAAACAAATATTGGTAGCTTCTACATGCATAGGTCCTAACAATGACAAAAATACTCTCAGCTCCATGAAATTTGAGAAGTAATGCAGAAATGCAATCACAAGGCAGAATGGAGAGAATGTGGAAAAAATATACAAGGGTTGAATGAGGTCTCCACAGCCTCTTTGGGAGCATGAGGCACAGGCTGAGTAGGAGGTAGACTTTGACTAGTTTTCCAGGTATCAGTGGAAAGGCAGAACAGTCCGGGGTCTGCCTACAGACACAAAAGTAGGAGCTGTCAGTGGTCCAGTGTGAGGGTAGTGTGAGCCATGCCACATCATACCAGGCAGGGCCAGCCCAAACCAGGGTTGGTGGCACTATGAAAACATGGAAGCACACACATGTAATATACCTACTACACATCAGGCACAGACTCTGCACCTCACATGTGCCACCTCTGTGGCCCAATGCCAGCCAGCAAAGCAGGCCGTAGAAATCTTTCTCACTACTTAAGAGCATAGAGGAATCTTCCAAAGAAGAATTGTGCTACTTCTCACACTACAAATTCCATAGAATTGAAAGGAGGGAAGCCTCCTGTCTTGGTTACTTTTCTCTCTTTACTGATGATGAAATGGAGGCAAAAAAGGTTTATTTAGCTCACAGTTTGTGGAGGTTTCAGTCCATAATCAGCTAGCTCCTAGGTAGGGTTGCATGACAGGGGATCAACAGTTCATGGTGGCCAGAAGACAGCAAAAGCAAAGGAGGGAGGAATATGGAGAGAAGACTTGTTCTGTCCCTTATATTATATGTAGGCTATACTCATTTGCATATAGCACTCATACCCATTATCCCAGCACTGGACCATGAAGCATTTACAAACTAAAAGCCTGACCCCTGGATGCATGAGGCTTTGTGGGATATCTAGATATAAACCATAACACCTTTCAAATTCATTCTATAAAGCCAGCATTACCCTGTGTTGTAGCTTGTGTCCAGGTGTCCCTGCATAGCCTCATGTGGTCATAGGTGGTGATTTTTCAGAGTTGACTCAATCAATGTGATTGACTTATGGTGCAATGCTTGGATTAGGGTGGATGATTACTAATTGCTTTGGCACTGGCCTAATCCTGATAACCTGGATACAATAAAGGAAACAGAAGCCACTGATGTCTCTTGCTTGCTTTGCTAACTTCTGCCTGCCATGAACTGTTTCTCCTGTGCAATGTCTATCCCCTGTGCCACCCTGCTTTAGAGCCATGGACTAAAACCTGTGCAAACTATGATCCAAATAAACATGTCTCCCTTTAATGTTAGGCGATGGATATTTGTCTCAACATTGAGGAAAAATAACTAAGACACCCTGCTATCAAAACAAAAGAACGCAACAAAAACACCATCACCAGTATTCCCGATGATCATAGATACAAATATTCTCAACAAATTATTAACAAGCTGAGTCCAATAGTACATCAAAAATTCATTCACCATCATAAAGTTGGTCTCATCCCAAGTATACAAAGATTGTTGAATATATGCAAATCAATAAATGATAATATACTGCATCAATAGAATGAAGGGTATACATCAAGTAATTATCTCAATAGATGCAGAAAAAGTACTTGATAAAATTCAATGTCCCTTCATGAGAAAATATTTGAATAAATTAGGCATAAAATGATCTTACCTTAACATAATAAAGACAATATATAACAAAACCACAGCAAACATCATGCTGAAACACTGAAAGCATTTCGTCTAAGATCAGGAACAAGACAAGGGTATGTACTCTCACCACTCTTATTCAATATAGAACTAGAGGTTTTAGCCAGAACAGTTAGGCTAAAGAAAGAAATAAAAGTCATACAAATAGAAAAGGGAGTCAAACTATACCTGTTTGTACATAATATGAATCTATACACAGAAAATCCCCCAGATTCTACCAAAATACTACTAGAACTGATAAATCAATTCAGTAAGAGATCAACATACAAAATCAGTAGCTTTCCTATAAATAATGAATTTTCTGAGCAAGAAGTCATGAAAGAAATGTCATCAATGAAAACTACAAACTGAAAAAAACACATGAAGAAATGGAAATCTCTCACGTTTGTGGATTGGAAGAGTCAGTATTGTTAACATGTCTACACTAACCAAAGCATCTACAGATTCAGTAAAATTCTCATCAAAATACCATTTACTTTCTTTACATAATTAGAAAAAAATTAAAATTCATATGGAAGCATAGAAAACCCCAAATAGGCTAAACAATCTTAAGCAAAAAGCTAAGATGGAGGCATCACATTACTATAGCGCTATCCTAACCAAAGCAGAATAATACCGGAATAAAAAAAGATGTACAGACCATGCAGCAGAATAGAAATACCAAAAATAAAGCCACATAACTACTCTAAATTAATTTGCAACAAAGGCACCAAAAATGCACTACAGACAGGATTGCCTGTGATAAACAATGCTAGAAAAACTGAGTAGCCACCTGCAGGAAGTGGAAACTTGATACCTATATCCTACTCTAATCAATATTTTAAAAAATCAACTCAAAACAGATCAAAGATCTAAATGTAAGACCTGACACTACTAGGGGGAAAAAAACAAGGAAAACCATTTCAAGACAATTGTATAGGCAGTGATTGTGTTTAAGAATAGTGAAAGCACCACAAACAAAAGCAAAGATTAATAACTAGAATTACACCAAACTACAAAGTTTCTCTACCACAAAAGAAAAACAATCAATAGAGTGCAATGCCAGTCTACAGAACAGAAGAAATATTTGACAGCTATTCAAAAGATGGAGGGGGTGACATCTAGAATCTATAAGGAACTCAAAAAACTTTTAAAAAATCCAATTTGAAATGGGCAAATGATTTGACTAGACACTTCCCAAAGCAAGAAATATGACTAGTAAATACATGAAAAATGTTTAATCAATCATCAAGACAATACAATAAAATTACAATAAAATACCATTTTGCCCTTCTTAGGATGGCTATTATGTACACAGTAAGGTAACAAATACTGGTGAGCATATGGGGAAAGGTGACCAATTTCCTGTATAAAGTTGGTAGGGATGTAAATTAGTGTATCCATTATGGAGAATAGTTATGGAGATTCCTCAAAAATCTTGAATTAGATGTACTATATGATCTAGCTATCTCATGTCTGGATAGATATCTATGGGTAATAAAATTGGCATACCACAGAGATTCCTACATGTCATGTGGAACTGCCCATAAAATACCATTCAAAAGGTGGATTTATAAGGAAATACATTTTTTTCATATCTAAAGAATGAAATTCTGTCATTTGTAGCAAAATGGATAGAACTAAAGGTTGTATGTTGAGTGAAATAAGCTAGACACAGAAAGTCAAATACTCCATGTTTTCTATCATATTTGGAAATGCAAGATGACTCACTTAACATTAGAATAGTGATTACTCAACTGGGAAGGAGATATGAGGATGGCATGATTTGATTGTGTATGTTTCATACACAATCATGTATGGAAATATTACAGAACCCCATTAATATGTATAACATCCTGATAAAGATAATAAAAATTGATGGAGACTTCATGCAGGAGGGGCCATTTTACACTTCTAAATGAGACAGTAAGAGAAAAGGAAGGGGGAAACACACACGCACACCCATGAACACTGTAGGGAGCCGAGTCTGGAGGACATACAGCAGTAGGGAGTTACTAAGGCTCATAGGAACAGGAGACTCTCTGGGGACACGAGTCAGCACTATGACAAGCTGGTTCCTCCCCATGCAGACTGCTACCTCCACAGCCATCCAGGAATAGTCAGGGCAGCACTGTATCAGAGGATTGGTAGGTTTCAAATTAGTCCTGTTGTCTAGAAAAGCAAGAAGACTTCAACATGGGTGATGGTACTAAATTGTGGAAAGAGCATGAGATTTTTCTTTCCCTCCACCACTCAGCTCATCCCTGCATTGCTTTGTGCCTAACATAAGCATTGAGACACTTGGGTTGAAACATTCCCATACAAATCTGTTAGTAAACTCAGATCACCCTCCTGGTTTCCTTTCTGGAAAAGTCTATGTTCTGGAGTTCAGAAACTCTCTCCTCCTTTCCTTTGGAAAGAGCCCTGTGCTGAGGGGGAAGAGCTGTGGGTCTCCATTCCATACCTCAGTCCTTTAAATACTCCTATAGACTGCTAAGCCTTAGATTATGAGGCCAAACACTGTGATAGCAGCCAATGCCTCTGCACACATGACGGCCCCCACAATTAGTGTTGCTCTACAATGCTGTCCAAGCTCCTGGCTTGGCCTTTTGCAGTGGGATTACACAAGCCTAGGAGATAGGACACACTGCAAGTCACCCTGCAAGGCAGGCAGCTTCAACCACCCCTCCCTCCACCTCCCCGCTTTCCCCCCAACTCCCAGCACTAGTGCTCACACATGGGCAGAGGGCACTGACCCCAGCCTAGCACGAGGCCCCAGACATCAGACTTCATGAAGGCAGAAGCTCTCTGTGGCTACTCCCCTCTAGCAATTACTTATGTACCCTGAGATTTAGTAGATTTTCTTTATTGCTTTAATAGTTCCCAGGCAGTAGTTGCTTTTGCTTTTCTAACCAGCAGAAGTGATTAGAGAATGATTAGAGTTTCTCTGCAGATGAAATTCAGAGTTTTGCATTTGTGCTGTATTATGAGCTGAAACTATTTTAAGAGCCAATTTGTAGTTTTCTCTACTAAAATTAGACTAAAAAAAAAAAAAAGAAGGATGTTCAGCAATTGGAGGATGCCATTAGCAGCTTGCCCTCCGGCAATATACTGATTTTCTTAAAGTTTTTGTCTTAATATCATTCAGCCTTGTTCCATTTTACCCTGTAAGAGTCAGAGTCACCTTGCAGGCTAGCAGTAGAGCCATTGGGCCCCTCCCAGGGCATCTTCTTCAAGGTCAGACAGTTTCTAGAAGCTATGCCTTCCAGCTTCCTAATCTCAGATCTGTTCATTCTCAAAGAACTGCCTTTTTGAACATTTTCCCCTTTTGAAATATGATCCCCAAGGAGTATTCTCTCTTGCTCTCTCCTCTTTTCTCCCCATCCCTTCTAGAGTCCCATTAAAAAAGCCCTTACTGAATCATACCAGAGCTTTACAGCTAGCTCAGCCTTGACTAAAAGCCCATAAATTTAAGTCTATGAAAAACTAGCTCAAATGTACCTGTGTCTCAGCCAGGTTACTAGAGTGACTCACAACTCTGAGGGCAAGAAGGAGAATGATAGCTCTCATTGTTCACCTCTTCCCTCAAAGCAAGGCACTGTGTTGACTGGTTCAACAGGGCTTCCTTTTGTATTCAGAAATAATGTTGTGTTGTTCCTGCAGGAACCCACTGGCATGGATCTGCCGCTGCTGGATCCAGCCAGCACCATCACTACTGTCACAGGGCCGAGCGCATTCAGCATCCCTCTCCCTATCCGGCAGAAGCTCTGCAGCAGCCTGGATGCACCTCAGACACGAGGCCATGACTGGCGGATGCTGGCCCATAAGCTCAACCTGGACAGGTGGGTGTAGCCAGGCTCCACAAGCAGATGCTTCCTTTTAGACACAGGTCTCCAGGATGATAACTGTTACACGCAAGACAGCATTCATTTCCCCACCCATCCACTTTTATTCTACAAATGTAGAATTAAGCACCTTCTATGTACCTCGCACCATAAGCCTGTGAACAGAGTTCAGAGATATTCTGGGTTTATCTGACACGTGTAAATACCAAGTTTTGTGATCCACTTTGCCAAGCTGATGGGCTAAATCCCCCTAATACATCCATTCACTAGAGTAATTTTGTTTTGCTCTCCAGATGAACTGAGCCTAATTAACCTGCTAACACAGCCCTGATAGTAAGCCATAAAGAGAACGTAACACCTGGACACTGTAAAACATTGCCATCACTACCGAGAAAAGGAGTGGCATGACCTGTCAGAGATTCTCAGAGGCTGAGCTGAAAGGAAAACATAAAGTCTCTTGATTTCCTCCTTGTGGTGTCACCCACAGACATCGTGTCTGTTAAATTGTTTTACTCAGAGTTGAGGTGTAAAGTTAAAAAATCACATCTCCTGATGGTCTGATCTAATTAGGTGTGGGCTATTTATGTAAGGTGGCTCACTGGAAACGACAGTGGGATCAAGATATTTTAAGGCTCAGAAAAAGAGAAAACAGGTCCATAAATCATGCCTCTCAGCACACTTTCCCATTCCCAATTACAGGTACTTGAATTACTTTGCCACCAAATCAAGCCCAACCGGTGTAATCTTGGATCTTTGGGAAGCACAGAACTTCCCAGATGGAAACCTGAGCATGCTGGCAGCTGTCTTGGAAGAAATGGGACGACATGAAACAGTAGTGTCTTTAGCAGCAGAAGGGCAGTATTGACCACACTGGAACTAAAAATGAAGGACAGAGTGCACAGAGAGTCTGTGGCCGTCCAGGGAAACACAGCTGGGGAGGAAATGCAGACTAGACCAGTGAGCTTCACAGGCAAGATGGCAGCAGAAGGAAAACAGATACGACCACCAATGTACACGCCCACTTTTCTCGGACAGCATCACAGGAGTTAAAAATTGTGTAAATTTGTACCTTGAATTTAGAAATCAACCTAATTTTCCTCTTAGTTGGGCTGTATGCTGTATGGTACAGGATCTTACAGTTTCCTAGGAAACGCTTTTTATTGCTATCCAGATATATGGATAAACTTTCTTAACAAACCCAATTTCTACAAACGTTGTTTACATCAAATTGGACAGGGATGCAGACACTGTCCATGGCTCATTCTATTTTTGTTCAGATCATTTGAAGTCGAAGCTGTGGACGGTTTGTGGTGTCTATTTCAGATTAGTAATTTACAGAGAAATCACAGACTTTTGATACAAATCATGTACATCACATGTCTCAGATAATCCTCCCATGAGCGTTCTGTTTCTAGAACTTGTAGAACCAGTGTTATTGTCTGTATCAGGGAACTGGAGCATTGACATGCAAAAGACAAATGACTAAGATTCCTTATGCCTTGGTGGAGGGCTGTCGAGTGCCCTTTGGGAATAAACATGTAGCATTGCAGGGAAGAGAGCGATTCATGTTCAACCACACAAATACTTCTTCAGGACTTGTGTGTTTGTAATATGCAATTTGAAGTGGTTTTTTAAAGGTATTATTATTAACTACAGGTATTGCAGTAAAAGAATTTTCTTTTCACTTTGGGTTTTCATTAGCACTGCTGTTAGTATTTAGTGTTCACTAGACCTGTCTGGCTCTCTCACATATCAGGTTGGATGTGATCACCAATTCCATTAACAGGCATTGCTTCACTTGCCTTTGACCCTTGTCATCCTGCTGGAAAAAGGTAGGCAGGGTCACCCGCCTTCTTGATCTGTTTCTTCATCTTGTTCCAACAGGGCCTTTCTCTTGAGTCCTATCAGGTATGTTCTCCTTGAAGTTCACTTATTACTGTGGTTGTGTGGCCTGGCTCCCACCAGCCACGGGCCCTGTCTACCTGAGGGTAATGTGGTTCAGAGAATTGCCTCGGAGCTGGAAATTAGAAAACCGGTTCTGAATTTGGCACTGTCTGGTGCTACTTTATGAAAACCTTGAAACTCATTGGAGCTCAGTTTCCTTACCCATAAAACAGGTGGTGAGATGAGCGTATCTTCAGATTCTAAGCTGGTGCCCTCCTTTGTGAGGCGTCCAGTCTCTCATCCATCTATCTGAAAATGACAGTGACCTCTGACTTGAGTCATTTAAATACTCAGCTAGTCTTTTTCTCAGGCCGCAGTATCTTTTCAAATCATTTTAACTTGGAAGAAAATTATTCTAATCTGCAATGTGTTTGTCCAACAGTCAGTCCTAGTTATCATTTTCTTGTCCTCTCATAGAACCCCTAGCCTTCCAGCCTACCTAGCTTTAAATTTTTTTATTGTTTCGAACTGCTGACATCAAGACCATTCCTACAAGTCTGCCAGTAGAAACTCTCTACTTTTTTTCTCTTCAATCTTTGCTTTAACACTGTTCAGTAGCACTTACAGAGGCTAATTAGTCCTTTTCATCCTATAAAATGTTAGCCAACAGACTACTTAGTATGAATGACAATTTCCTTGGGACCATCACAGGCTCTTTAACAGAAGGACTCAGTTCACCCAGCAGCGAGAAGAAAGAGTCCACAACAGCCCCATAGCCAAACCAAGACTGAGCAAGCAGCACCCAGGCTTGAATGGGAACCTGCAGAACATGACCGTGGAGTCTGCAGGGCAGAGTCCATGCTGCTAAATCATTTCATTTATCTTCTGCTTCCTTCCACATGCACTTCCCTCTCCTGTTTGTTTACTTCTTAATGTTCTCAGACTCCTCCATTCTCATTAAGGAATCGTTGCTGCCTTGTCGTGGAGCCTTGTCTTACATATCATTTCTTTCTTATCTTCGGTTTTAGACAGATATCCCATAAACTGTTTCTCCAACCACGCTGTTCATTAAAGTTGCCACATATAAAAATGTTGGTTCCACTGGTTGTGGAAGGCGGAGATTGCACTAGTCAAGTTCAGTGGATAAATGTTTGTACTGATGACTAAAGCTGTATTCTAAATTAAAATTTTAAGTAATTTTAAAAAGCAAAATGAGCAAAGAGTTATTGTCTATTAATGCACCTTGAAATAAAATTGTCAGGATTGCTCATTACTGGTAATCATCTGGCAATCAAGCACTGGGAGTTCAAGAAAACTTTTATGCAACAGGAGAGGCAGAAGTGAACAAAAATTTAGCTGTCCAGATGAATGCATTTCCAAATGTTTACTAAAAGCTTTGATTAAAAATAACACAGAAAAATGCTCAACATAACACGTATTGAAGCCACTAAGAGGTGCTGGAATTCACTTCAGGTGCTTGGTTTTTGGTTAAACCTCCCACCACTGGAAAAGGGAAAAGTGATTGATTCCATGAGAGGTAAACATCTATCACAAAACTGCTGTTTCTTATCAAGCGAATGACAACTTCCTTACACATAATACTCCATATGTCAAAAGATTTTCACTAAGAAGTCTGCTTTTCTTCTCTTTGGAGAAAAGTAATAGCTGTTAGATTGCTCCCCAACTTACAAGGCTCGAACACAACAGTTCATTTCACAGGAGCCACTTCATCATCCCATGTGCCATTTCCGGTTTCCCACAGCGGTGAGCAGAACCCCGCTTCCTTCAGTTGGATGGAAAACTATCACTTGTGCATGGTGCCATCTAGTGGCCTGCCACACATTATACCCTGGGGTTAGCTCCTAGGGCACTAAAGGCTGTTTGACAGAATGAGTACCTGCCTGTGAGTGGGATCTTCGTGACACATAGACGGGAAGGGAGGGTCACTTTGAATCTGTAATAGTCTTCTCATGTTTTTTCACTTAAATCATCCTTCTCAAAATAATGTCATTATGAGTCTAATATATCATCAACTCATTTATCCAAGTCCTAAGTTGCTTTTTTGTAATAGGAACATAAAACCCATGTCTTTGAAAGTCATCATTTTAATGTTTGTGATTTCATTGGACTTTGTATATTTTAAATCACTTTTAATTCCCTGCTGTTTACCTGTGGAAATGTAGGAGGTATCTGCTTAGAAAGAAGTCGTATGGAAGCAAATGGCAGTACTGTGCCTAAGGAAGAGAAAATTGTGGTTATTGATGAAGGACAAGAAAGAAGCTTCTGAACTTGTAAACCTAATGCCAAAAGCTTTGTCCTGTTTTCATTTTACCTTTGCAACATTAATACACATTTTCTTAGTGTTCTGGGAGGAATAAGGTTCGATTCAGAATTGCTGGTTGGGCACCCAATGCTAACAAGCATGTGTGATGCCGAACATCTCACAGCCAGCAGCCTTTCACCAACACATCCCCACATACACACTCGCCTGGTTACCCCGATGACCTGTGTCCTTAAGCAGGCAATGCAGCCTCTCCAAGGGCAGGGCATTGTCAGGAGGTGAGAAGTCCGACGTTCATCATCATTTGCTGTTCTCTAGACGAGCAGAGCCATTCTTTAGGGAGAAGTCACAGCCCGAGTTCAGGGCACTGTGAAAGGCAGGTATTCAGGAATGGGCTTCAAAAGATTTTTCTCCTAGAGCAACATATATTAAGAGCAAACATTCAGAGGTACAACTCAGCCTTGCTCTGACTCCTGGGGAAATACAAAGGAATCTCTCAATTTAGTGTTCTGTGGTCTCTGCAGGAATTCAACAGCTGTGTTCTTGGGCCATGCACACGGCTGTGTTCCATGTGTGAAGATGTGAGCTGGTTAAGAAAACACTGCCTCCCCAGATCCCACAGGCTCTGGTTTCTGTAAGGGTTGTCCCTGGGCTAGTCACATGTGAAACTGCACAAGGACCTGCGAGTGTATGTAAAGACAGTAGGGAAGGTTTGTGTTCAGTCTGGTTGAATGTGCAGTTCTGTTTTGCTGACAGGCATTCTAGACCAGTCCTTAGTTTTGTGTGGAGTCCTCAGTGCTCAGCCAAGGGCAGACAGGACGAAGAAGGCCACAGAAACACACTAGCCATCACCTTTGAGAAGTTTTGTGAGTCAGAATGGCACTGTTCAAGTCTAGTTATTTGTACCAATGATCACAGCCAATGAGCATTAGATTTTATAGATACAGTAAGAAATATTTTTATCAATTATCTCAAGGTAATAACATTTTTTACCTTTCGAGTGCCTCGTAGAACCAACTATTATACTTTGTTTTTCCTTTTGTATTATTTTTATATTTTTAAATGTACTGAGCTAATGTTGACTGAAATCCTTAGAACTTTCCCTCTGTGCAATGAAATACTGTTTCTCTACCCTAAGATCTATTTGTATAATCCATAACTGTTAATAATCACTTTGAAAGATTTCCCTTGCCCCTTTAATGATTTTTAATGAAACAAGGAATATGGGAAATAAATACATTATAACCAATGTTAATTTAAGCCCATGTGCATGCAGGCCAAATAAATGAAGTCAGAAATATTTCCAGGATTGTGACATGAAAAACTATTTTTGAAAGCTGGAGGTATGGTCCTGTATGTCACTGAGTGGATTTTCTCTACAGGCTAACAGTGACTGTCCTAATTCTTTCATCTTATCAGCCATATGACTGTTCATGTTTTCAGAAATATTACGTTGAAAATTTATCTTGAAGAGCATTCGTGGCTCCAGAATTTCCAGTGGGCGGGCTGTGCCTCCTTCTGATCCATGGTAGGACAACTCACTCCACCAAGTGTGTTGTATGCCTCAGGCCTATTCATCTTGCAGGAAAAGCATTAAGAGGCCAAAGGGATAGGCTCTGCACGATGTATAAACACACAGAAAAACATTTACAGAGGCCCTGTCCCAGTCCTCAGTACACTCAAGCTCTTCTATCCTGAAGGGATTTGTCCAGAGATCTTGGAAATCCCTGTAGAAGATGACAACAGTTGTGGCCCACTCAATCAGCTGCCCACCGGCCATGTTACTGTAATAGGCTTCTCATCAGACCATTTCAGAGTTGTGCTTTGGCACAATTACAAGTTGCAGGTCATAACACTTCAGGGGTTCCTTACAAATAAGCAGAATCCTGTGCCATCCTTAAATTCCAAAGTCTTTTGAAGCAGGCACTGGCAGACCTGCTGGGAACCTGACAATATGGACCAGGGCTGAATGAACTGGGTTGCATTTTGGAACATGCACCATATACAGATTTCATTGATCAGCACCCTAAGCTCTTGGTGGTTAGTGTTTAGTGTCTGATCTTCAACACTATGGAGAAGCAACATCAAAGAAACCCGGTTCAATCTGTCCTAGATGTCAGACCTTTTTAAAGACAGCATTAAAAAAACAAATCTACAACCAGTGGAAAATGCCTTTTCCCTTTCATACTCTCTATGCCTTGGGAAAGAAACAGGACTGCAACTAGAACTTGCTCCTGTCCTAGATTCACACTTCTGTTGGCAGTGACACCCTCACCCTCCAGAGTGTGCTTACCCAGCTGTCATCACTGTGTGTGTGCTGGATGTCACAGTGTTGTAGGTGTTGTGCTTTAACATTGAGCTGTCACAAGTTGGTCACCTTCCACTTTGCTCTTTCCAAAGAAGACAACCAGTGTTTGTCAGAGACAAATCCACAGCAGTCCATATTGCAGAGGCTGTGTCAGCGCCGTCTTCTTGGAGCGGTTCAACTGCAGAAATGTCAGGTTGAGGTTTTGTGCTTCACCATTTTTTTTTAAGCAGAACGCCACCATCTTAGCTTCTCACATTCAAAAAACTGCTTTTGTTGTGGAGTTTCCTCTTGCTGTATCTTCTATGCAATTCCTTTTCTAAAACTCCCTGGCGGAGGTGGTGTGCGCTCTAGGTGCCCATCTGTTCGTCGCCTTGCTGTGTGACAGAAGCGAGGGGCACGAGCTCTGGGTGTGCCTCTTTTCTCTCCTTAGCTGCCTCTCCCAATTTTTCCTGTAGTCCCCTTGGTTTGTAAATTGCCTGCATTTATTCTGTCAACCAACATGTACAAAATGTAAGAAAGAATTTTTAAACAGGTAATAAATTATATTTATAAGCAATAGAGTGTGTCACTTCTCTTATTTCTTCTGAACAAAGTCATCCTTTGTGCTAAGAGTTGGTATGTATTTCTTCAGTAGGACAGAAGGCCCCCAAGTTCTGTACGGGGCAGTCACATTCCCCTCAGATGTTTCTCCAACACTACAGCAGAATGAGATTACATAAGATTTAAAAACCCATCCAGTGGTAGAGTGCTTACTTCACATGCATGAGACCCCAGGTTCCAGCCCCAGAAATATCAAAAATAAAAATAAAACTTATGTCTGGGATATAAATCAGAGATTCACGTTTAATGGTTTAGGTGCAGCTTAAGCATCAAGACTAAAAAGGTCCTAGGTAGAACTAAAGCAGGAAAGAGTGGGCGCCAGGGTCTCGGAACATTTGCCTTGACATTTTCCCGAGGCTTGGAAATAGGGGGAGGCATCAGGCCCCACCGTTGGAGGTCCAATTTTAAATGAAGTTTGCAAACTGTCTACTGCCAGACAGAAATGCTAGGTGAGGTCCAGAACTGTGGAGAACACCACTAGACATGCTCAGTGTGGTACAGGACCCTGTCACTCCCTTATGGTAAGTCGGGGGAAGGTGAGAAAACGGCACCTAAGCCAATCAGCCCTTGCTAGGTGAGGGGGCTTCCTCCCGTGTCATGTCCTCAAGTGGACTGTTACTGTCACTGCCTCCACCCCCTCAAGCTGGCTGGCTTGTAAGCAACTTCACCAGGGCTAAGGAAAGGTCCCAGCCTGGGGCTGCAGGACAGTGCCTTAAAACAGATTCAGGGCTTGGACTGCAAACTCCAGCATTCCTTCAGGGCGTTGGCAGCATTGGAAATATGTAAACTGGGATCTGGACAGAATCAGTGGAAGGCCTGTGGCTGAAAGGATGAAAATTTGATTAAAAGGCAAACAAAATCTGAACTTCACAAAGAAAACATGTAGAGTAACACAGATTTGACCTGTGATGAGTACAGTTGTCTGTCACATGGGACTTCAGTAGCTGGGACACCTGCAGAGAGACCAGGAGGCCTAGCAGAGCATGTGAATGTCTTCAGAGTGAGGGCAGAAAGGGCCTGGAGGAGGAGCCTTCTCCATGCCCAGCCCCTGGAGAGTTGAGAGAAGTGGCTTTCCTGGTGTCTACCCATTCTTTCCCCTAGCATGAGTGCCACAACTTGCAGACACAGAATGTCTCATAATGTGATCACGCCCTGTCCTTAGTCTTTGCTCTCCCTTGTGAATCTTGATTCTGACCTTACCATCTGCTTAGCAGAAATAGTTTCCAAAATTGGGGCATCTGGATGTGGCCAGTGTGACAGATGGGACAACCAAGCCTGCTCCTTACTGAGCAGCCAACAGCTTGGATTTACTATCTGTCTACCCTCGAGTCCTGGAGGAAGAGTTTGGCTTGAACCACAACACAGAGAAGTATGACAGAGGTGTTCCACCAGCACGTCTTTAATGTCACTTGTTTATATCCACGCAGCCAATTCCAGAAAGAAAGAACCACGTCCCCGGGTGCAGTCCCCACACTTCACATAGCTAATCTCGACAATTCTACATGAAATTCAGGGTAGGGATGGGTATTTTTATCCCAGTTTACAGGTAAGAAGATTAGAGTTTAGACACATTATACTTCTGTGAAACTGAGAAAGAAAATGAGGAGATCTGATCTAGCTCCATCTGAACCCAACAGTAAAATGCATTCTCTGGGCTCACGTGGAAAATCACACACAAGTGCTTCAGCCCCTCAGGTGTATCCACAGTATGAACCCTTCTGTGCTTCCCACACTCAAACAGGGCTCCCAAATCTCCAGTGGGTCCTCAGGAAACCATCTACCTGCGCTCTAGAGTTCACAGTCCTTGCAAAACCAGCCCTAACACCTTCCTTCCCCTCACCTTTGCACACAATTTTCTGTGTCTTGGGATATTTCTGAGGCAACACGGAAGCCTCTTCCTTACAGACCCCAGGTACCTCGCAGCTGGGAAAGGGAGGAACATTTTTCATGCTTTGGTGGCTCCGAAATCCTCATTCCTCCACACAAACCCCACTCGCAGTGCACCACAACACTGAGCCGCATCCCTGTCTCCATTCCCTGCCTCCCTGTTCTCCTGGGGCCCCCTGCAGAACCAATCTAGTCTCCCCAAAGCCTGTCATCATTCCGGGCATGCCACATCCAGAGACAACACAGTCCAAAGCCTGGCCTTTGGCTCCCACTTTCATCAATGATCTTGTCCACTCATTTAGACGCACACACTCCCTTGATCACATCTCAGCCGGCCCTCAGCCTCACTGTCCCAAATCAAGATTCTGACTCAGCACCTCTTTCAGCAACCAAGACACCGCCGGAACTCTCGAGGACCCAGCCTTTGATTTCACGCCTTCCAGCCTGTTAGTTGCCTCCTTGCCTCAATGCCTGCCCTGCTCCTTACCTGTACCACATAGCTCTTCTACATTAATAATTCCTATTTTCCACAATGTACTGCCATCTATTACTGAGAAATCCCAACCTTAAGTCAGTCCAGTCATTGTGCCTATATTTGGATTGCCAGTAAAATCACAAGCCTTATAGAAAAGGGTGCTATAAATTTGTAAGAGTTGCTAACAGTAATAGCTGGGTGCTGACCACAAGCCCGGTGCCAGGATTATTTCATCTTCAGAACGACTCTGTGTGTTAGATATTAACAGTCTCATCTTCAAAGGGAAGCGACAGTCTCTGGAGAGCTCAGAATGTCCCCAGGGGCACAGAACCAGCCTGGATCACACATGGGCTGGCTGCAGTCTGGACCTGGGCTCCGGGCTATGGGCCACATAGTGGCCAGCTTTCGACTGGCCCACAGAACCGGCCCACAGCAGCCGGCTGATTTGCCTAGTGAGTTGTAATTTTTTGCAATACAGTCTTAAGCCTTTTGCACATCTCTGAAACTACTGACTGGCCTGTCTTTCCTCGTATCAGATGGCCATGCCTCCTAACTTCACAGAAAACAGAAGTGGGCAAACCATTTCTTCTGTCCTCCTGCCATAAAAGACACACACACACACACACACACACACACACACACACACTTACCTGCATCTGTTGTTCCACTGCTGCCTCCCACCTGTTACAATGTGAGGTTTTCAAAGACAAAAAGAACTGGCACAAACAAGCTGACAGTCATGTTTTCTCTATGGGGAGAATGAAACCATTTTATTTAGGGGAACATTAAAACAAAGCCATATACAATTTGTAACAAATACAATACAGTTGTTTGTTCCCTTGTCCTGAATAATTACAGTATATACAAATTCTGTAAGGCACTGGTTCCCCAAAAGAACAAAAATGACTCTTCTTTTGAGACAAACAACAAATTCCCTATATATTGCCAGCTTTTCTCCAAATATATAGCATTTTCTTTGTTTGTTCTGTTTTACAAGAGAGATTGTAATTGTTAAATTAAATCACTTTTGATGTTGTTCCTGTCATTTTCACTAGTGCAGGACTGAGTTTTCTTTCTGGGGAGGTGAAACTACTGAACATGTTCAAGTTTAAAAAACTGTCCTTCTCTGCGTCTCCACCAACAAACAAAGAGGAGCCAGAACAGACTAACATCAAAGCCCTAATGAATATGCACGGCTCTGGAACATGAGATCCAGTCATTAGTGAGCACTTGTTATACTTGACTACACACCAATTAAAATGTGTCGGAGAACTCCCTGTAAATAAAATCTCAGCATGTTCTCTAAGATGCTTCCTGTTTGAGGAATTAAAACAAAAAGAAAAAGAAGAACACAAAACAGTCACTCCTGACTTCCAAGCAGCGCCAAGGCCTGTCTCCTCATACACAGTGTTTACAACACTGCACTTCTTATCCAACAATCTACACACTTTCATAAATAAATATTATGTTTCATTTAGTACTTTATCAGCCATAATATTTTACTCTCTAACCCACATAATGGAGTTGTGCCAGACTCCAGACTGAACATAATCAATATTTATATATACATCTATATTTATATAATATATACACACATACATAAGCTATATACCCGGACATCTTAGCATACAAAGTTTACCTAACAACACAACATAGGATACCTTTAGGGGAGAGGAGTTAGAAGAAAGTTTTGGAAATTGTTTGAAAAGATGCAATCAACTACTTTACTCATTTCCAGGTTCCCACTTATTTAACAAAAGATAAAACAATAATAAAATTGACTACTGAGCTGCTAGACACTTAAGAATCATAAAAGTTGTTACGAAATGAGTAGGTAGTCTTTAAGAGCACTTTAGTGTTACATAAGATTTTGGTAAGACACACAGAAAATCTAGTCAAAATAAATTCTTGTCTCATTCAAAGACATACTACCTAAATGGGTCTTTTTAGGTATCTTGGGAATAATTTTAAAATTTTTACAGTGACTAAATCAAGTTAGAGATTAAAAGGTAAGCTACCAATTTTCATGAAAACAACCAAATAAATAATACTGAAGAAATTTGTTTACTTTTAAATTTCCTTTTTTTTTACAGAAACCCTAAAAATCTAATAGTGATCACTTTCCTATAAAATGGTCTGATTTGAAGTTTCTCATGTTCAAGAACTAACCAGAAAGTAAACAACATTATATCTAGAAGATAAGCCCAATCTCAAATCACAGAAAATGTGAAAAATACCATAATGTGCCCATTTAACCATTTAACTGGAATAAATGTTCACTTACTTGTTTTTAGATGATCTGATTAGAGGCACTGAAATTTCTCAAAAAAATCTCAGATAATTCTCAGACTTATTTCTAAGCATATATATTCCACCTAAACTATCACACAGTATACAATCCAACAGAGAAACCTTTACATTGCTACTGAGGCTATTTGAACATCAATCAGAGCAGTGTTCTGACTACAAGTATATCCATACCAAGTTGCTCTCACTCTGAAAAATAATTCCTTTCCAATTCCAAATTCTTTTTTAGTAAAAAACAAAGTGTGGCTACAAAGCCCTGGGAAGTCAATGTGTTTCTTGTGTTTTCCAAACTGTGAGCATGATGCGCTCACACTCCTGGCTCCACAAGGTCTTCTAGATGAGCAAGTCACCAGCTGCAAGCTGACTTCCGAAAGGAGAGGAAGGCTTTTTCATTTTCCACTCAGCTGTCAATTTCTCAAAACTGCTCCATCCTGCAGTCACTGGGTGTTAGGAAACACTGCCCCCTGGAGTATTCTGGAAGGAAATAGCTTTTTCAAAGGCCAGTGGGGAAGTGCTTCCAAATTCCTTAGCAAGCACTAAGGAATTTCTAACAAGTAAAGAACAACAATAGTAAGAAAATAAAATGGATAAAATCAAAAGGAGTGAGGATAGCTTTAAGCTTCATTATATACCTACTGCTAAGGAAAACTGGCCTGTCAGTGATTTTACTCATGGTACTCAAAAGTCAAAACCCTGTGAAGGGATGTTCTGTATAGTGCTACGTAGAAGGGAAAACAATAAATAGTGAATAGCACATCGGGAGAATCAGATGAGTTGCCATTCCTAAAGTGTAAATAATCACTTCAGTTGTCCCCAGTCCATCTCTAACTTTTATAGAATAATAAATCACAGCAGCCGCAATATTTCGTGGCCTCCACTACTCTCTTTTGTTGTTCTATATGCAGGTTATTTTTGTCCATTTTGAAATTAAAATTCAGTGAAGTAACCTGACAAGTGCTTCCCTCTATCCTTCAACTCAGATACAAAAAAAAAGAGACAATAACGAACCATCCTTATCTATACAATAAGGTGTGCATCCTTTTCTTGTGCTTCTGAGATTAGCTCCTTTGCAAATGGAAAAAACAGGCCATCCATGCTCTCCATCTCCTCCCCTACCTCACTGACACGTTGTTTGTACACAGTAAGAACAGATGAATGCTATTCTAAAGCACTAAGTCTTTAATACAACTTATGGCAATTTTTAAAAATATTGATCTTCTGACTTGAGAGATTAAAAACATGCAAGTCCACTCTCTGCACAAAAAAAAAAAAAAAATAGGCTTTGCTTGTGTCACGGAAACAAAGGGATTTTACCATGAATGAACTGCCCACCATGACCAGAGACACCAAAGTGGCTCTGAAGGACACCCACGCGCACTGCAGGAGAGTTCCAGGACCCGCACTGAGCACTGTTTGAAGCTGCAAAGCCCATCTCAGAAACTCCAAAGTGTGGTCCCTGGTGCACTCGCATTGCAAGGTGGCCCCAGAGGCAAGGCTGGACAAGCGGTGTGAGGAGGCTGGGTGGTTGTGCTAGAGATGGGCTCCAGTCTCTGTTCGACTGCACAGACCCTCTTGTGTTTGCCAAGTACAATGGTATTTTACCAATGGAAAAATGTATCTTAATTTACCTTCCAACAGTTACTGGGAAGAAATTTTGTTTTAATTTTTTAAACTATAATAGTTATAAACCTTGAAGTATCTACAATCTTTATTTTGGCAAAATTAACGTATCTTTTTTTAAAAAATGGCAATCCCAAAATCCAGGGCTTTCCTAGAAAGCAACATGCATATCTTGAACAAGTCACCCAATGTCTCCCTCCTCCAACAGACCTGGGGAACCTGCTAACAGGAGCTCCTGGCTCCTGGCTCCACCAACTGCTCTCCAAGACACAGGTGAGGTCTGAGCCTGCAGAAGAGGAAGAGGATGGTGTTCAAGGCTGGTACTGAAGATGCTTTAACACCCAGTGTGCGCTCTGCCATACGCAGCGCAGCACCCGTCAGCATTCACTGGAAGTGTGTCCTGCCCTCTCCATCAGAGCTTAATGTCCTGGGACTCTGACATTTTGGCAAGCGTTTTCTTCACACGCAGGGCCGTCAATCTGGATGCGGGATTGTGAGCCCAGCACTCAGTCATGAGCTTTCCCATTTGCCTGAGACACTGGAGAGGAAAGATACATTGGAACCACGTCAGAGAAATGCATGGTACTGCAAGGTTGGTACTGATATCTGGCTGTTAGTTTTAAGATCATAAAATCTAAATATATTTTCTAAAGGTACCCCTTAAGACCATATAAAATGCAACTCCATAAAAATTCTTTTTCATGCAAAATGATGAATCAAATTTTCATGTCTTCTCGACAGTACGAATCTGGTAGTTTTGCTGATTGTAGAGGAATAGCTTTGAAAACACTATTAAACAAACATGAAAATATTAAGGGACTCTGTATCCTGTTCAGTGCTCTCAGATTCTTTCTAACACTTGGTAAGTTTAAATATTTTATCTAATTCTGTACATTCAAACAAACACAGTTATTTCTAAATCCCACTGCCTACTACGATATTAAAATCATACTGTACTGCTTAACAAGATTAATAACCTGCAAGGGCATTGTTGAAACCTTCTCCTGTGGTCTAGCAATTACTGGTCTTGTTGAAAAGCCCAATTTTACTTCATTAAAAATCCTCACTGAAGAAATTCCAGGTAATACTGATAGCCTTCAAAATACTGTAATTCCTGTAATGATTCCTGCACAGCTCCTTAGAAAACATGTATATTGCTTACCATTTCAGTAATGTGACACAAACACTGATGAACCCAAAGTATTTGAGATGAATTTCACACTAAGTAATTAGCTTCTAAGTTGTGAATTGTGTTCTGCCTGCTTGTGTGCACTGGGCTTGGTGCATGCTTGACAAGAGTGGTTTTTTTCCCTTTTTCGGGAAAAGCTTGAAACTCCCCTTGAATGTTCCAGCCTCATGGAAGACTCCAGGCCTCGGGCAAGCATGAGGTACAGTGGACGGTGGAGAGACCCAGGAACCAAAGTCAAAGCAGGAAGGGCACGGCCACCCACTTACTTTGTCCTTCCTGGCAGCTCCCTTCTGACATATACAGGCTTCACTGCCAAACCCTCAGAGCCACCCTGAACACAGTTTCGGTTATAGCACATCTCACTGTCCTTATTAACAAAAATCTGCAGCGCAGTCAGGTAGCTCAGTTAGGGCTGACTTGTATCGCTGAATTACATAGAAAACTCAGATGCCTATCTTTTCTCTACTTAAAAGGGCAGTAAACTGTATCTGGGATTGTTATGGAGGAAAAATGATGATTTGAAAACACACAGAGGAAGAAATAACAGCTTTTATGCAAACACCAAGACACCTCGACAAAGGGAACAGTGCCATCAGTCGTGCAGGTTCAGTGCTGACTCAGCAATATATTTTGCAAGAGGCAAAATAAAATTGACAAAAAGGAAAAGATGTTTTGACGCACTGCACATAGCTCCATACAAAGTACTGCAGTGAGGCGAAGTATTGCACCACCATCAAAACAAAGAAAACTTTTAATACTGAATATTTTAAATTCTGGCAAAAGAGGAAAAGTCAGTTTGGAAGCAGCGGTAGCCACACTGTTACCTGAAGTCCTACCTCATCGCTGCTCCACCGGTTGGGAAATGAGGGGCGCAATTTCTTGATGCACACAATCTCCCTCATGTCCTCATAGGAAGGGTCGCTGGGCACCAGGTCATGGTAGGGAAGCTGGTATTCTTCCACGATTCCTGAAAATATGTTACTGGTATTATTATATTTTGTGAAGTGAGAAAAAAATTCCAACTCAAAAACTACTGTCAATATTAAATATCACTGTCACTATCAATATTAAAGACAAGCTCAGGTCAACAAAGTAAATCTTGAAACCATTTACCCAATGGTGCTTAATCTAACCTAGACAGAAAGAATAGGAAAGTTAATGAAAAGTATTATCATAGGTCTCCAAGCCTTTTCTCTAATTTCTAAAAGCTAAGCAAGCATCTCTAAAAGCTAAAGCAAGCATCTCATTTATTTCTAATTTTGTAAAATTTATAACAATTTATATTAAATCTCAGATTTGGGAGATGATTCAGAATCCATACTGCATAATGCATGACTGTTCTATTACTGTAGTATGAGACCACAAATATCATGTCAAGTCTAGAAGTAGATACTACTTGAACAAAATGTCAGTTTACATTTTTTATAATATCGTAAGAATGATTTTGGAAAATTACATAGACCCCTAAATATTAACCATGATTTTCTCAGGTTTGAAGATTATCTGATTTTTATTTTCATCTTAATTTTTTGTATTATAAATATTTCATTGCTTCTGTTATCATAGTTAATTTTTATTTTTCCTTCTTCACTTCACATAGGTAGGTGACCTGTTCTCCTGAGGAACTCCTACCAATAACTCTGTCTTCCATAGATAAGATGACACAGCTCTAAGTCACTTTCTAGAGCACCCTCAGCTCCCACCTTCAACTATTACAGAAATGTTCTTGCTTTTCACCAGAAAATGATGAGACTATCAAGTTGGCAGATTACATATCACATTGGCAAATTCACTAGGGGGCTACTCTGGCAAAACCTGGGGTCTGTTATACCCTTTCTTGTAGACTCAAACCCATGTAAAGTCACAAAGGAACAGAAGGCTCAAAAGTTTTCTTAGAACATTCCAGCTGATGATCTGTTCATCACTTGTAGTCCCTATGGCAACCGCAGACCCCAAAGCATATATTGTCTAAGTTCATTTAATTTCCACTGGGTTCCACTACTAGCACTGAAATAATAAAAGCACAGGGCCTGACATGAGCGCCCTGACTTCGTTTCAGCTCTTTCCTTTTCAACTCTTAAAAGGTGGAACACCTTGAGAGCGTGGATCACATCTATTTAATTCATTTCATATACTCCTCAGAAGCTAATGTTGGTGCCATTAATGGATTGATGGATGGATAGTGAGGCATGACATAAACTACAACAGACACAAGCACAACTAACCATATAAAATTAGGAATTAATCAAAATGTGGCTTTGAATGACAGCACTCATTTCTCTTTATCATGTGTTATGGCTTGTGTCCAGATGTCCCTCGTGCGTCACAGGTGGGGATTTTCAGAGGTGGCTGAATCTGGAAGTGTGCAGGGCTGGGATGAAGGGTGTGAGTGTCGTGTCCACCCTAGGGTGGGCAGCCTGCATAAAACACATGGCACAGAAACAGAGCTAATATGCTGTCACCTGCCTGCTTCCTGTGACCCACTCCTCCTCTGCCGTGCTGCCCTGTCTTGGAGCCAGCTGACTACAGAACAAAACCTTTACAAACTGAGAGCTAAACTGACCTTTCTTCCTTTAACTTTGGGTGTCAGATATTTTGTTTCAGCAATGAGAAAAGTAACTAAGACATCATAGAAACAAGTTAGCAAATTTCCAAGTAGGCTGTCATTTAATTCTGTGTTTGAAACCTCTCTTTTTTCCTTCTGAAGTCTGAAAGGCCTACATCTGGTTGTGCCTCCTACATTCAAAAATGCCTGAACTAAATAGACAACACCCCTCCACTCCAATACCTTCATAAAGGTTAGTGTTAAAGAGTAGAAATTTTTATGCATCACCTCTCTGGCAAAAAAAAAAAAAATTGCGAGCCTACTACACCAAGCATGGAGTATGGTATGCTACACCCATAACTTATCTTACTGAATTCTTACACACACTTTTATGAGCAGCATTAGTATCCAAAATGAGGAAATTTTGTTCGAAGGGGTTAGATAGTGTGTTCAAGAGACAGAACAGGAACTTTGACTTCAGGTAGGGATACCTCTCCCACCCCTATATTTAAAGGGAATCCTAGTCATGTGAGACCCTACTGTGGATGTGAACCTCACTGATGCTAGAGCTGAGGGTCATTTCTCCTCGATTTGGCTTCCAAGTTTTCCAGTGTGGGTTTCTTGTTTGCACACTTATTTGCTTTAAATGTTCAGAAAACACTGTTAGAAAAATAACCTCTACCTTTCTCTACCTATCTTATTAAGATAACCTATCTTAATAAGAATAAGAAGATTATTCAGATACAGACTACTTTCCTCGTCACAAAGTGTAAAATCAATGCATGCACATTAAGTCAATTAATATTTTCCTTACTCCTTTTCTTCTTTATACTTATGATGGAGGGAACTTCATTATCTAGTTAGAGAAAATTTCCAGCATTAACTTTCCTTTGGACAAAAGAGTTCTCTTGCTTCAAAAGGAACATGTTTTGTTTCAAATTGTTTAGAAGGGGCTCAGAATTCCCAAGGTAAATAGAAGGCATTGCATCATTGACGATGATCCTTCCACATCTACGATCTATGACTATAAACACTACTGATTGACTGCTTCTTCTCCATGTTTAAATATTAACCTGCATGTGTTATGGCTCCACCAACCCAAATGAAAATTAGTAACAATAATTTCTAACATGCACTGAGTATAAATTATGTGCTAGGCAGTTTAATTCATCAAAGCTCCATAATTGTGTACTAAACACAAATTATACAGCTCATTCTTAAGAAAATATTGAAACAAAGGACAGTATAGCAACTTGTCCAAGATGTTACAGGCAGCAAAAAGCAGTACAAGAATAATTCCCAGTACATGTTACATGCATCCTATGCTTTCACATGCAGGAAACTCATTCCTTGCAAAGTTTAAACTGGCCATTAGGAGGAATGACAACAGCATCAAGTTTTTTAATGAGCATAGCTATGAGCATCATCATCATAATAATAATAATAAATATGAAGAGTGTATTCTGTGCTCAAAACAGAGGAGCCTAACATTCAGCTTCATGCCTAAAAGGTGGAATCTTCTACAAGACAGATTCTTCTACAAGACAGATGAAGGCTGTACTATCAAAACAGTCCAGGCAAAATATTTTGGAATATTTACGGATTTCTTCTTATTGATTATACTTTGTCATATTAGGGGAGTTTTATGCTTATAGAAAAATTTCATGAGCAATAAAAATATTCTGATGCCTTAATTTCCCAATAAAAAGTGATGCTTTAAGTGCTTTATAAGGAAGTTCTGCAGAGAGTAGTGGAGTAGAGAACATAAGGAACAAGAATGTGCACCCACATTTATGTCTATGGTCATCTCCACAGAGGAAATGTCAAAAGGATGGGTACGGGGGCTGAGGACGGGCCAGCAGGTAGGTAAGAAGCAGTCAGAAGGGTAGGAAATGGGTTGACTTAGGGAGCAATTGTAGAAGGAGGAAATGTGAAGATACGCACCAGCAGAGGGTGATTTTCAAATGGCACAGATGCCAAGTGTGTGTCTGGAAGTCGTTCTTGAGCAACAGGTAGAGGAAAGGAAGTAGTTAAAGATTACTATCATTTTTAAAATATCATTTCCTGGAAGGGTACAACTGTATCAGCAGAAATAAAGAGAAAAATAAAAGAAACTCTAATTCTGCAGACAATATATTTGATCTATGACCAGAAAGAAAGAATTTGTAGAACATCCCATAATCTCTTTTCAAAGATGTCATGGTTTGTTACCTCCAGAAACACATCTCCTCGCAACTTCCCAAAGGATGAGTCCAAAGCTATACATGTCAGCCATGATGTAGGACTGAAAGTGATTTCTGTTCAAGCTCTCATCCAGCACCTCTGGAGGCATGTAGCGCTTCGTGCCGACCCGCGTGTTGGGCGGTATGTCAACTTCATTCGTATCACTAAGGAAACAGCGAGCAAAGCATTATCAGTATACAAGAGGACAAATAAATGATGGCTTGGGATGATTCTTTAAACAGGCATTGGAGGAAAGTGGGAAACAAAATCCTTTCAGGGAACAAAGACATTTTCTCAAACTACAATTCAATGGTCACAGGTAAAAACCTAGCGCAGATGAGACTAAATCAGAATGAAGTTGTAACGTGTACAATTTCATTATATTACTAGATCAAATTTATGCTCTGTCATCCATTTTAAGACACAGAAGGTGGGTTTGTTTTGAGTTCTGGGACGTGAATAGAGGATCTCACATAGGGTAGGCAAGAGTTCTACCACTGCTATGCCCTGTCCCAAAACAGAATTTTTAAATCCAGATGTTATAAGGCTTTTATATCTAGAAACAAGTAGAAAAAAGAAAAAGAATTAACACAGACTCCAAAATATTTTATTTTAAAAAGCACATATAAAAATGCTATTAGCAGTAATGTTTCATTGAAAACCAAATAGCATTTAGTTTTTTAAAACGGCAGAAAACAATGGAATGCAGCATCTTTAGCTTACTTCACTACTTGCCCTGATACTGGGAGAAGATGAGGACAGAGGACAGAGGACAGAGGACTGCAGACAGCACGCAGAGCCACTGCCTCAGAACAGGGAGCCGGGCCGGGAGTCCTGAGTGCAGGTTTGAAACTACAGAACCATTCAGCAGACAGTTCAGTGAGATGCGTTAAACCACCATCCACGCAGCACTGGGCACGGGTTAGAAGCTTAATAAGCACTGCAGACATCAGAAAGCAAAGGGACTAAGAGGAAATGCAAGATCCCCCAGGTGGGTTAGATATGAAAGCATAAAACAGGAAAATACAAAACCTCATTATTAAGCTAAAGGTTATGGAAAATGGCTACACCTTTGTACCTCATAATTCCCAAGAATGTATTTTTTTCCATCATACACTGTGGCCTCTCATATATTAACATGTTATTTCTCTTCAACAGAAGCAGTAGATCCATGTATTAAACATCACATGTATTACACCTATCATAGATAATCAATATGAAATTTTCCAAAACACTAGTGGATTTTGAAAAAGAAAAAAGCTGGGTTTGATCTTACTTCCTCGTTCTCTACTAAAACATAAAACATGTAGTGTCATGGGAAAACTTACGATGTGGCAGATGACCCTCTGCATATCTCAAGGTTTACAGTCACTGAGAAAGATAAAGCTTCAGTTTTAGATCTTCTAGAATTCATCTCCAGTAAAAGCCCTCTCTCAAATTAGTGATGTACTCACTAGTGTTCTGTGGTTTTCTAAGAGTACTTCTCTAAAATAAAATCGATGTGTAAAACAAAATATTTTAAAAAGCCCAACTAAATAGCAGGGACCCCTCATACCTGCAAAGACAGGACTTAAGAGCCCTGGGTGCTTCCCTAAGCCAGGGAGAGAGGGTAAAACATTAACGTCCAGAACAGACCAGTAGACTTAAGTGTCATAGATGGTAAAGGAGGACAGTGCTCTGGGGAGGAGCTTAATGATCAACTAGGCGAACGTCATACTGAAGAGACATGCAAAGCTCCACTGTAACCTGTAATTTCTCTTTCTACTCTTTCTGCTCATTCCACTCAGCACACAGCAGCTATCTAATGAATGAGTGTGTGATAATTTGCAATCATTAAAGGAAGACACTGGTGACTCCAGGTAAGGAATCCTGGGCTCCAGGAAGTAAAAGAAATCTAGGGATTTGCAAATGAGAAGAGGATATTTAAGGGCCTGAATTACATTCCAGAACATGTACAGGGAAAAGAAACTAAGAGTACATTTAAAAAGACAAAAGCTACACTCTGGACATCAGTGAGGAAGGTCCTGGCAATTCCATTCCTACTTTTTCCTTCTAAATCTGTCTTTGCGGGGAGGAAGAATTCAGGGAGTGATAACAGGATACATGACATGGAAAATCCATGGAAAACTGGAAAATGATCACTACCTTATGACACAATCAAGGTCTGTGGATGCTACACTATACATCAGTTAGTGTTAGTAAGCCTTTTCAAAATGAGCATCCAATGTGCAACGCAAAACCCGCTTATCACACAGTGCCAGTATTACAATTAAACCTGAATACTGAGGTCTTGGCTTAGAAAAAGCAACTTACATATTAACATCTTTTGTCTTAAAAGAAAAACAACACACATGGGATAAGCTTACCAAAGAGGACATCTCTAAACTCTTAGCTCTAACCACTGCCAAAGGATTAACATTAAGAGAAGTTTCTCTATAATCACAGATTCTGAAGTGCCATCAAATGTAGAAAACCAGCTTTTTTTCCACAACCACATGGCTCGACACTGCAATTCCTCCTCCTCTTTCTCAACACCCAAGATTTTTTTCCTAGTGGTATTCAAAAAAAATCCTCCCTAGGAGTATCTGCAATCTGAATATACATTTTCCTTATTAGTATTTGAATAAATACATTAATTGTCTTCCTAGTCACTCCCTTAGAACACCAAGTGTCTGTGATAATCATGTGGTACATTCCTAAAGAGGACAGCCTAATCCATCTCCACTCAAGGTGTGTCTTACAGACGGCAGGAAAATAAAAAAGAAAAAGCCCATTATTTACAGTAATCTTTCCAGTGGACAATTCATAGAGAAATGTAAAAAATCTTTTGTAGGAAAGCTATAAAATGAGACATTATCAGTACCTTGGAAAACAAACAGAATTTTATCGAGCAAATTATTTTTGTTAAGAGTAGTATGAACCTAATGGCAAATGCCTTTTGCACTACATTTAAATAGCAAGTGCACTAAAAGTGTAAGTAATTCATGTCTGACGCTGGAGTGTATCAGTCCCTCTGAGACCCACAGCCCTGCCCCTTCCTCCTGGGTATTTCTGCACATGAGGGTGACTCAGCTACATGTCTTCATGAGGTTTCCATCACACCATTCTACATGTCCTCAAATACTGTAATACAGAAAAAGTGTCTGTGCTCACACTCAAGACCCAAGTGGAAAAGAACCTGATTTAACTCTAGGGTATCAATCATGAAGGAAAAGAGAACGTTTAGTGAACGTTGGTATCACATGTTTAAGAAGAGGATAAAGTATAACAGAAAGAAGGGGTCAGAGCAAAAGAAGGAAACAGAAAAGGCCAAGTATCTTCAGTCTCCTCTGGTTCCCCTTGCTACGGGGCAGTGTGGCAGCTGAGAACCAAGGCTAGCAAGGGAAGATGTGCCCTGAAGAAAGGGTGCAGATGTGGAAAAAGAGCCCCAAGCCTCCAGGAACTCCACAGGTCAGATCATAAATCATACATGGAAACTGGAAACAAGATATGGTTATTTCTAAAGGGGTTAAAGGGAATAAAACAGGAATAGAATTTGCTATTTTCAACATTTTCTTTCTTTTAAAAAACCGGGAAAAAGGAAAACTTATCAACATTTGTTAATATTAAATGATTACACAGGTGTCTTTTAGAAATACTTCTCTGTGTATCACAAATACAGATCATGAATGCATGTTGTGGGGTGAATGTCTGTGCATGTGTATAAAAAGAACCCAACAGGATCATGAAATTTAAAAATGTACATTTTAAGTATTAACAGCTAGGATGTAAGCATGAGGTTCCAATGATCCAAAGTCATCTATAAGCTGGGTAAGTTCACAGAAAGGATGAGTTTTGATGAAGGAAAGCTAAGAGTATCCTGTCAGAAATGTGAGTGTTGCATTAATTCAGGGGAGATGGCTCCTTCTGCTTTCCCATGAAGCAGGGTCACTGCTCTCTACACAGAGCAGTCCCAACTGTAGAGGTGGGTTTAGAGAAGCACAGAAGTGGGGGACTTTACCCCGTTATATAATTAATATTCCTTTAGACCCAACAGGGCCTTTGTTCCTGGAAACATAATACCAGTGAGATGCAGATTTGGGTAGATGTGGAAGAAAATAAAAATAATTTGATGTCACAGAAATTGTCTCCAGGAAAAAGCTTTGTATTAGAATCATACTTTCATAGATATTTTCTTCATAGAAATAAGGGACAGCTGAACTACAAGATAAAATAAAAATATCTAGTTTCTTAAGTAAAAACTCCACAATAAGGTGAGGATGGGGAAATGGGGCTTTCCACTAGCAAGAAGATGAGTCCTCCCTGCTGGCCTAAGATCATGAGAAGTTCAGAAACACAACAATTGAGAATAAGACCTAGAGGTGTCAATGTCAGTTGAAATTTTATGCGCCATAAGTCCCAATAAAGAAGCCCTCAGCTAGTGGTAGTTTTGGGGGAAAGTCATCATTATAAGGAAAATGTACAGCACATGTGAGAAATGTAAGACTGATGTGCCAGAGATGAAATGAGCGCCCCAGGACTCTCACACATGCTGTGAATAATGCCCAACTCTAACAGCACTAGGCAGGAATGGGGCTGTTAATGTCTAACTGTGTTTGAATCTCAAAACAAAGGGCTACCTTCAGGTAGCAATACCTCAAGAGACAAGGAAATTAAACTCTTATTTCTGACCAAAATCATTTGTTTAGCAGTGGCAACAAAAAAAAAAAAAATCCTCGAGGAATGAGAGAGCCACAGTGATGATTAGAGAGCTTCCTCCAAGTGTAGGCTTTGGGTGGCTCTTCCAAACTGGGGCAGACACAGAGGCTGTGAGTTCGCAGGGCTATGTGCAGCTCCAGGAAGGGAAGAAAGGACACTGACACTGCAGGCATACGACAGCGCAGAGCCAGAGCATGAAGAAAGGAAGGGGAACATCAAGACTCAGAGGTCCTCTTCCTGTCCACAGGTGTCACGCAGACACACTAAAGAAAGGGTAATAGGAGTGTAGCACTCCCACGGGAGAGGTCCCTCCCTGACCGCCCCTCGGGCATCGGTACACAGTGACAACATAAGCTGAGTGTAGCTGAACTCTGTCCAGTCAATGTTTGCCAATGAGGAGAGTTGTGTAGCACTTATTGAAGCTCGATGGTACATCCTTAAATCTCAAGAAGTCTCAGGAATTCTCAGAAACAGAACTTTACAACTAACAACTCTTTCAGACGGAGTTGCTACATTCTGTGTCTTTGGCAAGTCATGTAGCCATGCCACTTAAAGAAAAAGAAAAAGGCAACCCAGAGAGTGAACAGAGCAAAAGTGAGGCCAAAAGCAATGACACTGGAAGGGCTCAGGAAATTAAGTACCCACTGGGCTGGGTCACCCATGTCTTCTGTATTTGGACAACTTGACAGTCATCAATAAACAGATGGACCAATAGTCCAACAGTCTAGTCTTCACCGTAGGTTTCCCTATTTAAATTTAATCCTCTAAAGGCCCGGGCCAGGATTTATTTACCTGCTAGGAAAATATTTTATTCTGACACTGAAGTACTAGAAGGGGCTGCTTGATCCTCTAGAGTGAAATGTGAAAAGCAGCACACAGGCCTTCAAGATGCACGCACCACTGTCTTCCCTTCCCAAAGGAGAGGCAGGGAGATGAGACTGCTGCTAGGCATGCTCAAGTTGAATCCCAGCTGAGCAGGAAATGCATCAGCACTTGCATCATTTTTAAAGACTGCAGGGAGAAACCAAGGCAAAAATGTTGTGCAGCAGGAAATCTCTAAGGCACCACCTTAGTGCTCTCTCGGTGTCTCTGTCTATCTCTCTTGGACTCTGAGTTTCCCTGGGAACCTCCCAGAAATAACTTAAAGGCCTAAGAGAACAGTTAACACCATGTAGACATTAAGGAAAAGGTACAGTTCTCGCAGAATGGTTACCTATGAAGTCTGAAAATTCAACTGTTTGCTATGACTCCACTTGGGATAAAGCATACTCCAAACACCTATTCATCTACACACATACAATATGAGCATTATGAAATGGTCAGGAAAAGAGTGAAAACTAAAGAAACATATAGCTACATTATTTAAAAGATAGGCTAAAAACTAGGAAGTATAAGCTTTAAAATATAGGAAAGAAAAATATAAAATGGACTTTTATCACTATCGAATGCAACGTCCATTTAATGCACTAGAAAGTGGGCTGAAAGATGTATGTCCACCACTGGTCTGTAGCTACATGAGTGTGTGCATCTAATCAACATCCAGGCCACCATCTCATCACTTGCCTACCTTGGCAATGGCCACTATCACTAAGTATCCCTTAAAGGAATCTCTCCCACTTCCTAGAATACGAGTTTACGTTAAAAGTTGAGAGGCTAAGTTTCATAAATGTAAGAGACAGTCTTTGTTTAAAGATCTGTCAAGAAGATAGCATATTATCAAGGTAATAGCTATTGCTATCACCTACATTTATTTATTTCAAACAATACAGAAATACAATGAGTGACTCGCTGTCAGTTCAAATGGGAAACACTGTATTAAATCTGGTGTGGATCTTGATTTTAAGGACTAATAGGAAAGACAAAGCATGCACCAAAATAATTGTAATACCAGGCAGACCGCTGCCAGGAGATGACCAGAGGAGTGTAGAGTCAAGTGCCATTATTCCTCATTGGGGACAAAGTGACCCAGAAGCATGTCTCAAATAAGATTAAGACACCTGGAGAGGCAGGCACATTCCGAGCTATAGACTGTGTAATCACAAGCTGGGTGGTAGGAAGCACGGGCACATTAGGCAAAAATAACCACACACTCCATCTCACAAAAGAAACACAGAAAGTAGAGAGTTGGTAGAATACGAAATGGGAAAGACACATTTAGTCCAGAATGTAGAGATTCTCTGGAGCTAAGAAAAGTTACTTTCTTCCTTAATTCTATAGTCTATATGGAATCATTCATTTATTCATTATATAAAAATTTTAAGCAATACCTTAGTAATGGGAAAGAAAATAGGGTGCAAATCTTAAAAATACACATTAAGTAAGTAAAGGCTTATGCTGCACCGGAGTGTCAAATCTTCCAATGATTGTTATAGAACAGTGTAAGAAATGTCATAATAATAGATAGAGGGTCCCACTGGCACAAGAAGATTAACTGAAAATCAGGCTTGTTTGAGAGCAAGATGTCTCTGATGAAGAAACTGTGGAGAGTAGTGGTGGTTAGAGAGGGGCACATGAGTATGCAGGTAACAATAAAACCTGTCAAAAACACCTGGGCATGCGGGTGGCACAGTGTTCAGAATACATAAAGCAAAAGGTAAGTGGTGTGGTGGGAATGGACCTAATGTAGTCCAGGACCAGCAAAAACTGTACCAAGGGCCTCTAACTCCATTTTGGCCCAAAGCCATGGGAAATAAGACATTATAATAATGTCCAAAAGTAGGCTTTGAGAAAATCATTCTGGCAGCAACATATAGAAGAGACTGTAAAGCAGATGTAACTGAAAGATACATTGCCCCAGAGTCCAGAAATATGGTGCAGACAGCACCCTGGCCAGGTACAAGTAGGAATGCCATGAAGTCAGACTAGTCAGCTGGGAAACCAGCAATCAGGGAACAAAGGAAGACGTGAGGGGCCCCACATTTTAAATGGGGCAAGAAAACAGAGAACTAGAAAGAAAAGCTGGAAATCTCACAGGGGAAAATGTGTGATAGGTAACACAGGAGCAGAACCTGGGAAGAGAGAGAGGAGGAAACCTGGCCACTGAAGGCACACCAGGAACAGAGGGGAAGCCAGAATTCCATGAAGATGAGGGCAGGGCAAAAATGAGGCTCTAGTGACCAAGATGGCACTTCTGTCAATGCAGCAGGGTCATCAGAGTGGGAAGAAGAAGCCAAACTTGAAGACACTGCAAAGACCAGGCTAGAAAAGCAGATGGCCCTCTGGGGTACTGAAGATGTTTCACAGAGCAAAGAAAGAGGCTCCTGGTCTGAGGAGTGGGATGATTTTTGAGGTAGAGACTTGATTAGGGTGGCAGGTCATTAAAAAATGAATTTAGAAAAGAAAAAGAGTTTAATAATATTTACTGGCAAAGGTTCATATTTTCTAACTTCAACCTTTAGAGCAAATCATTTCTTTTGCTTTGCTTTTAAAGATCAAGAACTTCAACAGGCCATCTTCTAAACAGTGCTGACTTCCACATATTGAGGGCCCATTATTAAATCACACCTTGGCCTTTACCTGAAGAGTAAAGTACCAACTCAACAGGCCTTTCCTGGGAGTTCTTTATTTCAAACACTGACTCTTCTCTCATGACTCCTGCTTTGTGCCCTTCTCATGTGCTAGAGTTCTCTTTGGGAAAGTCCCAAAAGAAAGTCCAACCATGTAATAAAGACTGAGCCTAAACTGAGTATTATAAAGCAGTAGCTCTATTTTGATATTGGAGGTTGTTCACAAATTCATTTTGTATGTTTTTTTTTTTTTTTTCCAGAACAGAGGTACCTTTCCTCTAATTATATTGCAATGGAGATAAAAGGAGCTACTCTGATTAAAATGAAGGTGAGGGGCTGGGGATTTAGCTCAGCAGTATAAGCGCCTGCCTTGCAAGCAGGCAGTCGTGAGTTCGATCCCTGGTACCGATAAAAACAAAAAGACAAAAAAAAAAAAATGAAGGTAAGCAAAATCGAGTCCAGCCACCAGCCTGTCCACTCCTCATATCAAGGAAGCTATGAATGTTATCTGGGGGCCTAAGGGGTCTGAAAAGCACTGTCAGCACTTTGGTCTCTGGCCAAGGTGCTCCACTCACTGTTTACGCCACAGTATGATACTACCTGTATTTTATTAATTTCTGACATTTCTCTCAAAACACCTATGAAACCTCTCCCTCTGATACCACACAGGAAACTGTATATGCAACTGTCAGTGCTCACATGAATCTTTTCCCATCTTCATGCATTTGGCAGAATTCGGAGCACAAGTTTCCAGGTATTCACCACTTTTTTTCCTATAGTTTCCTATCAGCCGCAAACCTAATAGGAAGTCTCTATGCCAGGTCACTGCAGAGCACAGCACCAAGAGCATGATCTAAACACACTGCGGAACAGGGAAAACATTTGGTGACATTTTTTTTTCTTTCTAAGGAGTTGAAATGAAGGGGATTCCTCATCTACTAAATATATCCTAGAAGCACCGAGCTACAGAATGTACACAGCATCTGCACAAAGTGAATGAGAATAATGTTAGGAAATACACTTGTTCATTCTGATATTAACCTAATAAATTTAACAGCCAGGCCCAGGTCAGCTATACAGCAAGTTCCATTTTTCTTCACCAGGATGTTCTTGCTTTTCAGGTCTCGATGGGCAATCGCTGGTTTGCCTTGAGTACTAAAGATTTCAGTGTGTAAGTGGCATAGGCCACTGACAGAGGAGTAGGCTAGTTTTAGCATTGATTTAGTGTCAAGGGTGGTGGACTTCAAATAATCATAAAGAGAACCATTTTCATGATAGTCTGTGATGAGGTACAACTGGGTCCAGGACCCTGTCCCTTTGATATCTGCAGCAATGAACCCTAAAAAGAAAAAAGACAAAAGGGTTGGTGGCATTCTTGAAATATAATCAGGAATAATTCATACTTTCAAATATCATTCTTGGTCTAGATGTCTCCTTTTAGCATTTTACCTAGTCTCCTGATTATGTCTACAATGGTGTTAAATTACAAATACTAACCAGAGGTAATCAAAATTGTAGGGATACAGAAAGATTAAAAATTTGCATCTGTAAACACAACACCTTTCTTGATCAATTGCTGATATATAAATTCTTTTATGGTATAACAGTTCTAGGTAAGCACTTTTTATAAAACAGTCCTGCTTAATGCAAACATTGCTTAAGGCAAACATATCACCCATTCTTGAATGATCCAGACAGATCCTGTCCAGCTTGAGAAAATAAGTAAATCAATTCTCAACACAAAGTCTCGATATAAATAAACTTTATAAATAAAATGCTTCTAACTTTGCACAACACTTAAACAAAAATATATTCCTTCAAATCCTTAAGAAAGCCTTCGAAATTCTGGTATTATATTAGCAATTCCTGTTTTGGCAGAAAATACATTTGAGAGTATCCCATGTCCAGCCCACCACGCACTCCCAAAAGTACCTCATTCATCCCTCCTGTACCGTCCCCCACTTTTCTTGTGTGAGGCTCTTGGACCAATACTAAGAAGAGAATGCCTATGTTTCATAATGGGTCTAGACAGATAAATTAATATGCAGATGTTAACAGAAAAACAGAAGAAAGCTGGAAAACCCCAAACACTGTCATACAGACTTTTACTCACCCAAAATGTTTTCATGCCGCATGAGCACTGTCTGATATATTTCTGTCTCTCGGAACCAGCTGGCTTCCTCTGTGGTGAAGAACACTTTCACAGCTACCTTTTCACCACGCCACTTTCCCATCCAGACTTCTCCATAACGACCTTTTCCAATCTGTTTCACCATCTGAATCTGCTTTGCTATTGTCCTTTGGACCTGTTAAATCCCAAAACACTCTGTCAGTATGCGCAGGGCTGCAGATCTCTTTCATCTTTTCTTCCTCTAGAGAAGAAATAATTAATGCATATAAAATAATTTAGTCAGTAAGTTTCTTATATAGACAGGTTATTTATATTTATTAACTTATGCTATTCTCTTACAAATAAATGTATTTGAGCCTGGGGATTCTGAATGCTCAAAACACTATTTTCAAATTAGCAAATGTTTCATTTTATCTATTATAATTTGAATAAAGGAAAAACTTGAATGGATATCCAGTACTTGGCAGAACAGGATATCCTCACTCACTACTATAACAGGTTATTAGATATGCTGAAAGAATTTTGCCATCATATAATTGATCACAGACACAATAAAAAAAGCAAAATTATAATGTACTATTTGGCACACAAGGAGATACACAAAATCACCAAGCAGGGAAAACAGAGGGAAATAGAAAAACATAAAGGAAGAAGAAAAATTTGAGAAGGAGAAAGAAAAAGATTTGAGACCACAGCAGGAAATGATTTATTAAGTGTTTATAAAATACAGGTTGTAACTGGGCAAAGAATAATAGTTGCATGATATGCAGAGTCTAAAATTTGACCCCTTTAAAACTAGAAGAACTTAACCTAATGTTTTGGCTTTAAGTTGGTACTATCAAATAGTACTAAAGTTGTGCTAGATTGGTAGCATGCCATCCCTCTTGTGAAAGCAAACTACAAATATGAGGAAATCTCTCACAGCATTCTTTTTATTATAGTTTGTGTTTAGATGTCTTCCCAAAGCCTTTTGTGGTCATGCTTCTAACTTGAGCTAGAGTATGTGATGCTAAGATTGACTTAAGAGTACAACGCTAGGATCCTGGGCACTAGGATTAAGGCTGTATATGCTACTTGCCATAAGTAGCCTGGATAAGATATAAGGGATAGATACAGAAAGAGTAGAGCCATCCCTTGTTGTTTTGGTAGCTTTTGCCTCCATGAACTGTTTCTCCTCTGTGAGGCCTATGGCATGCCACCCTGCCATGGAACCAACAGACTATGGGCTGAAACCTCTACAAACTGTTAGATAAATAGTCCTTTCTCCCTTTAACTTTAGGTGCCAATTGTTTTGTCCCAGAAATGAGAAAAGTTACTAATACAGAATTTGGTACAAGAGAAGTGGAGTGGCTGCTATGACTGTACCTGACCATGTGGTTTAGCAGCCTTTGGAGCTGACTTGTACGAGTAGAGTTAAGAAAGGTTTGGAGATGTTGTCTGAAAGAGTAGAGCTAAAACACTGTAGGCTGTTCTGTATGGGAGATTCTGTCAAACCTGTATCGAGACTCAAGAGCTAAAAGCCCAGCAGAATAATTTACAATGTTGTAAGTTTTCCCAGATAGAAAGCCACAGTAAAGGTGTGGGCTGAAAAGACAGAGAAGAGGACATCTTAACTGCTGAGAAGGAACAGAAGAATAGAAAGATGGCTTAGGCCATCACAAGCAGCATCAGGACTTCACCCTTTGCAACCTGAAACTTGCAAAAGTGAAAGGCTTTCCTTTAAGAAAAGAGCACCAGAGCACTACATTCCAGAGTGGTGGCAGCCTAGAGAATTTGTTCCTTGGGTTTGGGTTCATAAACACTGGACTCTTACAGGCAAGAGAGTAGCAAGCCTAGCTACTGCTCCAAACAGCCACAGACTTTGGCAATACCATGTGGCACTGGTTTAAGGTGCATGCAGAATACAAGAGTTGTGGGGTCGGGAAGAAGAAGGCCTTGAAGGCCAGGCATTGTGCTCCTGAGAGGGCAGTGTATGAAGCTGTGAGTGTGAAGCTGAAGGTACTGTGGAAACCTCAGAAGTTTGGAAAAGCCAGGAATGTGGACTGTCCAATGAAACCTGCAATTAGTGAGCAAAACCAGCCAAAGAAGTCATGAGTTTACAAATACCAGAGGTGATGTAGAGGTGGAGCCATCCCAGCCCTGTAGAGTTCACATCTTCTCACGGATTGCCCAAGGGTGCTGCATATGTACCTACAGGACTTAAATTTTGCCCTGCTGGATTTTGGACTTGCTTTGGTCCCATTCCTTTGTATTCCCCTGTCTGTAACTTTTAAAATGGAAATGTCTATCTTGTTCCATTAAATGTTGGAAGTGTCTAACTTTCTTTTCATTTGAACAGGAGCTTGCAGCTAAAAGCTTGCCTTGAATCTCAGAGGAGACGTTGGACTTGAACTTTTCAGCAATGTTCAAACTGTCAGGATGTTGGGAACTGTTGGAGATGAACTAAATGCTTTTTCCATAAAGGAATATGCCTGAATCTTTGGGGGACTAGCAGTACACTGTTATGACTTGTGTTTAGATGCCCCCCAAAGCCTCATGCAGCCATAGATGGCTTTTTTATAAGAGATGGTTGGATCTAGAGTGTCTGATGCTAAAACTTATTCATTGTACAATGCTAGGGTAAAGGGTATGAGTCTTATCTACCTAAGTAGCCTGTGTAAGACATAAGGGATAGAAAGACCTGTGGCTATCTCTTGTTACTTTGCTACCTCCTGTCTAGCATGAATTATTTCTCCTCTGCAATGCCCCTCTGCCAAGCTACCAAGCCTTGGAGCAGCTGATAATGGACTGAAACCTCTACAAATTGTGAGTTAAATTATCCTTTGTTCCTTTAACTTTGAGTGTTGGATATTTTGACCCAGTGATAAGAAAAGTAAAATACTTTTCCTTCCAAAACTATGATAGGATGAATAGTACTTTAAAGGAGGTCTTGCCTCAAGAACACTTGATATATGGCTGCAATATGAAAAACTGTTATACACTGGTGGGCTCACAAAGAAGAAAACAAGAGAGGGGAGGGAGGGAAAAATAAATAGATGGAGAAAAAGGAGGAAGAATATGAGAGAAGAGCTTATGGAATAAACATCTTCAAACAACAGAAACAGTTACTACAAAAGAAAGTCAGGAAAGTCACAGCATGAGATTTAACACCTTCAGATTGCGTATTACAATAGACAGGAAATGTCAAATAACTACATGAAATATTTAAGAAGTAGAAGATGAAATGAAAAATGAACAAGCAGGAAGACATTACTAAAAATTACACTTTTTGGACTGTGGGGGAAGAGAACAAGAAACCAACAAGAAGCAAGCCCTCCCTATGAATCAGCACCATGTGCAGACTGCTGCTGCCTGGGGAACAGCCACACCCTAGTCTTTTCCCATGGGTCAGCCCCATTCAGGGACTGCAGAGGAAGAAAACAAGGAGTCAACAGGAAGCAAGCCGCCCTACAAACCAGTCCTCTGCCATGCGAGTGACAGCGATACTGGGCCTTTTCTGGTGCAAGGGCTGGGAGGAAAGAGGAACCAACCCCAGCCCCAACCCCACAGGTGACCAGCTGATCTGGAGAAGCACAGGCTGTGACCATTGCTACTGAAGTACAGTTTGATGCTTGTGGTGTTTGGCGTTCCACTGACTTAGAGGTTTGGGGCCAGGGGTTTGATCATCTATTCAGAGGATCATGGTGTGCAATGTGGCATCTATGGTGGATCTCCTTTTGAGGGTGGGTGGCCACTGTTGACTCCCTATTATCTTGTTTTGAAGTCCTGTATCATTTTCATTGTTTTGTTGGGTTGGGTTTTATTGTTTTCTTTGGCTTGGTTTTGTTATATCCAATGTCATGGGCAGCTATTTCAATGGTAGAAAGGTATGTTATGGTGGCCATTTTGCCTTTACTGTTGTCTTGTTCTGGGGTCTTTTGTTGTATTCATTCTCTTATTTTTATTGGTTCTACTCTGTTCTATTTTATTTGATTTATACTATGTATGAAGGTATCTGAAGCTGTTTTGGGGAAGCAAGAGGAACTGCAGTGACCACTGTTGATTTTGTGTTGTTTTGGGGTCCTGTGTTACGTATGCTGGGTTATTGTGACTGGCTTTGTTCTATGTTGTTTTGCGTGGTTTTTCTCTTTAAAATAAAAAAACAAAACAAAACAAAAAAACTCCTACGCTTTTCAAATGGAAGAGCTGTCAGTCAAAAATTCAAAATGGCAGATTAAAGAAAAAATGTACATTAACAAGTTGGAGTGAAGGTTACTTAAGCTGTAAGCAGCTCCAAAGAGCTATGAAGAGAACAGTAACTAGACAAAGAGAAAATATGAGTTAAGTGACATCAAATTTGACTGTCTATGCATACATGATCTTCCTTTCATCTGCGCTTAAAATCAAATATTTTAAGAACACTTATATCAGTCATTCTATGAATGAAAAGACTGCTAAACATCTGTGGCTGTTCACAGAATTTAAAAGACAAACAAAGAATTTAGGTTAAAACTCACACAATCTGATCAGAGAACTGGAAAGTACTCTGTTTAAGATACATGCTTTACATTAAGTAAACACTTGGTTTTTCTTTTTGTCTTTGCACTTTTAGAAACCACACAACCAAAACCAACCAGAAAAACTCATCTCACAGTCAACTGATCAGCAGACATAACAATTCTTTGCCTGTACATAACAAATTTTACAGAGAAGGATATGGAGGGGGACATTAGTCTTGTTTAACCACAGGTGTCTAAAGATCAGCTCTATTTTTTTTTTCAAAATGGATGTTTTTTTCTCAACTTAAAAGGTAGTGCTACTTGCTGTTAGAACCATTACTACCCCTAATATCAGACAGAAAGTGTTTTGGTAAAGGACAGACACCCCCCCCGCCCAAATTTTGAAAGGGACTTAAGGACATAGCTCATTGGTCATGTCCCTGGGTTTAATCCCCAGTGCCATGAAAACAAAACAAAATGAAATGAAGAACATGCTATGAAACAAGCTCAATGGAAGGAACAAGCAAGTGCACGCAGAGAGCCCCCTTTGTCCTTTCCCTCCCTTCCACTGTGCTGTGAACTAACTTTCCCTACACTCTTGTCCCTACATAAGGTGGCAGAAGCGTTAGGCTCAGTAAGAAGTTGGGAGCCATGAACACAGCAGCAAAACTACTCATTTGAAAGGAAATTTTCCACACTTACTGTTCAATATACAGATGTTACAAAGCATTGCTCTTGTCAATCTAGGGCACATTTCCTAACATGGACAGTTTTGCATCTGCTTCTTTTCTAATGATAATGTCTGTGCTTCAATTAAAGTACTGACAGAATTGGCAATGCTTGATAGAACAGAAACACCTTATCCCTAAGATTAAGAAGTATTGCTAACTTATATTCAGAAATTTAAAGCACACTCTTATTTGAGATAGCATCAAAGAATCTGAAAATATAACCTGAAAAGTTGAGAAACTGATTTGAGTGCTTATTTGACTTAGCAGATGTTTCTAGTCTTTCTGTACCTAAATTTTTATTCTCCATTACATTCTGACTATCATTTTTTGAAATGATTGTATAAATAAAATGTCCTGCAATAAGCTGGGTCTTAAAAAGTGTTTCTCTAAGGTTTGCTCTTGAGGGGTGTCTGCAGTTCTGTACACTAGGGAGGGATAAAGCTGTTAAAAGGTGGAATCTGGGGACTCTTGTGTCAGGAGGACCATACGATCCAGTTGACTGTGGAACTCCTGTCTCTTTTGCTTTCTGCTCAGAAGGTGAGCACTTCCATGTCTCCACAGCTCTCAGGAAGATATGCTGCTACCACATCCCAAAACAACAGGCTAACCAATTGCAGACTAAAACCTGTTAAAGCTGTGAGCCAAAGTATGTTTCCTCTTCAAAGTCAATTATCTTAGCTTTTGTCACAATGATGGAATGGTAGTGCACCTGTACCTATGCCATACAATCACTGTAACTGTAGCTCCAAAAAAAGAATTACTCCATGAGTACTGGGTCCATGTGAATGCTTGAAGACTCAGGTTTTACTGCTGTTTCAGGGTTATTTCCTTATTCAGTGCTAAACATCAGACACTATCAGATGCCTCAGTCCATGTACATACTGGTATATGGATGGTATATGGTATGTACCATATGGTATATACATCCTGGTATATGGACCACATAACATGTGGTCATAATAGTGCACTCTCTGAATTAGCAACACACACACATTCACATACACACACATATGTACAAATACATGGTTGGAAAACCTTTGCTATATATTCAAAAAAATTTTGCATGAGTTCTCACTTAAGAAGGTTAATATTTAGTAATTTAACTTCTGTTTCTTTACAAGGTCAAATTGGGGAGATATTACAGTAATACATACTATTTATTATATAATTAAATGATCTGTCATATATTCATATATAAATACACATATATCTGACTCAGATAACAGAAACATACACTATCTCTTAACTATTACTATTTTTTTTTTGATACCAGGGCCTTAACTCACAACTTTTGTTTGCCAGGCAGGCACTTATACTACTAAGCCAAATCCCAGGTTCTATATCTTAATTCTTAAGCACAATTCTTTTACTCTTTTTTGATGAAGAAATGGATATCTCAAGGAAAAAAGTGAAAATCCAAAACTAAGCTCACACATAAAATCATTTGATACATACTAGTTTCAAATATGTGTTTGCATGTAAAATGTTACGCTGAGGTAAAGAACAAATCATTGTTATGGTAAGGTAGTCACTCATATAATACAATACATGGAGGGTTTACTGTACACCTCTATATCATTTACCTTACAAACCAAATCTTAGAACCAAACATTAAAAGCTGTAATACTGAAATTTTTCTTTAGTGAACCAGGCTCTATAGAACCCTCCCCAATGCCTAATCAAATCCATTTCATTGTTTTCGTTAACATCTGCTTCACATTTTACAAATGTTAAGAGCAAAGATTCAGGAGGCTTATCACCTGGGCACAGATACAGCTTCTGTAACTCAGCTGGTGGACATACCTCACCTGTCGCATAACACAAGGTGTGTTTCTAAAACTGTTGTGTGCTCCCCACTGACATTTACGTTGAAGACTATGTAGTAATGACCCCAAGAGATTATACCACTACATGGTGTCACAGTTGTCTTAACTTGTGTAGAAACACTCTATGATGTTCTCGTGACAAAAAAATTGTCTTGGGGCTTGTGATTTTGCAAGCGTGTGGTCGTGAGTTCGATCCCTGGTACCGGTTTAAAAAAAAATTATCTTAAGTATTTGGGGGTTTTTTGTCTTTTTCCTTTTTTTTTTTTTATCAGTACCAGGGATCGAACTCATGACTGCCTACTTGCAAGGCAGGCATTTATGCCGCTGAGCTAAATCCCCAGCCCCCCAAAATTGTCTTGTGATGCATTTCTCAGAAGCTGTCCCGTCATTACATGACACATGGCTGTACTTCCCCATAGGGATACTATGAGTTGTAAGAGGGAACATATAAGGCCACTGTCTGGAGTGAGAAATGATAGCAGTTTTCAATTTTTGCAGCACATAATGAACACACCGCCCATGGGAGTTGCTGCACATAGGGAACACACCCTTATTCTTCTCCTCTCCCCAACCCTCATCACTTAGTCCCATTTACCAGAGATCTAAAAGATGAACAGGAAATACGGAGAAGCATTGCATTCTTAAGATTTACGGGCTATATTCCAAATAATATTGTTTGGTGTCTAAATTATAGAAACAGTATTTTTGTAGATAAAAGAAAGAGCTGAAAGTGGTGTTTTTTTTTTTTCTTTTGGTTTTTTTAAACAAATGACTGAGTGGTCTGTTTAATGAATCAAATATTCTCCTGGGGATCCCAAGTGAATAATAAATATGTACTCGCCTCACCCCCAAAGGTAACACAGTTCAACCACAGACCCAGAGACATTAATGCCACTTAAAGTATTTTTTAAACTATCACATGACTAATAAAAAGAAACTGCTATAACAGAATACAAACTGGCTTGCTCCAAGGTAACTGAGAAGCCATCATAGGTAAAATGGGAAGCAGGTGTGGAGCCCAAAGTTGTAGGAAGGTGCCACAGAGAGCCGACATTTACAGAGATGGGCATGCAGATCCTGTTTGAGAAATGACTGCTCAGAGGTGATGCTAGAGCTTCGGTTCTGGCTGAGACAGGCAGAGGCCAGAGTGGGCGGGCAGGCGGGGCTAAAGGTGCCATGTGGGTCAGGCTGCGAAAGGGGATCTAGAGACAGCGCTAGGCATCAGAGTGTTACAGCCAGCAACGGAAGACAGCAGGATCAAAGACTTCAGAAAGGCACCTCCAGAATAACAAGAAGGGAGAGCTAGATGGGGAAAAGAATGAGGGGGCAAATCGGCTACAATTTCAAAAGCAGACACATTGAATCCATCATTATCAAATAGGAATGGACGATTTACGCTTTTCTTTATAAGTAAAATATACATTTAAAATATAATTATATTTGCAACATTAAAAATTCTAAAATCAAGGTATTTGGTCACTAGAATTTATACTAATTTTTTTTTTAAATCTTAAGGGCCATAATCTTTATTACAATGCCTCAAACACCTACATAATTTGATTTTGGCCACATCTCTAAAACATTTCTTAGAGTAATAAATAAAACATCATCCAATGAGTCAAGTAAACAAGATACCCAAAGTCAAAACCAGACTAAGAAGACCAGGAAAATCAATCATAAAAGAATTATTAAGAAAAATATTCCTATGCCAGGGATTTAGCGTAGTAGCATAAGCACCTGCTTGGCAAGCGCAAGGTCGTGAGTTCAATCCCTGGTACAAAAAAAAAAAAAAAAAGAAAGAAAGAAAGAAAGAAAGAAAAATATTCCTCATTAAAACTATTTCCATTATGAATTGCAATAGCTGTTCTTTGTGGTCCATAAAAGAGTTAGTTCATGTTTCTCATGACAAGTGCCTCATATTTGACATATTTCTCATCAAGACTGGAAGCTTGACCATCAGAAAATTAAACCTCTCCTGACTGGAAAAGCTAAGACCTCATCCTGAAACACAAACCCCACAGGTGACAGGCAGCTTCCTCCTTTTGGAGAAGCACTCAGCTCCCAGGTGACCGTAACCTTTTTGTCTCCAAAAGCCAGGCCAAAGTGCAGTAATGCTATCCTAGCTGGGGACAGAGGGAAGATGGTCCCATGTTTACTGTTCTCTAATCAGCTCTTTATCAGGACGTCTGAGCATCTGGGTTGTAATGATACACTTTCATTAAAAAACAATCACCTTACCCCAGCATGTCAAAATGTTATCAGCAAACCCTGCATCTGAGATCCGATGTCTAACTGGCTGTATGAAGCTTTCTCCTTGTCTGCAGCCCTATCTGTTTCAGTAAAATGAAACCCTGCATGTACTGACATTTCCTCTCTGAAGACATTCCTCTCCATTCCTTCTCATACCAGCAGAGGGAGGCCTGATCCACTTCCCGAGCTTTGAGACTGCTCAATCAGGTCTCGCAGGGATTCTCCTGGAGGAATGTAAGTTTCATCCTGTTCCAGTCCAATGCTATAACGTGGCCTGGTTTCTTGTCTTTTATACCTAAACACAAAGGGGATAATTTTAGAAACCAAAATACAACACAGGGGTAAAACTTTGTAATATATTGATTTTGACTCATAATACCATTTAACACATATATAATACCAAATACCAAATACTGTCCTTACTTATAGTTTCAAAAATACAAAGTGCAATTACCTTGCTGACATTTTTAATTAACTTCATGTTTTTTAGTATTCCAACATTTAAAGTTTTTTTCTGTTTAATTGTACATATCCAAGTAGACTATATTCTGTTTTCCCACTTACAATATTTATTCCTAAAATCTTTTCCTATAAAGCCTCTAATTAATTAAAGACAAAAGTTCTTGGTTTATAGAAAACATTATAGTTAACTCTTATCATATAAGATAATGTATAAAACAATAAACAAATGAAATAAAATTAAACTTTAAAAACATTGTTAATAATTGTCCTCAACTATAAATTCATTTGAATTGACTGATCCATTTGCAGAATACTACAAATGAATATTAAATTGCTCAAAAGGCAAATAGTATGTAAAGGTCTTTAACACTTTATGAACTAGAAAACAGTTAAGTGACTGAAAATAATTTAATCACACCTAACTAAACTTGATTTTAATGCTTAATCTACAAATTATGTTTAAAAATCTCAATATTAAGATGAATTTTTTACCTCGGGAAATACAGACTTACTTGAATTACTCTAAGTTCAATATGGTCTTTTATTTGCTTACAATCAAGTGTTAGTAGCAAAAAGTCCCTGAATTCAACTTCTCTATAGTTTCCTTAGGGACTAAATATTTATGAGTCCTTTTGATATCTAAAGCAGAAATTAGATAGGTATCTTTTTACATATACATATAATGCTGCTAAGACACATATTCAACAATAACAGTTTCAGATCTCATTAGGTCAAAGACAGTTGTGACTAAAAACTTTAAGAAACAAAAGTAGAATATTAGGATGAGGATGATAAGGTAAATGCAAAATTCTATATCTACATGTTGAAAACTTACCTAAAGTAGCAGAATAAAATGATAAGGACCAACAGCAAACTACAGACAGTCACAGAAATAAGTAAGGCCTTGTGATGTATAGGTCCATCAACAAAGTCTGAAATTTCGAAAGAAAGAATAACAGCTATGATATAGACAATATTTCTACTTAAAAATGAGGAATCAGCTCTTTTCCCAAAGTCCATACTAAGCATTATATGCAAGACATGAAGAAATTTCCGTACTCTATAAGAAAAACCACATGTATATTGAGAACTAAACATTACACTAGAATAAATTATTGTTCACCTAGGCACCCATTTCAGTGGGACAGCTCCCCTCTGGAAGAGGTTTAACACATGATAAACCCATGCAAAGAATACGACAAAGGAAAATAGATCTAAAATATAAGCAAACAGCTCATGGTTTGAATTGGTGGGTTCATGGGTTCTTGTCATACAGCTCTCGGAGCACTCTGTACTGTGAATCTGGATGTAGAAACCACATCTATATTCATTGTGCAAAAAGGCAAAGGCATCCTCACAGTGGATACCAAGGCAGAGATGCCTTAAATGTTGCCAAACACACAGGGGTACACCACTTTACACAAAATCGACTTCCAAGGCAGTCAGCTGAGTCTTTTCACAAAGGAAACCACTTTTTAAAAGGTTCCCGACAAAGAATGTATGATGCTTTAAAAAAACAAGCCTAATTATTAAATATTAATTTGGTCTTAACCAGAGTTCTTGACAAAGCAAATGTACTTAAAGCATTCTTTCTCAACTTTTTTATCAACAGGAATGACTGAGAGACCTTTAATGCAAATGCATATTTACTGATTTTCAACCTCAGAAATTTTTACGTGAAGAATTTTATTTTCTAGCAATTCTCGTTTATGAATTTTAGCAGGTGGTCTCTGGGACATATTTGGTGGAAAAATGACAAAGTCTGGTGCATTTTACAATAACAGAATTAGCACTATTTCTTAAGGGCCACATATATCCTTGGAAGACTGATTACTATTATTTAATTTTGAAAATTAGTATTATAATTTAAGACTTTGGTTCTACACAAAGAGGCTTTTTAACAATCTTGTATATTTGTAAATATATGGACACCTAAATATTTTGTATCTGAAGTGATTTATAACACGTTCTATAGAAAAACCTGAAAGTCATCAAGTAACTAAAATAACAAAATCACCACCTCCTTACTACACAAGCCAACAGCTGAGCAATGCTAGCTCAATACCATTTGATGAACAAAGAAAAAAAAAAGCTCATAAGCAAAATATTTTTGTTATATTAATATTGTTTTCTAAGATTATTTTCATTTATAATATTTTGGACATTTTCCAAAAGTAATGAATGATTTTTAAACATTACATAGCATAAAGACATCCTCATTAGAAAGCCAATTTTCTATTGTATATTTAGAAGATTTCACACTTATAATGCTTCTTCATTATAATACAAACAAGTCAAGGGTATTTCACTTTCAAATATTCCCTACTCATCCAGAGTAGCTGTCTACTATCTCTCTTTCCCCTTCCCCCACCTTCAAATAAATCATCTTTTTTTGATTTTCACACACACAAAAAGTGTGCAGTGAACAATTTATATACCCATCTTTGCATGTGTCTGTATCCAAGAGATCTAGAAGTAGAATTATTAGCTCAATGTACACCACATCTTTTCACTCATATTGTCAAATATCCTTTTAAATGACTCACATAATTTCTACTTCATTATCACTAGTAATGTTTTAATAATTGGAAATAATTTCAGCCTGACAAAAAACTATAAAATAAAGAACTCACATATGGCTTTCATCCAGATTTCTCATTAGTAACATCATTTTAAAAATTATTTATTTATTTATTGGGACTGGCGATCGAACTCACAGCATCATGCTTGCCAGCCAGGCACCTGTGCCGCTGTCATTGTTAACATTCTATATTTGCTTTCTCCTACTGTATCAGTGCCCCATAGAAGTACACATGAACGTACACAATATATATTCACATTTAATTTTACTTGCTTGTGTATGTGTATGTCTGTATTATCTTAGATCACTTGCAGTTACAGAATAATGTTCCTGGGGCTGGGGATTTAGCTCAGCGGCATAAGCGCCTGCCTTGTAAGCAGGCAGTCGTGAGTTCGATCCCTGGTACCGATAAAAACGAAAAAGACAAAAAAACCAAACAAATAAACAGAATAATGTTCCTGTCATTTACAAACAGATTGGAATACACTTTCTAGGAATGAGGACCTTGTCTTACAAACAGTAACACAATTACCAAAAATCAGGAAAATAACCCGAACATATAATTTCAAAATAAATTTTATTGTACCTTGAAAGATTGCTGAAAAGGCTTGGGTTAGCTATTTAAAACAATAATCCACAGATTACTGTGCTTATTTCTTGTCCAAACTTGTTTTTAAGGTTTCTTCCCTGTCATTTTCTTGGTCCACGCTGGCAGCACACAGCACTTGCATTCCTCGTGTTGAGCAGATGCATGGACACCCATGTCCTCCATCCTCTCTCCACCCCTGCCTATCCACAGTCAGTGATAGGACTTACTCATCAGTCCAGAATACATGTGTTGAGCCATACATCTATGACCCATACTATTCCCAAAATATTAATGATAGCAGCCTTCATCTTCAAAAGTGAGATGGAAATTAAAAACAAGCTGTTTCATACAAATAAACTAAAAACACTGCCTATTGACCACAAAAAAGTTCACAACTTTAGCCACTAGATACTGTCCGAAGAGCCATTCCAGCTTCACACAGTCAGAAGCAGTATATAATTAGCACATTCCTTGTATAAAATGCATTGCTTAGGAAAACTTAGAACTAATATGCAGTTTTTTTAATTAAGTAGGCTGAAATTTTATACAATAAATTATCTTAGTAAGTTTTCCCCTTTTTTTACATATACATACAAAGACTGCCACTGGTATCTTACCAATGTTCAAGATAACAAAAGTTTGATTTTGCAGAAAGCCAAAACAGTGTTACTGAAACTACAGCTGATCACATAATCAGTAATATTCAGTATATGAACACAGAATACTTTTTCATTCCAGTGATTCAATTTTACTAAAACTGTCCATCTGAGTGCTGTTTACTTTTCATGGAAATGCAGATTGCAGACCAGTTTGGCCTTTATCGTTATTTCTGATTTATAAGAGAAGGGAGAACTCAGAGGATCTCTGGCATTCTTCCCTCACCAGCAAGCATTTTATTTAAGGGGAGAAATACCTATTTTTCTTGCCCCAGTAATCCTATCCCTGCAACCTCATCTTCTGCCTCCTTGGCTTCCTTCAGGAATAGCTGACTCTTGTCAAGAACACTTTGTTTCTGTTGGTCCCATTGGTCCTGTTTAATCTGCCATTACCTGTGCTCTGAGCACTAACAAGGTAAACATTTTAGTCACTGCCAGAGGCTAGAAAGTAAACCCTTGCAGATACAGATCAGAAGGAGTGCACAGGTCTCTGGCTCTCTGGGTAGCAGATTTGCCCCTGCGCTGTCCTCCATTGCTCAGGGAATGCAAGACCAAAAACTCCCAGGAAATCAGGTCCACTACAACAGTCAGGTAAGGCTCACAGGAAGTTCGGGAACAAACTGTTCTGCTGCATTGCCTCCTCTCTGGTAAGGAGAGGGGTTAGTGTGCAAAAGGAAAGGATTCATTTTATAAAGCTAAAAGATAGCCCGTAACTGCAATGTGAAATAAAAGAAAGAATTCCAGAAATAACCACGTGCCCAAAGACATTTTGATATGGATCTAGGTGATAGGAGCACAGGGCAACAGGAAGCATCTTTCTCTGAGAAGAGCAAACAGTACCTAAAGCATACTCCTAGAGTGCACACATTTACTTCTGTTACAGTGAAATTGCCTTCTCTACAGAGAATATATGAAAAAAAATGTCTCCTCACCTCCTGCACAATTTGTTTAGGGGGTTATATTCCTGATCACAAAGTACATTAAGACAAAATTTTTACTTATAGGTTATTTTATTCAAAAAAAACAAATTACCTTTAAATTCTTCTCTTCTGTCCTACCAAAAGAAATTACCCTGAAATTCCAAAATGGGCCATTTCAAGATGTACTAGTGCTACTTTCCTGCAAGAACTTTAGCTCGGATTTCTGATTTGATCTATATTGCTAAGGCATGACCTGTATAACAGAAGGCGAATTCTAGCACTCACTCATGTGCACTGGACACTATCATTTAGTCAAATCTGTATGCTGCTCAAACTATAGTTCTCTTAATTGAATAAGAATAAAATAATTTTTAACTATGTAAGTCCTGTCTTACAGTTTTCCTTACATCACACAGGAATTACCCTATTTGTAAACAAAGGGTTACCTCATACATTTTCTCTTATGTCAAAACACAAAGTACTTTAGTAATTTCTATAAACATTAAAACTTATTTTTTAAAATTATAGAATTTATATAAGAGCCAAAGCAGAGTATCCCACTTAATGAAGCAAGAGTGTTATTTATTGCTTTCTGAATGTTCATTTTAAAAAGTGATTATAAGAAGCAAGGTTTGAGGGAAGAGACTTCAGAACACCCCTTCCCATCATGCAGACACCTCCTCCTTCGCTTGTGCAGCTATCGGTTCCTGGGCTTCCTTACTGTGATGCTTGACTGACACTGGTTGTTTTAATTTCTCAGTTTTCATTTATGCTGCCTGTTCTGCTTCACCCAATAAGGAAATTCTTATCTTTACAGAGGTGTTCAAGTATTGCCGTGGCTGTGAGGCCACTGTGAACCCCCCGCTCCAGATAGTATGTGCCGCTAGTTCACTGTCTTGCACCTCTAAGACACTTTAGACATTCAGGTGTTTTGCTTTGTTTTGTTGTTTTTGTACTGGGAATCACACTGAGGACCTTGTGCTTGCCAGGCAGCACAAGGCAGCACCATGCCACCGAGCTGTATTCTAAGGCACTTTAAAGCCTCACTGGAATACAGAGATGTCCCCAATCACATCTGGTGATACCTTGCTTGGACAGTGATAGTCCAAGCTCAGACTTTCCGCCATTCAAAGCTCAAAAATAAAACCACTTGTTTGGTGCTGGTACCTTTGCTCAAAAGCTGAACTGAAGCTTCAACTTGAAAACACCTGTACAGGCTGAGTCATGAGTCCCTTCCCCAAGACACCAAGAGGGGCCCTTCAGTCTACATTAACAATTCAAACCTTTGCCATTGTGCTTTGTTTGTATTTTATTCGCATAAAATGGGATGACAATGATTCCTTTGGTTTTTTGTTGTTTAGGGGTTTTTTTGGTACTGGAGTTTGAACTCATGACTTCACACTTACCAGGCAAGAGCTTGAGTCACTGAGTAAATCCCCAGCTCCATAGCAGAGTAAAAGAAAGAAAGAAATTGTGAAATTTGTTGAACCTCTGGAAAAATGAATTTATAAGTGTAATTTGGAGGCCTCAGAACTGATTGTTTGGTTTTCCATTATTTTGTATAGGAAAAATATATTGAGTTCTCAAATTTTTCAGGATTTGAACACAAATTTGAAATAAATTGAATTCATAAGTAAGATATCACTGTGTAAGTTAATAACTTAAATGTTTCTCATATTCTAGTGCATACTTCTTAGAAGAATTTTATTCACCCGTTTCTGTATTTGTAACACTTAACATGTTGTTTGAAAAAACCAAAAGAACTGTGAGATTTGTTTTTTTTTTAATGTGAATCCTTATGAATCATTATTACATAGCTTCCAGGCTATAGCACGAAAAACTTTATAGAACATTATCAAAGCCAAGAAATTCCACTGTATTTTGTTGGGGAGATTTCCTCTTCTCAAGAAATAAAATGAAAGAGAAAAGAAAGAAGGGGAAATATATATATATATATATATATATATATATATACACACACATATGTATATATATGCACATAAGATAGCTAAGATAATTGTATTATTATTTCTATTAGTTTATGGAAAGAAACTGTGAGTGCTTATTTTGTTTGATCTGTTTTACATGCCTGTATCTTATAAGCTGAGCAACTATTTTGAAGATAACAATATACAATATACTTCATTAATTTCTGATAATCTTGTTTTGAAACCCTGTATCATTGTTTTGTTTTCTTTTAATCACTTTAAAATAAAAAAATCAAGAAGTAAAATGAATCATAAAGAATCACTTAAATCCACCTATGTAAGACTTAGGACTTAGGAGTCTAGGATGACAGTCGTTCATTCTATGGTAAGAACAAAGAAGGAAAGCAAATATGGGAGTTGTTTCTAACCAGAAGTCATTTGTGGTACAATAAGTGCTGTTTTAAGTGAGAAACAGTTAACTGGGTAAGCTTTAAAATTAAACCCTTTAGACACCCTCTTCATCTTATCAAAGCAATATTGCTTTGATGAAAAAGCACAGATACTCTAGCACAGATATAATGAAGTGCCATACAGCAAATATTCTATTTAGCCTCTTACAAGGTCTTTACTTTTAAAATTAATTAACTACTAAAGGTAGTTTTAGAAATAGACAGCACTTCTGAAAGCACTCAGGAGTCAGAGCAAGCACAAGCTCTAGGAAGTATGACTTCTTGGAGCGAAGAAGGGAAGAGAGGAAGCACGTGCATCAGCAGAGGGACACACAGCCACTGTCCTGATGACACTTGCTCCCCTGCCTCTGAAGGACAGATTCTGTCATTTCATGGCACCTTCTGCCTCAGCAGTGGTGTGGGACACAGGAAGAATCCTTTGGGAAAAACGACAAAGAGATTCAACAAGGCTGAGCGGAGGAAGAGTCATGCTGGAGAAACTCTGGGAAAGATGATGATTCCAACATGTGTTGGCCTTACGCTAAACCTTTCCAGCCTGGAGGCCTTGCCCGCCTTACCTCTGTTTTTCAGTGGAGGCAGTGTAGGGTGCAGGTCTTTATTACACTCATTCCTTTCTGTGCAGCATTCGATGGATCTTCTTTGATGAGGAATGGGAGTGTCCTAAAATTGAATCCACACAACTATTAGCAAGTGTATTCTGTTTCAGTGTCATAGAGTCTAAAATATTAAAAAATTATCAATAGAAAACTTACATGAAATTCTAATAATTTTTTTTACAGCTTGAAAATGTTATCTGCTTTCAGGTAATTTGTTTCAAATTATCCTGTACTATCTTACTACAACTTCTGCATTTCAAAATTACTATGACATCTGCAATAACTAGAATACACACAGTAAGGAAGAAGTCTTGGCTTAATGCAATGCGGTAAATTGGATTTTGAAAATAGTCTAATGAGACACTAAGTAAGAAGCTAACAGTAAAAATAAAAGGAATATTCAATTTCAAAATGAAAGGAAAATTGGCCCAGTGAGAATTTTCAGTTATTTCCCAAATTACTAAAAATGGGTTAGCCATGAAAAATAACTGTTTTGTCTCAGTGAGATCTTGCTGGAAATCTAGTCAATTCAAGGTTACAGAGTAAAATCAAGTCATCTTCCCTACCCGACACTGGAAATCTGAGCCTTCTAGTCCCAGACATCCGGAAGTGACCACAGGTGTCCCAGAGTCATCTTCTTCTATCATGGTGAAGCAGTACCCGTCTGTGCTGAAGACCAGACAGGCAAGGGCAGGGGAGACAGAGAATGAGTGAGTGTGTCAGGGATGCACGTCTTGGTTTCAATGCAAAGGAGGAGAAAATAAGTCATCAGTACAGGTTACAAACTGCTCGGATAACCTGAAAACTTGCTTTTATGAAAGTGGATTTAACTGTCTTCAATACATGTGTCAATACCTTCTCTACCTAGAAATTTATGAGAAAGATGGAATCAAAATTTCCGTACAACACATTAAGAACCGCCATTAGCAACCATATACATCACTTACCGAACTTACTTTGGGCCTTCCCAAATAGAAATTTCTCCTGCTAAACCCATACCAAACCATTTGAAGGAAAATAGTACTATCCTCAACTTCTGTGTGGGGAAACTGAGGATCACAGAGTAGAATTTCCCAAAAGGGTACAGTGAGGCAGAGGACATGGTTGGCAACACACATATGCATGCTGATGCCTGGCTCTACGCATCTGAGCTGGTGAAGTACGCTCCTTCCCTACTAAACACAACAGCTAAAGCCAGGGAGGAATTGGGTCATCAGAGTAAACCGAGCAGTGCACACAGTGCACCAGCCTCCTCTGCTTCTTGGGCTGGCCTGTCTCAGAAGAGAAAAGCTTCGCTGTAGCCATCTGGGCTTGACCTGGGAGGGGCCACAGCTACACAACAGCAAGGTGTTCTAACATAATAATGGAAACGAACAATTCTGATTTTTTGTATGTTTTCCTGGATTTATACTCACTTTTTATGTCATTTAGTCCTCTAAACAACAAGACAGTAATATTTCTAGTTTAGAGATCAATAAATTGAGAAATTCCTTTATACAAAGTCAAACATAATTACACTAGGCAAGAACAGTGAACCTTTGAGAGACAAAAGCTCAAACTTCAATCCAAAACCCAATATAACTCAATTATTTAAAGCAAAGTGCCAACACTTCAATTAAACCTGAATACTTAAGTTTGAGTTTAGAAAAAGCAACTCATACATTAATATTTTTTGTCTTAAAACAAAAACAAGTAACACTTGCCATAGGTTCACCACCACTGCACAAAGGTATGTACCAATTCCCCTAACTGTAATTATTATGCACTGCAAACATATAACAAAAAATTAAAACTAAACAGTGACAGAATCAGGCCTTGAATCAAGTTCTTCTTACTTCATTCCCACAAGAATTGGAACTACACATTTGGTGTGATGAATGCCAGTGGACTCCCAACATATGTAAAGAACCACTACTGCATGTCCTCAGAAATAAACCACTGAACTATACAGTCATCCTTTTCTCATTCATATGCACACTCAGCATTCAAGACAGACGAAACATAGCAAGAAAGCTGTGAGAACGGTATTAGCCATGATTTGTAGATTTGTCTATTCTGCCATGCATTAGCCCTTCACTTATCATCAACATCCTTAGAATTGTTTACTTGATTTCTAAGCCTCAAATGATCCAACATGTCTTGGTTTATAAGAACTAGTAAAGCAAAGTTCAAATGTACTAATGAATAGTGAGGAGGGACCAATGATAAATCACTTTGTTGGCCGAAGGTCAAATGCATGAATACTGCCACAAAAGAAAGACTGCCTCTGAAGAGTCCATGCTTTGAATTCGTTAGGGCTGTCCTGATAAACTTACTGAAAGTGTTATGAAAATGTAAAGCGTATAAGTGTTAAAGATAATTTGTTTCTTAGAAATTTAAATAGCAATGAATAAACAATATTTGTGTGATTTTAAAAGATGTTTCCATATAAACTACACATGTAACATGATCAGAAAGTATGATGTTTAAAAATTGTTGAACATTTATTACAATAAAGACACACTGCCATTAATCCGACTCTAAATACTCCCCCTTACTTCAGACTCACTCATCCCATCACTCTTGCCACTTTCTGAAGCAGTTAAAGTTCTCTTGTGTGTCTTTAATTGCAACGTCTTCTCTGTTCACAAGTCTTGATGTCCTTGGTTGACTCAAAATGTTTACCTTTCATGGCTGACTTGGAGAAAGAGCCAAGTCACATGGCACAGAATCTGGTGAATAAGGTGGGTGAGGACACACCATTATGTTTTCGTGAGCCTCTCTTCTCTTTGCACAGCACTAAGCAGCCATGTTCACTTTTTTTCCCTGACCTCTCAAAAGACACTCATGAAACAGGCCTACCAGAACTGTTTCCGAAAGTGGCTACAAAGCTGGGGAACAGTGTGTTGGAAGCAAGGAAGTATCCTTTTGGGGAATTACTGGCAATGTTTCCCTTATTGTGATAACATTTTTAAAAATTTAAACATATTTCAATTATAACTCATACATTTATGATCAAAAGCAAGATTAGAAATTATCAGAAATTTTCTGACATATAAATATACATGGGCTTGTGCAGTCAATATGCACATTAAATCTCAAGACCACTTCCTACTTTTTATGAGTTTCCCTTACTCAAAATCTGAGTATATAGAAATGAACTTTAGATAATTTATATAAATCAAAAAAAGGGATGAGGAAAGATAGTAAAGCTGTAGGTAAGTTAATGTTATAATGTCCAGGGAAATGTAAACATCAGTTAAATTATACTCAAACTAAAAATTCACCCTTCTGTTTGCAAAGAGGGAGAAGCCAAAATTATAAAAAAGTGAAAGTGAGAAAGAAGGATCTTGGAGACAAGAATCAATGTTCCATTCACTATAATTCATGAAAGAATCAAATATTTACTTGAAGGAGGTGAGAAAGCCCTTTCTGTGCATATCATCTTCAATAAAGCAAAAGTAATGTTTAAGCTGCTCTCTTATGAAGCTGAAGAATTACTTGTGAGCTTTCAACTCTCAAGTAAGCACAAATGTAAACAAAACTAAGCTCCAGAGTCAAAACCAGCGACCTCTGCTCACCACTAAGATCACACTGCTGAATGTCACAAAGGAAAATCAGCTCATACTGCTGGCTTGAGTGTTCTGCAGCCTAAGTGCCATATTTATCTTAGTTTTATATAAACAGATTATTACCCCATTCTCCTCAGAGGATTGAAAATGATAAGAAATGAATAATAAAAAAATAAAATTTTAAACAAAACCGGAAGTAGTAAAATGATAATAATATCATAGTATACTAGTAGTAAAATAATTATAGGCTAAATCACTGAACTAGAGTAATGATTATGAACAGAGAGGAAGAACGAACTGATCTCAGCACTTCCAGAATGCTATCTCACTTCATCACAAGCAAAGAAAAGTGATTAGAATAGAGTAACAGTTGAGTGAATGCCTACATACTCAGTCATGAATGTTGAATGCCTCTTAACATGACTTTAATTTACAAAACTCAAAGCACTTGAGAACTTAAAGGTCACATGAGGTCAAAAAAGTAATAATACAACTTTTGTTATAACCATTGGGTGGCTCCACAGATTCTTAAATTTGCCCAATATTCCAAAAGCAAAGGAGTTTCTGGAACTCGGATCATCAGACAGGGACCATCTCAAGGAGATTTTCAGTGTGTCCAAGTGAACATGTGCATCAGGAGAGGGTCTTCCTGCTCTGAGCCTTTGAAGGTCCAAGAGATACCCTTTTTAAGTCTATGGAGAGCTTCCAGGGACTCAAGGTTTCTCTCTCCACTCACCGCTCACCCAGTGGGTTCCATAGCCTTCTGGAATGCGACTCTTTCCTACATTATTAGAGATGGTAAGAAAGCAACTTCCCAAGGCTCCTGAGTGTGCTGACAGCGTCTCCACTCAGCATGGCACAGCGCTGGGGCATGTCCAAGCTTTGGTCCCCTCAGCTCTCTCCTTCTAAGGTTTCATGTTTCCTTCAAACCCCAGGTTTGTCAGCAAACAGTTATCACAGATAAGAAGGAACTTTTCTGAACATTTCCACTAGCTTAAATCTTTATATAAAATAAATTAATTATAAAATAATTATCAAAGTTTTCACCTGCTTTGTTTAATTAGACATCAGAAAATTTTAAAACATTACTTCAAAATTGCTCTCAATCAAAATTAATTATGAATACACAGACACATGCTCAAGGTCATCTGCCTGCAAGGAGTAACAGTTCTCTTGACTGATTCCTTTTTTCTTCCAATATCTAATAAATACTAGAATTCTTAATGTTTTATACTTTTCATTCAGATTGAATTTTAATTTTTTTTTATTTTAAGTCATTTGTAAACAAATACTTAAGGAAATTCAATGTTCTAAAATATTTATTTCACAACAAAGGAAATAAAGTTTTTAGAATTTTCTGTCGCAGGTAGATTCAAAGATGCACGACGTTTGTAGAGTTGCTGTTTCAGTCATGTATACTTCAGCCAGCTGAGTGCCACAGCCTCGTCACCAGGAGCTCACCTTGCATCCGCTGAGCACACCAGGACTCATGTAGATTAGGTGCTGAGAACACCAAGGAAACAGCTGTGGCCTTTGCTCTGGAGGAGCTCTTAGTCTACAAAGGCCACCAGTCCCAGAAGAAAAACAGCTACTCAACTGCAAGAGGTAGGAGTAGGAAGTGTAAGCTACCCAAATGTTTCCTGTCAACTGGGAAATAAGCAAAGAATGATGATTACCAAAGTAATACTATCATAAGGTTTTTGGTTTTTGTTTTCTTTCTTAGATGGATGGATTCCCACAGGGTTGGGAGGAAATCGAATAAAATGTATCTGATTTTATGTGCCCTCTTTGGCTTTTCCTCTGAGGTGTCACTTTATTCAGAGAAGGAAAGGCTACAACATTAATGACAAGGACCAAAAATGAGAATGACTATTTTTCTCAGAGCCTTCTGAAAGGTCTTCCCTTCTCATCTGCAACACAAACTCATTTTCTATAGCAGTGGGGGCAAACCTATGGCACATGTGCTGCAGCAGGCTGTCTGTATCACTGAGACCTCTAAACAGTTCACCATTACTGCTCTACAGATCTATTTGCTTTTTCTGTTCAACAATCTTCAGGGTTCTCTATGTGTGATTTTAAAGAGCCCGAGACTACTCACTAAAATCCAACAAAAAATCAGGCTCATTTAACATTCACATTTTTGACTAATGAGAGGCACAAAGGGAGTGTAATTTTTTTATAAAATCAGTTAATTTGTAATCACAGACTCTTGCAACCAAATTATAAGTTCTAATGAAGGACCCACCATTTTCCTAAGAACAATTATTTGAAATCAGCATCTTCTACTGGAGGAAAAAAGAATTAAAGTTCACTGTTTAGATAGTCTGGGCAACAGTGGCAATAGCTGAATGGCTCACAGTGGTGTTCATCACACAGGGAAGAGAGAAACAGAAGACAACAAACCTAAAGATTCACACTCTACAAAGATACAGGTCAGGAGCACCTGTCTGAGAACCCACACCACTGTGCTCAGCAAGGTGAGAAGGCCTGGATTAATACAAACTCTAAAGAGCCCATCAGCCCTCTGCTTTTCCTTCTGCCTCAAGACTTCAAGATACACAGTTGTAGATCGCAGATAGCTTGTCACTGGTCTGTGAGGGGGTTAAAACAAAAACTGAGACCTGAGTAGCACATTGGAAGCATGGGTGATTCACCTGTGCTAACTAACAGAAAATGAGGACAGCAAGCATGTAATTTGAAAATTTTTCCATTCATGTTGTAATAATTAATTTTTACTGTGTTTTACAAAAGCACCTGCATACAACTCACAGAGGGGTTAGACAGAGCTTGAGAAATACTGCTTTGGTGGGGGTACACATCTGTGTGCAGACCCACAGAAGTCAACGTACAAAAGTATCTCCTATGACCTCACAGGACTGATCTCAGCTCACAAGAGCATTCTCTTGCAGGAAATACTTCATTAGCAAAGAAATCGGGCCTTTCACACCCCTCCTCTGAGAACCAGGGTCTGAATGGCTGCTGGCCAAGACTCATGACTTCAGAATCTTGGCCACAATGTTTTCATCAGATTATCACACCTCAGATTTCTGAGAAAACTGCACAGGCTTTCAGAGCCTCTAATTTCTCACATGTAAAATATGGATAATGCTCTATTCTCTGTAGGAATATCGCAGCAGATAATGATAGGTGAAATTATACATGCTAATATTTATAAACACTTCAGTAAATATTAATTTCTATTTATGTCTATAGCTTAGTCCATCTGTGTTGGTTACAATAGTGCAACGCTGTTGTCTGGAGGTGTTCCATTGTTACTATTGCTGACTTTTTCTCTGAGTTTTTTCCCCCCATTTTTGCTTCCATAAATCAAAGAGTGACAACTATGCTATTCGAAGTCCACCTCAGTCTGGCTTCCATCACTACTACAGTGAGTATCTTTAGACGGCTCTTGCTAACATCAAGCCATCTGGTTGGCATTTTTCACTTCTGATCCTTGACCACTACTCACTGCCAACACAGCCACCCTTAATACTCCACTTGACAGGACCTCTTAGTCTCCTGGGATACCCTCTGTCATGCCAGCATTAAAGGCCTTCAGGTTCACTTCACTCAGGTGCATGCTCTCTATTCCTGACTCTAAGTCTTGATGCTTCATTCTACAGATGACTTCCTGTTGGCTCTGAGTTCAACTACATAACTTCCGTTGCTGAAGGGAATGTTGGAGGACATGATCATGCAGAGGTTGTGAGAGTTTTGCTTTCCATACTCATGTGAGCAAAAATAAGTCCTGGGCACTGCAGGTCCAAGGAGAATGAAGAAACTAGGGGCAGGGCTGCCATTCAGGTCACCCAGCCCTGGCAAAGCCCATCCTGGCTGTGGCTGGCCTGGAAACCTCAGTGCAGGTGCAGGTGCCAGCTCACAGGTCTCTGCAATTCTAAGGTCACATAGCCAACAAGACAATGTTCCAGTTTCTTAGTGTTCTCTCCTGAATGTCCACTAGAGCACAGATCTGTGTCCTATCACCACGCTCTTTGACATCCCTATTCAAAAATGTCAAAACCTTTCAACTCAATGTGCCCACATTGGAACTTTGTTCTTTTCTTCTGCCCAATCACCACAAGGCCCAGTCATGCATCTAAATCTATGCTCAGGATCATGGAGCCTCCTCATGGGTCTCCCCTCCCATAGCCGAACCATCAGCCCGCAAAACTCCACATTCTAAACTGTTCTCAGAGACACCCAACTCTCCCATACCAGTGCCTTCTGGTTCAAGGTCATTTCCTCTCACAAGAACTATTCCTACTGAATCCACTTTTCAGATTCTCAGACTTAATTATTCTTTGCACTTGTGTCTGCTTCTCACACAGGCAATACTCTGCAGCAAAGGACTTTTTTCAAAGAAACAAATCCATTCATGTCATTTGCAGCAGTCACTCCTGCTGAAACCCTCCTTCCTGACCTCGCTGTGCTCCTGGGCACATGGCTAACATTCCTGGCAGCGCCCCCTAGACAAGGTGGTCCTTCCTCTGCTGCTTCCCTCTGTGCTCCAGGAAGCCAGTCTCCTTCGGATCCACATGCAGCTCCTTCCCACAGCACAGCCTTTCCATTGGGGACCCCTGCCTGAATACCTTCTCCTAACAGACAGATGCTTTAGGGGTTTATCAGGAAAACAGAACAAGAATCTGAAGTTAGGACAGTGGCAGGAAATTCTAAACATACAGTCACCACGACAACAGCCCAAATGATACATGCCAATGTACCTTGACTACTACAGACTTACAGACACTCCCTTAATTAGCTTTCTCCTGCTAATTTATTTCCTCATGAAATTTTAAAATTTTCCTAACAGTTTTTACTCTAAAGAAACAGTGTTTCCCAGGAAAAAAAAATCTGAGCTTCAAATGACTGTGCTTTATCACACAGCTCAATGATCTGACCACTGTATAGCAGAGAAGAGGTGTGTCTATCACTGACCTCTGGATTCCCTGTCCCATCTGTATGAAAGGCAGAACACACACTCCCTGCAATGCTGAGTCATTCTCCTAACTAAATGAAAAATACATACTTTGGTCACATCCAATATGTCTTTTTGTGTTATATCAGTTAATATCTATTTCTTGTGCTAAATATGCTGGGTCCTTGGGATACACTGATTAACTTACTCATGTTGAGCTGGGACTCACGTCCAAAAATAAAATTCATTTATGTTATACATAAACCTTATACAAATTGCATGAAGGAAGTTTTACACATCATTAAAGTGCCCGTGCTCTAACTGTAGAAATCAGGGGTGGAATTTTTCTCTATTTGAGGCATTATGCTTCTGTTCTTACAGTTTCAGAATTTGAAGCACTTTGATTCTGGGAAACTCAAGTTGGATTCTGCATAATAGGAAACTTTATAAAAATCTCTCTGAAGGTCAGAATACACTTAATTCAGATTGGCATACTCTTCTGGCAGATAAAGCTGCAAATAGTGGCTGAGATGTTCTATCTGTACTTTAACCTAGAGGTCCACTGCCCTAGCTGGGGCCACAACTCTCAAAAGCCATGCTCTGCTTCTCAGACAGGTAATGCCTGAGGTCTGCATGTGTCTGGTTAATGGCTCCATTTCTCTCTTGGTACACTCTGGCCTCGTTAGGCTACCCACTGCTGTCCTTGGTCTAGGGAGTAAATGCAGCTGCTGTGATAAGCAAGATGGATACAGCTGCATAATGATGGAAGAAAGAAATGTGAAAAATGCAAACAGTTCACTTTCAAGTGTTATAAAGCATCATAAAACATGATTATCAACTTAGTAGTTTATTTTGTAGCACTTTGCAGTACTTTGACTTATTTTGTAGTACTTTCTTAACATCTGGTGGATTCACATAAATTCTGTCAAAATACTATCTCAGAGTCAGTTTGTTAATATTTCCCACAGTTTAGGTGTTGTTTTGAAATTGCCAACACCATCAACATTATGAACAGTCAAAACATCACACATAGGCGACCTCTGTTCCCTCTGAACTGGCTGTACAGCAGGTGTTTGGAAAATAGCAATTGGCTTCTGCACTTGAAAGGAGTCTCGGGTCTGTGCTATCTCTGTGAATGTAGGTTGTCTGAAGGGACAGAGAAAACCCAGGACCATTTTAGGGTAAAATGCAGTCTTGTCTTTCTCTAATCGTAGCATAGCCTTGTGAGGTAATGAACTGGGCGCTATTCTCCGGAATGTATTTTGGGAACACTTATGATTAAAAAGGTATAACCCTTTGATAGGGCTACGTTTAAATCATCTGTATCACCAACCTGCAAATATTATTGACAGAGTCTTCTGGACAGTGGTGGTGGCATTTGCATCGCAAGATCTTCGGCCGAGGGGTGGGGGCTGTGCTCTCACCATCCTCTTTCTTGGTTCCCACATTTAAGTTTCCTGAACTTCTCAAAAGCATGTTATCAAAGTTTTCTGAAAAGAAGAAAGAATAAGAGTCAAGCATCTGTAAGTCAGCATACCACAGTCACCCGTCCAAAGGTCAGGTTAAATGGGAAATAAAGTATCCATGACATTCAGACTTTTGATAAAAAATTATACTTCATATTTAGTATTCATGTCATTAGAATAAGTAAGTAACCCATAACCCTTTCAAGATATGTTTTGTATATTAAATTATAATATTTTCATTTATCTGGGTATAAAGAGGTCAATGAAACATAAGATTAATTTGAGTGTTAGTTTCATACATAAATATTATCAGTCCTATGTCTTAGTTTAAGTAATTTATACAAAGTTTAAGTAATCTACACATAGTCAAGAAATCACAGATCCAGCATTTTAAATCCAAACTGTTTAAAGCCCAACACTGACTTTCTACCTCATATCCTGAGGTCTCACTACTTGAGGGACATCACGTATTTTACAATACATTATCAAAACTATTTTGTTTGCAAAACTAGGTAGGAAACAACTGAGTAACCATCAATATATGTTTAAAAAGACAAGCCTTCCCCCATCAGATTTTACATGCAGAAATGCCCACAGATTACTAAAGTGTTCCTTCTACTATGTCTGAGGGAGGACACTTGGATGCCATAAAAATACTTTCTGGGTTAAACAGTAGATTTCACTATTAACTGGTTAGTTGTCTTCAGATAACTTTATGAATAATTTTTTCATCCCTCACATTTTTAAAATCCTTAAATAGAAATTATCATAAGCAGCTACACCTGACAGCAAGAATTCAATGTGTACAAGAAGTTTCAAGAATTGGTAAATGGGATTATATTAAGTTCTGACACTTTCATGAAGCAAAGCAATCAACAAATAGAGTGAAGGAACCAACTACAGAATGTGGAAAAACGCTTGACAGCTACTCTTCAATCAAAGGACTAACATGTAGAATATATAAAAAACCAAAAAAAAAATAGAGTCAAAATAAAAGAGTCACTCAGAACATGGGCAACTAAAATGAACAGACACCACTTAGAAGCAACATAAACAATAAATACATGAAAAGATGTTTAACATCATTAGCCAAGAGAGAAATGTCCATTAAAACAATGTGAGATTCTATCTTACTTCAAAAAGAATGGCCATTATCAAGAAACCCAATAATAAACACTAAGGAAGCTGTGAGAAAAAAAAATACTCCTACACTGTGCAAATGTTAAACTAGTATGGACGGCATGGATCCAGTGTGGAGACATCTCAAAAAACTAAAACTAGAAACTCCACATGACCCAGCTAGTTTTCCCCTAGGTGTCTTCATGAAAGAGTTAAGGACATCATACTACAGTGATGTATGCACACCCATGTTTACAGCAGCACAATTCATAATAGCTATATCTGCATGCCCATCAGCAGATAAATGGGTAAAGACAATATGCTATTTTTATACAACAAGGTATTGTTCAGCCAGAAAAATAATTCTGAGACATTTTTAGGGAAATGGATGTAACTGAGGTCCATAATATCAAGTGAAATGAATCAGTCACACAAGCATAACTATCCCATCACTTCTCTTACATGAGAAACACAAAGTATAAACAATATAAAGAGCAAACTAAAAGTAGGTATTACAAAATAGGGAGACAGATGGGGAACAGGACAAGTGGAAGTAAAAAGAACTATGATCTGCTATATATACATACCAACTTCCAACCATGAATGCAGTCATTACGGGCCACAAATATGTACTAATGAACACAGAGAAGCACATTTCTGTCACATAGTGATGCCTAGGGTACTTAAGAACTGGAGTAAGAGCTCTTTATATATATGTCAAGGCAGGGGTCCTCGCCATGACCAATGTTCAATTTAACATCTCTCTCGTAATACATCTACTTGGTTGATAATTAACTAAAATCTCAAAACTATTTCTTCTAAACATATTCTAAACATTGATTTAAACACATCTTTTAAACACTGTTGATTTAAAAACTGAAGTCATGTCAAAAAGTGCAATATATATGCTATAGACATGTGTAGTGTGCATTTGATATTTTTAAAATCATAAGTAAATGAGTCTAGGCATTAAGAATGAAAAGTTGCAGAAAAAAACACCTAACTTTTCTTGGTTTTCTACATGTCAAGCTAATTAGTCAGATTTTTAGAAAATAATAGTTTAAATAAAGATCCATGAAGGCACGGGGTGGTACACGCTCATAATCCTAGCACTCAGGAGGATGAGACAGGTAGATTTCAAGTTCAAGGACAGGGCTGGGTGACACAGAGAATTCAAGGGTGGCCACATAGCAAGTCATCTCCATCAATCAATCAAATTAATAAAATACATGAAATCAACTTATAGAACGTGTATGATCACTACCGACTCTAACATTTTATTGTAGTTTTACAAATGTACATATAACGTCTGCATAACTTTCTTGAACAGTTCTTTACAAACTTGGCTTTGAAAATGCATGTTGACTGTAGTGAACAGCAGAAGTGTGCGAGGAGCTTGTTCTGTGCAAAATCTCACCCCTCCCACAGTGATTAGATTCTCTAGGTCTCAGGAGAGCTAAGAAAAGTACATATTTAACAGGATCTCATGTGATTCTGAGACAGATGATCTACAGACTTCACTCAGAAATCCTAGAGCAAGTAAATAATACATATTTAATCTAATCACACAGTGAATCTCTACAGGTACATACCATTCTTATTCTAGTTAAATACTGAAATAAAATGAATTTAAACACAGTTCCTGCTTCCATTTTATTTCGAAAGCCATTTGTTCCCAGTCTGTCCCCAGAAGAGTGAACCTCACTCAATGGCCCTGTCACCACTCAATTATTGTGGCAGTGACTTCTTCTTAACTCTAGTTATCAAGCTCACTAACTTGATGGGCTACCTCAACGGGCAAAAGGATGAAAACAGGGTATTTAAGACTCACTACCTTCCTGCTTCCTGCCATACCAGATCCTGTCTCTTTGATGTTTTAAAACAAAATAATAAAATTTAATTTGTTCTGGAGATATTACTTAGCAAATATGCACTGAATTCCTGCCATGTTCCAAGCACAGCCTGGGTCACCGTGATGATCAAAACATACCCAGAATTTGCCATCTGCTGGTAAAGTTTATTTGATGAAATTTCTGCACTGAAGTAAAGGAAATACTTTCATAGATTAGAAATAAGATGCCATTTTGGCCGAAATATTTTTCACATCATAAATTTATTCAAGGATAAATTACCCATAAAATTTAGCTACAAGAAGTTTCTTTGCAAAAAGAAAAATTTTTTAAAAAGAAGGTTCTTTGCAATGCTGCTAGCAACAACCCATGACTACCACAACAGAGAGTTCATTATGTCTCTAAAATAGGATTCCTATGTTGCTCTTAAAGTGTGGACACAGAGCATATTTGTCAACAGGAAAGAATGTTAAAATGTAATGTCTGGGGGGAAAGGCAGATCACACAGTATTCTCCTATGCAGCCCCCTGTAACAAGTTAAGAGCAAGGCTACTGTTAGAAACAACCAACAAGGATGAGACTTGGAGAACAAAACACCAGCTGCAACAGCCTAGGCAGCAGAAGGACAAGTGGTGGCTGGTTTAGCAAAGAAAGCAAGCTGAGTCCCAAGATGAACAAGAAGAGAAACTATTTAGCAGTTTTTAGTACAATTTTTCTGAACAAAGTGAAAGAAAAGGCATATCCGACAACCCGCTTTTACAAGGTGAACTAAGATGCCCTTCCCCACTCCCCATGACGGGGCAGCTGTTCTTCCCACCCTGTGGATGTCTGGAAAAATAAATCTTCGCTTTTTGTGCTAGACAGGAGCCCTCCATCCTTGTCCCCATCCCTGGGCTCACTGACCCATGGCAGCCCGACCTGTGCGTTTTCACTGAGAAACTGGGAATAACAGAGCTGTAGGTAGAGAGGTACTGTGGGCTTCTCGGTGATGTAGCTCTTCAGGGTCATCCTACAAGAAGCCCCCAGTGACAACACTCAGTCCTGTGCTCTGAGCTTCTACTCAGCGCTGCTAGATCTTGCACACTTACAGATGAGCATGATGCTAGGGTGACCAGCTAGCCAAGGAAACCCTAAACATAGAAGGCTGAGAATGACACACACACACACACACACACACACACACACACACACACACACTGAGACACCCACGTGGAAGAAACAGATACTTTATGGAGGAAATGCAAACTGAAGCTTTTATTATTATTCAGAACTGTACTATATCAGTGAAACAAAACCATGCTGCTATACAATGGAAATAACATGAAACTTTTAAAGTACTGCATCAAAGAAAATCTTAGCAGATGAGCTGAAAAACAAACATTAGGAAATAGAGCAAAACAGAGAGAAATGGTGAGAAACTTTGAGTATCAATCCAAGAAATTCAGTACCTGAATAATATTATCTCAGGAGAGATAAGAAAAGAGTAGGCAACCATCAAATGAATGAACCATACAAGATTCTCATAACTGAAAGTCATGAACCTTTAGTTAAAAAATATGACTTAGTATAAGTCATACCAGATACCAGATAAGACTGGTATCAAAGGATGCCGAGCGCGGTGGAGCACACCTGTCATCCCAGCACTCGGGCGGCTGAGGCAGCAGGATGGCCATGAGTCGTTACACACAGAAATCCTGTCCCAAAAAAGATTTTTTGAAAAATTGTAACAGTAGAGACAAAAGGAAATGCAAAATTCTTACAGAGACAGGGGAGAGAAAGGGAAGCAGAGGGGAGGGGAAAGAAGGGGAGAAAAATCAAAAATAAATATGGCATTGAGCCCCTCACAGCAAAACTGGAAGTTAAAATTAAATACAGTGATGCAAAATTTTGAAGATTTTAAAAAATACTGATTTGGAAATAGTGAACAATGAAAAGCTGGAAGTCTCTCATATACACAAGACTATAACTCCTCATAATAATAAATAAGTTCTTTATTAAAAATTGTCTGTGACTTTCTATATGACTTACAGAAAAACCAGAAGACACAAAAGTAAAATAAGAGTTTACCATATTGCTAAAGAAAAGCATAGTGTTAACAATTCTAATTTAATGGTCAATATTTATCTAGTAAGTCCCAAAGCATGTTTTTTTAGCCATGTGCATTGTTATTTTTCTTAATATTCACTTCAAAAATACCATAAATAAAGCATTTTAAATTTGTAATATAAAAGATTATTTTATGTTATAGACAATGACAACATCAGAATCTACTGTCGTGTTATAACAGAGAATAGGCACATTTAACATATATTTACCAATGGAAATACCTCAAGTTAAATTAAATCTCAATACACAATGCTCTCAAAAATAGTTATGTCTTTCTAAAAAATTCACTGTAAACATCATTATTATTTTGTGTCCTATGATCTATTAATAATATCCTCCTTATTCTTTTCCATTTTTTTCCTTCATTTCTTTAATCCTCTATTTTAAAACTACAAAATGTTAACAGCTTTAAATATATTACAACATTTCCACCAGAGGGCAGACAGGAGCAAGAGGAGAAACAAATTCACACCACAGGCGTTTGTGCTTTGAGATGGGGATTAGCAGAAAGTTCTGACTTGTTGAACTTTCAAACTGATCCAACCTACTCGTTCACATAGTTATAACAATAATTTTGATCAATTTCCTTTCTCAATACAAACTGGTTTAAATATCTGCACTTTTAAAGAGTATATTTCTCACATAAACAAAATGTATCTGGCCTTCAAAACAATATTGACTTTCAAAACAACTTTCAGTGAAGTAGTGAGTTCACACGGATAACTAATTTATACTTTTACCATTTAAACTGAATAATTTACCTCAGTTTTAAAGGGTATAATTCACTGCTTTTCAATTCAAAAGACCTGAACTTTATTTTCATTGCCTAACTCTTTCACTACACTAAGGCATTTTCAAATAAATAATGTTCTATGGTGTTGCCAGCAAGGACTTAAGGATGTGTATGTGTGTGTGTGTGTGTGTGTGTGTGTGTGTGTATGGAGGCATCATTTATAAAAATTTGGAGACAGGCTTAGCTGCTTTAGAGAAGTAGCAAAACACAATTTCAATCGAAGACACCAAAGCAGAATGATATGTAGATAATAAGTACACACTGAGACGTCACCTGCACAGGACTCTTTCTCCTCTGCACTACCGTCAGAGAAGAGTTAGGCACAGGACGGTGCAGGTTTTGGGAGTGGGGGTGTGAAATGTTAGTTGGTGAGGCAAGGTCAGGTATGGACAAGCAATGCAGCCAGACGTGCACATGACACAGGTAATACAAATTTAGTTCACACCCCAGCTCAGTTACTTCCCTGCTAAGTGTTTATAACAAGTGACTTAACTCTCCTTGAAGAAGGCGAGAATGGAAGTTTAGGAGAAAATATATAAAGACACTCATTGACTGGAGTAAGGAATGGATAATCCAATTAAAGTATCTATCACAGTTCTTTACACATAATAAGAGTCAATAATAGTAAATTATTGTTGTTTTCTGCACTGCTGAAAATACCTTGTTTCTATTCTTCAAGTTCTTTTCTCTTTTGGCATCTTATTCTTTCCCATATGTCTTGTGTTTCTATTTCTTTAGCTTTCCTTCTTCTTCCTCTTCTCCCCTTCCAGATTCCCTGCACCTCTTTAAATTCCGTTTTCTTTTTGTTTCATTTCACTTACCTTGACTGTACAGATTCCACATCATGAGCAAAACATCTCTAAATATGTACAGCTTTTGGTTTAAGAAATATTAAATTTCAAGTATAACTAATATGTTATTAGATGTTTTTCTTCTTATAGTACATTGGTTTAAATCAAATAATAACTAAATACGTTTGCACTCCACAATAGCCAAGAATACCTGAAGGTGGCCTCAATAAAGTGACAGTTTTACTGGGAACACATTTCAACTGCAAATGGAATATAGACAAATCAACCACATATGGAAAACCAAACAATAGTACATAAAACAAGAAAACAAATGCCATAGTGCCACACATGACTGTCAAATGGGAGACCTAGACAGGAGTGTATCCAAAGGCAGGCTACTCAGGCCAGCAGTCATCAACCACTGTCTGTTAGAGAAAACATAAGCCCTGACACAAGGGGAGTTGCCAGATTTTCATTCCAACAGCTCAGTATTGACATTGAGCAGGTTAAGAGAAACACGTAAGTTTTAAATTTAAGAGACGTGCTGTTTTTGTCACAAAGTCGTTTTATCATAAAATATTTACACATGTTTTCTCTTCACAAAACTCATGGATGCACATATGTTATGTTTGACAAACAGATTTTTACCGTGTTACATTTCAAAATCTCTACTGAGAGACCCAAAAAAATCTGGGTAAAAAAGGTAACTTCAATCATTTAATTTTTATTTAGTGATTCTAGATTTAAGCAAGTCATAAAAAGATGAAATAGTATAGTAATTACAGTTCTCTGGACATCACATATATACTATTTAATATCTAATTGTTTCTTACATTTTATTATGCTTCTGAATTTTAAAAAACTCAACTAAAATGTTGACCTCAAACTTTTAAGATACTCTAAGATACAAATTTATAAAGTGCTTTAAAATATAAACATGAGAAAAAGTCAACTGACAAGCAGGCAATTACGATGGCTAAAAATACTTAACAAATTCAATCCATACCTATGATATAACACATAGAATAACTTCTGGCTGATTGAATGATTATAAAATTCAAAGGTCTCTATATTTTAAAATACTTAATACATCAGATCAGGTCCACTTTCTGTTGGAAAAGAAAGTGAGCCAACAGTCTCTTTGACAAAAATGTCAAAGGATCAGCGAGAAATTGGTGGATTTCTAAGTCAGGAGCTATAGCTTTATCCAGGGGAGTTTCTATCAGTGCTCTGCTTTGCAGAGTTCTGACGCTAATCAGAATGGATGTTCAACTTGCCACCACAGCAACACATACCCCATAGTTTGCAAAACATTATCAAGATCCCCCAATGTGTAAAACTATTTTGAACAAATTCATATACATGTGTGTATGTGAGATACAACATATGATAACAAAACCAGATAGATCAGAAACCAAATCACCATGCTCATTCTATGTATTTTCCACAGGGGCAAAAAAAAAAACCCTGGAAAGCATTTGGGATTTCTGTTTCTAATCCTGAATGTATCCTTCGATTGCATAATTCTTAGAAGACACCTCAGTTATGGCATAGTCTGACCTAAAAATACTGAAATGTATTGCTGTTTCAAATACTTAAATATATGCAGTATAAATACTAAAATAAATTTATGATATACTATTATCAACAACTATCATCACTAATGAATTTGAAGGTCTTTCTCCATTGGATCAATGAAGAATAATAATGATAATTAGAACCAAATAATGAAAACAAAAATCTAAATATTATAAAGGTATGAAAGGCTAATATAACCTGCAAATAAATTGTTTCAAATCTGCAGAAGTATCCATAGGTCTTTTATACTGGCTTGCTGTGTTTCACAGAAATCTTTTGTAGGACAGATAACCCACACTGATACAAATTACTAAAATATTCTTGCCTTTGGGTCTCCAAGTGTATACTTCACTTTGATAAAAGTATGTATAACCTCCTTATTAAATATAGTCACTATACCTTAAAAATAAGTTTGCATTTTTAAAACCCACTTTTGCAACAATGCAAGTTGGACTTTCATAAGCTATGAATTATGAGTTGAATGCCATCAACTGTGAAAGAACTTACACTGTCAAAAACTGTAAACACATCACATCACAAGACCCTCCAGTCACAACACTTGATTTTGACCATGAAAGTACTGAAAAAATGTACAGGGAAAACACATTCCAAGACACGCAGAACAGAGGTTAAAATAATAGATACAAAAAGTTCACTTAATAGTACCCTACATTTTACAGTGTCAGGAGAGCACTATTTTCTTGTGGTGTGACTATTTGTGCACAAAATTTTACACTCTCTGAGAACTGTTCTTTTCCACCCCTATGCCAAGAAAGACTAAGTTCAAACAACTTTTACTTGTGCCAGATTTGGCTTTACTGGTTTTGCTTACAATACTGGAGGGAAACAGCCTCTGTGAGGTAGAAAGCTTTCCCCACTACTCACATTTGATTTCTGTGTGCCTGATGTGCTGTTGCCAGGCTCCCCGTGAGAGAAGACATCAAGAGGAGGCACAGAACGGCTGGGGTTCCCACCGAAAAGCCCAGCACCAAAGGCAGCGCTAATCCTGCACCTGTGATGTGTTATTCAGCAGTTAAGAAATGCAGTCCACACTGAGGTTGCCTAATACAGCTCAGCTGTTTTTCTCAGTCTTCCCTTTGATTATAAGCTAGCAAGAGAGATTATTTCGGTCAAGCACTGAGCTATATTCGGGATCTGTGGCCTATGACATTAGAAAGGTAAAAAGGGGGGAAAACCCTGCAACAAGAGGGGGAGGGAGAGGGAGAGAGAGGGGGCGATGGACGGGGAGAAGGGGAGAAGGGAAGAGGAGGAGAGAGGGGGAGAGGGGGAGAGGGGGAGAGGGGGAGAGAGAAAAACAAGAAAGGCCGCTGTCCAGTGTATTATGTAACATTTCCAGATGGTTAAAAGCTGCCTCTGATAATACACAAAGCAGAAAAATATCTAGATGTACTATTTAAATTTTTAGCAATCTATTCTTCTAATAGCCTTTTGACATTCAGAATATTTCAAAATGCAATGTCACACACTTTATCACAAGCACAATTTCACGAACAGATCAACCCCACAGGCTTTTACAGATCTTTCTTTTAAAGTTTAAATGACATACTTATTATAACCAGCAGAAAGCAACTAGTAAGTCCTAATTGATTTAAGGAATATTTATCATATAGATGCTGTGTGTGAAGCATTTTAAGTTAAAAAAAAAAAAAAGACATCATGGCCAGTATGTTCACAAACTTTAAAATTCTAATAGTGACATAAAAGTTACCAATTTTGTTCTTTTCCTTGGTCATAAAAAGAGCTGCTGACTATTCACTCCTAATTCCTTCTATGCTCTAAATAAATGCAAAACCATCTGTTCTGGAGGATAGAATCTGTGCCACTTCAAACAAATATCCTAAAATCTTATCCAAAAACCAAATATCCTTTCCTAATAGTAATGGTTTAAAAAAAAAAAAGGTTTATTTATACACAGAAAAAGAACTGCAATGAAATTGTTTCAATTTGAAAATGTAAACATAATTTAAATACATATTAATATGCTTATTTGCAGTTTGCTTTAGATATTAATTACAGTACTTATTAAGAGAAAAACAATACATTAAAATTTTCATGAAAAATATGCATGCTTAGGGTATATATTAGGAACAAGATCAAAAGAAATTCTTGCACACATAAGAACATTCTTTCTCATCAGAATTTGACAATTCTTAACAGCTTTTCTTAGATTCAGACAGTAATGTTACAGATAATTTGAGTTCCAAGTGACACTGAGACTAACTGAAGGCAAATCAATATTCAGGAGGGTGGCCATAGATGGTATATTAGTTTTCTCCCAACTTTTCTCATTAATGCTATCTGTACCTCTAAAGTAAACACAGCTGAATTAAGTCAGATCTCTATCTGGAATACAAGAATTTTGAGAAAAAATTAAATTTTTCCTTAATTCTACGTAACTATCCATTAAAGTGGGAAATCTCCAAACTGTCATCTTCTTCATTCCAGTCTTAGGAAAACAGTTGCCAAAAGATGATTCTGCTGAGTTCTGGGCAGAAAAAGCAAGAGAGCCAAATTAAAGCTATGTTACTATAGTAATTGTGTCACCGTAAACCTGGCTGTGATACAGACAAGAAGCTTCTCCAGCTATCATCTGTCTTTTGATAAACAAGTGCTTTAGTTTTCAAAACATTTTCCAAAAGCACTTTGATTTTCTTAGATTTTAATGGTATGACAGTGGTCCAGTCTTTGACCTCCTCACTGATTTTAATTTTCCTTCTTTATATTCTTTTATCTATTTATGCCTGTAATGCTTATTAACTTCACATTCTATTCTAAGATCAACAGATTCCCTTCCTCATCATTTAAATAATCATCAGTATGGCCTCTCACACTAAACCAACAATAACCAAAAGGCTAGAGTAAGATGCTTTATGAGAAATATTACCGCTCATAAACTCTTCATGTTTCTGTATTTTAAGCCTCACCGATTCAAGGGTAATACATGTGTGTTGTATATTTTTGAGTCTTAAATCTTAAATCTTAAATTTCAATAGCAGAATAAGAAGATAGAAAAATATATACTTCAATGACCACTTCTGAACAATTTCAATACTAAGATAAGGGCCAAAGACTGTGGTATCTTCAATAGTCACTTCTTCCAGAAAGTTTGCCACAGTCTCAAAGAGGATACAAGATCAATAAAATAGTTTACCTAATATATTAGTTGGTACTTCAGCTCCAAAGAACTATTCTCTATAATTAGCTGCACAATGCTCTATTCTCTGTGTAAAAATCCAGCACAATAATAAGGTGCTGGTCAAATCTGTCAGCTTTAAGTACTACGGCCCAAGCCTCCTGATTCTCACTAAAAGAGAACTCTCATAGTGACATTGTCTTGTTTTCTATAGTGGAAGAACATGATGGCCTTTGGGGATGAATAGCCCCAAAGTAAATGGTAAATGATTAGTTGTCAATGGACTTTATTTTCTTTCTGTCCTTCTTCAGGGATTAAAAAAGTTTACTGACATCATTAAGTCCAGAGTAGCCATTTGGCAGTAATGTGAAAATTTCCCAGTGACTCCCATTCTATGTCAAGAAGTCAAAAGAACCCAAAAGTATTAAAACTATGCTATTACAGATAATCTGGAATAGAGCAAATCTCTAATAGTTACTTCCTTCAAATTCTTCACTACAATGTCTTAGAATACAGCACTTTGTGCCAGCTTTGGTGTATGGCAAAATCATAGTTAAGGACATACACCTCTCCCTATTTCACACCGGTAAGGACAAAGGTTTGGCCAGCAGGGACCACCCTAAACCACCCTCTCACGCCAGCTAGAGCAGGCTCGTGCCCCTGCATAGTTGTGTTTCCCACCAACAGGAAAGTATAAGCAGAGAGATCATTAGTTATAGCATGAAGACCACAGCTGATAATGCTGACTCACTGAGGGAGCCATGCAACTATAAACAGTGTGCTGAGAGCCATTTATCTGCATTTTAAGATAAACAGTAGAAACTATTCAATTAAGTAGATTGCAAGAAATAAACTGCTGATGACAAACTAAATAAAGCTTAATTTTGAAAAGAAAAATATGTGATGAAAATCAATTTGGGATGTGACAATCTAAAATACACAAACACTGAATCTTCTTTTTAATGATTTAAATATAAAATATAAATTATAACATATTATAGGCCAATTGATTCTTTTATCAAAGTTATCACAGTATTTTGATTGAAAGCAATACCAACATTTGACACTTTTTCTTAAGTGACCACGTTTATGGTAATGTATTTTATAAAGGAGAATTTTACCTATCTCTATATAAAAGGTAAATGTCAAGTTGGGTTAGCTTTATTACAACTATTTCTGCACACAAGTTTCATTGCTATGAGATAAATGTCTAAATGATTTCATCAAAAACAAACCCATGGGGGATTATTTTATAACTTACTGTAAAAAATAAAACAATATACACACACAGTGGTAGCTCAGTTAATGAATAGTTCTGTTTGGGAACAATTTGTTTTGCAAACAAAAACATTTGGCAAATTTTGTTTTTGTTTGCAAACTCTACACTACAAACATAACTGCGGTCACTTTTTCCACACAAACACGAACGCAGCCTTCTTTTTCAAAATCATGGAAAAATTAAGCTCTGAATAGATAGATAGGTAGATACACAGATATGGTAATATAGTCAGCATGTTAAAATACTTTAAGGAAAACACTGTACAAGTAAATGTACTACCATGGATCCTTAGGTTTTTTTATTCCACAAGTGATAAGGAGTATAAGATAAACTACAGCTCTTACTGCAAGCACCATATATAGGCAAAACATTTCACTAAGAATTTATTTTTCCTACTTGTCAGAAAACAAAAATCTGCTCTTTTGCACAGTTCCATATGTCAGTAGCTTTTCAAAAGAATTCTGAGGTCAGAGAAAAGAATACACAGGTGTGTGTTATGTCAACTATTGAAAAGTACCTGCAGGTTGGCCTGGAATCTGATCCCTTTACCAACACATTCTTGTGGGCATTACAAATGCTCTCTGAAGGAATATTATACTAAGGCTGACTAATTTTTAAATACATCCCAAATCTCATTAGATCTATTGCTTAGTAGTATTGTTCAAAAGCATTTGTGCTAATAACATCAAATTTACTGCTACCTCTTAGGAAACCTTTAATGTTTTCTCCAATATCATCTCTTCTGTTCTATTTCACTGACAAGTTGAACAATAAAATAATATCAATACATGTAAGTTTTTGATATATCATCAAAACTATGGCAACTCACAAGAGAATAAACATCTATTTATAAATAAAAAATGATGGAAAATAACTAGTTCACATTAATGTCCAGTGATCTTGAAGAAAGTATTATATATTTTTGACTGTCTGTATTAACTGTCCTGGCATGAAAATATGGCAGAGAGCTTTCCAAGATGGAAATACTAGTATGTAAAACAAAAAACTAGCAAAAATTCACTCCATATTAGTCATTTAATGTCTCTACTAAACACAAACAGCAAAATAAGTGTGAAACGTTTTCAATTTAAATAACAGTAACAGGAAGAAAGAAGGTCTTGGCATTAATGAGTGGGTTCTCAGTGAAGGTTAAAAAGTCTGCCTCTCAGTTTGGTCCTAGCAGTCATAGATTTCTCATTATTTAGAATAACCACATCTGCTCAAGCTTTAAAAATTCATTATCAATAATATTAACACTTATTCACAAGAATTTGTATTTCCACAAACACATATGTCCAGAGTGGACACCCACAAGCAACAAATCATTCCCACAAAGTCTCTCTTCTGGCCAAATGTTCCAGTATTTTCCAAACCTCAAAAATGTCTTGCTGCTGGACAGACCCTCCAGCAGTTTTAGCTTTTAGTGATCAAAAAGCTAGAACTCAGAATATTTTCATTTTTCCTTTTGTAAATCTGTCATCCAGGTCCTGAATTCACACCCAGGGCCAGAGCCTGGACACAGGAAGATCCCCTGGGCACTGTGACGTCTGTTCCATAGTCACAACGGCCAGTGCAGAATGGCCACTGCACTTCCTGTCTACACACACCCCTTTTTCAGCTTTCCTTTTGCCCTTAGAAACAGCAAACCCACAAGTCTTCCTGATACCCGCAGTGGGCTGAGAAACCACAGCGGCGAGGAGCAGCTCTGACCATCGGAGGCCCTTTGTCTTCCTTTCTTGTCTCCCAACCCAGAAGGCAGTAGTTTTTCCAAAACTAACATATTTTGAAGGCTCTGACAGCTCTCTGTCACTCCCCACTCCCAGCCCACCAGAAGCAAGGGAACGCCAGGTGTGAACTGCTCCTCCTTGGCCCCTTCACCTATACTAGCTCCTGCCTGTGGCCTTTTTCCTGCCTCCTGCTGTCTCCAGGGAGCTGCCACCACCTGTCTGCCGGATTCCACCCCTGCTCACATACCCAGATGGGCAGCCAGGGCTGCCAGCCCTTCCAAGAGGAGAGTGTGCCTCACAGGGCCCTCCCCGGGTTATGATCAAAGATCCAGAGCAGCTCAACTGAAAAAGCACTTTAAGACAAAGAAAATGAATGCATTTGAAAGAAAAAGCAGGAGAGCCCTGAAAGGAAACCTGAGAAGCTTATGCTTGTGCCTTCATATCAAAATGTAATAACTTATATACCAAACATGTAACCAAGCACCGACTCTTACAATAGGCCAAATCACACGTGTAACAGGATAACCAGACTCCAAACAGGTGGAGGAATTACGATTTCTAAGCCCTAGCTATGTTACTGACTTTGAATCTTCCAGAATGGCTTGTTTGGGAAAGCAGCACGGTGATAATTTATCAAATAAGGCTGAGGCAGTAAATGCAGATTATCAGGATATGGCTGTTAGGTAAATACTGAATGAATTCATGAGATCTCTAGAAAAGACTCAGCTGAATAACCCTGTCATGATTGGAAATTTGCTGCAAGAAAATAACTCTGCATCCACACCATAACACAGCAGTGCCACATAGTGACTGCTTTTCCAGGGACCGCATTCCCTGAATGAGCAAAGAGAGTGACAGAGGATGTTTCTAAAGATAGGAGTAAGGTGCAGAGTGTCGTGACTATTCAGGCAACTTCAAAGTAGTTCAGAAATACCCTAACATGTTATGGCTGTGCCTACTGCCAACTCTACCCTTCGTAATAAAGAATCCAACAAACGGCTATTTTATCCCTTTCCCCCATTGCTGAAGAGCTTAATTAGCCACTGACAGCAGGAATAAAACCCAAACTGCCTGGCTGAAGACACAGGAAATTACTCATACAGGTGATCATGTTAACACAGGAAACAAACATAAACACACATAGATATATGCATTATACACAGACACATATTTGGATTTCCTGATTGTCTTGATTTTTTTTTTTTTTTTTTAAACCGGAGACCAAACTCACAACTTCGTGTTTGCCAAGCAGGCACTTATGCTGCTGAGCTAAACCCTTGATTGTCTTTGTCCATCTAATTTCAAGCAAATTTTAAAGCCAGTGCCTACATTAAGAGATCCAGGGAACATTACACATCCTTCGAATTCCTTAAATTTGAGAGTCTGCATTAAGGAGTTTACTGAGAAAGGAATTTGAATTGACTCAAAAAGGAGACTACATTATACCAGTGGAGTGGAAACGGGCATGACACACAGCCCAAAGCAAGCAGCAGCTGTGAATTCCCCAAATTAACATACTAATGTAGCCTTGAAATAATCCACATTTTCCTTGAGCTTACTGTACACACAGAATGTATTACATAAATGTATTTCACTCTGACTCAGAATTTTAACTCAATTAACTATTCTTAAATTCAACTTAACGCTAGTAAATTGGGAAGCTATTATGAAGAAACCCAAAAAGAATGGATAAATATCATGAAGTGGTGAACCCAAACCTGAATCCCATTCTCCTTCAGCACCTTGGGGCTTCCATACACACCACTTCCACAGCCCTCCAGAGCACAGCACTGCACCTGAAGGTATCCCCTGAGGAGATCCTGGTCTGACCCTGCCTCATCCAAGCCCTCCAGTTCCAGCTGCTTTTCACGTGCAACACCAATTCTCCCCCAAGCTCCCTTTTCAAGTCACTTCAGCTAAACTTGTAATTACATTACCACATTTCTAAGGCTTTAAAAAATATAAACGGAAGCAGTAAAGTCAGTAAGTAGCCACAGAGGGACCTTGGTTATTTATCACAATTTTTCAGTCCTCTTTCTAATTTTGTTTTGAGTTTTTATTTTCATTAGCATCCGGATGGGATGAGTAAGAAGGGTTTTACCAAAGTGTTTGAGTGCTTTTAGTCTGGCTAAGCAAAAAGAAATAGCAGAAGACTATAGAGTTCCCTTTTAAAAATTACGTTAAAAAACACTGCCAGGTTTTGCTGGTCATGTTGCTGCATACCTGTCATCCCAGAGCTTGGGAAGGTGAAGCAGGAGGATCCAACATTCCAGACCTGGCTTGATTATACAGTTAGACAATATTTCTCAACACAGGAAAAAACCTGCCAGGTTTAAAGTAAGATAGTAATCATACTGTTATATTTGTGTAGCCTGAAATATATCTTACCAGCAAAATGAGAAAATTGAAACATAAATTTTCTAATCATTCCTACATTTCACGTAATTGATTCTATATAATTTCTACTTTGCTAATAATACATACATTTTCCATCTCCACAGAATGAAAAGAGGAACCTGATCATTATAATAATCAGTGGCATTGTGTTCAATACCCAGCACCCAAACTCAGTTTTACTATTTATAAAATGTGTGACTTTATGCAAATTTTTAATTTCCTTTCTTCTCAAACAATTCAAGGCAACAGTTCATGGCATTACACTTCATGGCATTTTGGGAAAGATTAAATGGGATGTAATCATTTATCTCTCTTCTGTTGTAGTGACTATGCCAGCACTTAAAGCTGAATAGTTTTAAAATATATTTAAAATAATAAATCCATTATATTTTACTGTACTGTCAAAAACTAGTGGCACACAGACATTTCTGCCAATCTCTTCAATGTTTACCTCAAGAGAAGCTGGGCTTTGCGTCTGCACTCATTCTGTCATATAAGTCATTTGACCGTCACACAGAGCATGTACAGACTTCAGCAGCCATGTGGCTGGAGAGCAGGATATTTAATAGACTTTTTTCACATAATACTTGTTACTCTTTGCTACTACACAAATGAGAATCTCTTAGAAGTTACTTATAATGTAGCATCTGAAACCCAATCAATGAAATTATTCTGACAAATTCAAACCTTCTGTCTATCATGCTGTTTGAACAGATCCTTCACCCAAGCGTGAATATTAAACAACAGGCCTGGTCATCTAGAAAAAAATTCTTTTCCTTTTAGTGGACTGAGTTATAAAGATTATTTGTGTGGGTAAACGCGCCTCGAAATCTTAATGCATGCTTCAGTCTGAGTCTTAGAAGCACTGTCAGTGGTTTTCCCTGAAGTGACCAATTCACTCCATTCATTTTGAGAATCTTCTTGAATTCTTAAAAGTGAATACTAGCTGGGGGTTCAGTACAGTGGCATAAGTGCTTGCCTGGCAAGTGCTAGGTCATGAGTTTGATACCCAGTACCCCCCTAAAAAGTTGTCATTCATTCTAGTTTATTTTTGTGAAATAAATCTCAAACCAACCATGAATCTTCAGTATGCTGAGGAATTTCATTACATATACTTCATCATTTAACCAGATAATATTAAAGAGATTTTATTCAGAGGCTGAGATTTAATGAAGTTAATAATGTCTAGTGCTTCTGAAATGATGCTTCCTTTTGTGAGTTTTCCTGTCTGCTGTCACAGTCAGTGCTTGGTAGTGAAGAGCAAGAGTACAATGCAGAACTTTGGCCTGATTTGTGCAAAGGGTCCCCTGCCATTGCTTTGTACCAGCACTGCAAGTGTTGGTAACATGATTTGTTTATGAATCAAATTTTGATAACTGAAACATAAGATGACTATCAGTCATCAGATATATATACACATACACATATATATGTATTGAGAAAGAAAGTCTTCTCGAACAATGTATACATGCTTCACCAGTTCACCATGCTAATAAATGTCTGCATGCTAATGACCACCACTCTGAGCACCTCTTGTAGCTGAAAAGGCCAAAGGTAACTTATATTAATCTCATGATATAATTTATACAAGTTTTTCCTTTCCTTACATATTTGTTTGATGGACTGTGTATTTCTTTTAAGGTACACTGGGAAATTTTAACTATAGTGAAAAGTGGAGAAATTTTAACTATATTGGAAAGAGAATTTTGAATAGCAGAAAATGTATATAATTTTGAATCTCTTACAATCAAAGTAGAACTTTCCATTTAAAAAATTTTTGTGTGGCAAATACATGTGAAAGAAATTAACGTAAATATATTATTTAATATTTTTGATCAGTCTTTAAATGGCATAATTAAGCTACAGAACCTCATATACTCTAGTATCACTGAGTTTCTGCTACTTAGGAAATGCTTGAGACATACAGAAATGATCCATTAATATGACAATAAAATAAACATATTTTGAAATTTTACATTCTCAGAATAACAATTAAGAAAGACAAAGTTTCTTAATGAGTAGTGACAAGTCTTACTTGATTTTCGGTCTTTATTTGATAGCTCTTTTTTGCGTTGTAAATTATCCTACGTGAGATTTTCTGTTTGTTCTGCATCTTTCCTAGGTCTGACCACTGAAGGACTACCTATATCAAAACAAGGGCGATGAAGGATCAAACACGGGGGCATGGGTAAGACATGACTCTGAACATGTCATCTAGAGCTAATGTAGCCCAGGGAGCAGGGATAAGAAAGCTGGATATTATGTGCCACTCAATTAATTAGCTATATGCTTTTATGCAAATTCATTAGTTTCTTTAGACCTCAATTTATCCTTTTCCAAAATGTGGGTAATAATATCTACTGACAGAATTGTTGTTGAGATGAACTGAAATACTATATAAAGCATGTTGCACAATGTTCATTTGTTTATTAGAAATCTATGGTTTAAGATTTGTCAGTAAAGATGTTGATCAACTTTGTAAGATACAAAGCCACTACCAGAGTCCAGAACAATTTTTTTAAAAAAGAATGTATATACAAGACTATTTTTTAGAGTATGATAAATTGCTTCCTTAGCATCTATTACTGGTGCTAATACATACATATTTCCAACTTCTAGTTAATTTTAGCCACTTTCCCCTATGTTTTATAATTTTACTAGTTGTAAGTAAAATTGTGGAGTTCCATGGCCACAGCTCCAGTCAGTACTGGTAAATGAATCTGGCACTATTTAAAGAAACCAACACCATAAACATTATGTGTCTTAGTTACTTTTTACTCGCCACTGAGACAAAGTATCTGAGTCTCAAAGTTGGGAAAGGAAACGTTCATTTCTCACAGTTCTGGAGGTTTCAGTCCATACTCAGTTGGCTCCAACGCAGGGTGGCATGGTGGGGCTGCAGTTCATGGCAGTTCCAAACAGCAAGGTGTGAACCAGCAAGAGAGAGAGACACAGCTTCCTACCGCTACATCATATCCTGGCTCCACCCCTAGGTGGGTGTAGCACTCACACCAGCAATCCAAGTGCTAGACCATTGTCTAAGCACAACCAATCAATCAAAAATGCATAATTGCATGAGGCTTGGGGGCCACTGACATAAACCATGACATTATGTATCCCATGAAGTGTACCAACATTCCTTACTCGTATTTAGGGTCTGTTACCAAGTCACATCAACTCTGACTTTAGGTAGGTCCCAAAAATGCCGCTTAAAAATTGCACTCCTTGTGTGCCATATTCAATTCACCTTACAAGTTATTACCAACCACTAGATGCATTTTTAAAATATTAGATGAAATAATACACATCAACTTTAATACTGTATGGTTCCTCTTACATGAAAAAATTTTAAAATGCATAAAGAACAAAACAGAAAATAGATAAATAAGAAGTAGATCACTTTCAAAGAAAAGGGGAACAAGGGATGTAAGGTGAAGGAAAGGAATAGAGGAAAAAGAGATAGAAAAAAATAACTGAAGGAAAAATGAAAATATAGCTTTTCCAAATGGGTAGGGAACCAAAAAACAAGTACTCTTTTAAAAATGTATTTTATTAATGTTTTACAAAATATTAAGTTTTTGCAGTACACATGTATTTTTATCATATCCACCCCTATTACCCTTTCTCATACACTTGTCCTCCTCCCAGTTACTCCTTTCTTGTGGAATAAGAGTGTCCCTCATACTTTAGTATCTTGCTTAGATTTCACATTCTAGGTAAAGTATGTGATATTTGGTTTTATGAATCTGGCTTATTTTGCTTATCATGATGATGTCAAGTCCATCCATTTTCTATGAGTGATGTAATTTCATTCTTCTTTACAGCTATATTCCTATATTCTTCACAACACACACACACACACACACACACACACACACACACACACACACACACCACTATTTTTTACCTTTCAGCTGTTGATGGCCACTTAGGTTGGGTCCATATCTTACCTTTTGTGAATTATGGTACAATAAGTATGAATATGCATGCAAGAATCTCTATAGTTTGCTGGCTTTAATTCCTTTGGGTATACACCAAAAGTAGTATAGTGGGATCAAATGGTAGCTCAAATTATAGAAATCCCCATGCTTATTTCCATAAGATTATATTAATTTACACTTCCACCAAGGCTATAAAAGGGTTACACGGTCTCTCCAGTATTTAATTTTTCTTTTGTTTTTGTTTTTTGATTATTTGATGACATTCAACATTGTTTTGACTTTTATTTTCCTAGTGGCTAAAGATGTTGAGAATTTTTTATACATTTATTGGCCATTTTTTCTTTTTTATAGAAATTTCTGTTCAATTCATTTATTCATTTATTAAATGGACTATTTGATTTTTTGTTGTTTTTTGTATATCCTGAATATTAGTTTTATGAGAGTATCTGGCAAAATATTTCTCCCATTCTGGACGCAGTCTGTTGTCTTTGTTAGTTTATTTCCCTTGTTATACAGAAATGTTTAAATTTTATAGTCCCATTTATTGATTGTTGTTATTATTTCCTGTGTGATTCCAATTGTAGGCAGGAAATCTTTCCCTGTGCTGATGCCTTCAAATACTCTTCTGTATGTTCTCCTAATACTTTCAAAGTTTTAGGTCTTATGCTTGGCCTTCGACTCATTTTGAATTTTGCACAGCTTTAGAGAAGGTAATCTAGTTTCAAAATTCACATTATCCAGGCTACCCAGCAGCATCTGCTAAAGAAGCTGCCTTTTCTCCAACATGTGTTTTTAGTTCCTTTGTTGAAAATCAGATCACCATAGGTGTGTGAGTTTGTTTCTGTATTCTCTAATAAATTTTGTTGCTCTATTTTTGTTCCAGAACTATGCTGGTTTGTTTTATTACTATGGCTTTGTAATATAACTTGAAATCAAGCATTGTAATGCTTTTTTCCCCTTAGATAGCTTTGGCCATTGAGGGTCTTTTGTGTTTCCATACGAATTCTCCAACTGTTTTCTCTTGTTCCACAAAGAATGTTGTTGGAATTATGACAAAAATTGCATTGGATCTGTAGACTGTTTTTGGTGGTATCACCATATAAACACTTAATTTATCCAATCCATGAACATGCATGATCTTTCTATCTTCAAGTGTCTTTTCTAACTGTTTTCTTTAGTGTTCTGTAATTTACATTATACACACAGGTCTTTCATTTCCTTGGTTAGGTTGATGCCTAGGTTTTGTTTTGAAGCTGCTGCAAAAGGAACTGCTTTTCTGATTTCTTTCTCAGCTAGCTGGTTATTGGTCTACTGAAAAGCTATTGATTTTTAAATGTTGATTTTATGCCTCATTACTTTTAACTAATATTCTGAATAATAGTTTACATTTGCATAGCATCTTATACTTCACAAGGTAACATTATATGTATGTGTGTGTATTTATATATCAGATTCAGAAATTATTCACAGGTTTTGTAATATCTTCAAAAAGGATTAAATAGGTTTTAAAATTGACCAACACTAATTAACTTTAGCTTTTTCACTGATACATCATCATATAACTGGATGCTTAATTTTTTTTTATTTTTTGTAGGTGAAGAATAAAGTGTGTGTCATAATATGAATATTCTTTAAAATTCATGAAGACAATCTGAAAACTATATGTAGAGGGCCTGGGATATAACTCAGAGTCACAGTGCCTGGCAAGAGCAGGGTCATGAGTTGGAACTCCAATATCAAAACAAACAAATGAAACAAAAAAATACCCCAGAAAAATAACCTACTTTCTGCATGTAGAAAAAAGCTTGTCAATAAACTCTCCAGTGTGTAAGACTGCTGTAATGTGCTTCATATGCTTCATTTGAGGAAATAAGAAGAAAAGTACTTCTTACTAAGTACTTACCACATTTGATTCTAAATGCTTCCACGTTTTCATATAATTCACCCTTGACAAAACAATCAGAAATACTCTCACTTTCATTAATAACTGAGGCTCATGTGTCAGGTTTTAGGGTTGAGCTGAGAGTTTCATTATTCCACTTGAATCCTTTTTTTTTTTTTTTTAAAGAATGGGCAGGGGAAGGGAGAAGGAAGAGGAGCAAGAGGCAGAGGAGCGCAAAGATGAAAAGGAGAAAGAAGATGACGACGACGATAATGGTGATGATGTCATCATGATCAGCAGCTACATGAAGATTTGAGTTCTATTTTGTCCAGTAGCAAGGAAAGGTTTTCCTAAGTCTTCCATGCTCCCATATGAAAAAATAAAAGCTACTAGCCTGAGCTCTTCCTTTCTATTCCCTTTATCTCTGTCCCTCATCTGTGCTACCATGGTACTCTCTGATCCTCTGCCTACTTCCATAATCCATTATTTGCACTGCTGCTTTTAAAAACTAACAACACACATTCACATGCTTGCAAAACCAAAAAGGCAAAGAAATGAGAATCTTTAATGGTTCTAAGGATCTTAGGAAGGCTTGCAAGTTTCTTCATCAACTGACCCAGTCTACTGGACCAGCTTCATCTCCTAGCATTGTTTGCTCATGTCCACAGTTGATAGTATACACATCATGTTTTTCATATTCTCAATTCTTTGCTCATAGTATTCTGTTGGGCTACAATACTGTTCCTGTTCTTTACTATCTTACATTTCCTGACCTAAAGTATATACTTACTTTTTAATGTTTCCACAGAATGTTACCATGTTATATAGTTTACTAATTGCATACATATATTATATATTTGTTATATATTCTCTAACCTATCAATTTGCTTTTCTTTTATTAAAAGCTGCTTCTTTACAATTGTTTAATTTGAATTAGCTATGGGACCTCAGACAATTTACTTAACGTCCAAGAATTTCGATGACAAGGGTAAACAGAGTACAAGCAGAACTAATATATCTATGTAACATCTAGTAGAGCTTGTCCATATGAGTAGAAATAATTTATATACTGTTATCAGCCTCAATCTGTGACCAAAGACTTACACTGTTTGAGGTAACTGGCTCACATATGTACTGAATTTTGATTTTAAACTTTGAAATTTTAAAAAAGCATTAGTTCTAAAGTGTATATTTTTTTATAATTTGTGTCTAATTTACCTCACAAAACATTATGGACTCACCTAAAAAATCACTGAAATTTATGCTTTATGGCAGAATCCTGCTCTATTGTACATAAATACTACATTTTCTTTATCCATTCTGTTTTGGGGCATACAGGCTATTTTCAACATTAAATTGTGCCACTATAAACTTGTGTGCATGTAGCATTGTGGAACAATACATTTAACTCTTTTGGGAAGATACTCAGAATAAGCATAGCTGGGTCAAATGGAATCTCTAGCTTTAGTTTTCTGAGGAATATTCATACTGATTTCCACAATGGTTGTACCAGTTACACTCCCACCAGCAGTAGAAAAGCATTTTCCCCACAGCCCCTCCAGTATTTGTTATGGGTTGATTTCTTGATGATAGCCATTCTATCTAGAGATATCAGGGTTGTTTTAATTTGCATTTGTCAAATCAGTCATGTTAAACATTTTTTTCACTTATTAGCTCTTTGTACTTCTTTATTTTAGATGTGTCTATTCATTTCAGATGGGCATTTTGGGATTGGGTCTTTAAATATGGAGCAGGGGCTGAGTTTTCTGAGTTCTTACATGTTTGTGATGGTTTGTATCTAGACATCCCCAGTAAAGGCTTCAAGAAGTTATAGGTGGTTTTTTTTTTTTAAGAGCTGGCTGTATCTACAGTGTGTGATACTGGGATTAAGGATGTGTGATTGCTAAATTAGTCCATTGTTGGTTTAGAAAAGCTCTAAGGTGGGTAATGTGAAGGTCCACCCTGGATGTGAGGGTTAGCCAGCCACCCTAAGGGCATGTAACCTGCATATCATAGAAGGAACAGAAAGAGGGCCTCTTGCTGCTTGCTTCCTGATTACTTAACTGCTTTACTGCATTGCTGACTTCTGCTAGCATTGATGTTTCTCCTCTGCAATGCCCTTCTGCCTTGGAGCCACCAACCTCTACAAACTCTGACTACATAAACCTTTCCTCCTTTACCTTTAAGGTTGGGTATTTTGTTGCAGCAATAAGAAAAGTAACTAAGAAAATATTCTAAACAGTAGTCCTGTGTTTGAGGAATAGTTAGCTGGTAACAACTTTTTCTCACTCTGTGAGTTGTCGCTTTATTCTATTGGTAGTTTCTTTTGCTGTACAAAATCTTTTTAATTTGATATGATATCATTCATTGATTCTTAGTAATATTTCCAATGCAGTTGGGGTTTTGTTCCTGAATTCTTTGCTTATACCTCTGCCTATATAAGTTTTACCTATTCTATCTTCCAGAAGATTATGTGTTTTTGTTTTAGTATTTAGATGTGTCACCTATTTCAATTTTTTAGTGCATAGTAAGAGATACAGGTCTAGATTCAAACTGTGGCAGTTTTCATAGAATCAACTGATTAAGGAGGCTATCTTTTGGGTCAGTCATGATGGCACATGCCTGTATCCCAACACTTGGAAGGCAGACGCAGGAAGACTGCTACAAGTCTGAGGCTAGCCTAGGCTATCCTATGAGTTCAAGGCCAGCCTGGGCTACATAGCAAGACCTTGTCTCAAAAAAACTGAAATATCAGAAGAGGTATCTTTTCTCCAGTGAAGGTCCCAGACTCCTTTGTCAATGACGTATGCTTGGAGTTGTTTCTGCATTTTCTATTTCCTGCTACTGAAGTTTGAGTCTGTTTCTTTGCCAATACCTTGTTGATTTTATCACTATAGCTTTGTAGTATAATATCATGTCTAAGTTTGTTATACTCCTGCCTTGCCCTTACTGCTCAGAATTACTTTTGTTATTCTAAGTCTCTTCTGGTTCCATATAAATTTTAGGATTGTTTTATCCTTTTCTGTGAGGGATACTATAGCTATTTTGATTAAGATTATACTAAATTTGTATAACAGTTTTGGGAGTATGGCCATTTTCACTGTACTGGCTCTGCTTATCCAACAATAGAGGATGTTTTCCCATTTTCTAATATTTTCTTTGATCTCCTTTTTCAGAGTATTGTAGTTTTCAATGTAAAGGTCTTTCACTTCCTTTGTTAAACTGATTCCTAAGTATTTCATTTTTCTTGGCATCACTCTGAAAGATGTTTCTCTGATTTTTCTTTCAGTGAGTTCTGTACAAATGTTCATTTTGTGTACAAGGAAGCAATTTAGTTCAACACGTTGACTTAGTAGCCTCATGCATTACTAAATTTGGTTATTCTAGGAGCCTTGTGGTGGACTTTTTGGAGTTTCCTATGTGGAATATCATATCATCCACAAATAACCAGTTTGTAGAGGTGTCAATCAGTCCGCAAATAACAATCTTCCTTTCCTTCCTTACTCCTTTTTTCTTTCTCTTGTCTAATTTTTTCTGGGTAATGTTTTCAGAACTATATTGAATATAAGTGATAATAGTGGGCATCCACTTCTTGTTTCTGATTTTAAAGTGAAAGCTTTCAGTTTTTGACCTTTATACTATGATGTTGGCAGTTAACCTGCAAATGATAGCTTCTATCAGGTTGAGGTAAAGATCAGCTATCTATTTCAATTTTCTGGATGGTTTTTATCATGAATGGGTATTACACTTGGTCAAATTTTTTTCTGCAAATACTGAGATGATCATGAGGTTTTTTTCCTCTTGGTTCTGTTAATGTGGTATATTATATTTATTGATTTGCATTATGTTGAATGACCTCTGCATCTGGGATGAATCCCAGTTGCTCATGGAGTATAATCTTCTTGATGATTTACTGCATTGTTTCTTACTTCCAGTATCTTTTTCATGTATGGTCAGATGATGAACCTGTAGTTTTACTTTTTGGTTGGAGCTTTCTCTCATTTCGATATTATGGTAATGCTTAGTTCCAGAAGTGGCTTTGGGAACACTGTTTCTCTTTCAATTTTCTGAACAAGTTTGAAGAGTAGTGGTATTAGATCTTCTTTGATGTTCTTGTGGAAGTCAGCAGTCAATCCATCAGGACATGAGTTTTTGTTGGTATTTTTTTTTCCTTCAATTTCTTTGACTGATACTGGCTTTGTTTTTGTTGTTGTTTTTGTGTTTTTTTGAGACAGAATTTCACTATGAAGTTCAACCTGGCCTCGAACTCACAACAACCCTCCTCCCTTTGTCTCCCAAGTGCTGGGATTACAGATGTGCACCACCATGCCCAGCCTTAGAATATTTACATCTTCTTGAGTCAGTTTAGGTAATTTGTATGTTTCTAGAAATCTGCCCACGTCAGAGTTTTTCATTTAATTAGTGTAGTTTCTCAATGTGAGTAATGATGCTCTTCTTGATTTCTGCAGGATCCATTGTGATTTTATTCTTTGCATTCCTATTGGCATGGATTTTAGGTCTTTTCTTTTTCATAAGGTTGGATAAGAATTTATCTACTTTAATCTTTCAAAGAAACAAGTCTTCAACTCACTGATTCTTTGTACTGTTTTCTTATTCTCAACCGCATTTACTTTTGCTCTGATCTTGATAATGTTCTTCCTTGTATGAGCTTTGGGCTCAATTTGTTCTTCTTTTTCTAGAATCTTTAGGTCCAATACTAGATTATTTGATCTTGCTTCATTTCTCTAATGCAGGAATTCATTGCTATAAATTTCCCTCAATGGGCTATTTTCATTGCATCTCAAATTCTGATATGTCACATCATCTTATTGTTTAATTATAGAAAATCTTTAATTTCTTCTGTGGCTCACTGGTTATTCAGAAGAGTACTATATGCTTTACATATGTTTATTCAGTTTTTATGGTTTATTTTGGCATGTATTTCCAATTTCACTACACTATGATCTGATAATATGCCTGGGATAATTTCAATTCCTTTGCATTTACTTACGCGTGTTTTCTGAGCTAGAGTACAGTCTATTTTGGAGGAAATTCTGTGTGCTGCTAAGAACGTGTATTCTGTTGTTGTGAGGTATAACAGTCAATGGATATCTACTAAGTCCATTTATTCAAAGGTTTGGTTCAGCTCTGGTATTTCCTTGCTGATTTTTTTTTTTTTATCTAGCTGATCTATTTGTAAAACTGGGATACTGAGGTCCCCATTACAATTTTATTAATGCTTATCTGATTGGTCATCCACTAGTGTTTGTTTTTATATAGTTGGGTGTGCTGGCATTTGGTGTGTCTATATTTATGATTGTTATCTCTTCCTCTTGGATTGTTCCTTTAACATGTATGGAGTGACTTTCTTTGTCTCTTCTGATCAGTCAGATTGCAGAATCAAGCTGGATAATCTCAGCCAGCCAGCAGTAGGAATAGGATGATGTGATGGCTTTCTTCTTTCAAATCCACAGAAATTCGGACTGAAATTGGCCTCTAATCTTGGAGGTGGGGCCCGAGTTATTTAGCTTATAACATTCTGGGTGTGTCCTTCTGGCCTGACCATGGCTCATGGACCATGAACATCTCCTGTGTATATCTCTCACACAGGTCAATATGGGAGTCTAACACTGGAAGCTCTGAAGTGAAACCAACCTCTAGCCGCTCTGAGTCCCAGGTTCAATTGGTCCTTCCCTAGAATGGTATCCAACCAGGCACCCTCACCAGGGAACATGGCAGACACATGGACTGGAGTCACTCTCCAGTTGTTATAGGACACATAATCTACTGCTGTGTTCCACCAGTGTGTTTCTCACTATTTCCTGAAATTTAATCTTTTTTTTCTCACACCACAAGCCAGGAGCCAGGGAGAAAGTGTGGACTGTCCCATTATTTTTCTGTGTTGTGATCTATGTCAAATTTTTCTGTAGACTCCAATTTTCCCTTTATCTTTCCTGAGTTCCAAGGACCCACCTTCCTCCTCCTTTTCTCTCCCAAATTATTATTTTCCAGTGTCTAGATTCTAAGTCTTAGGCTGATTTAGTGTGGCCATCTTCTGTGTTCTTATACAGTTTACCTCAAACTTTGGTGAGGCACACAACTCTTGTGCCCTTCTTACTCTTGCTGGGCTAGGGTAAATCCACTGACAATGATTTTTCTATTTGCTTCTTCTTAGACTGAAGCTGGGCACTGTGGAATTGAACATCTAACTTTTATCTTCTGATTAAAGTATATTTTTAAAGAACAAACTAAATTACGGTAAATCCCAGACTTGCTAACATTTGAGTTTTAAAATTTTCACAAGTGTACTATATAAGGCTCACTGTGTCAGTTACAAATGAATCTAACTTGAGAACAATTCTCCCAGAATGGAATCTTTCATAAGTCAGGGACATGTCGTATAACTTTTCAAAGTAGTTTTACAACTGAAAGTATATCCATTATCATAATGGCCTAAAAGGCAAGATAACGGTAGCATTAGATCATTCTAGAGAATACTACTAGTAACATTTGAACAGGTTCCTGCAGAGCGCAAATTAAACTCATTCCTCCAAACAAACCATCAGTTCCTCTTGAAATTTTCCTACTTTTACAATGAAATGAGTAGTATAAATCAAGGTCAAACTACTGAAAAGATAAAAGCCTACTCACTGAAATTTCCATTTCTGATATAATTTATAAATCATATAAATTTATAAAGTTTTTATACTTTCTGAACACTTTACCAGTCACGCACAAAAAATGAAGCCTTGTTTTATAGTTACAGCCATTCGCAGTTCAGCAACTGGGTCTTCTCCTGTTTCTCATACTGCATAAGTCTACAATTCTGATCCTCTGACTTCAGTGCCACACTAGAAAGAGAATGGACCTCAGGGTTGTGGTAGTGATCAGATGGAAGAGGGATGGTATGGAGCACAATCAGATAGAAAACAAAAGCCTTAATACACATCACTGTACCAATGAATATGACTACCTATTCAGAAAATGTGAAGATAGTTAGCTATATTCGCTAAAGCTTTTTTACCCCAAGAAAAGGACATAGGCAAGAACTATAAACGCAAATTTAAAACAATTATGACTTGAGGTAAATACTCAGTAGACATTAAATAATAAACAATATATATTAATCATGCATTAGCTTCATCTTACTGACGTCATACAGATATACCAATTGATACTAAAGGTTCCTTCAGATGCATGTAGAGACTAAAGACTAAAGCACACATCCTATCAGTTGCTTGAAAATCATGGTGTCATTTTCTAGTAGAATATAATTACTGGGAGAAAAATTTTGTTTAGTTGCCAAGAAATAGATCCAACACTTTGTATAAAGACTCTGACTAGAGCAAATGGTGAAAATAATAAAAACTACAGCAGAAACTATGACTGATTATTAAATTTATGAGGCATATCTTAAAGACAAAGTTTGGGTTAAATAACAGCTACTCATCACTTTACAAGAAAAAATTCAATTTTATGACCTATTTTGTAAAATATACATACTCTTTAGATAACACATTTATCAAAATAACTACAAAATTTTAGTTTTCAGTGCTTATTTTTGAAAATGCAAAGCCTCATGAAAAATCTCATAAATATATGGATACATGTCTTGTTACTTCACCCTGACAAATACTCCTATTTCATATTGAAAATAATAGTGGGCAGCCATTTGACTTTTCTAGGCCACTTTCTGGTCTCAGGTCCATGTGTCTTTATCTGAATGACACGGGGGAGTAGCAAAAAGGGTAAAACTGCTGTCCCTTCAAAGTACCATTCTCATCAGAGAAATGCACTTTACAAAGTGATGGAATACACAATTTGCCATCCTTATATTATCTACATGTATCATCTTGAACCAAGAGAAGCGCTGTAGTCCAACGTAGCTGGAAGCAGTAAGAGGGGCAGCTGTTAGGTCTTAGGAAGAAAAACTGCAAAACTGAAATGGAGGAGGAAAATAAATTCTACTCATCAGAGGAGAGAGTCAAGAACTATTCCTCACCGCCCCCCCCCCAGCAAAAGGAACACAAAGACTTTTCCGAACAGCTCCAGCAAGAGTCAAAGTGTGTGAACTAAGACGAAAGGCTTCTCAAGAGGCAGAAGCCAGTGCGCCCAGGCTCCGCACCAAGGACTGTTCATATATTAGCTCCGTTTCTTCCTCCAACAATTTGTGGGCTATATAGCATTATATTTTCCATCTTGCAATACAGAGATTGAAACACCAAGAACTTGTTCAAGAAACAAGTTCCCGGAAGCATTACGATTCATGAAAGTGAAAAGTCTGACTCCAAAATTTGAACTTTTAATCGCTGATACAAAAGTAAACTTTCTAAGTACCTTCAAAAGAAAAAAATTCATCAAGTCCAAAGATCAATGTAAAATTAAACAGCAATAATAAAATATGTCTGTTATTATAGTCAAACTCCCTCCTAGAATCATTTTTAAAAGTTCATTTGCAGTGTTTCTGACTTGACAATTTATAAACAGGAAAGGAAGTTGAGTTTCTACTTAGCATTACTTTCTCTTTTGGTCTTTAATTTGGTTTTTATTTCTATTCTGAAGTGAATTTTAATGAGCCCTTAATTGTCAAGGGACTGCATAAATATTCATTAGACATTAAAAGAAGTTGTTTCCTTTCTTTAAAAGCTGAGAGAGAAAGCAGTAAGACTCCAAAGTGGATCAGGCATGAAGAAGTGTAACTGTGAAAATGTGATTTTGTACTGGATATTTATCTTAATGCCTCATCTTACCAGTACACTAAAAACCTCTCCATTCCTTTAAAGGCTGTTTTCAAGAGTGCCACCTATTTTAGCTATGCTTTCTTTTGAACAATTCCTCCAATCTGAATTAACCAAAATATTTTACTAACTCTTTATATACCTTCTGCATCACTGAACAGTAAAATGGTTATGATGTTGGGAGGAAATGATTTTGATTTAAATCAACAAGGCAAATCTTAACATTATGAAAGTGCCACAAAGCCTTTTTATAAAATAAAAGGTTTTCCACACTGGATTTGAGACTTCAAAGAAATAATTAAGCATAGTATTGCCTTTTATATGGTCGCTAAACAGCAATCAAAGGACAACACCACACAGATAAATTTCTGTTGATGTCACAGACTTGATGATTTGCCATCTGCCAAAAGGAAGAAGATTACCAACTCCCATGGTCAGCCTAGGAAATGAACCAACCTGTCAAATCAAATAATAACCCAAAATGGACCAATGGTTTAAATACTAAAACAGAAACACTTAGCCCACTGAAAAATATAAAATAGATCAAATTCCTGAAGCCATGTGTAGGTAGGACTCTCTGGACAGAATTTCAATTGCACACACAATGACAGCAAGAATCAACAAATGAAACATTAAATTAAAAAGCTTCTGCATAGCAAAGGAAACTACTAACAGAGTGAAGGGACTACCTACAGAATGGGAAAAATTTTGCCAGCTACATGCCAGACTGAGGACAAATATTTAGGATATACAGAGGGCTCAAAAAGTTATGACCTCCACCCAAATAAAAGATCCAATAAGAAAGGGAAAATTGAAATGAATAGATACTTCTCAGAAGAAATATAAATGGTCAATAAATGCATGAAAAGATGTTCAACATCTCTGTCCATTAGAGAAATGCAAATTAAAATCACACTAAGATTCCATCTATCTTATTCCAGAAAGAATGTTTATCATCCAGAAATCAAATAATAACAAATGTTGGCAAGGTTGCAGTGAAAGAAAGAACATTTTTAGTAACTGTGTTTACCTGCCATCACTAGTAAACACAGAAGTATTTTACAGTGCCTGGATTCAGAAAACAAAAACAGTTGGCCACCAATATAATACAAGAATAAAATAATGCCATTCCATGCACAATGCTAAACAACACCAACAAAAACCTTTTTGTTTCAGTATCCACTGACATAGCATTTTTCAAAGCAGACTACTGTGATTTGAATGTTGCCTTCAAAATTCATGCTGAATGTAATCGCCACTGTTAAAAGTATCATTAAGACACCTGAGGTGATTATAATCACAGAAAACATTAAAAAGGAGATGCTGAGATGAGACTATTTCTGAGTCTCAAGTAAACTAAAAACAGCATCAGCAGGTATTCTCACTGACATGCCCCATGGGAACTTGAGACCAGCAAGTATTATGTGATTATCACCGGTGGCCCAGGACACAAACACACTATTAAAAACGTGATTCTAGACACATTCCAGCCAACTGTGCTATTCTGATTCCTGTTGCTGGTGTTCACAATGGTGAAGCTAAGTATCATCAAGAACCACCAGGTCTCGTGAGCACACCCTTCTGGCTCATATACTAACCATGGATTTTAACAAAATGGATTCCATGAAGCCTCCTCACTGCAGGAAGAGGCCTGAAGAAATCATTGAGCAAGGCAGTGCTTATGTGAAGATAAGCAGCTGTCACCCCACACAGCAGCATGTGTGCCAATTACTGGCTGAAATACTCTCAAAAGAAACACCATGCCTGACATTGTGCATCATATGCTATCACCAATTCATCCAACTAACAAATCCTTATGCCTGCTCCACCCTGGGACCTACAAAACCTGTGTCATTAGAGACGTGCCTGTGGGCTTCTCAAACCCAGAACAGTGGTCATGTATGCACTCTAGTCAGTGTCACAGCTGAAGAGCCTGCCGAAATAAATCATGAAGCCTGGAGAGAACTAGAGGACATCTTCCTAGGGACAAGGTGGGCTTCAGTGTCAGAATGTATCTCTCAAAAATGTTCACCTTGGCAATTGGTTACAGTGAAATGACTCATTAGTGGAACTAGCTGGCTTCACTTCTCAGGCTGCTCAGTGCTAGCTGCTGCTCTTGTCCTGAAGTGGTACATAGCTCACACTCTTTGTAAGTGTTTTAAGCCTTAATCAGTGATGAGAAAGGCTTCAAAATGGTTTATCTCACCTGGCTATATGGATGAGTCTGTTTCATGGTCACAGTGTATCCTAAAGCCAGAAGAACAGACTACTTTGTGAACCACTTGTTTGTGTGTGTGTGCGTGATAGTTTTTAGTTTTTAAAATCAGTAATTTTTAATGGAAATAGTCTAATGACAAAATCTATCACAGTTTAAGGCCCATTAAACAAAGATAAGTAAGAATAAGATATTATCCAGGGGTTTATATGACAGTGTTACTGGCAGAGATGAACCTTTAAATGAGCAGACCCAGTAGAGCAGGGAGCCTCCGAGTAATCAGCTGCAGGCTGAAACAGAACACAAAGGTGGACTGACCTCCTCTGAGTAAGAGACTCCTGCCCGCCTGCTTCCAGCTGGAATATAACTTTTTTTCCTGCCTTCAGAATCAAACTGAAACCTCAACTCTTCCTGATTTCAACACTTCAGGACTAGAAACATTATCAGATTTTCTGGTCTCCAGTTGGCTACCTTAGAAACCAACTCATTATAATGCACCTCTTTACATATTTACTCACACTCACACACCCTACTGACTATTAAGAGAATCTTAATAGTTACTGTTTCTCTGAAGAAACCTATATGCTTATTTTAAGTTTACAAAGTTTGTTAAATAACCAGGTTTATTTTTTTAAATATTCAAATTCATTTAGTTATGTCTGAACTAGTAAGGAATTTGAATTATTAATCTCATAATTTGTTCCATTCAAAAAATCAACAGTTGACATTTCACAGCCAGGAATGTAGCTTAGAATCCATATACATATTTAGAATCTACACTCTATTGGTAATATAATTTGGATGCTTCCAAACCTCAATGAGAGTCCAATGTAAGCTAAAACTAGACGATCATTAAGATCATGACATACTGTGAAGTGTTATTATGAAATTAAAAAGCAAGAATTAAATTTAAGTAACAAATCAAAGAATATGCTCACCAAATAAGAGATAGTCGCCGGTCAGGGTAATTTGCTTTCTTTAAATTTTCTCAGGCAGTATTTTCCCATCTCTATTCCCTTTTGGCCCAGAGATTCTATAAAATAACATTTCAAAAAATAGTGCCCCCTTGAGAAATAAAATTCTTTAAAGAATAAATTTCTAGATTGAAGACAAATTCGAGACACATGGCTCTCCTCTGCTAAATATGGTAATAAAAATCACCGATGGTACAAAAGCTTTGGCAAAAACCTAAGCTTCAAAATACATGAAAAATGTGTTTATGAAGAATGCAATCATTAAAGATTTTATATGACTAAGCAGATACACGTAAGCCAAAAATTCTCCTTAAAACATGTAGATGTTTTTCATTATATGTATTTTCAGTGTTAAAGAACTTACTCATTTCTGGTGACTAGAGGGAGAAAAAGTTCTTCAATATGTTTCCAATAAATGAAGATGGCTGTGGAAGCAAAACAGAGTTTGAAGCTAGCAGGACAAGCCCAAGGTAAATTCTCTAGAAGTAGACACTTCATCTTCAGATAAATGCCTTCTTTATACTTTTAAAATGTGCCAACAAAAATGAATGAAGAAGTATTGTTTCTTTTTCTCACAGTCTTCTCTATTTTTCAAATAATTTAGGAGATAACTAGAGATAACAGTTAAGAATTTCTATGCCAGAGCAGGAATGCAGAGAGTAAAGTGTGACTTCCCTTGTTTGGGGTTTTGATAGGCAACTAGACTACCTCAAGGACCCACTCCCTTCCCATCGCCAGCTGAGGTGGATTAACTGGTAGGCAACTTGGAACACCCAGCTGAACTGAATCAGCATGGTTCAGGCTGAGGAAGGCCCCCCTGAGGACTGCTGCTGCTGACAGCATAACAGGACACCTGGCGGGGAAGAGGGTGTGCTGTTGATCCTCCTGGGGAAGTTTGTCATGCTGGCTTTGCTGACATAAACTCAGCTGTTATCATCAGAGGAGCTTGGGTCTTTTCTATCACTGAAGATGGCTGTGGTTTTTTGGGGGGAAGCTCTGCTTCTGGAGTGTCACTTCCTGTCTCCAGGGCGGATCCCTAGGTCTGCTGGCACAGGTCCTTCATTCCACTAATGCGGACTTTCTAACTTCCACCGCTGACATTTGCCCTTCCCAGAGCAGATTCTTGACACAGACTTGCATGAGCCATTGTTCTGGGCTCTCGGCTCCCAGCTGGACTGATGGAGGACCTTGCCAAAAGCTCTGTGTCTTCAGCTGGATTCATGGAGGACAGTGCTGTGGGATCCATGCCCTCAGCTGGATTCTTTGGGTCTCTAGTGTGTGAACAGACCTCTGGCACTATTCTACATTTGATTCCTTTAGTGAATGTGATAAAATAATCCTATAAATTATGTACCTTTTCCCCTGTAAACTCTGAGTACACCACCAGCCCACACAGAACTGACCTTTCCCCACTAGAATGTCTACATTGCACCTGAGAATTGAGCTTAGCCTCTGCCACCTGACATGAAGTTGGACTGATCTTTCAAAGTCATATCTTAAGTCACTGGCTCCCCTCCCTGAAGCCTCTCCATCCTATCCCTTTGTAAATCATTCTTCAGCATTCACTTAGATGAAAATAACCGCCACCTACTCAGCTGTCAAAGCCAAAACCTTCAGTCTTCCTAGATCTCCCTTTCATACTTATTATAGGTAAGCCATCTACAACATACTTAAATAATCTTTAAACATCTATATTTTTCTGTAATGCTGTCTCATCTTTCCATTGATTATCTTAAGGTACTAAATGAGGCCTTCATCCTTTCTTATGACTATAAATAGCCTTCCGGTCTGTTTTTCAGCCTGGTTGCCTACCTGTAACGATCTCCACATCTAAGCCAGAATTACATTTCCTAAACTGTGCCTTTACTCATTTGCTTAGCAATTGTTTACTGGGCAATTTTCAGACACCCATCTCCATTCTAGGCCCAAGGATACAGCAATGGAAAGACACAGACACGATTCCATGTAGTCACAGAGCTTAGCCATTGGCAAATAAGAGACAGTAAACAAAATGCCTGGGTAATACATAAAATCTGCTAACTGCCTTGGAGGAAAACAGAACAGGGAAGGAGGATAAGATTCATTCTTGCAAGTGATTGATTTTTAAGGGGATGATTAGAATTTCCTCACTGTAAGAGTGACCTCTGAAGAGGGAGAGATGAGGAAGGGAATGGACTATAAGAAAAAGTGGAGGAATATCAACCAAGAGCCTTGAGGTAGAAATCACTTGGCATTTCCAAGAGCAAGATGAACGGAAGTAGGGATGAAATCGGAGAGAAGTAAAGAAGTGATCACATGGGAGCCTTGCTGAAAACTTTCATCCTGCTCCCTGTGATTAGAGCACATACAGCAAAAGCAAAAGTAGAGAGCCTGTCAGGAGATGACAGCAGTAACTAGGGTAAGTACTGACTGTGGTATAGACATAAGCAGTAATGGTGGTGGTGATGAGAAATGGTCTGGCTTGAGATATATTTTGAGGATATTATTTTAACCTAGGTTTCCTAGAAAAGCAGAGCCAAAGACAGCTGCTTTCACAACAATAGTTCGTTTGGAATGCATGACTTGGGGGTAAGAAATTGAGAAGTAATTACTGTGACTAAGATATTATCTAGTTCATTCTTAATAGAGGTATGTTAAAGCGAGTCTAAGTACATCCAAACTACAGAGAAAAGAGAAGTGAGTAACCATCAGCTCTTATCCACCTCTGTCCTGGTCTAGTTCCCAGGCAGATCTCTGTCTCACCTTCTAGGTCATGAGGGCCACAACGTACACCTGTAAATGTCCCCCAGGCTGCCTTGAAGGTAGTGTATGGCAGGGGCCAAGAGGGAAGATAATGGCCAGTCCAGCTTCACCATGCTGGTTAGAGCCTTCATGGGACTGTTTACTGCTACATGACAGCCAAGAGAGGACAAGAGCACTCTGAAGTGGTCTATGTGAGCACTAAGTGAAGATGGTGCTGAAATAACTGTCTTATGCTGTGTGCATTGTGTGAGAGATAAACAAGAGCTAGAAAAGAATGCCAGGGCTTTGTCTTGATCAACTACAAGGATGGAATTTGCCATTACCTGAAAGACAAAGACAGTGGGAAATATGATTAATGCTACTTTCTTTGTTAGGATCATTCAAAGGATTGATGTGTGTATTCCCAGCCTGTGTCCACATACAAATGGAGAATAAAAGATACTGTGAATGTTTTAACTTAAAAATAACTTATTACAATAGAAGAAATGAGGAGCTAAGTGAGAAAGAATATTTAAAGTGAGATAGTGGTACTAAGTCATGATACTTCAGATCACCCCATTAATTAGACAATTTGATGAATTGTCATTTATGACAAATAGAATCATCAGGGTACAATATGTCCTGATCCACTTTCTCCACCAGATGAGCACCATGGTGCCACTTCTATCTCTTCCCCAAAGATAACCATGAAAAGTAAACACCTGAATGGATTCAGGTTTTGAGGCAGCTAGGATAGAGCTACTGAAGACACTCATGAAGGAAGACTTCCAGAGCTGCTTCAGAAACAGCCAAGAATAATGACATGAAGTGTTTCTGATGTGAAAGAGAGGAGTCTAAGGGAAAGGAGTAGCAATGCACTTTATGGTAGTAAACTTTTTAAAATGTAAACATTCACCATAATTATTTATCATACCTCATAGATGTTTTTCACCTGTCCCCTATTTACAAGCTCAGATTAGCTTTCTTACTTGTCCTCCAATGCTGTAGCTATACTGTATGCAGTTTTCTGCAGTGCTGGGCTCTCATTCTCTCTGTGCATCTGTTCCTGGTGACTTGTCTGTCTGGAATTTAATTTTAAGTTTAATTCTTTTATTTGCCTATATAGCTCTTCATTAGTCTTCAGTTCTCAGCTGGATTGAGCCATCCTTGTAAGTCGGATGTGTACCTATCTGTTCTCAAAGTATTCTTTATGTTTGCTACCCCCAACTGCAGAATGTGATCTCCATCTAGGAATATTTCTTTTGAATACACACAGCATATCATGACATTGGGAGACACCAAGTAGGTTACATAAGTGTGATAAGTAAAGCAAAAATTGATTTCCCCAAATCATTATACATTTGTTTTAAAGATACACTAATACTGACACAAACCAACTTTTCTGAGATTTTAATGATGATTTACAAAATCATATAAGTATTTAGTAGAAAAACATAAATGAAAATTCAAGTCTTCTCATTCCCATCAGAAAAGGCCACTTTCTTTGCCCAAACAATGAACTCTGGGAGCAAAGCTAAGTATAATACACTGTAGCATAGTTTATAGCAGTGATAATGAATCTTTTAGGGCTTTCAATGATAGTGAACATCCCCCCGTGGCACATGTGCCATAGGTTCATCACCACTGGTTTATGGCATTAGGGAGGCTAAGAGTAATAACGTCTAGTGTATTTTAATTTCCACGTTACAATGAAACAAAAATAAGGCCATCTAGAAGTAAAATAAATTATTTGAAACTATTATTAACTAGTATTATTTGCAACTATTATTAAGAACAGACATACTATAATCAGATTTTGTATAATTATTCCATTTAAGATTTACAGGAAGAAGGTCTTTTCCAGTGGGATGCAGTAATACATGCCTGAAGTCCCAGTTACTCAGAAAGCTGAGGTGGGAGGATTATTTGATCCTAAGCATTCAAGTTCATCAAGTGCCATATAATGAGACTCCATCTCTACATGCAAACACAAACAGACAAACATACATGTATATACACATGCACACATACAGTATATTTCAGCATATTGTCTACTATCTACAGGACCAAAATAACACATTTACCTAAATGCTGTTTATTCAGTGCAGAGAAACCAGCAAGTTTCCTACAGCGACTTTTTGCTTTATTCCATTTTGGTTCAGATGAGAAAGTGTGAACATATCAGCTTTAGATTTCTGTTGAATAAACTCTTTGGTCAGCTAGGTTCTTTGAGTCTAGTCTTTCTCATGTGGAATGAATGTTATTCCAGCTGATGCCAGCACATATGTGTCACTGATGCATAAGATTACAGGAAAAATGCAAACATTTAAAATGCAAAAAAAAAAAAAAAAACCTGGGAAAAAGAATTACACAGTAAAATGACCTACGGAATTCTCTTAGCCAGATTCTGAAATCATGTGGATGGTATCTTCAGTATTTAAAAGCACACTTAGGTCCTATATACTCTATGCAAAATACTTAAATACCAACAATTTGCAACAAGTAAATATCACATAAATTTGAAACTTCCGAAGTTCTACTAACTCTTAAATAATTCTTATTTAATTCTTACAAATCAATATGCCCATCAGAATTATATGGCTTAAATCAGAGTGCTACATACCAAGGCATTTTTACACTTACCCTAAACTAAAATTCCTTCATTAGAAAAACAAGGAGGAAGACCCTACTAAATCACTCAGTCCATTATCATACTCCAACTGTTTGGAAACATTTCCTGAATTTCCACCACCTGTGGGATAGTACAGTGGCTCTCAAGCTTTAGTGCACAATGAACTGAGTCTCCTGGAGGGCTTCCTGAGACAGTAATTACCAGATTTGGCCCTCAGAGTTTTTGATTCAATAAATCTGTGTTGGGGGTAAATAATATGCTTTTCCAACAAGTTCCTGTGTAATGCCCAAGCAAGGACCCTAACAGGTCAGATCAAGTCACAACCCAAGTTGTGTGCATCCATGTCCGTGCTCCCACACAAAATTTTGGCTCCACCCATTCCTACCACTTCAGTTTTACTCAAACTGTTCTAATCATTCCTGTGTTTATAGGCTCTATAGTTGGATGAAATATTAGTTAATCTATTTAGTTTAGAAAGTTAACTCTGTAGGGTAACTGCAATTGAATGCTGCCAGAGCTATATCACGACCCAACCTGGATTATCTTTAATGCTTTCTCCCTCTCTCTCCTTTCCATATTGGGGGTTACAGGCAAGGCCTAAATTTGTTCCTAACCTTTTTTGAGAAGGGTTCTCACAAAGTCACTCAAACTCATGATCCTCTTTCTTCAGCCTCCCTGATGCCAAGCACTTCACTACCGCCTGGCAGTGACACTCTGATGTACAAGTCTCAGAGTCTCAAGGTCATGTACCTGTGGAGGCCCATGGGGAAAGCAAGACAATGTTCTAGGAAAATACGGTTGCATCATGACCCAGAGCTCTGCTCCCACAGAAGGTGTAACAGTGTGATGTTTGTAACACTTTCCAATCAAGAAAAGCAGTGAGCACTTCTGACTCAGGAATAAATGTCCTGGCCTATTTCCAAGGGATTTTTTAATCTGTGTGGGGAAAGTTAATAGTAAAGATTCATAGACAAATTAACAGCTTCTCACAAGGCCAGACACTAAATGGTGAACAGAAGGCCGCTGTCTGAAGTAGCTACCATGTCCTCTTAACTGAGCAGCAGAACTGCAGGCGGGCTCAGCAAAAGAGTTCTCAGCAAAGATGATCTAGTGTAAACTCTTAATCACAAGGAATTTCTCTCCTAAACCACTAATAAAATGACAGAACTGCTTTACTAAAATTCTGACTTTAGAAGTGAAATATTATTATAACTGGTATCATAAAATTATAGTCAATGTAGGAATCCTAATTCCATATTTTATTTATAGAAAATGCTTGCAAGAACTAAATCTTCAATTTCAAAAAAAAACCAATAATGTTTTCTAGCTGAAAGAGGATGGGAAGTGGTACTTACTTGATTTCATTTCAGGTTATCTATTCTATCTAACAAGTATACCAAAAAGGGCAGAGGATCCTGAATTCTCACAATTCATGTTTATATAGTCGTAGGCTTCTATTTCTAAGGGATGAAATAATACAGAATGCATTCAAATGAGTATCAGTTCCTTCTCTTCTCTTATTCTCTAATAACTTAAATTTACCACTTTTTACTCTGATGAATACTTTTAAGATCTTTTTTGGGATATAAATCACATAGCATAAAACACATACATCACAGGTACACCCTATCCTTGTTAATATGCACAGAGCTGTGTAACCATACATCCAAAATTAGCAATACTTTCAACCTCCCCCAAATAACACCATATTCATAAGTAGTATATGTTCTATTATATAGCTATACAACATTTTGTTTATTTATTCACTGATTGATGGATATTTGGGGTTTCCCTTTTGGGCTATTAGGAATATTTTCTTGAGTATAAGAGTTAAATGACTGGGTGACATGGTAACTTTAATATTTTGAAGAATTGCCAATTGGCTTACCAAAGTGGCTGCATATTTTACAACACTCCCTGAAGCAGTGTATGCAGGCTTCAATCTCTCCAATACTTTTCGTTACCTGTCTTACTTATTATAACTATCCTAATGGGTATAAAGAGGTATGTCACTGCATATTTTAAAATCTTTGTTAGTAATACATGCTGCAGTACATGATTAGATTCATTGTGGGGAGCAGGTACATGTACAAACATATCTTAATTCTTTTTGTATCTCTTTCCCCTCTTCTCTGATTTCTAATATATAGCAATGTTGAGTATCTCTTCATTTACTGATCATTTGTATATATTCCTAGGAGAAACATTCGTTCAGATTCTTGTCCATTTTTAAATTGGGTTATTCTTCATTGTCAATCTGTAAAAGTTCTTTATACAGTGTGAATTTAAGACCATTATCACATACATAATTTGCAAATATTCTCATTTTTGCTAGCTACCTTTTCACTTTCTCGTTGAAACACTCTGAAGCAAAAAATTTATTTCTTAATGTATGAATTCTACTTCATTTATTTCTCTACATTGCTCATGCCTTTGATATCATACTTAGCAAAGTATTTATCTATGACTATTTCTATATTCTTATCTATACATAAATGATATCTCTGTTCAAAATGCTTTAAATAATTTATATTCCAATGAACAGCAGTTAACGTTTCCCCCTTCCCCATATTATTGCCAAGCTGTAGCAATCATAGACTGTTGCTAGTCTAAACTTGCAATTGTATTTCTGAGCTTCTTTGCCACATCTATGTCTTCGCCTTCTGTGAAGGCATGTTTTTGTCTTCTGCTATTTAAAAAAATTTATCACTTTTGAAGACATTCTTTATATATCATTAATAAATATTTCTCAATTTTATGTTATACACTATATTTTCCAAGTGTGTACTCTGTTCTTTTGCTTGTAGGTTGTTTTGTTCAACATTAAATTGACTTATCAAATTCTTGGTTTGCTTTTACATGTTGTGGAGTTTTGCGTCCTTTTTGGACTTCTGGTTATACAAATGTTTGCCTTTAAGAGATGTTCTGTAATACAGCTATTAGAATAGACACAGAAACTGGGCTGTCATGATTTTAATCTACATAATACTGTGCATTGATTTTGCAAACTTGAACATATTATTTAACTTCTCTAATTGTGTCTCTTTATGCAATGGACATAATAAAGCACCTATATCAATACCTAGACCAAAACAGCTATGAAGTGTATTAATTATATCAATTAGTACAGCTATAAAACTGCAATATAATAATGTTATTATATGTGAAAAAGGCATATAACCTTATCTGTGTTTATTAACATCTATAAATACAGGCATGCTCATAATAAAAGATAACAAATATTGGCTCTGAATTTGTAGATCATAAAATCACAAATGAAATGTGCCAGTTATTTTTATTAGGTCATTAATATTCAATACAACTACAAGAATGCTGCTTTGTTTTTACCTCTAAACAATTTTAATTATTTTGTAAATTATAAAGTAATGATTAATCAAAATTCAAAAGGTAACTTTACATTATAGAACCTTCAGGAGATAATTTTCCCCTGTACCTTTTAAAATACAAATAAGCAATACTGTTTTCTCAGCAGATTTTCAAAAACCTTTAAGTGGCAAAAACACAAAATAAAATCACCAATGAAAAGACCAAGCCTTTTCATTCAATTGACAAAAGCAAAGCCTGAATTTACAGTTCCTGAAGAAATAATGAAGATGTAGAAAAATTAGGAAATATTACAGCATTTTACCTTCTCAAGATGGTTTTCCAATTATTCTTAATACTCTACAGGAAGTGCTTAACGCCACAAAACGCAACGTGTAAATCTGGAGGATCCCAAGACAAGTGACATCCTACAATGGCAAGGAACAATAACCATGTAATTTTAGCATTACAAAATAAATCTGTAGTGGAATTACCACTTGTTCAAGGTGTAAAACTGCAGACCACATTTCTTTGCAGTCAGATCTTCTCAGAATACTTTTATTAGTACATATTCGCCATACACAATAATCACATTCATCAGGGGGGATCTTTATCTGTACATAATATATTTTAATTCTCTTCTTTTTCCCATTCTGCTTTCTTTCTATCTTCCCTATTCCACTTATAAAAGCTTTGTTTCCATTTATCTCTTCCATTCTTTCTCAAGTCCATTTTCCCTTCCTTTCCTTTCCATTCTGTCTTCCTTGTTCCCCATATCAGGTGAATATGTTCTTCTTGCTTCCCAATATCGGTCCTCAGTTTTTTCCTTCTTTATCCTTCGGCTTTTTCACTCTAGAGAAACAATACAATACTTAACCTTTTGTGTCTTATTTATTTCACTTAAGATTATGGTCTTGGGATGGATTAATGTACCTAAAACTGTCTAGCACAGTAGTCCTCCACATTTTCTTTATTCATAAATACCACATTTTCTTTGTCCTTTAATATGTTGATGGGTATATAGGTTGTTTCCAAGATTTATCTATTACAAATTGTATAAACATGGGTCTGCATGTATCACTGCGGTATGATGCTTTTATGTCTTCCAGAAAGAAGGGGAATATTTGGGTAAATGAAGCCTCTAGTTTTTTGAGGAATCTTCATACTAATTTCCATCGAGGCTGTATACCCCACCAACAATAGAAAACAGTCTTTTTTCACTATAGCCCCTCCAGTATTTGTGGTTGGTTGATTTCTTGATGATATCCATTCTTTCTGGAGATGGAATCTCAGTAGTTTTAATTTGCATTTCTCAAATGATCAGTGATGTTGAAAATTTTTCCTACATTAGCTGTTTGTACTGCTTCATCTGAGCAATGTGTAGCATTTCAGATTCCTATCTTTGGATTGAGCCTTTAGATGTGGGGAATCTGATTTTTTTCGTTCTTTATATATTCCAGATATTAAGTCCTTTGCTTGACAAGTAACTAGTAAAAATATTTTCTCATTCTGTGGGTTGCCTCTCTACTCTGTTGGTAGTTTCTTTTGCTGTGGAAAAGCTTTTTGATGAGATCCCAACTGTTGACTTTTTGTAGTAGTATTTCTTATGCTGAGTTTTGTTTATGAAGTCCTTGCTTGCACTTATGTCTACAAGAGTTTTATCTATTCTCTCTTTCAGCAGATTAGGTGCTTCTGTTTTGCTATTTAGATGTCTGATCTATTTTGATTTTAGTTGAGTGAATGGTAAGAGATATGGGTCTAATTTTAGTCTTCAGCATGCGGAAAGCCAGTTTTCCCAACATCATTTATTAGAGGCTACCTTTATTCCAGTGAAAGTGCTTGACTCCTTTATCAAAGAATAGTTATCTGAGTGTACATGGAGTTTTTTCTGCATCTGCTGTTCTGTTTCAATGATCCTTAATTCTGTTTCTTTTCCAGTACCATGCTGCTTTTATCATAGTAACTTTGTAGCATGATTTGAAATCAGGGATCATGATGCCCTATGCTTTGTCCTTTTATCTAAAATTACTTTTGCTATTTTAGGTCTCTACTGGTTCCACATTAATTTTAGGATTGTTTTCTACAGTTCTATGAGGAATACTACACAGTATTTTGATTGGAATTACACTAAATTTGCATAACAGTTTTGCAAGTATGAACATTTTTACTATCTCAGTTTTGCCTATCCAAAAATAGGGAATATCTTTCTTCTTAAAGGAAATTTTCTGTTCTATTAAAAGAAATCTTCTATTAAAGGAAATCTTCAGCATATTTTGGAAATATTTGCATTAAATGAATATTTTATAAAAAAGAAAAAGATTTTCTATTCAACTTTTCTGTTCAACATGGGATGCAAAACCTTTCCTAGAACTCATACATATTACTCAGTTTTATTCCCTTCTCATTCAGATATACTTCAGGTATTAGGGCTCAGAGCAAGTTATATGTAATTTGTACTCCCATCAGTAATAATGATGATAGTTCAAATATGATTGAATATAGAGTACTTTAAGCAAACTTGAATACATTGAAATAAAAAGAACAATCATGAGTTAACAGCACTAAATGATTCATACACTGAAATTCACTCTTGGTGGTGGTAGCAGGGTAGGGGTGTGTGTGTGTGTATCATTATAATCTATTTCTTAAATACAATGTTCATATGGCGAAGACCTGTTTTTGCTTCCTGAACATTTGGGCTGAGTAGCAATCCTAAAATCAAACATGTAATTCTTGAAGAACTAAAACAGAAACTATAGGATCCACATTTCTATTCTGCCTTTATTACGAAGAATGTGATTTTAGACAGGTCCCTAACAGCTCTGTGCCTCATTGCCCTCATTTGAAAAAATGGGAAAAAAAACAAGAGTCAATAATTAAATTTGAGAAAGACCTTTTCAAATGTGAATGCAAGTCCCTGTAATATCTATTTCCACTAGGTTTGTTTTTATCACACAGATGTTTATGTACATAATGGCACTTTATTTTTTGTTAATGAAAATCTTCAGCTCCATCACTCCACACACAAAACTACTTGAAAGAAAATTCCTTTTCAAGGTTCACAGTATATTAGAGACAGCGGCATTGCTGAGGTTCATCCAGGAACTTTTAAAACGCTGCAGATGCAGCCCATGCATGACATGGATAACAGAATGAGACAATTCAAGGCATTCACATTGCCCCTTTTCTTACCCTCTTTTCATTTTACATACTCTGGGATGTTGCCTGTGTATATTAATTTGTGTGTATATGTACATGTGTACATATATGAGTTGAGTTTGAATACAGTCCCTGAAGGGACAAAAAAGCTCTCTGAAATGAGTCCTAAAAGCTAATTTTCAAGGAAAGATAATTTTAAAAAAAGTACATTTCTAGTTACTGAAAGTTTAATAACAGTTACTACCTCAACTTTGAAAGAATCAAACTTCACTTCAATACACATCCCCTGGGTATCTTTCCATATTGCCCTGGAACTCAAAAGTGTTTGTCTGGAAAACTTAATTCTGAAGTCAGAATGACCAAAACAATACTAAACTAAGGTTGTAAGAATTCTGGCACAGAACTTTTCCAGCAGAAGTAGAAAAGAGTTATGACTTCGTTTCTTTCCAGAACAGTCCACACAACTGCTAGACAGCCATAAAGACATAAATCATTCTCACTAAGAACAAAACATCTGATAAAATAAGGGGTGGGGTGGGGGCTCAGGAGCACCCCAAGATTCAGGACTTTCTTAGAGGTGTTTACAGAGCTCAACTCTGCAAACAGTTCTGAGAGTCCAACAGGTATATTTAGTGACTATCTAGAGACAGAAGTTCCTTAGTTAAATCTATCCAAAGAGGAGACAGAAAATTTGGGCTTCTCATTTCATTTCACTCCCTAGAATTCCTTCAGATCACATTTGGGTTGTTTCAAGTAAATCAGGATATCCTTCACTGTCACTGAAGAAAATATTTTAATAGTACCACGTCTATTGTTTTATTAGACCAACAGGTCTTATGAATATAATATTTTATGAAAGCGTTATCTACACTACACATGTAAATTATTTTTAAACACTGCAATTCCTCTTAAATATATATTAATAAAAGTGGGGGTTTTTGGTAAAAATGAAGGAGGAGACTTGAAATTCTGCCTGTAGGTAAAGAATGAATTTCCCTACATGAATCTAACTGGTGTAAAATCCCTTATTCTGCTTATTAACCTGAAGCCTGCAGGTCTCAGCTCTCAAATATTTGGCTCAGTTGTTTGGGATGGGGTACAGAGATCTGTACCTTTACAAAGGCCCAGAGAGATGCTGATGTAGGAAGTACACAGAACCATACTGTGTTTCTCAGCTTTGCCAGTGTGGACTGCACATTCCCATCAGCTGATCCCTACTCAACAATTGGTGCAGAGAGCCTTAGCCAGGACTCCTTGAACATCTGATAAAACCTCCATTTCCGCCAACCCCATCAGAGAAAGGCAGAAAACCATCTGATCTGAACACAGGTCTCTTCTGCCATCCTGCACAAAGCTGCCACAAAGAAAACACACTGGCCAACTGCTGTATTATTGCTGGCAAGCACCAAAATTTGTTCAAAACCTTTGCAAATGAAACCCAGCTGCGTAAGCTCAATACCAGATGTCTTCTACAATGTGTGGCTCTGATAGATTAAATTGAGCATATGAAAGAGATGAAATATATGAAAATCTAATTTGCAAGATGTTTGTCATTATTTTTTAAAAAGACAGAAAATTATATTTTTCAATATAAAGAGATTAAGTAGTACAGATTAATAACATTTCCTAATAGCTCCTAAAATTCTTACCTCATGAGTAAACTGGTATATATTCATAAAATTCAGGCCAAAAACAATCTCCAGAAATGCCCCCCCGAAAGAATGTCACGTGTCTGTGAAAACACATGATTTGTCATGAGTCTCCTTTTCATGATACCCACGCTTCAATTTGAACGTGCTCTCATTCAGGGAATAGGAAATTAAGTAGGAAATGTTTTGTGATACTGTCAGATTTCACTAAGCTGTAATAGTCCTATGAAAACACAGATATAAAAACCATGTGTGTGGATCTGTGTATCACACACAGGAAGAAGTATGGAGCAAGAAGGCAACCTGTTCAATGACCTCTGTTAAGTAGTATCTACCCCTCTTCTGCATGCAGGTCACCACAGAGCTCTGTTCTGTTGTCGCTGGTTTCCAGGTCACTGGACGTGCTCTGTTAGCCTCAGCTGATTTCAGAGACTAAGTTAAATCCGGAGAGCTACTCAGATATTCCTCCCAAGAAATGTGGCAAAGGCCCTTACTCTTATGAGTTTATGTTTCATGTATAAAGATGGGATATTACTATTACAATGTTAATCTTTTAAAATTTGTATTAGAAACCTGAAAATTGTTGCTTTATAATAGAATCTGAAATCAATATTGATTTAAGCATAATAACTCAACAAAAAATTCAACTGAGATTTATTCACATCAAAAAAGAACATAATAATTAAAACGATAGAGAACAAGTTTATTTTTTCGGATTTGAAGAAAAATGAGTTGAAATACTGACTTGATTTCTTCAGATCTGAAAAAAAGTGTTTTATAAAGAGAAGAACCAAACAAAATAAAGGTAAATATTAGCAAAAGCATAGTTTGATAATAAACATATCTAAAAAGTAATAATTGAAAGATAACTTCATGAAGCATTTATAAAACAAATGTTGGCCTTGCTTATAATTGAAAGTAAATAGAAATGAGTAAAGAAAGTTTAAGATGCCTTACTGTATTACACTGCATCACATTTGGCTAGTAAAGGAACTCATGAGGTTTGTTAAAAGTGAATTACAGATGCACATTAATTTTCCTGTGGATGTGAGAAGAGATTGAAGCAAAGTTTAAAACACTAAGTTCCCAGAATTGAATCTAATGATTACAATGATATTCTCAAACTTATAGCCTGATCAGGGGTAATAAATGCCAAATAGATCATATTCTTCGTGTGACTTGCGCTTTGCAACCATTATGCTAATAAAGGACTAAAACATTATTTAACGATCTCATAAAGCTAAAGTCTTTCAAGTCACTATACTACTTATATTTTTTTCTGCCACCACCTCAATAGCTCCAAATTTCACTGTTTTGAAGGGCAAAAATCATCACATAGCCCTTTGTTTGCTGAAAAAAAAAATAATTCTGTAGAAACTACAGGGATGCATTAGAATTATTCTCGGCAGTAACTTCTCCTGTATACTAAAGTTCAAGTGAAACATATTGACATGTTTGGCCTTGGCTAGGAGCAACTACAAGTTCCAGCTAGCTTATATTTGAATATTCTTAGGGTCAGTGGACAATCAAAATCTCTTTCCTGAAACTAAAAATAAAAGACAGTGAAAATACCTACTAGTTAACTCTAGAGAGCTAATCAAACAAGTTATTAGACATAGGGACATTCCTCATTTGAAGTCGTGTAAGGACTAAGAGGATGCCCAGCACTCCACACGGTGATACACACTCAGGAGGCAGCTGTAAGAGAAAGAAATAGAGCTTTTACCTGAGTGATCCAGCAGGGAGAGAATTTATGATATACAGTATGAAGGAAAAAGGAAACTTACAATGGGTATAATAATCAAGGAGATCTCATTTAACTTAAGCTACGAAGGAAAAATTAACTTGCTATGACATTTAACCAAACATATATATAAGCAAAGCAGAAAGGAAAAGAACTTTTGAAAACTATGTATGTGAAATACCTGCATGAGAAAAAGGCTTAGACATTTTTTACTTTTACAATAAAAGGCTTATTTGGCTAGTGCTCAATAAGAATTAAAAAGAAATATAAAACCAATCAGGATGTAGCTAATAGCAAAACTTGTAAGTTGTACAGAGATTCGGTATGCTTAAAGCAAAGAGCACTGATTAAAGATTTCGGACAGAAAGGAGTATATACACACAGCCAAAAGAGACTATCCGGAGGCTTGCGAAGAGCATAAGCATGAGGCCAGTATTTCCCTTAGTGTGTTGTTTCTCTGCTCACCCTTTTTCTATTTTTTGTTTCTATTCTTTCAAGCTAAAACATTAGTATATAATGTGATTTTGTATGAATTGGTAATTATCAAAGGAATGTGATACAGACATAAGGAATAGAGAAATCAGTTCATCAAAAAGCCACAACCTCTTCGGAGATTTAAAAAAAATAAAGTAGAGAATCTTAGAAGAAAATGAGGTTATGATGAGTATATAGTTGCCAAATCACCATAACTATTTTAAGAGTAACATTTCCCAGCAAATATATATTAAGGTAAAAAAAAAGTAGACATTTTATAGATGACAATCAAGCCAAAAGAGTCCATTTGGACCTAAAATGTAGTATAAGGAAGTCGGATAGAAAACAGCTAGTTATGGTAACTTTCCTGCAGTCACTTTGGGTGGTTTCTCTTATTTGAAGCTTCTCTTATAGAAAGCCTAAAAATAAGTATGTACTTAAAAAGTTAAGGAAAAACATTCACAGATTTGGCTCTGGTAGCTCTAAAGCAATAGAAGATTGAAAATTATTACTTTGTATTCATTTGGCTTAAAGATAAAAATTAATTTGATGCTATTCTGATATTTGTAATACTATTATTCTAAAGTCCCTTATGTATTTGTAATCTGAAGATTATATACGCACAGCTTTTCATATGTAAGACTTACATATATGGTAACCACCCCTTCTTAATGAACATAACTTCTCATAAAAAGGTAAACCAAGTAATTTGAGTGCATACCCGCTAGTTATGTGATGTCTATTATACAATCTGTTCTGCAGACCTTAAATTGAGAACTACAGTTCAATCATTTTCCCCGTAGGTAAATCACCACAAAGATCAAATTCCCTACATCTGCGATGCTCACCACAACTTGCAGTTACGGCAGATTAATAGCCTGAGATTATTAGCAATGCCACATAATAGCTATAGTAGAAAACATTTTAAAAACAGAACCACATTTATGCATGTAACAGCTGTGTTGGTCTAACAGATCAGATTTTCACTATATTTTGCCATATGGTAACTAGGATCATTTTTCACTTAAAAATATTACCAAAATGTGATGCCCTATAGCAGCATTACCAAGCTAATTTTGAAACTACACAGTCATAACTATGTTTGTTATTCCCTGTTACTGTATTCTCTATTTGCCCTAATTTTGCTTAAAATTATCTTGTAACTTATTTCACAAACTTTTTAATTAGTGTCAACCAATTCAGATCTCAGTATTACACTAGGAAAAATGGAACATGACCTGGCAGTGGAGAGATGAAATGTAAAATCGAAGTGAAACTGTAGGAACTATGGAAACTAAGATCCGGGCTTACGGTTTTGTTTTGTTTTTTTCCTAATCTTCAATATGAACAGGTTCCTACTCCCTATCTCACTTTTTCATTTCCTGTAACTGTCTTTACTGATATGGAACTAGTCTTACTTAAACTAAAGAAAAAAAAAATACAGGAGCCAACTTCTATTTTAATCTTATTGCTGTAATAACCTCTTACCATGGTTTTGTGGGGAGGGGACTGCAAGAATTTTCATGCATACATTTAACAGGGAATAAATGAAAACTTCACCTTTCAAAATGCCACAACATGCATCCCCTTCCGGTCAGGGCACACTGCTTCCACCTCTGTATTGAGATAACAGACAGCTTCTTAGCTTTTAGGTCTGTCTAGCCACCACTAAATTCCTTCAACAGAACCTAAGAAAAATGGCAGTGAGCAAAACAGCACTTCAGTACTGTGCATACCACGCCATCGTCATCAGGCTGGCCTGTGATTCTCCTGCATTTCAACAATAAACAAGCCGGGCAGTACAGCAGTACAGGTAGCTCAATTCTAAATACAACCCAGGTCAAGAAGAAATGAGCACTACTGATCTTTACAACTGGGTCATATTTTTACTCGGAAAGGCAACTTCATATTTAAGACTTCCTAGCTTTAAAAAATTCATCTCCGAAGCAATCACAGTGTGCCAATATAAAAGACACGAAGTTCAAAACCTCTACCAAGATGTACTCTTGCTGCCTTTTTCCTAAGCCTGTGTCTGCTCAACTAAAACATTCAAGATAAGATTTAGGCTGAGATAAGACTTACACTGATCAGTTCCCTTCTGTACAGGCCTCTCTTGCTATGGCCCCACACACAATTTTCCTCTCCACCTACTGTGACTACATCATTTGGGGTGCAAACGCAGTATTGCACATATTTCTTCCACTTTAAACCCCCAGGTTTTCCTGTATTTAGCTAATGATTTATTTTTATCAGCCCAAAGCTCACATTTTCCAAATACTGTACCTCTAAATGTCAATTTGAAACATGTTCAATTTAAATAAGAAGGTAAGGTCTTCTAATTTTAATCTTGGCTTTTGTCACTTACCACTTTTTTCATGGTCACTTATCTAGGCTTTGTATTTACATTTTTGTGTATGATCATCATTTGCCTCAAGTAGCTGCTAACTGACTAAACCAGTTGAAAGTTGTCTCTGAATATGGCACTTTGGGATGTGGTGGCACACACCTGCAATTCCAGCACTTGGGAGGCTGAGGCAGGAGGATCACTAGGAGTTTGAGCCAGCCTGTGTTACATAATGAGTTTAAGGCCAGCCAAAGCAAAACCACATCTCTCTCTCAAAAAAAAAAAAAAAAAAAAAAAAACCATTGGCACCTTGGTAGTCAATTGTTTAATTAAACTGATAGCTTCTATATATAGCATGCTAGGTAGTCATCAAGGTAAAATCATAAATTATGTAAAGTTTATCTTTAGTTGCTGAAAGAGAAATTCATCAAAAGATGTTAAAGCTCATTGGTGAGAAAGCCTGAAATATCAGTAGGGATTGAGCAGATTAATCACCAAGATGAGCTTTTAGATTCATCCCAATCTTGTCTCAATTTGATTATCTTCTATTCTTGTGGGAGTTATTAGTAACATTAGTAATCACAAGCTCTCAGTAATATTGTCTACCAAACACTACTCTCAGTGGTTTTGTATATTTATACTCATTTAGTAAATAAACTAATTCTGAAGTAAGTAGTTGTCATTCTCATCTTACAGCGAAGAAAATTGGAGCATGAATAAAATATTTGCATTCACAACTTAATAAGCAACAAAGCTAATATTCAATCATAGATATCCTGAATATTGGATTCACACTCTTAACTACCTCACTATGAGATAAACAGCAGAAATGAATACACACACACACACACACACACACACACACACACACACACACAAGTCCTGGACAAGGAGTTTTATAGGAAGGCTATATGACCCAGAAGAAGGCAAAGAATGCATCTGGGCTTCTGCTGAAAAACAAGATAATATTTTATACAACATGATTGTGAGAATATCAATTTAGGATTCAAAGATTCTGTATTAGTGTATTTTTGTTTTTTATCAGTACAAAGTACTAAATTCATCGTTTCAAAGGAAAATTTTTAAATTACTATCAGATAATAAAGGAATTAGCAGTAATCAGAATAAATAATAAGAATTTTACCTCACATCTGTCATATTTTGAGGTTCCTGGAACTTTCTTAAGAAGCAAGCTCCCTAAGATCTTTCTATTCTTTTACACAAAGTATCAGATTATCACAACTTTTGAAGCAAAACAATTACATAATCTACCTATCAGTCCTGCAAATACATAAAACTCCTCTTAATTACAATGATCTACACCAGAAACTAAAAGCACTTTTCCATAGAGCCAACTTATAAAATATTTTAATAATGTCATGAAATACATGGAGGTTATTAAAACATTAATTCTATAAATGCCAATTAAAAGTGCATGGCAAGTGATGATACACAGTTTTCTCAGAAACAATATAGTTGAATTAATTCCGTAAACCACATTCACAAATACATAAAGGTGAGTTACAAATGTATTTCACTGTTACACATACTCCTTTTATGAGCTGGCTTACTTTTATAAATACACTACTTATTCCTAGCTTTATAACTCCCTATAATCACTACCACAAATAATTATTTCATATTCATTAAGTAACCTTCTAACTTGAAAATAGTTCTACTACTCAAATACTTAAAAATAACCTTTTAAATTTTTTGGCAGCTTGATATAAGACAATTCATCTGTAGAAAATTATCACAAGTTGAACCACTATTCTCAAATGCTGATAAACATTTCATATATTCACATATTATATTTACCATCATTGTAAAATACAGATTGACCCACGCACCAGTTTAAAACAGCAATGAACTTCAAAGTTAATCTATAAAAACCCAACAGCAGGAAGATACAGCAATCAAAACAAAGTTTGTTGGAGCTGTTAATGTAGGTTCCTCATACATAGACTGTCATAGTTTTTATCAGAATTAATCTCATACTTAAAGTTCCAAACTGGATCACATGTAATTCTGGTTAGAGAAAAGACCTGTAAATCCTGTTATAAGTATTCTCACCAATTAGCTGGAAAGCTCTGTCCTCCTAGAGAAAGCAGTAAAACTTTAGAGCAGTCAGAGGATTGGGGATAGAAATCTGTAGCCACTGAACCTCTGCCCTGCACTTTCCCTCCTGTTCTGAACACTACAAAACTGGGCACTGCACGGGCTCCGCGCCCCGTCCGCACCGCAGGGTAACCCTGACCTTACCCACGGCTGAACACAAGGAGAGGGAGCAGCCCAGGCCCCAGCGCAGCACAGCGGCCGTCTCTTCTCAGGGAGGCCGTGATCACACTCTGCTCAGATCTTCCGGCAGGCCTGCCAGCAAGCCTGAAGCAAGACGTGCAAGACAAGCCTGTGACAAACTGGTTCTGTCACCACAGAGCCTTCAACAGATCACCTCTGGGGAGGACGACAAAGGGCGGTGAGGACCCCCACCAGAGTCCGACCCAGCCACTGGCAAGGGGCCAGCCAGCAGGGGCTCTCCCTGCAGGACACCCCAAGTCCCCCCCCCCCCAGCAGTTGTGAGGCACCCAACACAGACACACTCAGGAGACTGCTGTCAGAGCATAGCTGCTCTCTCTGCTCAGAACTGTGACTGAGAAAAGCAGAGAGCCCGGGAAAAAGGACTGCTTCCTTGAAGGAAGGACTGAGACACTGCGACACATCCAGGCGTCACAGTGCTGCAGCTTTCTCACACTGCACACCAATGTTTCATCATGAACCGAATGCACTGACATGAATGCGAGTCACATGGGAAGTATCTCAGTTAAAACGTTTCAGTTGAGCTGCACACCTAATTACCAACTATTTCTTAATAGCTATAATTTTTAGGTATCTATAGAAAAAAGTGCTGTGATCCTAATCAACATAAGTTTGCAATTTTTTAGATTTTAATTATACCTCAACTTAAACTATGAACATATTTATAGTTTTATTTTACAAAATAGTGAATAAACATTTTTAGCACTAAAGACCTCTTTTTTAAAAAATCTACTTTTTTCTTTGAGAATCGGCAATAATAAAAGAACAGCAAGAAATATAACTGAGGTGTCAGTATGTGGGACACCACAGACACAGACAGACAGAAGCAGCTACTAAACCATAGCCACTTGTCTAAGGATTTATGGATATGGAAGCAGATTCGCAGGAGCGGCTACATCTAAGATATTGCCATATTTATTTGGGTATTTTGCCAATTGTTTCCTTGAGGAAAAGCCTCCACTATGTTCTCCACCACTCTCTACCTGCACCTCAGCAGCACTATGCTCAGGCCACTGGAATCTCTCTCCAGTCGTAGGGAGTCCAACAAGTGTGTATTATGATGTGACAGATACTACAATCAACTGAACATTCTCAAGTCACATTCTCATGGGGTGACAGTTTTAACTACCTACACATCTTGAGAACTTAGGCACACACTTCACAGGAGCCATGTAACTTGTCAGGAAAAGGGGAGTTTGGAAAATTGAAAAGTGATTGTCCTCCAGTATCACTTATGAAGGAATGTTCCTTTTGGCTAGGATTGGGGTATAGGAAAATGATTAGGATTAGGGGCAATTAGGAGAGGGTTAATGTATGGGCAAAGTAGATAAAGCTCAGGTAATTGCAATTTGTTCAAACCTCTGTTCCTAGGGCCATGCTCACACCAGGACCTGTTTGAAATCCAGCCTGGGCTCTGAGGCAGGGAGCGGCTGAAATGTGGGACAGCTCCTCCTGCTCCCCTTTCCCTTCCCATAGGTATCTCCACCAGGCTCAAAGCATACAGAACCTCCATTCTTGCTCAGAATCCTCATCGCTGCAAACCAACTTATACTAGCAACCACATCTGCTTTTGAACTATGTGAGAGTTGAATAGGGTGCACTCCAGGAGCACACAGCATCTCAGGAAAAGAACAGAAAAACACATAGTAAACAATTAAGGAAGAGCCATTCAACACTTGCAGAGAAAGTTCTCTCAAGAGGAATATACATGGAAATTCAGAGCAGGGGATGGAGTAGACTGGGCTACACAAGGGAGAGATGGATGCTGACAGTGAGCTGGATGTACACAGCAGTAGAGAAGCTGGAGAGAGAGAAATTATATGAGCAAGAATCAAAGGTAACAATTAATATTCCATTTGTGCAATAGCATGAAAAGAAAAACCTTACTGGAACAGACAGCTCCTATTCATAAATGGCTGGAGAGAAAGCTAGACAGAGTGGAACCAGATTGTCTATGGCTCTGAATACAAGCTATGGGGTTGACACAAATAAATAAAGGCTTTTGAACAACTGGCTGGATTGATGATTTAAAAAGTAAAAGGCTCAGAAGCTTAACATGTAGAGCGAGCCTCACTTTCCAAGTATGTGGGGAGAAATGAAGATGAGATCACTGCTGTAAGGAAAACTTTCTACCTAAGTCCAAATTTTTGCTGATTCAGAGCTCTGTAATTTAATAATATTAAGAAATTGAAGCTATACCCTGACAAATTCCCTGTTTTTTAGCTTAACATATGCAAGGTAACAAAAATTAAAGTCAATGTTCTTCAAAATGGATAATCAGGTCCTGAACTATTAGACTTAAATCTTGAAGGAAACTTTTATGTTTACTAAAAATATGGCTCAAAATTAAAGCCCATATTTGCATATTTAACCCACTTGATTTATGCATATCATTTTATCCAGAGTTTACATTTTAGTTTCCAACATCCAATCTAATTCAGCCTCTATTGGTACTGGATCCATAATGGCCCTCTTCAGAGTTAAGCCTTTACGCTGGTGTCCTAACTCTGGAGCTGACTACATGAGAGAAAGCAGTGCTGCCTCATGCTATTACACTTGCTTGAGAAGCAGTCACAACTTGCGTAAATGATTTTTCCAGTGGATTCTTAAATTAACTCTCTGCCCCAATTAATTATTTTAATTTAATTATCTTTATCTACCAGAAAAAACACCAGATAGAAGAAACATCATGGTTCACATCTGAGATGTTCTTCAGCTTCTACTGAGCACAGCCAACTTAAATTTGCAAATACCAAATAAGACCTCAATGAAAGTTTTGGAAGAAGATTAACAGAGAAGTCTCAATTAGAAAATATGCACCTAAGAGAAGGGCAAAGCAGGGGAAGGGAAAAGCCCAGGCAATGTTACCAACCTGAGGGACAGCATGCCTGCATTGTCACTGTAAAAGTCTGACACATGTGCATATCCCAGATTTATGGCACCTTTGTTGCATGGTGGGAGAAGCTGTTATAACCCCACAATCTGTATAAGTAGGGAGGAGCGCCTGAAACTCTCGGAATCACATCATTTGCTCATCACCCCTTAAGAGTGCTGTTGCAGGGATTAAGCAAGTGGATGAACATGAACTACTGAATGTTGTGCCAAGTACACAGGAAGACAGTAGAAAATGTTGGCAATTTCCTGAAAACTCCCACCAATCACCTTGCTGTCTCCCAACATGAACACTTTGTTAAATAAGGTTCTTTAATATGTTAGGCTACAATGCAGTATTTGTCCCCTTCATAAATACTGTGATCATTGAAGGATGCAAAATCTCTTATTTTTACATTAAAGTTTTTGTAACAGCAAAAGTATCTCTTCTAACCGATTCATTTTACTTGCTTCATTGTCTGTGTATTTTTAGAGCTATGTTGATAGTTTGAAATTGAGACTACTTCATTACCAATTTAAAATTGTGGTTCATTTCACAAAGAAATCCCTCAAACTTCCAGATTTTACGTTAGGACACACTTTTTAATGTCTTAGCAACATTCACATTTTGCTGTATTTGTGAAAATTGTGTCCGCTGTATGAGATGTGAGAACATTAAAACATAAAAAGTTTTATCTCAGGAAAAATATCATTCTCTACAGGGTAAAGACAAACACACACACAAATAGTGACAGTGTAGTCCAGTAATGTGGTGGTCTATACTGAAGGTGCATGTAAAGTAAAGTGCAGTAGATAAATAAAGATTTATTCTGTCTGCAGGAGCGGGCTGTGAACTAAGTCTACAGAGACAGTGGGGTGCAGTGGGCGGAAGGAACATAAAGGAATCCTAGACAGGGCACATTGCATCACAGACATTTAGGTTAAGAAAAAGAGAAGGCACATGAGAAAGAAGGTTTGCCAAGAGAGCGGGAATTAGGCTAGAAACGAGAAGGGGACAAGTCAGGAGGGGACTTGCGTTCCCTAAGAAGTTCTGACTTTCTCCTGTGTACAGGGGATAGGAACGCCTTCACTCCTGAAGGTATTTAGGTAAGTTATTTTCTATTGTGTGGACTGGCTACACTTATTCCTTTCAGCAACTCCTTATACGTCAAAGGAATCTAGTAAAGTTTCCAAAACAAATGTAAAATTACCATCACAAACATACAACTAATAAAATTTTGAAATTCTGGAAATAAGATGAAAAGCATCTTCCTATGTATCAAATAAAATTTAACAAAACTCTTAATTATGCTTAATGGGAACAAGTAAGTGTTATTTTCTTTATTACTTTCAACCTTTGTGATACTGTTTGGAATAAATTTTATTTATTAATTAACCTTCTGTTGGAACACACAAGCACACAAAAAACAATACTTATTTCCTCCCTATTAGAAGCCATACTAATTTTGATCCCTTCCATTCCACAGAAGTTTGCACTAAAATATGCGTGTTGTGTCAAAAACAGAAGAGTGCACTTGAAATGGCACTCATAATTCCTTTTATTATGTTCTGATTTTTAACTAGACACTGACATCTAAAGCTATCCCACCACGGGAGGAAGAACAACAGAGCTCAAGGTACAAAAACTTTCTCTCAGACTCTGGAGTTTACAAAGACCTTTCAGGCCGCCCCTCTCTCCATTCTAATTTGCAGCATTCCACATCACTAGTCACTAACAACCCAAAGCACCCTTCAGCTCCACAAAGACCTTCCCATCACTGCAAAGAAACAATCCCTTCCTCCCTGAAAGAGCCACATGTTATTCCAAGCACGTCTTTCCCCTGCTTTCATTGCTCTGCCAAGGTCCCCCATGACTGGGAAGGGGTAAAATGAAAGAAAAAATATCCCACAACTTGTCTTAGGCATGTAGAGTGTGATTTGTGTCCTTACTTACGGGATATGACTGTCACTGCCGATCCGCTTTCAGGCCCAGATTACACGTGATAAGGGTTGACCTTCTTTACGCATTCACACATTGTGCACTCACGGAGTGCAGGCGGGACACAAAAGTCCTTCAGATGTTCCACACATCAATCAAGCGCACAGTGTGAGCCTGCCAGGCCTTTCTTCCCTGGACTCAGGGAGCAGAAGGGGGAGTCCCAGGCAGACTTAATAAAGTTTAAAGCTATGCCACAGTATATCTGGGGAGGCCATTGTTATTAAAAGGGTGCTGTTAAAAAAATTTCTCTATAGTCACCACTAGCAACAACAAAAGAATTCACAAATATAAAAAGACCAAAGTTCATTTCCATTTTAAAATTTCAAAACTTTCACTATAAACTAAGTCTCAACGGTTCAAACATATTGCTATTTTTCTGAAGACATTAAGTTTAAACACTAAACATATAAATCTTATTGAATAACTATACTAAGAAGATATCCTTCCTGAGGCATTTATAAAAATAATATAGTAAATACATTTATAATAGTGTCAGCATAGCATGAATAAAAACTGGACACCAGCCAACAGTCTAAATAATTTTAATCTAATACAAATACTATCATTGTTAATAATCATGAGCCCCACTATTATGGAGCAGATACATCTTCTGATACAGAAAGCCCCAAAACTGCATTCTTCTAAGACATTATAAAAGTGGGGATGTACTTAAGTACAGAATTTCATCATCGGCACAACCAAACCCACCAGAGCAAGATACTTCATGGAATTCAGTGATGAAGAGATTGCAGAGTTCTTTCTAAAATTAATATCAGCTATGAATATAAAATTATACACATATCTTATGTGCAAGACAAGAATACCAGACACAGAAAGGTTAAACAACAAAATTAAGAGTAGAAAAAATACAAAGCCAATTTACAGGATTAACTACCAAAGTAAATTAATGAATCGGTAAAGATAAATGACACCAAAAATAAAATTGAAGACGTCTCATGTGTCCACAGTTCCTGACTGAATATTTGGTTTACTATATGGCTTCAGTGTAACAGTACTAAGGTGCTGTATGGCCAACCTTCCCCTCTAGTACAGGGAGTGAGGGGGCAGGAGGTTATTCTGCTTCTCACCGTAGGGTAAACCACCACCTAGAATTTGGTTATTTCAAACCAGAAGCTAAAATTAAACAGGAAGATATGTTGGCAGAAACCAGGAAGCAGGAACCCAAGGAGACAAAGGTAGTTATTTCCAAGTAAGCACAGAACAATGATGACAATGACAGAGGTGACAACAGTGACACATACCATGTGCTAACCTTTGACAATCTATTAGAAATCATGCCATGTCTTTAACACATCACCGCACTCTGTTCTCACTGCCTCCCTGTGCGGTGTGTAACACCATTCTTGCTTACAGGTGAGAATACTGAGTGTGTCTAAACCAAAGACTTTTGAAAACTGGCTAGGGGATACAGGATCAGACGATACTTCACTGAGGATGGACCCAAATGTTTTTTTTTCTGCAAGAAATATCTGAGGTAGGCAGGCAAGGTGGCACACCTGTATCCCAGCAACTGAAAGCTGGGGCAGAAGGACTGAGTTCAAGGCTGCCCTGGGCTACACAGGAAACCTCTGGCTAAAAATAAACAAATAAACGAAAGAAAGAAACATGGAGGCAGAAATGATCCAGTAAGTGAACAACTCAACAGACTCTGGGAACCTGGAGAGATCCTTCAGGGAATGTGGCTGCCAGGAAGTCTGAGGGCTGGAGCAAAGCAGAGTTGGATACTCTGAATTTAGAAGAGAGTGATGCTAAATACTCTGGATGAAATAAATGCATACATTTCATCCATCACTCACCAAAAGTAGTGTCTTGCATTCATTCTTTTTAACTTCCCCTACAGCTTTCAATACAAGTATTGTCACCCACATTTTATAAAGGAGGCAAATAAGGTGGAGTGAGTGGAGTACTTTGGACCTGAGAGAGAGGTCTGATTCCTATAGAGGCCTGTCTTTTACAGGAGAGTGAGGCAGCCCTGCAGAGTTAGGAGGAAGAAAGGGGATGAACAAAGTCCCAGGGTCATGCAGGTGTCCTTCCCTCACCAGGTAAGTGTGAGTTTGTCTCCCCAAAATAGGCTGCTCCTGTCATGCCAACAGAAGGACTTTCTAGACTGACTATATCGCACATATAGCAAACCTGTTAAGAACCAGTTATTTTTGTTATCTGTTTAAAAGATACCAAACATACTGATACTGCAGTTGTTAAACTTTGGCATCTGGACTCCAGAGGGTTAAAGCTTCATATCATGAAAACCCTGAGCCACTATCCTGATTTAATCAAATCTCTACTTTAAACAGATTTTTATGTCATCGTCTTATCAAATTAATGCTACTGCATTGTTGAGCAGAGAATCAAAAATCTCTATTACCTGTTTGCTTTCCTTGCTAGCCATTTACTAAAAGCTAAACAAACTTTTATACCCATACTAGTTTACCAAATGTAATCATTTTTTATTTTATTTAAACAGAAAAACAGAAAAGAGGTAGAAATAATTCATAATTTCAAAAAAATAAACAGTAAGAAATCACTAGTTGAAAATTACATATTGTCCTCTTAGAAGTAGCTCAAGTTACAAAAGTAAAGCATACAAAGTGGACATTTAAACACCGAAAATGCAAACAGTTCTGTTCAACTATCCAACAAAAACTTAGTAATAGGGTTATCAATCCTACACACTTAAACATACTGTAGTTATATACTTTAGAGAATTTTCTTTTCCTCTCTTTTTTACAATAGCAATTGCACATTTTGGCTTTTATTAATCCTACATTTCTTATTACTTTTTACACTAGAGACACAATGTGATATTTATAAATATGATTCTTACTTATTTCACTAATGAGGATAGCCTCAAGTTGTCTCCATTTGCCTATGTAGGCCTCAAGGCCATCCTTTTATGAGCCAAGTAAAATTCCATTGTATAAAAATACCACATCTTTTTCATCCACTCTGCAGTTGATGAGCAGCTTGGTTGTTTCCAAGATTTAGCTATTACAAATTGTGCTGCTATGAACATGTGTGCACATATATCACTGTGATATGACCTCTTCAGTTTTTCCCAGGACAGAAATACCTGGATTGAATGGAACTTCCAATCCTAGTCTTCTGAGAATTCTCCATACTGATCTCCATAGTGGTTGTACCAGTTTACATTCCCAACAACAATGCAGTAGTGTCCCCGCCGCCCCACGCCATCAGAATCTCACCAACATTTGTTATCAGTTGATTTCTTCATAGGAGCTATTCTTTCTGGAATCAGATGAAATCTCAATGCTGTTTCAATTTGCATTTCTCAAATGACCAGTGATGGTGAACATGTCTCCATGTATTTATTTGCCATTTGTATATCTTCATCTGAGAAATATGTGTTCATCTCAGATATCCATTTTTGAATAGGATCTTTGAATTTGGGGGGCTTGATGTTTTTCAATTCTTTATATGTTCTGGATAGAAGTCCTTTGTCTGAGGGGTTATTGGCTAAAATTCTTTCCCATTCTGTGGGTTTTCTTTTTACTCTGTCAAGTGATTTTTTTTTTGAAGTGCAGAAACTTTTCAATAATATGAGATCCCAGTTGTTGATTCTTTGAAGTCTTTCCCATGCAGTTTGCATTTTGTTCATGAATTCTCTGCCTACCCCTATGTCTCCAAGACTTCTACCTACCTTGTCTTGCAGTATATTTAGTGTTTATGCTTTAATATTTAGGTCTTTGATCCATTTAGACTTTAGTTTTGTGCATGGTTACGACAGACATGGATCTAGTTTCAATCTTCAACATGTGGAGAGCCAATTTTTCCAACACCATTTATTAAAGAGGCTATCCTTCTTCCAGTTAACATATTTAGCCCCTTTGTCAAATATCAGGTGGCTGAGTGCCTTTGCAGTTGTGCTTGTATCTTCTAGTCTGTTCCATTGATCCTTAGGTCTATTTCTTTGTCAGTACCATGCTGATTTATCATTGTGGCTTTGTAGTAGAGTTTCAAGTCAGGAACTGAGATACCTCCTGCCTTGCCTTTTTGCCCAGAACTGCCCTTGCTATTTTAGGTTTCGTCTGTTTCCAAATGAATTCAGGAGTGTTTCTCTAGATCTGTGAGATATGTTAATGGTATTTTGATTGGGATTGTGTTAAATCTGTATAACAGTTTTAGGAGTACAGCCATTTTCACAATATTGGTTCTTCCTAGCCAAGAGCAAGGAATATCATTCCATTTTCTAATATCCTCTTCAATCTCCTTTTTTAGCATAGTGTAATTTTCAGCATATAGGTCTTTTACATTTTTAGTTTGATTTCTTAGTATTTCATTCTTTAGATGCTATTGTGAAGGGCAATATTTCCATAACTTCTCTCTCAATGAGTTTTTTTTTTTTGTTTGCGTATAGGAATGTTATTGATTTTTGAGTGCTGACTTTGTATCCAACTACACTGCTGAATTTGTTTATTGTTTCTAGTAGTCTTCTAATGGAGTTTTCTGGGTCTGCTATATAGAGTATCATGTTATCTGCAAATAGTGATAATTTAACTTCTTCCTTTTATATCTTTATTCCTTTTATTTTTCTCTCTTGTCTGATTGCCCTGGTTACTGTTTCCAGAAATATATTGAATACTAGTGGTGATAGTGGACATCTTTGTCGTGTTTCTTATTTTAAAGTGAAAGCTTTCGGTTTTTGTCCATTTAGCATAATGTTGGCTGTTGGTTTGTCATAGATGGCCTTTATAAGATTGAGGTAGACACCGTGTTTTCCAAGTTTCTGAAGGGTTATCATGAACATGTGTTGGACTTTATTGAAAGCTTTTTCTGCATCTATGAAGATGACCGTGTGGTTTTTGTTTTTGGCTCTGTTGATGTAGTATATTACATTTATTGATTTGCGTATGTTAAACCATCCTGCATTCCTGGAATGAATCCCACTTAGTCATAATGTATAATCTTCTTGATGATTTGCTGCATTCTATTTGCCAATGTTTTATTGAGAATCTTTGCATCAATGTTTATTATTGAAACTGGCCTACAGTTCTCCTTTTTGGTTTGGCCTTTCTCTGGTTTTGGTATCAGAGTAATACTTGCCTCCAGGAATGATTTAGGGAGGATTGCTTCTTTTTCAATTTCATTGAACAGTTTAAGGAGTACTGACATCAAATCTTCTCTAAATTTCTTGCAGAATTCAGTCATGAATCCATCAGGACGTGGGCCTTTCTTTGTTGATAAGTTTTAAATTATGTTTGCAATTTCAATAGCTGATGTTGGGTTATTCAAAATTGCTATATCTTCTTGGTTGAGAAATCTGTCCATTTCCTCTGTGTTTGCTACTCTATGTTAGTAGAGATTTTCAAAATAGGTATTCATGATCTTTTGAATTTCCATGGGCTCTGTAATTTCCGCCTTTTCAGTCCTTATTGCATGAATTTAGGTTTTTTTCATTCTTTTTCTTTATAAGATTAGCTAGAGGCTTGTCAAATTTGTTTATTCTCTCAAAAAACCAGCTTTTTTTATTAATTCTTTGTATTTTTTTTTTTAGTTTCAATTGCATTGATTTCTGCTCTGATCTTTACAATTTCCTCTCTTCTATGAGCTTTGGGTTTAACTTGCTCTTCTTTTTCTAGAAGCTTGAGATGAAGCATTAGGTTGTTTATTTGTGCTCATTCTATTTTTTTGATATGACAATTTGTTGCTTGTTGCTATATATTTCCCTCTTAAGATCGTTTTCATTGTATCCCACAGATTACCTATGTTGTTTTTACATTTTCATTGAATTGTAGGCATTGATTTCTTCTTTAATTTCATCTGTAGCCCACTTGTTGTTCAAAAGGTGGTTATTTAATTTCCATGTATTTATGCAGGTTTTGCAATTTTTTTGCCACTAGTTTCCAATTTCAGTGTGCTATGGTCAGATATTACACATGGGATAATTTCAGTACTTTTGCAGTTACTTAAGAATGTTTTATGGGATAATATATGGTCTATTTTGGAGAATGTCCAAAGAAAATTATTAACACTTATATTTCAACCTAAAGATAACTGTGCCTGAAATTTATGTAAACCAAATTGAACTGATATAAAATGAGTGAACTGAGCATGAAATTTTAAATAATAATAAAATGAACAAAAGTGCACTCCCTATAACTGTCTCAACATGCTTTGGAAATAAGGAAAACGCAGTCAGCACACAAAACCTTCTGAAAAATGTGTTGACAGTTGTTTTTCCATGTATCATATAAGGACATCTCCTATAGCAGTGATGAGAAACCTTTTAGAGCTTTTAATGATAACCAATAACCTGTTGAGGCACACTTGCCATACGTTTGCCATCACTATCTTATAAAATGTTTTCCACTATTTGGAAAACTGTATATATGCAAGTTATAGAGGACAAGTTTCTTAAAGTAAAATAGAAGACAGCTAATAACAGCAAAATAAAATTTTGTTCCTATTTAACATATACTAACTTTTCCATAGAAAGTGTTGACAACAGTGCTATTAAATGTCAAAATATAATTTACACATATATTAGTAGCCTTGCCTCCCAGCAAAGTTTTGAAACAAAGCCAATGCTTTGTTTAAAGTGACACTGAAGATTACATATGCACAAAAGTACTTTCAAATTAATACTGCCATAATTCTTGGTTTAGATTCATAATATAGAAAACCTTTTCATATTTTCCCAAAGTCACTATGAATACTGAAATACTTTCCTCATGACAGCTGACTGATACAGAAACAATGTCTGAAAACATAAGCATGTGCACAGGATGGCACCACACACTTATCTTCACCTGTCCCTTGATAAAAAATATTTTAAATGCTTTTCTTTATGAGAAGTAATAATTTTTCATAATTCATTGAAACCTAACTGATTTCACACATGAAAAACTTTAAGAAGGCTGTGCAATGGTCTGAAATGTCTACACAACTACTTTGCATAATAAATAAAGTAAAATGAAACCCTTTATATAGACCTTACTTGATCTATTAATATTACAGTACAAGGGAACCAGAGTTCTGTTCTTCATAAAAACTAAATACTGAAATGCAGCTACAATACTTCTCTTTATGCCACTCCAGAAGTACCACAGCACAAGATATTCAATATGCATCAAATGATAGAAGGTGAAAGTGGTTAAATTACAAAGGATGACAGACTGCAGTGATGAGGATGTCTGATATAACCAGTGTTGTGTTTTGACAGAAAAACAATTCTCCACTACCCCAAAGGGAAAATATAAAGCTGTGGTTCATTCTTGTTGATATAAGAGCCACAGTTGCACAGGTGCACTTCACCTGACCAGCTTGTGCTACACTTCCCGTAACAGTCAGCACTCTGCACTTTCATCTGCTACCACCTAACACCCAGCTGAAAAGTGAGAAATTTAGTCAAGTAGTGAGTTATACGAAAGATTATGCCAAATGAAACATTCAAATTTAACCTTAACCAAAATGGGTAAGACTTGTATTTATCCACATGATTGAAGGCCCATTAAGACAGCCAATATGATTACACTGTCACCTTAATTTCCACTCTGAAGTATTTCAAAATTTTATGATGGAAATGTTTCAAAGTCCGTGATACATCTCATTAGCACCTCTACCAAAAGATATGTAGAGAAAAACAAAGAAGTTCAAAAGGGGTAGCTGCTCCTTTAGAATCATTTGCTTAAGCATTAGAAAATTTTTTTACTGAAATGGTATGTGTATAATCAGAAAATAACAGAAGAACAAAAACTGTGTACTTCGAGAATTTCCACAACAGATTCTTAGGTTATTCATCATTGTTCATCCTCTGCCTGGCCACTCTGCTTTGGACATACAATACCATCTCTTTTTGTTAGTTTTTATACCTCTCTCTTATTTAGAGAAGCTTGAAGTCTTTCTGAATTGTCTAAGAAGTTCTACATTAACCTCATGTTGTACTGCAGAACACTTTAGGGTTTCCCAAGCCTAGCGTTGCTGCTTGTTACATCTGTTATAGTTTGTGTCTAGATGTCCCCCTACAGCCTCATGTGGTCATCAGCCTCACGTGGGCCATGGGTGTTTCTGAGGTGGCTAAGTGCACAACACTGTGATTAAGCATGCTGGAATTAAGGGTAGGTGATTGCTGGATCAATCTACTGACTATATTGACATTGTCCTAATCCCAGCAGTCTGGATAAAACAAAAGGGGCAGAAAGAGGCTTGTCTCCGCACTTGTGGCTTTGCTGCTTTCTGCCCATCATGACTGTTCTCCTCTGCCATGTGCCACCCTACAGTGGAGGCAGCTGATTATGGACGGAAACTGTCTATAAACTGTAAGCTAAATAAATCTTTCCTTCCTCAACTTGTGGGTGTTGCATACTTTGTCTTAGCATCAAGAAAAGTAACTTGCAAAGTCCTCACAGTGATGTCTCAGATTTCTCAAGATCTGACCTCTGATTACCTCACTGGACTCTTTTACTATTTTCTCTCCTCATTCTGTCTCTCAAACACATTATATATGGTCTGAGGGCTTTGTGGCTGCTGATTCCTCTTATATATCTCCTAACTTTTCCCCTGAGGCCCATCGAATTTTGAGATGAAGCTTACCTTTTCAATGAAACACGCTCTACAGCCACCCTTCTTCCCAAACCTCAACTCTACTTAAACTGCTTGTTTCTCCACAGCACTTACCACCACCCAACCACCACATAATTTACTTATTCTGTTCATTGACTGTCCATCTCTCCTTAACCTCACCAGAGGGTAATGACCCCAAGAACATTAGCTTTTATTCACTTTGTTCACTTTCTCCAAACACTTGAAGCACTCATTATGTGCAGCAATCAAGCATTTCTTCTGCCGAGTTCTATTTGTCTAAGGTGCCTCGAGTGTTCTCATCCTAATTACTTTTTCCTTGTGAATTTCCTACCTGGCCTCTGTTCTCTAATCTTAGCAAACTTACTAAGGTCAACAAATGAGTATTTATTAGCCTTTACCCGTTTTAGCCTTTCAGTCTCCGTCTTGGCACTGTGACCACTTTTTGCAACAGCCTCAGACATGTAAAACTAAACTGGGTAACTACAATGCACAAGGCATTTGGCTAGAAGCTCTTCCTTGGGTTTTCATGAGGAAGGCCTATCTACCCATAGTTCTTCTTCATCCATTCACAAAAATATAGGTGATCATGAACACTTCTCCAGGACTCTCCTCTCTCCAACATGCTCCTTCATAATACTAGGGCATCTGTTCATACCATTTTAAATTCACAGACTATTATTCCCCAAATGAGCACCTCCTAATTCCAACTGTCATTTCATGTCTAAATTTTGGTCTTCCTCCTACAGGAGTTCAAATTCGACCTCTGCTGATTGGTAGGTACTGCCATTCTTTGCAACCACAAAGCGTTAAGCCCAGTCCCCTTCTTATTTTGTGGATACTTTCCACTAGTTTGAGGCAGAATGTCATTAACACTGAGGCGAATAGTGTCAGATATTTAATATCCTAACTCTCTTGTAGTGATCCCACAAGTACATAAATGAACTCCTCCAAATAGGCTGACAAGAAAGGACCACAGTGTATCTATTCTGAGTGGTAGCTCTAGTGAAAAGAGTGTCCTCACATGATAAATTCTGGCGGGGGGGGGGATTTTAGGTATTGTACTTGGCTATATTTCTTCCAAAACTGATTCTCTAATCTTCTTGAAGAGTCTATTATTTACCAGACATCCTGTTGCTGACTTTTATTCTGTATAAATTGATAATGGTTGGTTTCTCTTACTTTTAATTGAAAATCTGATAGATATATGTGGGAAAACCCAATTTGTCCTCTCAGCAAAATAGTTATTTCCTCTTACAAGTGTCCATAGCACTGAGTCAGTCTTACTTTTATACTTACGAGTTTGCCCTGTGTGTAATGGCACATAACACCTTCCCTGGTGTACTTTGCATCTGCTCATGGTGGGGTGCCTGTTATTCATCTTTGCTTACATTTTTGTGGGGGTAAGATCTAGAGCCTGTGTTATACCTCTTCACCTTCTTTATTTTATCATTTTGATACAACATCTCACCAAGTCACTAAATTTCTCAAGCTGGACACATACTATGCATCCTGTTTTCTAAGCCAGAGTGCTATAGCACCCAGAGTGCTATGTCCATGCTTTGGAGTACCCCTACCCATTGCTTATTTTAAACATTCTTTAAAAAATAAAACACTGTACATAGCTTCTTTCTGACTCAAGGAGCTTCTCTGTGCTGCCTTTGGAACTTTTGGTCTGAGATTTTACCATTCTGGAATTACCTCAATGACTGCCTTATTTGGAAAGTTTCTAATGTCTCTTCAAGATTCTGCCTCTGACATCATCCCTTATTTCCCTGAATAAAATCCTTTTGCTCCAGTAGTGTATGCAGAGCATCAACAAGAGTGCCAAGATCATTCACAGGGGAAAACACAGCCTTTTCAACAAATGGCATGAAGAAATCCAGATATCCGTGTGCAAAATAATGAAGCTGAATACTCACACTAGCCATAAAAATTAACTTAAAATGAATCACATACCAATATATAAGTGCTAAAATTATAAAAATTTCAGAAGAAAACAGAGGAAAAGTTGTATGTCATCATATTTGGCATGGTTTCTTGGTTTTAACACCAAAAATATGTGAAACAAAAGAAAAAACAGATCATTTAGACTACAAGGCATGACTGATGTATATAGGGAATATTTAAATTTTAAAAACAATATCACACTAAGAGATATGTTGTTATTAATTCCCTTCTAACTACTCCTTTTCACTTCCAACACACTTATTCCACCATTCTCATTTGTGAAGCTGTCTGGAAGCCCAATTTGTGTCTTTATACAGGGTGATCAAAAATATGGTGAATGTTGTTGCCAAGTACCACCCAAAAAAAATGCAAGCTCTTAAAAACATGCTAGGTTGTTCTCATCCACCTTTTTCATCAGATATCACACTGTGCAACTATTGCCTCTTCCTCAAAGTCAAAATGACTATGACAGGTTTTGAATTGGTTCAGGACTTTTGAGGCAGCCAACACAGAGCAACTAATAATACAATAGAAGGCTTATAGAACTGCTTCAGAAGTTCAATAGCAGCAAAAGAAGTTCTAGAAGCAGCAAAATCAAGACGATATTTTCAAAACAAGGGGGAGTGTTTTTGAGGACAACCACTGGCAATGTGTCTTTCACCAACATTTTTTAAAAAGATATAAACATTTCCCCTATTCTTTGATCACATCTCATTCTTCAAAATTTAAAACTTCTGTTTCAAAGGGTATAGCCAATACAGAGAAAAGGCAGTTCTCAGAATTGGAAGAAAGCATCTGATGAGAGCTAATATCTGGAAAATAGAATCCCCTACAACTCAACAGTGAACAAAAACCGTTTTTGATGGCCCAAAGATATGAACTAGCATTTCCATGAAGGAGCTATTCCACCGCCCAACATACATATAGAAGATGCTCAGTGTCAGCAACCAGGAAAACACAAATCAAGATCACAATGTAACATTCCCCTACACCCAACGGAATAAAATACTGTGAAAAACACAAAATAACAAGTACTAATGAGGATGTAGAAAATGCAGCCACTGTGCACCACTGATGGGAATATAGAGTGGTTCAGAAGCTATGGAAAACAATATAGCAGTTTCTCAAAAAATTAAGAATTGAAAGCAGAGTCTCAAAGTCATATCTGTATACCTATGTTATAGCAGCATTATTCACGATAGCCAACAAGTGTAAATGACTCAAATGTCCACTGACTGATGAATGGCTATGCAAAATTTGACATATACATACATGGAATACTTGATCTAAAAAGATTGGAACTTTGAAACAAGTAAATTGTTCAGCTGCAAAGAGATAAATACATATTTTACGAGATTTCTAGAGTAAGCAAATTTATAGACAACAGATAGAATAATGATTGCCAGATGCTGAGAGAGGCAAATGCGAGAGCTGTTTATGGGTACAGTCTGTTACAGACTTGGGTCTGTGTCCCCAGAACTCCTAGGTAAAAGTGTCATCCTAGACTCACTGTGTTTGGAAGTACAGCCCGTGGGGGATGAGGTCTGGGTAACCTCATGAAGGTAGGCTCCCCAGGGTGGGTTCAGCACCGTTGTAGGAAGCAGGAGAGAGCAAGGGAACACTGGGCGCTGACACTCCCTCCCCATCACACTTGCTCTCCACATGTGGGGTTTGGCAAAAAAGACAGCTGGGTGCAAGCTGGGAAGAGGGCCATGGCCAGGAGGCAGGTATCTATCTGTTCACACTGTGAGCTGCCCTGGACTCCGGAGATGTCAGGGTCTACTCTTCCACCACTCATCCTGGGTGTTTCAGTATGGCAGCCTGAACAGATTAGGTCAGAGTTACAACTGTGCAAGATGAGGAAGAGTTCTGGAGACTGCTTACATATTAATGTGAATATGCTTAACACTGCTAAGCTGGAATAAAAATCATTAAGGTGACAAATTTTACGCTATGTGTATTTTACCACAATTAAAAGTAAATTGTATGCTCCTGTGCTCCGTGCAGGTTTCCAATGCTGTATATCCTTGCCTGTTCAGTCAGAGTTGGTTTCACACTGCTGTCCCACTTTTCACCCTGTGCACTGTCAGAATGACTCACTGCACAGGATCCTGGAGTAACAGAACACCATCCGCCACATAGGGTTCTACCTGCATCTTGTTCTTAAATCCCACTGGGTATGTAGCCACTCTCCTGTTGTTACACTTTATTTCCAACTACAACTTCACTGACATGCCACCATCTCTCTCAGCTATGGAATTTTACTGCATTCCCTGTAAGCACTGAGCACTGAAAATGGGTAAGACACATAATATGTAGATTGTCCTTCTGTTTTCAAGAGCTTAAAACTCTAATGGGCAGACACAGAAATAGATCATTCCAGTTATTGTAATGTAAGTGCTAGTTTTGACACAAAATTACATTTTCCTAAATGTGCAACTTAAATTTTACTTCTTAAATTTTCCCACATTTTCAAAACCTTTCTAGTGGATGTGTAATGCTTGGATAACATTTTTAACTTCATATTAATATTTTTAAATGTTTCACTAATATTAGTCAATATTGAGAATACCTGGAGTACACATTTTACTATCCTTTTACATATAATAATGTAATTTTGGAAGCACACATTTACCACCAACCAATAAGTCTTTTAAAATTTTTAAAGCTTAGAACTATGACATGTTTCTTTGAAAATAAAGGTCTATCAATTTTATAAGAGGGAGAAATTAAGGTATATTTCATAATGGTCCATTTAACATTTTAAATTTAAATAATGTTGCCTCTTTTCTGGTTCCATCATTAAATTTTCTCCTGCCACTTAGAGTAAACACAATTCTAGCTATGGGAGACAAGAATGACCAGTTCAAGTTCAAGGGTTCACTGCACATGGATATCCATAAATAGCCCTTGACAGCCTTGGTAGTATAATGAACCTTGCAATTACTCAGCAGGCCATCACCACAATACAGGCACATAATGCTTCCAACGTCAAACAACAAAACATTACACAAGTAATACCAACCAACTGTTACAGTTCATGGAGAGCCTTTGGAAACTAATTAACTTGCAACAGTTGCCCTTAAACCTTTATAAATTTGCAGGCAGTTTTACCTTACTGAGCTATGCTTATGGGAAATAATTAATAGAAAAGGTGTTAGCATTGTATACAATTGGGAGATGCCAATTAGCAAACCAGTCCTTCAAAATGACACCAGTTAATTCCAGCATGGACTCTCAGAATGAAATAGCCTCCTTCTCACACAAATGCTAGTGCCACAATGTCTTTACAAATGTCTCCAATCATCCTACATATAACTTCCCAGTGAAAATGCTTTTGGCCTTGCCTTTCTGTTACTGAAGAGATGATCTTCAGTAAGTTACATCATCTGAATGATGGTATGCTTTTCTTTACTCTGGTGGCCCTTCCATTTTGGGAAATTCACCTCTTCAAGACATAGTTGGAATTATCAAGTAAAAAGTACCACACAGAAACAAGATCATTATTAGCATCACCAAGAAAAAGTTTAGAACATGCCATACGGCATATGGGCATATGTGCATAAAAGCAGGCATCTCATTCCCAAATTAATTATGTAAATGGACTGGGGATTGAAATACATGATCAAAAGTCGTAAGATTTATATTCTGGGTAAGATAATTCAACTCGTCCTTCTCCAATCTGTCAAAAACAGCCTATGTACAAAGTATACTAGAATGCAGATAAGAAATTCAGGATTATTAAGTTGGTAAGCAGGCATCCTGTATGATTTTCATCACAAAGGGCTTATTGTTACTATGGGCATTTTCAGAAAGGTTTCACAGGATAGCTGGATATTTATCACCCAGTTCAAAAGGAAAGATGAATAATAAAGCAGAAGTCACACACTTTGGAAAAAGCATGCAGCATCTGGTTTTCCCTTTCATGTTTTAAGCAGTTAATTTAACAAAATCTGGTTAAACACTTTAGAATCCAAGAAATTAATTTATGAAGCAATCAGTATTTTTACTTCTAACTCTGCTTTTGACACAAAAGTTATTGGGGAACAGGTTATTCCAGATTTATAAAAAAAAAAATTCTTTTCACCATGTTCTACAAATGAAGTGATATAGCTCAGCAGCACAGGGCCTGCCTGGCAAGCACAAGGTTCTGAGTTCAACTCCTAGTAACATAATACAAATTTAAAAAAAGAAAAGGAAAAAAAGTACTACAGTATTTCTTTTTAAATAAGGTTAAAAGAACAATAATAATTCGATCTATGGAAAACCTGATTTAGTTAAGAAAATCTGCTTTTCATTTTATAAAATGTACAGACTCTAAACAAAATAAATGCAGCACACTTGGCAACACTTTAGAAAACTAAAACTTGAGGTAACTGAGATTTTGATATAAAATGATATAAACACCATGAGGAAAAATTTTTAGTGGCTTGTAGAAGTTGTATGAATATTAAAGAAAATTTCCTTTGGAAATACAAATAGTACTAGTAATAATAGTGAGAATATAAAATTTAAAATATTTGGAGTAAGATATTGAGAGAAATCATGCTTACTGCACACAGTGTTGACAAAGTTATTTCATAAAAATCACAGCTTTACAATTGTATCTAAAGGTTACATCTTTCTGTACCTTTAGGACTGATCCTATTATTACAATTTGAGGCTGAACTGATATAACCAAGATTTCAAGATCACAAAAATCATGTATATGGCTTAACTTTTATAGAAGATTCAAATAGAAACATCTGTGTAATAAAGTTCTCTAAGTTCTCCAAAATAATCAACGCAGTACCATACACACTGATTACATACAGGACGTACTGTCAAGTGTACTTGGGAACATAAATGCAACTGTAAACCTATGCTACCCACAATAAAAATTAAACAAGTGTTTAATTAACCACTGCATTTGCTGTCTTAAGAAAACATTAAGATTCTATCAAGTCTTTTAAATTCATAGCACAAAGTTAAGTACTGCTTTTTAACATGATCATCAATTATACAGTGGTGAACAGATATTTTAAAACTATTTCAGTGAATTGAGAATTTGACAGAAGTTTTATGGCTTTCAAAAAATAATTCCTATTCCTAAAGAAGATGATACCTCAGAAAATTGCTTTCAAACTTAAAGCTCAGTTCTAAAATGTTTCTATTCACCTCCTTCTTTCTGACTGTGTAGTGAAACCTACTAAACCAATAACATTCTGAGGTCAATCAGACGAGATTACAAAATAATTCAAGTGTGAAACATTGATTCTATCAAGGTACTTTGTACTTGTAGAAACAAAACAAAAAAAAGAGATGATAACAAAGTTATCATTTTTACCTCTGACAAGAGATATTTGCTATTCACAAATCTACTAGGTTTTTATTTACTCCTCTCTCTCTCAGTCTTCATACCAATGTATTACATCAAGAGCTGGTAGCACTAAACCCCCAACAAACCTCAAATTAAATCACGAGTGCAAAAACTCTCAACCAACTTCTTAATAATCACCTATTATCAGAGAGGAAAAGGAAACTTTCCCAAACCAAGGCAAAATAGCCCAAATCAAATATTAAACAGAAATACCAACCTGCTGGAAGACAAACTAGGTAAAACTCCTGAACAAGGACTTCACTTTGTGTTTCAGCATGGCCCTGTAGTCTACATTAACCTTGAACTTGCAGTTATCTGCTGTCTTAGCCTACAGAATGCTGGCATTGCAGGCGTGTACCACCAGGCCCAGCTCAACAAGGACTTTCTGAACAGAACTCCAATTAATAACACGAAGAATCAACAAATGAGATCATATCAAATTAAACATTCCTGCACAGCAAACAATCCAGTGAAGAGACAACTTACAAAATGAGAAAAAATTTTACCAGATACACCTTAGACACAGTAATAACATCTAGAATTTATAAACAACTAAAAAAAGCGGATTCACCAATTTAAAAAATGGGCAACTGCAATGAATAGACCCTTTTAAAAAGAAAAATATAAACAGCCAATAAATGCACAAAAATGTTCAACATCATTGGCCATCAGAGTAATGCAAATCAATATAATACTGAGATTTCATCTTTATACAGAAGGGCAATCATCAGGAAAACAACTAATTGCAAATGCTGACATGGCTGTGGTGAAAAAGGAATCTTTAGCTGGAGCAAAGTAGTACAACCACTATAGAATCAGTATGGAGATTTCTCAAAAAAACTAAATGGAAATTCCATTTGACCCAGCTATTGCCCTACCTAGGAATCTTTCCAAATGAACTAAAGACACTGCATTACAGCAGTACATGCACACCAATGTTTACAGCAACACAATTCCTAACAGCTAAATCTTGGAAGCAACCCATATACTCACTGGCATATGAGTGAGTAAAGAAAATGCATCTGTACATAATGAAATACTCATGGCTATGAAGGAGGATTGAAATGAGTCACACGCAGGGAAATGGAGGCAACTTGAAAATCAGGTTAAGTGAAATAAATCAGACACACAATTTTAAATACCATACAGTTTTTCTCATACGTGGAATCTAAAGTATAAAGACCATAATAAAAGACAGATAAAAGTAAACATGGAGACAGATTTTTTGCAAATGAAAAGTGGCATATGAACAATTTGGCTGTGCGATGTAGATGAACCAGCTACCATAATGGATGTACTTGCTGTGTTGCAAATACGAACTAAAAAAATGAAAATAAAGAAGGGGATCCTGAGATGAAGACAGGAGAAGAACATAACCAAGATACATTATTTACCTACTCCAAAAGATAAATGAAAACATGGCATCCTACAAACATCCACCAATAAAATTTCTAAAAATAGGTGTGCTAACGTTACTTGTCTCTTTGATACATAAAAGATGTAATGTGTAAATGTAGATACTAGCTACTAGAATATAATTTTTCAAGTATCTAAGAGTTTTGGACTCATAGGTTAAACAAAAGATTCAGTAATTCTGAATTCAATAGTACTATTAATTATCAGTGTCAACCTGTTGACTTTAAAATACATTTTTGTGTAGTCTAATAGAAAACATAATTGTGAGTAGGCCATTTTATTTCTCTATGTATTAGTTCTTGCTATAAAAATCAAAATACTCTTATACCATACAATATTGTCACATTGGACACATGATATATGCAAAGGTTTGTAATTTGTTTGAGACTGCCTAAAACTAAAGTTCTTACATTATAATTTTTTATACATGCATGTGTATAAACTTTTATATATTGAACACATATGGTGTGAAGCCATCATTTCATTTGTGGCTGCACACTTCAAAGCCAGGAACCTGAAGCTGTATTACACAAATGTGTGTGACACATTTAAAAAGTGAGTCTTGAAAGCTTGCCATACAGCTTCCAGATCTAAAGTATGTCCTAAGGTCTCTGACTTAAGAATTGGAAAGAATGCATAAATCTCAAACATTTCACCATACTAGAAAGTTTTATTGGCAAGTATGTGCTGTGTAAGGGAAGGAAGAGATCTCTGAGGAAAGAAAGTATGGGAAAAAGCACTGGATAAATGTGTCTTTAAAGTCGAAAATGTGAAGATTCTATTCACTTGAACCCTGTAAGATTTGCCTTACAAATGGGAAACATCCTCACGTTACAGACAATAAAATTAATGGCAATTTCACTAATTTTCACATACAAGTTAAGCATCTCTAAAACACAGCTTCAAGAATTTTAGTTGAGGGTCGGGGATTTAGCTCAGCAGCATAAGCACCTGTCTGGCAAGTAGGAGGTCATGAGTTTAAAAAAAAAAAAAAAAAAAAAGAATTTTGGTTGAAATTCCAAAACATAGATGCTTCAAAACTGAAACTTTTCAAACTGTGACATGACATCACAAGTGGAAACTTATGCACCTGACCTCACATGACAGTTTGCAGTCAAAATACTGTCATATTAAAAATACTGTGTAAAACTACCTTTGGGTTATATGGATAAGAAGCATAAGAAACATTATGAATGTCATGTTTACACTTGGGTTTCATTCTCAAAATACAGCATTATGCATAGGTAAATATCCAAAACTTAAAAACAAATCTGAAATCTGAAACATTTTGGGTCCCAAGCATTTTGGACAAGAGAGAGTCAATTTATTCTGCATTTCTAAAGGTAAAGGAAGCATGTGAAATCCTCCTTTTCTTACAACTTTATATTGTGGCCTTAACATAGTTTTTATTTCGCACACCCAGCCTAAACTCCAAGATGTAGTAGTCTGAAACATGGTCCTCCTTGCAATTAAAAGGCTCTCTCTTCTTCCCTCTATCAAAAGGAAAGATTCTGTATTCAATCGTTCTCGGCTACTTCAGCTATTAGTTTCATAACATTATTTCAATACCATTTATAGTTCTTTTTCAACTCGAATTTCAGAATTCACCCTGATCCCACAGAAATGGACTCTATAGGTAAATGACTGGTAAACATCATAGAAATAAAATATTCTCAATGTCATAGAACATAACATTAAAACAACAGATTAAAGCTATTGTGTAAGATTTTAAAAGAATCAATACATAAACAACAAAGGTCACTGAAGATCTTCGACTCTATTCCCTTCAATTTCATATTAACTTCATATATTGAATATATACCAAAATTTACAGGAAAAAAATCTTCCCATTCCAAATGATTAGAAATGACTTCTCCTATCATTCAAAAAAAGCATATTCTAAGTACACTGGTAGTTTATGGTAGTCACACAATGTGATCAGAAAATACACATTCTGGAACACTTGCCTGGTAACCCTGCTCAAAAAGATATTTTCTAACAGCCACTACTAGACTTGTTTCTAATTGGGGAGTTTTCATATTTTATTTCCCATAAAACAAAGTGGCCCTTTAAAAACCATATGGCCCTTGCAGTAAAAGGAGTTTCATTCAGCATCTATTTTTAGACTCAGGTTTCCATGCAGAATATACTGTAGTCACTGTACTGAATGAGTCTCCGTGTTCCTATGGACCACACCTCCTGCCATCTAGTGAGTTCTCTACAGCTCTACCAGTCAGTGCGCTTGTGCGGTTTCCTCTCTCCAACAGAATGAAATGTAAAAAAAACAAAAACAACAGGAAACAAAACTATTTTTCAAAGCGTTTTTCATTTATTTAGCAAGCTGTTTTCTAGAAATGCATACAAAAGAGAAGCTGGCCCCACCATCTTAGAATACAATAGGTCATAACACCTGAGAATGGACTAGGTCATAGAAGAAATAAACATCTCTAACTATGCTAGCCAAAATACAAACATCATGAATAGTGTTAGTTTTAGATACAATGGTAGATTAAAAAAATTTATGCTTCCTAACTTACATGTGCCTTATGTATATTTTGCTTATACAAAACATAATTTTTGTAACTTTTACATTTCATTTCTACCCCATTATATAAAGAAATCAGTAAAAACTGACTTATTTTTGGTAGACTATAAATATCAAAATGACAAAAAGGGCATATGATACATCCCGGTCAACATATTTTTAGTTGTATTTTCATGAAAGAAAACTAATGATCAGCTGAAATTTACTGTTTTAGTTGAAATCAAAGTACTGTTTTCATTGTAAACATGTAAACATGTGCTTTAGATTTTATCTACAAGTCACAGATTAACATAAAATCATATATAAGTAAGAGATGAGGACAAACTGTTCAAATCAGATGAACCTAAGCACTGTACCTCCATTCACAAACACTTGTATTCGCAGAGGATTTGCTTTGCAATCAAAGGCATTTAGCAAAATTTTGTTTTTGTTTGCAAACTCTACATGGAGTGACAAGACACTATTGCAGCCATCTTTGTCACACAAACACAATCATCTTTTCCAAAATCCTAGAAAACACTGTTCATGAACTGAGGCACCACTGTACATTCTGTCTGGGACAAGATACCCAACAATTATCATTTAAAGAGGAAGCATTTAGCTTGGCTCACAGTTTCAGAAATCTCAATCCAGTGGTCATCATGTGGCTCCAAGGAAGAAATGTGATAGCAGAAAGGCATGGCGGATGAAAGCTGCTTGACTAGGGGCATGTGAGGAACTGAAAGCAGGTGAAGATCACAACAATGAGTGGCCAGGACCCACATCCAGTGCCCAAGGCACGTCTCAGAACACATTCAAAAGCACACTTCCCTCATTGCCTCATTGTCACTCAAGCCAAGCCACTCGTGAATTAAGATTAATCACACAGGCCTGCATTTTAACTGCTAGGTCAAAAATTCTTGTAAAAATTTCTAACATGTAGCTACTTCTCACCCAGAAAATGATGCAAGATTTAAAAAAAAAAAAAAAGGCATGCCAACAGGACATCACCACCACCAAAATTACATTTGATGTAATTTTTCCAGACAAACTAGTACTGTGCTTTCTTCCATCCTGCATACAAATGTAGTGGGAAATAAAAGAAAAGCTATAAAGAACTTTATAACTGCTATTTTCCATAACATTTCAGAACCATTTAACTCCTACAGTACAGTGTATAATTTTCAAGGGAAAGAAAAAAAAAAGAGATTAGGAATGTTATCATTAGTTAACCCCATACAACTTAATACATCATGCATACAGCACCTATGACTGTGTCTTTCAGTGTATAGAATTTCTTTGGGGAAGAAAATAAAAAGTTTCACACATCTTCACAATCCAGTGGTTTTAAATAGAGTTTTTTCTCTGAGGAAGACATATTAGTAGGGTAGGTTTCTGGATCACAACAGGATTAAGTTTGAATTGAATAATTCTCTCGAGGTGAACACTGTTGCATGTGCAGCAATATCCCTTACCTCTACTCATTTGATGCCAGGAACAAACCTCCCAAGGGTAAAATAAAAAATGTCTTCAGACATTGTCCTTTCAGGAGAAAACTATCTCTGTGTTAAGAATCGCGGGTTTAGGGGGCTGGGGGTTTAGCTCAGCAGCATAAGTGCCTGCCTTGCAAGCAGGCAGTCGTGAGTTCGATCCCTGGTACCATAAAAACGAAAAAGACAAAAAAAAAAAAAAAAAAAAAAAAGAAAGAATTGCGGGTTTATGAAGACAATAAGATTTACTACGATACCCATTATGGTTTGACTATTATCTTCTTTTGAAATCCTGTAAGGTCTCCAGTGTAGGTTCTATTGCTCTTGTTCTGTACTGTTTTGATCAATTCTATTATACCTGATGATACAGGCAACTCTTTTTAAAAATAGCAAGAGGCACAATGGTAACCATTTTTGATCACCTGGTATCCTATTTTTGCATCATGTACTATGCCCATCCTTCTGTTCTGACTCTGTTTTGTTTAGTCACGTTTGGTTTTATTCTCTTCAAAAAAAAGTAGTAAGAACTGTGGGAGTAATAAAACCCAAAAAGTGTAATTGTTATTGTAAAAAAGAGAGAAAGGAAGGTCGTCTAAGGGATATAACTGCATGTATGTTTGAGTGTTTAGGATGGAAAATGATATTACTGAGCTTTTGTTGGATCACTGAATGGAGCTGTCTGCAATCTCATTGTATGAATGTCCACTTTATATGCTTTAATTTTATAATTTGGACACCTGTTTCTAAGATGACAATATGTAATTATTAACTAGTGATTTCTTTATATTTTTTTCTTGAAATTCTGTATTACTTGTACCCTTTTAATGCATTGTTTTTTTATTTCCTTTCTTTTTTCTCTTTAAATAATAAAAAAAAAATCGCAGGTTTAAATCAATGTATTTTCATTTTAATTGTAAATCTAAATTAAGACATCAATAATATAGGTCAGATACAAATCTATTAATCATCTAACTTCATTATGTAATATACTATAAAGTATATAACATCTAATTCATACAAATTTATACTTTATCTTCAATAATATTTTTAAATTTAATCAAAGCCCTGACAGAAGTAACTACTTATGAAATTACTATCCAATTAAAATAGTTTCTTTCGCCATTTGAGGAAGATTTATTTTGGTTTTAGTCTGGCCCCAAAGGTTAGGAGTAAGTACAGGAAGTTTTATCTGAAAAAACCGAACATGGACCAAGTCTTATAAATTGGTCCTAGTGCTATTTCCTATCATGGCTCCTGTTTGTTTACATTGGAATTCTTATAAATTGGGTGTTATTTCCTTTCTACTAAGTTTCAAGGTATTAACAGTCAGAGGTGTTTTTTACTTTTCCTGCCTGCTTCTCTCCTATTTCCCCAAATAAATAATGCATTGCATGGACCATAATTTTATTACCAGTCCCCAAAGTTTGAAATTACCAATATGGTGAATTTATTTTACCAAAATCTACCTTCATTTGGCAAAGTTTATCAATCTCTTTAAAATGGAAATGAGCAAAATACGCATCTTCTAGTAGGTACCTACTTTCCAGCAGAATCATTTATCTAGTCATTTCACAGCTAAACCTTGCAAATTCTTAAGTAAAGTAGTTTCATTTATTTTGACTTCCTGCCGAGGCTCTTTCTTCCAGAGAAAACATTACTCTAATATTTTCGCCCATTAAGCACTCTTAAAATTAAATATCTTTATTTAAACAAAATTTCTTACACTCAAAAAAGGAAAAAAAAAAAAAACGCAAGTGAACCCTTTTTTTTCACTTCTCTGACTTACACTTGTGTAGTTTTAAAGAAGCACAGGTTTCCTCCATTAGTGACTTCCATTGGTACAAACTAGTAACCGCAGTGCTAAAACAACCAGCTTTGAATGCAATATGTAGCAGTGTCTGGCAATTGCAAAATTGCCTTGACTGTCCTTGACTGGTGAACTTCCAGTGAAAAAACTGTTGAAAGTTCATGCACCCCAAAGGCACATTCATTATAATTAAACAAGAAGATTACACAGACACTGCTGACAAGGATTATCAGAACAGAATGGCGCCACCTGCCCTTTGCTATCCTATTAATTAGTATGGGGTCCTAGGTGCCAATTAGCAAGGCTAAGCAGGAAAGGATCAGTAAACACAGCTCCAGCTGAACTTGTGAATTAACTCTTCCAGTTCAGGCTTGGCCTCTTAAGCATCTTTTGTTGATTTGTGCATGCAACACAAAATTGAATCCTAGCCCAGTTGCTCTGGAAGTTTTGATCAACAGTAGTCATATATCATTTGGAAGAAATTTCAGTTGTGTGAAAGAATAATTCTACTTGCTAGCTTGCATTAGAAGTTCATAATTACTTGAACAAGTGGCCATTCATTATTTCACAGGGAAACAAAATACTAAATAATTCAGGTAACCCAGTGACTAAAATGTTTTCACATTATAAATTAGAAATCAGTGGTAGTTAATATTAACACTGGGAAATAACTGAAGTACTGTGAGATTAGTAGTAACCAGTAACCCCTTTGGCTATCAAACAGCACTTTATGGGCCTAAAACCACACTTCTTTAGAGCAAAATAAATGGCTTCATTATTTGTTTTATGGAACTATTATTAGTTACTTTCAAATGTGACTATTCATTCTTTAAGAAAGAAATACTTTCCAAAAATAATAAAAATATTTCCATACAATTCCCAACTAAATATGTAGCTTCTCTGTTGACATTATTATTCTGGAAATCTAAACGTTTTTTTAAAAAGCACTATAAATGTAAATTAATATATCATGATGCAAATTTTACAACACTGTTATGTGCATACAACAGATATGCATTAATAATTATTTCATATTTCATCAATAAATAATGCAATTTAACTTAGAAATAAGCAGGGGACATAATCTTCACTTGAAATAACTTACAACATCTACCCAGGCATCCCTGGAGAATAGATTATTATTTGTTTACTATATCAAATAAAATACAATGACTTTTATGGAAAAAGAACTTTTGAAAGCTGTATTTACTAAATCTATTTCTCAATCTTGTACATCTTCTTACCTCACTTTGCCAACAACACAATGTTCTGTTTCATTTGAAAGGATAGGTATTCAGTGAAAAGGTTTATAATTTAACACATGACAAAGACATTTTAAGACAACACAAATCTCTCCTTTAAAAATTAAGTACCAATAAAATATGATTGGAAAAGGAAAAAAAATTTAAAAATCTATAACTACCCTAAAAATTTTTAAAAATTAAAAATAGCCCTTCAATATCTTCAAAGTTATTTTAAAATTTTGTCTCTTAATAACTCTGTCAAAGTATGTTGTTTTTCCTATTTCTGATAGGCATCTATCTCTTTCTAAGAGAGAGAAGGTTGGTATCCCAAACTATTAAGAAATATTTTCCTCAGAAATTTTATTCTTTCCTCCGAGTACTATTTCATTATATCACCTTTATATAAACACTTATAACTCTGCCTGTGTTATGAAAGTCTATATTTAAGATACAGTAAATGAAAGACAGATGTTTAAAACATTGGGTCCACAATAAAGTTGTAAATACTGCTAGCACAGTAAATGCTGTGATTAAATTTAGTCTGTTTATGCAATAGGAGTATTTACACAGCTGGAATAGCAGCAAAAATAACTGTCTCTGTGTCATTATTTTTTCCAAATCAATATAAATTAGAAGCAACATAGGTACCTATATCACAGTATATAAGAGCCATTTCTGGTCTTATGTTTAACACCAGAAATGAATCAGTCAAACACATGAAAAATCAATTTATCTTGAATTAATAACATTGTAACTTACTGAAACAATACTTCATAATTTACTCACCTGTGAAGAAAGTACTGCCTCACTTTTTCATTTTGCCTAAAATACATGATTTCAATGATAGACTTAAGGTTCTAGACACGTCTGGACACTTAAACTTAGTTCTTCAATTGCCTAAGGCATTCAGAGGAATACTCAAACCCATTTCATGAAACTAAGCTTTTTCACTTTTTGTATTAAGAACAAAATAGCAGGGGCTTTAAAAAAATGTATCGCTAAATGACTAAGGAACTTTAAAGCTTCCATTAGGGACATCCAGAATGCAAAATCTGTACATTAACTGAAGAACTATGTCCATTTTCCTACTTATTTATGAAATATTTCCAACAGCATCTCAAATACAATGGCTTGGACAGAACAGGAAGGTTATAGCCATTATCCACCCTCAGTCTTCTTAAGGGAATTTCTGGGTGACAGCATATCCACCTCAAAGGTCAGACAACCCTTTGACTAAATGCCGGCCAGGGAAATGTAACCACAGTTGGGGTAACTTGAGATGTTGTTTAAGAGAAGGTACTTGACTTGGAGGTGTGGCTATATACACTGTCCCTCACATCCACCTCTTTCCTGCTGCCCAGAAATTAGACATGGAAGCCAGTACAACAGTCACTACTATGAAACATACTGTATCACTGAAGACTGGAGACTCATGCTTGGCTGACGGGACAGAAAAATAGAGACTAAGTCTTTGATACCTCTGGAACAGTCAGAAGATTCCTAAATTGTCTGGCTCTGAACTTCTATGAAAGAAAGTTTTCTTTTATTCCATCATTATTTTCAGTTTCCTGGAGTTACAAGTCTGCATATGAAGAAATGAAATGCTAAATATATATACTATGTCCCAACAGCTGATGACAGTGAGCCTAACACTTTAACAGAAGAGAGAACCCATCAACCTGTTTGGATCTTTGTAGACACCAAAATTCACTCATAAACAAGTCTTCCTTAGCCATTACTAAACATCTGAGTGGTTTTCTTCTTGTAAGACCTAAGGTAAAGATGACAGAATTGCTTGAACATAAAGACTGCCTGAATTCTGGGCTGTCTACTAAAGTTCTTTCATTTTCCTGGAGTTCAAAATGTTGGTCTAAAATAGACTAAATAAATCTCATAGACCAAGCCATAGTACTTCCAAACAAATTTCCAGCTCCACTCCCCCCAGGCTTTAACAGCATTTTTTAAAAACTGGGACGACACAGAGAACTATGAACACTACAATACTGAAAGGAACAGAAAGAGATCCAAACTCAAGGTCCCATACAGGAGTTGCCAGTGAAAACCGACTCCACCACAGCAGCTCTCTGAAGATGCAAGAATCTCCAGACAAGAACACCGCTTCCGGAAGAGCATGGGTGTATTCCAGCAGAAGCAGAAAACATATCCATGAGCCAACAGCACTGGAAAGTACAGGAAGAGTGTTCAGGACTCACACAGCGTGGACAGGTACAGAATCACAGCAATAAAGTAAATGAAGAGTTTAATGGATGGTCTAACATGACTGCAATTACCACAGAGATGTGAAGTACTCAGCTTCGCCCTTAAACAAGTATCTCCTGCATTTTCCATCTATATAAACTGCATTGGCATTGAGCAAATTGGCTAGAACAGGGAAATATTTGCCATTACTTTTTCTGGTTGCCCAAATCTGATTGCTTTATGTTCTTTTTAAATCTTTCAAATGTCCCTTGTTTTATAATCCCTGGCTCAGTGTTCAGTGATTTCCACATTATATTTCAATCTGTGTTATTGTATCTACCTGTTGACTAGATTCCCCAGCCTGCCCATGGTTTTCCACAGGTAAGGCAGACCACTCTTATGTGAAGGATCCATCCTCACAGATGGAGAGAACTGGCACCCAGGAGCTGATGATTCAGAGAGCACAGATCCTCAGAGTAGGAGGAATCCAGTAGGCTCAGGGCTACGCTGTCAAGCTCCAGAGTTTACCTTTTACCTCTTATCGAGCACAGCACCTCTGTCACATAAATAATCAAAATAGAGAATGAGAGTGTCTTAGAATTGGATGTTTGAAACTGCCACACACTCCATAAATGTGTCTTAAATATCATATATTCTCAAATCCATGGAACCAACTTCAACTTACATCAGAAAACCAGGATGATACTGAGAACTATGAACACTAAAACACCAAAAGAATGGAAAGAAGAAATTCTACCTTATTAAGTATACACAGATGTATCATAAGATGAAAAGTAGTATGTGACAGAATATTCATTATGGAGTAAAAGGAATTATAGTTGTCAACAATCACATTTTCAACATTACAGTACAACTATGTGTTCTTGTATCAAAGTCCAGCTGTTTGCAATTATTCAAGTACATGTAGGTCACATTAGAAAAACTCTCATACGAAACTAAATATGTATTTTGTTAACTAGCAGGCTAAAAGGCTCTTAATCAACTATGTACCACACACTTAATAATGCACAGCACAAACAATGGATCTTGGGAGAGTCTACTGCTAAGTGACAATAAGCTATCTTGGTTTGTGTAAGCACACTCTATGATGTCCACACAGGATAAAATCACCTATGGATGTGTTTCTCAGAATGGATCCTGTCATTAAGTGACAAATGATGACATACAACACCTCACAGGTAAATAATTTTAAAAATCAATTCTAACATCATGAAGAATGAGCCTGGTTCGACTGTAACATCAAGGTTTACTGCAAACTCAGGTGTAACTGGGTAGATATGAACTGTTCTAAGAACATGTCTTTTACTATTTAATTTAAACACATATTGAAAGATATTTCACATGTTGAATCTTAAAATGCATATATGTATGCTTATAATGCACATACATGTTTATTTAACATGTAATTTCTTTCTCTCAAAAACTAATAGTACATTACAGTTGACAACTTTGAATTAAGCCATTGGATTTCAGAATTCATGGGCACATCATAGTGTAGCTATATGGTACAACATAAAGGAAAGGGAAGCAAATTGACTACATTTTTCTGTGTCTCCTGTCAGCTTCTCTTTATTAAATTTCTTGGCAAGGCAAGAAAATATTATTATTTTTAAAAATAAAGTGACACAGGCTTTGATGCAGCTCCAAGGTAGAATACTATTCCAGGATGCATGTAATACCTTGCCCCAGCAGCAAAAGAGTCACTGCTTTTTATTTGATACTGGTTTTGCTACACCAGTGTACAGTTAAAAATTTATGTGCTCATGCATTTTGTAATGAAATATTTAGTAATGTCAAAAGGATAAAGTACATATAATGAACCTATGCTAATAAAGACTCCCATGCAACCAATCACAATCTTATACCTGCCCCTCCTATCAGGGAATCAGGATTCTGATTTTGCTATTTATTGTTGTCAGGTAGATCTACCAATCTACCTATCAATCAGCATGTGTGCATTTTATAAATATTACTTAGTGGAATGTTTAAACACTGTAAACATTTTTATGTAAGTGATATAAATTCATGTGTCTTTCAGTAATTTCTTATCTTTCCCAATATTATGTTTTAATCATTTATACAAATTGAAAAACACAATACAGTTTGCTCATTTAGTTACTGTGTTATTTGTATTTGTATAATTACTCTATGGTTCATAAATTCTACTATGGCTATACACTTAAGATGACTTACAATATTACCATGAAGATTCATGGGCATGTTTCTTCTCATATCATAGAATTGCATGATCATTCTCATTCCTCCTGAAACATTCCACAAGATAATTGAAGCTCAAACACTGAAGCTACTTATTATTCAAAAATATATACTACCTTCAATTCTAGGAGAAAGATTATTAAAAGATATTTAACTACAATATTTTGTAGAAACTTAACAAACCTTAATGACAACGCAATAAAATGTTGACTAACAAGATTTTCCTGTTCATGAATTACTGCAGTCTCTGTAGCTTCTGGTACAACCGAAGAGATATCCAGTAGCTGCATTTCTTGGAATGTCATCAAACTGAATGAAACACACCAATCACAAATATTTCCACTAAGAATTCCACCATTAATCCACCATTTTCAAACAAACAACCACTATGTTTTAGATAATTCACAATTATTTTGGTGATATATTCAAAATAAGAAACTACAAAGAGAACCTGAAACTACATTTTAAAGAATGTGTTGAAAATAATTTGGATTAAGAAAGGTAGAAAGCAGCACAGGGAAAGCTTCATTAGTGAACACTAACACACAGCAGTAGGAAATCGGTGTGCTCGCATAAGAGGGTAACTATAGATGATGATATACCATGAATTTCAAAAAGTATGGATTTTCCATGTTTTTGACCACAAAGAAGTGATGTCTGAAGAAATGTATGTTTGCCCTGATCTAAATGTTACAAAATGTATACATATATCAAAATATCAATGTACCCCCTAGCATGTACACCTATGTCTGCATGTATGTATCACTTAAAAATATTTTAAATGGTGTATTAACTGTTTTGATACTTTAAAAAGATATATCTAATGTAGTGGTTAAGAATACATTCTTTTGAAACAGTTTCACTATTGCCATCTGTTGTAGTTAGGGTTTTCAAGGGGAAAAATTTAATACAGGACACATAATTTATAGGATTTTCTTATAATAGTCACCCAAAATGTCAAAAGAAGAAGAGTGTGGGAGATCTGTTCGTTCAGTAGAGACTCAAAAGAATCTCTCTGAGAGCCTGAATCCCACAGCAGTGTCTTCCCTGATTCCAGCTGGAGGCCTACAGCACACAACAATGCCTCATGGAAGTCTGTATCAGGATCTGCTTTGGGAAGGCCCAAAGGTCAGCAATGGAAGATAGAATGTCTGCCAGTGGGGTAAAGATCTTTACCAGCAGACTGAGGGATCTGCAAAGGAGTCAGGAAGCAACACTCAAGGTCAGGACCACAACTTCCCTGAAGAGAACTGCAGCCATTCGCAATGACAGAAGGGACCTAAGCTCCTCTGATGATAACAGCTGATTCATGTCAGCAAAGCCAGCCTAACAAGCTTCCCCAGGAGGATCAACAGCACACCCTCTTCCCCACCAGGTCTCCTGTTATGCTGTCAGCAGCAGTCCTCAGGAGGGCCTTCAACACCCTCAACCATGCTGATTCAGTTCAGCTGAGTGTTTCAAACTGACCCTTACTAATCCACCACAGTATTTATTTAAACTGAAGCTACCTATCGAATCTGAGTCACAATTTTATCACCTATAAAATGGGAAAAATAAAACCTACTTCATAGATTTTATTTTAATAACATAATATGCAAAACATGCATGTTTATGGTTGCTACTACTTCTGATAGCACTGTTTATGGAATTTAGTGGAATTCAGGCTGGGTTGAAATTTTGCATACTGATCTCTATGGCCACACATCTATTAGAGCTACCAACCTTCTAGCTACCTACTGCATCAAGAATCATGTGCGGCCTGAGGAACTGTCTTAAATAATTCAAGCCTGATCCACATTAAGAGCACTCACACACACAGAGATGACACAATAGAGTGTTTACATTGTATGGCCCCTGTGTGTAAGAAAGAAAAAAGAGGGAGGAGAAACAAGAGACTAAAATGCATTGGTTAGCTGATTTTTGTTTCAGTGGCTAAAGCTGTAACTACAGTGCATGTTTTCTAAAATCAAATTTTCAAAGGGAAATCAAGATCCCCCAAGTCAGGAAACAGCCTGATGTGTGGCAAGTTAGATGTGATGACAGGACCAGAGACTCAGAGATTAAGGCTTCTTCTTATAAGTTGATAAACGTGCATGTAACCTTTTCTGATCCATCTACCTGTATGGCATGTGTGTTCAGAGAAGACATAGGTAAAACTAGAAATTAAGGTTGTGTAAAAACTGTTAACACCTTAAGGCCCAAGTAAGCATACTGCAGGGCCCTCAGAATAAAAGTAATTAACACTTTTTTAGCTTCACAAGAGACTGTACATCCTGGGGCCCAAGTATAAAAGACCATTGGTGGTAATGGACAAAAGCCCCTAGCCCAGAGTCTACAACAAGCCAACAATCACTCTAGGAAAATAGAAATACCAGTGATCAGGAACAGGCCACCATCATCAAGAGCAGCAGTAAAGAGAGAAAAAGGACAGTGATTAATAGCAATGACACCAACTAGCCACACTGCCCAGCAGCAGAAGCCTGGCTCTGCTGGAAACAGGGAGGTATGCAAGAGAGAGTACAGAAAAGCAGTCCCAAGGCAGGCCAGTGTGCTACTTCCTGGGCAGCCACCAAAAATGCATTTCAGTAGGACAGGAAGAATAAAATCCACCCTGTGTGAACACATATGGAAGCACACCAAAGCCTCCCAGAAATAGTTAGGAAAAGAAATCTGGAAAGGCAGATTTGAAGTCCTGCAGGTGAACTTGTGGGAGTTAAGAACTAAAGAAATCACATACTGTTCCGGGAGAACATGGCAGACAGATAGCAGATACTACGGAGGCTCTCTGAAAGGCTTGGTTCAGAAGTCAGGAATGGTGCAGACTAAGGAGACATAAGCAGTTGGAGATATGCTCTGCTGACTCAGGAACGAACTGGGCTGAGAGAGACCAACTTGGAATGCAGTCCTGGTGCTAAAACAGGAACAGAAAAGCCTCGGTGTGGAGGCTGGACCCCGCGCCATTGGAAGCCGCGATTTGGGTTTCCCGCTGCATGGCGACTGCCTCTACAGCAGCTCAGCAAGGAGAGAGATGCGCGGAAGCTCTGAGAACGGGAGTCTGCGAACGGAGTCGAAAACCGGACAGGCAGGGAGGTGTGCACTGACTTGTGGTGAGGTGAATGAGAGAAACTGACACTCTACCACAGTTTGACTCCAGCGGAGGACTTTCTGGGCCCGGGCAGTCCTGCGGGAGCAGAGCACGGTGGCGACTCCAGCCACACATCCCCCTCTCGGGCGGGATTGGTGAAAAGTGCCTGGCCTGCGTGACGCTGCTGGCGGACCCGGTAGGCTGGCCCAACCCAGATCCCAGAGCCTGATGGTGGCCAGGAGGGGCGACCCCTGCGTAGGCTGCCTGGTCCATAACTCCCTGGTGCGTTGCGGTGAGCGGGAACACCTAACCGGCGCAATTTGATCAGGCTGTGGCTGACAGGGAGAGAAGCTGGGTCTCCTATATAAGCTTGCATATATAAGGATCAGAGAATATGGGAAGAGGCAGCAACAAGAAAGGCTCCTCGGCCCCCAATTCTGAGAAACAGGCAATAGCGGACACCGCACCAATAGACATAAAGCACCATATAGAGAGCCTCATAGACCAATTCAGGAATGAAGTTATCAATGACCTGAAGCTAGAAGTATGCAGAATAGTTAGAGAAATGCTAAGCACCACCCAAGATAAAACAGATGGTGGAATGGAAGAACAGAAAAAGAGGGGAGAATTGTTTGATGGAGAAAACAGAGAAAGCATAGAGTACATGAAGCAGGTTCAAAGGGACTATCAAGAAATTAAGAAGTCTATCCAAGACTGGCATAACAGCTTGAAAGAAACTAAGGACAGACTATCTGAACTGGAGGGCAGACTCGTAATATGGGAGAATGAAATGAAAAACTTCTTAAAAATAACAAAGAAACAAACAGCAATAATACAAAGACAGGAAGATGATAAGAGGATCCATAACTTAAGGATTAAGAACATAAAAGAAGAAGTAGGGACACAAACAAGTGAACTACAAAAGCTACTCACAGAAATAATCCAGGAGAATTTTCCTAATTTAGCAAAAGGTAAAGATACTCAGATGTATGAGGCATACAGGACCCCAGCTACCTACAACCCAAACAGAGCAACACCCAGGCATATAATAATAAAAATTCCAGAAATTCAATACAAGAACAGAATATTAAAAGCTGTCAGAGACAAGAAACAGACCACTTACAAGGGAACACCCATCAGAATTACAGCAGATTTCTCTGCACAAACCGTCAAATCACGAAGAGCGTGGGGGGAAATAATTCAAGCTTTGAAAGATAATAATCTCCAGCCAAGATTGAGATATCCTGCACAACTGTCCCTGGAAATTGATGGAAAAACAAGGTGCTTCCAGGATAAAGAGGAACTGGGGGAGTTTGCGACCACCAATTCAACTCTACAGAGAGTACTGCAGGATATTCTAAAAAAAGAAAAATACAAAGAATCCAGAAATAGTTGCGGGGAGGCCACAACAAATGGAGCAGAGAACAAAATGAAAAAGACAAACTGACAGCTACTGACAGAAAAAGAGCTCAACAGAAATGAGGCAGAGAAGATTGGATGATAGGAACAGCTATTTTGGAGAAAATGACATCTTAATAGGTAATACTGATTTAGTATCATCTTGTTTTGAAGTCTCATCTAGCTTTTGTTCTTCTGTCTCCAATGGTCTAAACAGGTTGTATCTTATTGGATTTTGTTATGTACGATAGTATAAGCAAAAACCTTTTAAAGACAAGGAGATTATATAGAAACCATTGTTCATTTTCTGTTAGTCGATTCTAAATACTCTGTAATGCTGTCATTCTCTTAAATGGTTTTACATTGTTTTGATATACTTAATGCTACAACGATTCTTAATGTACTCAAGGATTTCAAGGAAAGAGACAATATGGTAACTACTTTTGGGTCGGGATTATCTGGTGGTGAAACACTATTCTGCTTAAATCGTTATGTTTTGATCTGCGCTGTTTCGCTGTTATGCCCTCTTTTTTCTCAATCTCCACTCCATTATTTACTTTTTTATTTTTATCCATTTAATTAAAGGAAAAAAATAGCAGGATATATTATAGAACACTTTGACTTTCCATTATCTCGATTTGAAGCCCTATATTACTCTCACCATCTTGTTTTTGACTGATGTTCCCCTATTGTATTTAGCTGGATAGTATCAGGTTCGAAAGTTTAGGCATCAGCTGTGAAGATAATGAGATTCATTATAACGCCCATTCTCATTGACTTTTATCTACTTTTGAAGACCTACAATGTCTCCAATGTTTTGGTTTTGTCAGTTTTGTTCTTTACTGTTTTGTTCAATTGTATTATAACCAATGATACAGGCAATTCTATTAGAGATAGTGGGAGGCATTATGGTAACCATTGTTGATCACCTTGTATTATGTTTTTATATTATCTATTATGTACACCCTTTTGACTTGACCGATTCTGTTCGGTTATGTCACATTTGGTTTTACTCTCTTCCAAAAAAGTAATAAGAACCGTGGGAGCAATGAAACCCAAAATGTGTAATAGTCATTGTACAAAAGAGAGGAAAAGGAAGTGCTCTAAACTATATAACTGCATGTATATTTAAGTGTATAAGATAGAAAATGATATCACAGAGTTTTATTGGATCATTGAACAGAACTGTTTGCAGTATCATTGTTGGAATGTCCACTTTACAAGCTTTAATTTTGTGACTTGAACAGTTATTTCTAAGATGACAATATGTAATCCATTAACTAGTGATTTCCTACTGTTCATTTTTTTTTCTGTAAATCTGTATAACCTGTACCCTTTTTCTTTTTTTTTTCTTTTCTCCTTAAATAAAATTTTAAAAAAACAAAACAAAAAAAAAAAAGAAATCACATACTAATAAGTAAAGGCCACCACACTATTACAAGCAGAAAGTCGTAACAAGCTATGAAATCAATGTAGAAGAACTTTTTAAAAAACACCCACTGGATAGAGACAGCTGGCAAAAGGAACATCTTAGGTATAAACTGCAAATATTGAAACTTGTAAGCATCTATATAAGAAGAGAAGATATTCTGATAAATATTAAGTGAAACTTTACTAAGTTATTTTTGCAGGATGAAAAAAATCCATCTTGTGCCTGATTTTAAAGTAAAGGCCTTCAATTTTTGGCCATTTAGTATGATACTGGCTTTGGTTTGTCATAGATGATCTTTATTATATTGAGGTAGAGACTATGTAGTCCAATTTTCTGTAAGGTTCTTATCATTTGAGTTTTGAACCTTATCAAAAGCTTTTTCTGCATCTATGAGATGATCATGTGATTCTTAATTTTGGCTTTATTGATATGGAGGATTACATTTATTGATTTACATATGTTAAACCATCCCTGCATGCCTGGGATGAATCCCACTTGGTCATGGTGTATAACCTTCTCAATGCACAAGACAAGGATGTCCCTTATCACCACTCCTATTTAAAACAGTACTGGAAATACTAGCCAGAGCAATAAGACAAGAGAGAGAAATAAAAGGGGTAAAGATAGGAAAAAAAAGAAGTTAAATTACCATTATCTGTGGATGACATGATACTCTACATAGAAGACCCCCTAAACTCCGTTGAAAGACTTCTAGATATAATAAATAAATTCAGCAATGTAGCTGGATACTAAATCAATACACAAAAATCAATAGCATTTCTATACACTAACAACAAAATCACAGAGAGAGAGAAATAAGAGAAGCCATACCCTTCATACTAGCAACTAAAAAATGGAATATTTAGGAATTATTCTCATGAAAGAAGTGAAAGATCTATATAGAGAAAATTATAATATACTGAAAAAGGAAATTGAACAGGATCTCAGAAAATGGAAAGACATCCCTTGTTTATGGATAGGAAAAATAAATATTGTGAAAATTGCCATTCTCTCAAAACTATTATACAGATTCAATGCAATCCCAATAAAAATACCATCAACACATCTCATAGATCTAGAGAAATCACTCCTAAAATTCATCTGAAACCAGAAGAGACCTAGAATAGCAAAGACAGTTCCAAGCAGCAAAAGTAAGGCAGGAGGCATCACAATCCCTGACTTGAAGTTATACTGCAAAGCAACTGTAGTAAAATCAACATGGCACTGGAATCAAAACAGAGCCAAATCAGTGGAACAGATTAGAAGATAAAACCACAACTACAAATACACTCAACCACCTTATTTTTGATAAAGAGGCCAAACACGTTCACTGGAAGAACGACAGTCTCTTTAATGAATGATATTGGAAAAACTGGCTCTCCATATGCCAAAAACTAAAACTAGACCCATGCCTATCACAATGTACTAAAATAAAATCTAAATGGATCAAAGATCTAAATATTAAAACAGAAACACTAAATCTATTGGAAGACAAATTGGGTAAAAATCTTGAAAACATAGGAGTAGGTAGAGAATTCATGAACAGGAATCAAATCACACAGGAAATACTTCCCAGAATCAATAACTGGGATCACATCTTATTACAAAGTTTCTGCATGTCAAAAGAAATATCCAGCATAGTGAAAAGAAAACCCACAACCTGGGAAAAAAATCTTAGTGAACTGTCCCTCAGGCAAAGGACTTCTGTCTACAACATATAAAGAATTTAAAAAATCAGACCCCCGAAATTCAAAGATCCAATTCAAAAATGAGCATCTGAGATGAATACACAACTCTCAGATGAAGAAATACAAATGGCAAATAAAGACATGAAAAAATGTTCATCATCGTTACTCATTAGAGAAATGCAAATTAAAACCACACTGAGATTACTTCTCTCTCCTGAAAGAATGTCCAGGATCAAGAAAACTACCAACAACAAATGCTGGAGAGGCTGTGAGGAAAAAGGAACTCTCTTGCACTGTTGGTGGGAGTGTAGACTGGTGCAACCATTGTGGAGGTGAGTTTGTAGATTTCTCAGAAAGCTTTGATTGGAAGTCTCATTCATAGCAGCACAATTTGTAATAGCCAGATCTTGGAAACAACCTAAGTGTCCATCAACTGAAAAATGGATAAAAAAGTTGTAGTATTTTTATACAATGGAATACTACTCAGCTATAAAGAATGATCACATTGAGATATGTATAATTAAATGGGCGCAGCTTGAGACCATACTTGTAAGTGAAATAAATCAAACTCACATGTATAAATACTGAATAGTTTCCCTAGTGTAGGAAATGGTAAGAACACGTAAAAGTACATGGTAATCAGGATTCCCCATTATATTTTTTGAAGTCTTATAGTATTTTCATTCATTCATTGGAATGGTTTTATTCTGGGGTGTTTGATTTGTCTGTGATGGTATAAACAGTAAAAATAGCTAGTGCTGATTTAATATCAGTTTGTTTTGAAGCTCCATCAAGGTTTTGTTCTGTTTCCATTGGTTTTATCATGTTGTATCTTATTGGATTTTATTATATGTGATAGTATAAGCAAAAATTTTTAGACAAGGAGATAATATAGAAAATGTCGTTGATTTTCTGTTAGTTGATTTTAAATACCCTGTAATACTTTTAGCCTTTTGAATGGCTTTATACTGTCTTATGTTTGATACTATAGTATACGAAGGTATGTTCAAATATTTCAAGGAAAGAGACAGTATGGTAACTACTGTTATGTCGAGTTATCCTGTGTTGAAACACTATGTTGCTTAAACTGTTCTGTGCTGTTGTGTTGTTATGTCTTCTTTCATCTTAATCCTCCCATATATATATATATATATATATATATATATATATATATATATATATAATTTAAATAAAAAAGAAAGAAAAAATCCATCCTCCAATTTTTAGGACATTCTAAACTATGAATATATACTGTTAAGTATTGAACTATTTTCTTATTTACACATTTACGTATAGTACAAAACCATACTATATGTGTAATAATGAAGAATGGTATTTTTCACAATCATCCATCGATGTAGCACTCAAGCTCTCTGGCACTTCTGTGAATTAACTCCTTCCCTATGACTGAAGGTACACAGTCTGAATCATTACCTTGATTTTCTTTATAGTTTGATCATATCCATAAAATTCTATTAAAATATATTAGACAGGTTTGTTTTTAAGCAAAGTCTGTATGTCCAGACTCATGCTATGTGTATTTTTTGTGATTTGCTTTTTTAATTTAACATTTTTTTCTGGAGATTTATACAGATTAATCAAAGTAGGTAGGGTTGACTCACTTTCATCATCATGCTAATTTCACTGTTCAAAAACATTGTACATCTTGTTTTCAATTGGGTTGTTTCCAGAATCACATGCTACTATGTATAGAACCTCTAAACATTAAAGAAAACCCCACACCTGTTTTCTGAGGCATAGGATTAAAATTTCTATAGGATATACACTTAAAGATGGAATTGCTGAAGCAAAGGGTACACTTATATCTTCAATTTTTATTTATCAAGTCAGTTTTACCATGAGCAGTACAGGAAGCCTTTACATCAGCACCAATATTTGCTATTGGTTTACTGTGGTATTTTTACCACTGTGCTAAAAACAAAATAGCAAACCATGTCACTCTAGTTTTAATTTATAGTTCTTTAATTAATAATGAGAACCATGAAATTTTCATGCTTCCTGACCATTTGAGTTTACTCTATATGAAACTATTTTTATTATTTTTTCTTATTGATTTATAGGGTCTTTAACATACTCTATTAATAATCATCAGTTTTGGCCTTTCTCACTCCTTTTTATCATCCTTTGATGAGCACAGTTTTTTTCATTTTAATGTTATTTAGCTTATCTTTTTCTTCATGGTTTGCTCTATTTATGTCTTGTTGAAGAAACCCTTTATCTAAAATCAAAATAATGTAAGTATCAATTTCTAAATATCTTACATCACTTCGTTTCACAGTTAAGTCCTCTTCTGAACAGAACAGCAGTCGCTTCTGTTTCTAGGATGAGGTGAGCAGGGCTCAGCTTTCTTCTTCCCATGGATAATAAATGCCGGGCATGTGGCGCATCATAGACTCCAGGCACTGGGCCATTGGTGGGGACATCCCTCCTGTGGGCATCAGAGCTGAAGCCAACAGCCCGTGAGTAGAGATGCAGAGGCAGGGAGTGATGGGGTCACCAAGATGTTAAGTTCACTCCATTCAAATCTGCATGACATTTTACAGTTTATATAACTTCACATAGGCATGCTAGCATCATTTTAACCCAAGTAGTGTGAGATATCCAGTGTGAGATATCCAGTAGCTTATCTGAATTGGCCTGTCCTCCTAAACTCTTTTACTAACATACCACCACAGTTCATAAAAATCTTTAGGAAAATACTACCGCTACCTTATACACTGATTAAGAATTTTATGTGATAATTCAGTCTAATTCTCAAATTAAACTCCCACATCATTCCATAAGCCCAATAGAGGTGTTCTACCATATTATCATGTTACAATCTTTTCGAAGTTTTCAGAAACTACTAGATTAAACTTTTAAATTTTTCTCAGTATGATATAACACTTGTAATTTGTTTTCTTAAATGCCTTGCACCTGCTACTCACTTTTTCTACTAGAACCTGTCACAGATTAGCATGTAATTACATGTTCATTTCTTTATATTTTCCTATATTCTCATTAAGCAAAACACATTTAAGAACAAACTGGGAAAGGTGGAAACACTTGGGCTTTCCTCCAGGGTCTTCCTGCCCCCTCAAGATTAACTCTGCCATCCAACAGTGTGTACACATGCATCGAAGTGTGTGAGGGTCAAGGTGGAGGGAACGCTGCCCATGAAAATTATTTTAGAAGGTAAAAATTTCACAACTTGTAAAATTTCATAATAGCCTTAAATTGTATCTTCTTTACTTCTATCTATAATTTTCTTATTTCTTCCAAAGTCCTTAAAAGTAAGTTTTGAACTAGACTAAAAATACGAATTATTTGTTTTGAATGTCATTTCCTGCCCCATATAATGTCTAATAAAGTTCCTGAAAAGCAGAGCAACACAAAGCTTAAAAGTTAAACTACAAACAAAAAACTTCATTTACAAATAACAAAAAAACATTTTTTGTAAAGATGTGATCTGAAAATGCGTGATCGTAATGTGATATAACTAATGAAAAAGACAGACTCCTGTGGAAACTGAAATATCTGGGTTACAGACAAAGCTCTCACCTGCCTCAAAAACATTCAACAGCATGGCATGGATTTACGCAGAAGAACAGCTTTCCTAAGGTTTTTGTTTGTGTGTGTAAAGAAACCCTGCTAGAATTGCAAAGGTGGAAAGTATGGAATGGAATGAGAACCACAAAAGTAGAAGATTTATTTCTTATGTTGATAAATAATCAGCAAAGCCTGTCTTTCTTGCAGCAAGTGGATTTGCTGCTCTCTGTCAGACTTGCTACCTCTGCAAGCCTTCTCTGCACTGCTGTGCTGCTGCTCAAACTTTTAAACATGTAGCAGTAAAAAAGTGAAATCACCTATTTGATAAGAAACTTATACACTATACTGTAAAGTTGTTAGACTCAAAGACCTGGATTCCAATTCTACTTCCTGTGCTTTCAAAGCTGTATGATCCTAAGCATTGTTAGTTAACCTTCCCAAATTCCTATTTTCTCACTTATGAATGAGAAATCACTTAAAGGGTTAAATAAAACTACATTTACACACACACACACACACACACACACACACACACACACACACTCAGGACATAATGTTGCCCAAGTTATCATTAATTGTAAGGTGACAAATTAGGTGACTTTCGAGAAACTGTGAAAGACACTAATTGTTCTTAAACATTTTATAAGGGTTTTTATGTGGCATTCTCTGTTCCTGCTAAAATTGGACAGGTTTTCTTCAAACTACCCAGCAGAACAGTTTTCTGAGTGGGTCACAGATGGAAGACAGAGATAAGAGAGAGACAGAAGCTAAAAATCCCCAATGTGACAGGAAGTGACCACAGGGCAGCACACACTCATGCACAAGAAGAAACGTCAGGGAATGAAAAAGAGCAAACCAGAGGAAGAAGATGAAGTAGAAAAGGAATAAAGTTACCAAGCAGAATCCTGGTAACATAGACAGACCATTTCATTCCTAGGAAACACAGGCAGCACATAAACAGCTTTAGACTAATCACAAGTCCAGGTTCCTGAGTTAAAGAGTGCATAATTTCTTCAGATACACATTAAACTTACTCTGCAAGCTATATAAATCTACCTGAGACAAACAAATAGCACAAGACAAAATGTCACTCTATACAAGTCTATTTCTACCAGTAAGAATTGAAAAGCATTTCATGTGGATAATGAAAAACTCAAAAGAACATATGCACTGTACATTTAAAACATAACAAAAATTACATTTTGAAGGAGCTGTGAATTCCTTCAGAACAGTGTGTCCCAGGTCACCACGTTCTCTTTGCCTATTATTGTCCAGTTTGCTGTGCCAACAAGCTTCAGACAAGAAAACAGACACAGATATCAATGTTAGTAAGCAAAACTAGTGCTGGGAACAATCATACATTTATTTACTGATGAAGTTAAAATTGGTATGAAGAGAAGTGAAGAGAGACTTTAAAATGAAATAAATTCCACATACAGTAAAAGCAAGTATTTACAGAAGCTCTAACATATATTATGTATCAAGGATACACAGAACAGTAATAATTTTGATATGAAAGCAAGAAGCTAAACACGATTTTAAAAAAGGAGGAATAAAATGAATAACCTACTAGAACTTTAAGATGTTAATTAATATGTGTATTGAAGCATAATATTCCAGTTTTTACAAGAACAACTTGCTTTATTAACTAAAAGATATAATTTTAAACATTCATGGGCAATATCAAAACCTTAATAAAATGTACTTTAAAAACTGGCAAGGTTGGCAATATAGCTGAGCGGCACAAGTGCCTGCCTGGCAAGTGCAAGTCCTGAGTTTGACTCCCTGTACCAAAAAATAATCAAAGAAACAAAAGCTTGTAAAGGCATAGCTGTGTATAAAAATAGAGTGCCCAGGGCCAGGAATTTAGCTCAGTGGCTTAAGTGCCTGCCTGGCAAGCACAAGGTTACGAGTTTGATGCCCAGTACTCAAAAAAAAAAAAAAAAAAAAGAGTACCCAAAGAGAAAATGTCCTGCATTATCTTTAAACAAAACTGTTTGGTAGTGTTAAGGAGGAAAACAGGACAAATTATATTGTGGCAGTCAAATGCATAACCAAAAATTAGTATTACAAATGATTTTTTTTCAAAAACTCATCTCAGGAACTCCCATTGACAAACACATAAGCATTGTTTATGAAGTGGTCCATTTATACCAGATTATGCTATCTTTTTTCACATCATTTCGGATAAGCAATTAGTATATAAATCCTGAGTTCTAGTGATACCAAAATAGCTTTTCCTTTTCCAATCCCAGAGATTGATACCACAGTAATAAACTTGAGTCTCTTAACTAAGTAGCTTAAAATAGAGATGACAGCAAAGTCTTCCAGTTAGACAAGTGCATTTCTGCCTTGCGTGTAAGTCATGATCCAGAAACAGATTCCCAGGCAGAACGGTGAGCCCTGCTGAGCCCTGCTGAGCTGAGCTGCCTGCCCAGCTTCACTCATGTCCTCAGCAGGCAGGTGAGAAGGATGGACTGAAGGTCCAGTTGGCCCACAATGGGACAAAATGGTGAAATCAATAACAAGGAGTACTAAAATCTGAGAAACTTAAAAGAAATTTTTAGCTGCTTCCAAAATGATTTCAAGGACAGGGCTATTTCCTTCCATTTTGAGAATCCAGTGCTAAACCCAAAAGACAAGAAGCTCCATGTATCACTGATTTTGTTAGCTTTCTTCTACACTTGGAAAACCACTGTCCCTGAGCTCAATCTTGCAGAAATACAAACTGGGGAGATATTTGATATCTGACCCATGGTGACTCACCACTATTCTTGCTACTTATAACAAAAGATACAACTTCTATTTGCAATACTTTTTTTTTAATCGGTACCGGGGGTCAAACTCATCACTGCATGCTTGCAAGGCAGGCACTTATGCCACTGAGCTAAATCCCCAACCCCTTTGCAATGCTATCTTGAAAGATAGACTTTGGCAAGCTTGCATTTATAGCATGATCTTACTACTTATTAGCAATGAGAGGTTGATCAAGTTAATTTTCATTTGGGGGGGTTTCAATTTTCTTTTATTCTGAAAAGAGAAGTCACCCAAAGAAGTAATATAAAGATTAATAGAATAAATCCATATATGTACACAAACCCTTCATTAATAGTGGGTATTATTAAAGCACAAGTTCTCACACAGATTGTACTGTTCTGTACATCAATGTTTGTAGTATATCAAGTTTACACTTCCTGTGAAAAGCTGGTGTATGTACACAACACATCCCAATCCCTTTTTTTACCTCCCTTTCCTCTTCTCTCTTTTCCTCACCTTAAAGAAAGATCTATTTCCGTCCTTTCTGTAATATTCTATTTTGCTATTGTTTTGTACTTTGCTTTTCTTATAAAAGAGAATCACATGATATTCTTATTAGATTTTGTTTTAACATAAAGAACATGCACAGCTGCTTGTTGGAAATAATTTTGAGAGACATGCCAAGTTAAATGCAACAACACCCTAATCTGTCCCAATACTGAAACCTCATTTAACAAGAAACATGGAATTTTACCCCAAACTGATAAAATTTTAAAGGAAATAAAAATTAAGGGAATAAACTTAAATCTGTACCATGGGATAACAAGATGAATCCACAAAATGTGTGGAAAAGGGGATGAATTATTCAAAAATTAAGTACTTGCTTTACAAAGTCTTTGTGAATCATACTATTAATAAACAATGACAATGAATAAGTTTTCCCCTGGATATAAAACAGCTTTCTAACTTTCAAAGGAGAGGGGGGGAAATATTAATTAGATTTAAAAATAAAGATATTTCAGAATGCACCCATTTTTCAAAACATACAAGATCAAAGAATAATCAAAAGCTTAAGAAATTAGTTGTTTTTAAAGAATTAAATTCTAGTTAATGTGATGCAGGGTAGAGCACTCAGTAAAGAATAAAGACACTTCCATATAATAAAGAAGAACTACTATGAATCAAAGAGAGAAATACAGTTCCAAGAGAAAAATTAAGCATATACATAGATTAATGATAGATAATAAAATTTGTAATAACTAATAATCCACTTGGGTTCAAGGTCACTATTAGCTAAATAAAAATAAAATACCACTTTCTTTTATCATTAGTAAACATTTAAAAATTATAAGTCTCTTGAAATGTAAGAATTTAAAAACATGGGTAATGCATATCCAAAGTGCAAGATATTGGTCTCATCCAAATTTCGCTGTGGGGTACTCAGAACCTTCACGGGCTGGAAGATGCTGAACGACAGTCACTTTGGTGTTTACACAGGAGAAGAGGTCACAGGGCAGTCAGTACAGAAATGGAAGACTGAGGTTGAGATGAACCTTCAACTCTTTGCACAAAAACATCTCAAGTACCGTAAAATTAGTAAGTGTGAAAGGGGCTAGAGAGCCTGAATGCCTTTGGAGTGGTAGAAACAGGAATAAAAGAGCAAAGACTTACTATAAGAATTTGTATTCAAAATCAGCTTGTTTTATCCATCTCTATCTCTTTATTTACATTTTTAAAAGATCCTAAACGCAAGTCAGTATAAAATGGAAAACCACGTCTTGACTCTGAGTTTTGTTTTTTCAAGGTTTTTTCTTTTTGTCAATTACAATAAATAACCATATTCAAAGCAAAGTTATAAAACAAACGTAACAATACATGCTTTAATAGAAAGCTTCAGATGCATTCAGAGCATAAAACATGTTTTATAGGTTTTTAAAATCTTTTTGGCTTTTTTTTTTCTTTTATCAGTACCAGGGATTGAACTCAGGACTGCCTGCATGCAAGGCAGGTGCTTATGCCGCTGAGCTAAATCCCCAGCCCTTTAAAATTATTTTTATGTTGTTTTTCCTTATTATTTGCTGTTACAATTTAGGCTTAAAATGTCCCCCAGAAAGACTGGGATGCTTGCTGGCTTCAGGACATGTTGGATGTCAGCACTATAACCTCATCAGGAATAAGACCAAAATTTGACAGCATTGTTTGGAAGTGGTGGAAACAGGAGGAGGGGTCTGGATGGGAGGTGATCTTGAGGACTGAATCTGGCCCTGTCCCCTTCCAGTCTGGCTCCTCCCTGAAACTCTGCTTCCAGCTGACAGAGGGTGGGCAGCTTTGCCGCACCACACCCTTCTAGCATGCTCAGGAACACAGCTGTGGAACCAGTCAGCCAAGGACAGAAATCAACAACAAAATCAATTTTTGGTCTTGAGGGTCTTCAGCCCAGGCACTTTGTCACACCAATGGAGAGCTGACTAACATCTTGCAGCGTTTGCAGAAAGGAGAAAGGTTATGAGACCATATCAGGGGCTGTTTTACCAAACGAAACAGCAAAAATCAGGAGAACCACATGGGTATTTACCATTAGAAAAGAAATGTTTAAAGTATTTTTAAACAAAAAAATACTCCATCTCACTTAAGGTCAATAACTAGTACCTTTCACTTCCAGGAATTAAGAAATCAAGCAAAATACAGAGATATAACAAAATAAGCTTTAAGTGCAACATGCAGAATAAAAACAAAGCAATTGCAAACAAATAAGAGAAGCTATATTAGTAAAACACTGGCCTTAGGATGATGTGTTTCTTTTCTAAAATCTAAAGCATAAGCTGGTATTCAGCAAGTCACATTACCCACTGGTGCCAAAGTTACCTAGCTATAACATGACGAGTAGAAGAAGGACTGTAAAGTTCCATTTTCATAATTAACTTCTATTCTCAAAATCTATGGCAAGCATAGTTCTAAAAAAATTTTGATTGGCAAGGTAAGATGCTAAGAATAAGACTTTATTGTTTTGTTGAAATCCTTTATGCCTCATTCCAACCACAAAAGTTCTTTGACCTTTTCTCGATGGTAGAGTTGCGTTTTAGCCTATGTTTGTTTTTACTATAATCTTTTAATATGGAAGCAAGCTTGGATTTCTGTCCTCACTGGCTAACAGAAACTATGTACGTTTCTCCATCCACGATCAAAGAAAACTCCACTTTCCTAGTCTTGTAACACATGTAATACTTGATATGCCAGTAATGGCTATAAAATTTATAGCTTGAACTTTTTGGTAAGGAACCTTCTCCATATCAATTTTACCTACCTCTGGGTAGTTATATGGGCAAAACACATGTGAAAATAAATTTCAAATTAAATTATGGACCATTCCAAGCAATTAAAATGTTGCCAAGTTTTTCTTTGAAAATACCAGTCTTATTTTCATTCCTGAGACAGATACAACTCAAGGTTAAACAAACAAGAGTCATATTCAATGTCTGGAAGAGGTTTATAAGACTTACATGGTAATGGAAAGTGCTGGTAGATTACGTTAAGAAGTAAAGATAATCAAAACAAGAAAATTTTTAAATTCCTCTAAATTTTGTGTGAAATTTTACATATGCCTCTGGTATACAAAGTTTCCTTATGTAAAGCACTTTATGTATGACAGATAAATAAAATATAAAGATTAAACAAATTTTAGTTTTAATGAGTGTAAGAGCTGAAAGAAACAGCTGCTGTTTCTCAACTACTTTTTTAAACACTGACTTCCTTTTCTTTCAACATTTCTATTTTGAGAAGCAAATTCTTCTTTTGACTGGAATGGAGTACCACCTTTCAGATTTGGGAAAATTTAAGCCCTGAATTCCTTTTATCTCCTTAAACCCCTATCTCTTTAACAGCAAATAAAATTTAGAGGTATCCTTTTATCAGTAACACAGAGCACCTCATTCTCAGCCTCCAGGAATCTTGCAGATGGATTCTCACATAATGCTTTTTTTGCCTTTCAGAAGATGTGACACTGCTTCATATGCTGGGGCATCATTTAGTTTATCAGAGAGGAGGACCACAAGACAGCAGCAACTAGCTGAATACACTGACATTTCCATCAAATAATCAAGGAAACGATACTATGTGGATATCCATTCCAAATTTGCATTTGCTAACCAATATACTGTTACACTTTTTGTTCAACAAATACCTAATTGGACCGATGCACACACATAAACACACACTCTTGTGACTGAGGCTAGTAAGAGAAACAAAATAATTCTTTTAAAAAGCACCACTGCCAGGCATGCTGGTACACACTGGGGAGGCAAAAACATTACTGAGAGTTTAAGGCCAACCTAGGATGCCCTGTTAAGACTCTGTCTCAAGCCTGTTCTATCTACTTCAATAACTTCCATCAACCTAACCTAAGTTGTTTTTGTTTCTTTTAAACAGAAAAAAATAAAAATTTCAAAACAAGATAATAGGAGGGTAACAATGGTTAATACATTGATTTTTTTTATCTTTAGTTACTCAAGAATACAAGATATCAACACTTAATTCTCTAAACAATAATATACTCTGGTTTCTCTTCAGATTGTATACATTTTTCACCTTTTACTAAACAATATTAGCACAAACCTTTCTTTTCAATGAACTAGAGAAACTAATAGTATAACTATATTAACTATATATTATATTAATTCTTCCTGGTACTTACACTAAGGAGACAATATGATGTTTTCATGTGAATCTGATTTATTTCACTTATTAGTATGGTCTCTAGTTGTATCCATTTACCTACAAAAGCCGTGAGTTTATTCTTCTTTGTGGTTGAATAGCACTCCATTGCACAAAAAGACCACATCTTTTTTTTTTATGCATTCTTTGGTTGATGGACATTTGAGTTGTTTCTAAAATCTAGGTATTACAGATTATGCTGCTATAAACATGGTTGCACATATATTGCTGTGGTATAATGTTTTTAATGCTCCCGGGAAGATACCCCGTAGAGGAATGCTGGGTCAAATGGGACCACCAGTCTTAGTTTTTTGAGGAACTCCACACTGATTTCCACAAACTCACATCAATAGCAGAGGAAAATTCTTTTACCCCATAGCTACTCTGGCCTTTGTTATTGGTTGATTTCTTGACAGCTATTCTTTATGGGGTGAGACGGAATCTCAGTGTTATTTTAATCTTATCTCTTGAATGACCAGTGATGTTGAATATTTTTATTTTGATGTTTCTATTTCTTCATCTGAGAAGTGTGTAGTAATCACAGATGCCCATTTTTGCACTGGGTCTTTAAATTTGGGAGGTATGATTTTTTTAAACCTTTATATATCCTTTGAGAAAAAAACTATGAAACATTTTTTTCCAACATTGTTGATTATCTCTTCATTCTGTTGGTGGTTTCTCTTGCTGTGCAAAAACTTTTTTAATGAGGTCCCAAGTTGTTGATTCTTTGTGACAGTCCCTGTGCAATCAGGGTTTTATTCATAAAGTCTTTGCCTAGGCCAATATCTTCAAGAAGTTTACCTATTCTATCTTCTACATTTAATGTTTGTTTTAATATTTAGATTTTTTATTCATTCTGAACTTAGTTTAGTGTGTAGTGAAAGATATGGATCCAATTGCAATCTTTGGCTGGTATACTGCCAGGTTTTTCAGCACAATTTTGTTAAACAGATTGTCTTTCTTCCAATGAATATGTTTGGCACCTTTGTCAAAGATAAGGTGGCTGAGTATGTCCGGAGTTCTTTCTACATCTTTTAATGTTTTTCATCAATCTTCAGGTCTTTTTTTTTTTTTTTTAGGGAAAAAAATCATATCACCGTAGCTTTATGGTAAAATTTCAAGACAAGGATTGTGATGCCCTGTGTTGCCTTTGTTGTCTAGAATTGCCTTTGCTATTCTAGGTCCCTTCTGGTTTGAGATGAATTTTAGGAGTGTTTTCTCTAATTCTGTGAGATATGCTATTGGAATTTTGATTAAAGTTACATTAAATCTGCATAGCAGTTTTGGAAGTATAGCTATTTTCACTACATAGGTCTTCCTACCCAAAAGCAAAGGATGTATTCCCATTTTCTGATATCTTCAATCACCTTTTTCAGAGTAATGTAATTTTCAATGTAGAGGACTTTTATTTTCTTTATTAGACTGATTCCTAGGTATTTTTTTTTTTGGATGCTATTGTGAAAGGTATTGTTTCCCTAATTTCTCTTTCTCAATTTGTTATTCCTGTAAAGGAAAGCTAATGATTTCTGAGTGTTGACTTTGTATCCAGTTACACTACTGAATTTGCTTATTAAATTCAGCAGTTTTTTAGTGGAGTTTTTGGGGTCTTCTGCAAATAATAATAACCTAAGCTATCTTTTAAAGTACATTAGTAAATTTCGGTTTCGTTGAAATTCTGGAAAACTTTTTATATTCTAGGTCTTTGGGGAACATAAAAGAAAAAATTTAAAATCTTGGCTACAAATAATGTCCAGTCTTATGTGGAAAACCCAGCACAGATAATTATAATATAAAAATTTACAAAGCCCCAGGAGAAATGCTTATGGAAGGCATCAGAGCTGAGCAGACAATGCAAGGTACTGGGGACGGAGGCCTCCACTGAACCTCAAAGGCAAGGTTAGCAAAAGGGCTTTCAGGATGCAGAGAGAAGCAGACGTGAGAGCTCATCACAGTACTCCAGCATACCGGGAGGCTGAGACAGGAGGCTGGCAAGTTCCAGCATAGCCTAGCTGGATCTTATCTCAAAATAAAAACATAAAACAGTCAGAGGGGGCAGGAAATGAAGCTCAGCCTGAGGACTTTAATTCCTGGTACTGACATAAAAAAAAGGGGAATCACAAGTCCAGAAAAAATCAACATGGCGTGGAAATATAAAATGACGAAATGTTCAATACTGCTAAAACAAGAAATGAAGGAAAAAGGAACATAATTTCAGGTTGAGAAGAGGGATACAGGTAACATTTGAAAAGGAATGGCAGAAGATAAACACAAAGTACAAGCAGTAGCTAGATCAAAAACTTCCAGTAGCAAGAAGGAGGAACAGAAGACTTGGAGTAGAGTGTTTTTGCAGAAAAGCTGTGTCCCATCATGCAGGAGACTGTCTCTATAACAGTGACATGGTAGATGGAATGGAAGCAAAAGTGGGGGAATGAGGGTCACGAGGAAGGGGAAAACAGCATTTCAATCTAACTTCACTCTCCTTGTTTTAATAGGTACTTGACAAGTAATACAAGAAGCCCTACATTCATTTTTATAATATGACTGCATAAAAATTTTATTTACAAATCTAATAAATAACCAGTATCAGGACTGACAAGGCATTTCAAGGTTTAAAACACTAAATCAATGTAAGACCCATATTGGATATTATTATACAATACCATAATCATCTACTTTTTTTCCTCCTGTTTGAAGGGAAAACATTCTTTCTATTTATTTCTATTTCTATTTAGTTTCTATTTATTATTTTAATTTATTTGCAGTGTTTTCTGCCCAAAGTTCCAACACAGTACTTCAGAAATAAATCACTAGAAGGAATAAAGTGAAACCAATAAAAACATAAGAAAGAGCAAGATATGTTTATATGATATATAAAGCAAAGATAAAAGATAGTGAATAAAGAACTGAAATCATTATCTTGCCCATGACATATTATCCAAAGAAAGTAGCAAAGAAAAATCTATTGATGTCTGTCAGGTTCTTTACTTGAGGAATACCCAATTAGGTCAATCACAGTTGCATTTTCAAAACAAATATTGCCAAAAATTAGAATCCAAACCTACTAAAGAACTTGAGGACTCTGCTTGAAAAATACAAGAAAGTTTGATTAATATAAAATGAGTCTTAAATGTTAAAATACATTTAAATATGAATCATACTAGCGTCAAAGAATTTATGAGTTAATAAATTCTATTTTGAATCATTTTGCATCATTTAAAAATTGTATATTACATTCAACAAAAACAATGCTGTACAATTACTGGCTTCACTTGAAGAGATTTTTACAAACAGACCTTTTCCACCTGCTACTTTGATCAGATTGGTCTCATCTTAGAATAAGCTGGACTCAGCACAGCAGCCCTAACAGAAACTGTGCTAGGAGATAGCACTGCAGCAACATTAATGTTATTTTGCTTTTAAATATGTAGTACAGAAAGCGCTTTGAAACTACCATCATACGTAACCAAACCTAAAAATGGTTAAATATCATACTAACATTAACAGTTCCACAATCTGAAAAACAAGAACACTCTTACTCTGTCAGTAGATAAATTTCTTCTAATTCATGCTATAGTTTTAGTGAAGCAAGACGCTGATTTTCTAATCCATAGGTAACAGACAAAAAACAGGCATACACATTTGAAGAGTGATCTAAACCAGAAAAAACACAGAAAACTATTTCTTCTTAACCCCTTTTGCACTGTTGTTTTGAATGATAATGTGGGATGTGAAGGACAATAATGATAAACTGCACCATGAGTATTCACAGAAACATGTTTAAAGTGCTACATGCAATGAGAGACAAAGTAACATACAGGAGGACACACTGATTCTGCTTTAATGTTTAGTAAGCAGTCTTAGCCAATAGCAAGTCACTTGAAGAAGCAGTGATTTACAAAATGCTTAAATCCTTCTTAGCTCCTGGGACCAAAAAGGCAGTTCTACCTTGTCATCAGCCCTGGTTCTCTCTGTTTCCAAAGGAACAACTATTTCCCTCCAGGGAACTGTCACTGGACGTAATTCTCCTAAAGAACGCAGGGCCCCATGCTGCTCACCGTCACCACTTGCACAACTTGGGCTGCTCTATCTTCACACATTCATCTAAACTCTTCTGCTCCACTCACCACTTACCCTGTACTAATACTGATGTTTTAATATTGACAGAAAAATAAGGAGGAATTTACAAGTGGAAGACTTCAAGTTTAAGAGAATGGGGAGAAACTTACTGACAGGCCACAACTTGCAGTTAGTGCCTGAGAGCTGTTCTTACCCCACACGAAGTGTGCTGTGCGTGGACACAGCACACACAAAGCTTCCCTGCCACTGAGCACATTCGTCACCCTTGGCAGCCCCTCCCCAGCAGCCAGAGTGCCACACACCCCTCTGCTTGCTGAGGCAGAGCAGCCACAGGGGCACAGAGTTTACAGTACCAGCAAGATTCAGCTGGCTCATTACTTACCTTCTTGTGTACGCGGGCTTGCTGGTTTAACTTTTTGTTTCCTGTCTTGTCATAGCTCAGCGCCAAATGGTTATGATTCAGCAGAAGTCTGAACCTGACAGTGAAAAAGAATGGAGTTTTTTTTTTCTTCAGAAAACACTGGAAATTAAAAGTTCCTCTATTGCAGTCTGTCTTCTTGCCCTCTGCTTGTGTGCTGCCCCCGTCCTCTGCAGAGTAGCTACGCAGTGGTCTATAAATATTGACCCTCACACTTGCGAGTGCTTCACTTGCGCATGGCATAGGTCTGTGTTACTGAACACCGTGGTAATAGCCAGCAAAGTTCTCAGCTGCTCAGACAAAGCTGTGGATTGGCTCACTACACAGCAACCCTGTGCCTGCCTGGAAATACCATTTCACTGCCAGCTTTACAGATGCTATGGGTCTTTCTTGAGGCCCAAATCAGACACAGAAGGGCAATTATGAGGTTTTTCTGAAGAAATACAGCTTTCTTCAAGCAGGTGGAGCAAAGGGGGGTGGAGAAGAAGAAGACAAGAAACACTGCCTTTGTTCTGGCCAAACACCACAATCCCAAATCCTCTGTAAGTCATCCTAAAACATTACTCCATCAGTCTGCATAAAACTTAATTAATACATATCATGAATGCTCCAAACCAAAAAACATTTCTGTAACTGTTCTAATATTGTTCCTCATTAAAATAAGGTTTCAGTGACTAATTGGCTATAATACTATGTTCTGAAATAAGTTCATTTCTAAAATAATAGAAATGCATTGGAAAATATAATATTGGTCAGAAAATTATGTATGTGGTAAAAAAAAAAAGCTAAATTGTAATCTATCTGAAAATTACATGAATTGACAGCCAGCAAATGTACTTAACTTGTAATCATGATAATTTCAATTAATTTATTTTTTCTAAATTAGAGAGAAAAAAATCTAAGCCTAGACACTATAGTATTCAGGTAGTATATTAAGAACTCTACTACATACATCTGCTCCTATAATGTTCCCAACATGAATGATCAAGATAAGTCTGATCCATATTTTTTCCTTTTTGCTAAGGATTATCACTTGTTTGCCTTATTAAAATCTTGTCTTGATTAAATCAAAGGTGAGGGAATCTTTAGAAATAATCTGGCCACTTATTTTACAGATGTAGAGTGGAGCTCCACTTTTCAGAGTGTCCTTGGCAACTTCCTTAGATCCAAAACTAAAGTTCCTGCCTTCCTGTTTCACCTCTGTGCTCCTCCTATGAGGACAGAGATTCTCAGTCACTTTTAGGTTCATCTGCATTGAAACTCTCAGCAATAAATAAATGTACACACTACAGCCAGAAAGTTGACTAGTGTAAAACAAAAGAGCTTCTTTTAGTATAACGGACAAAAAATATGTATAACATTAAATTTCCAAGCCATTGAAATCTACCTTTCTTGCTTAACAATACTTATCCAATAAATCAACTCATTGCCAGGACAGGTATTTAGCTAGATGCTGAGGAGGCAAGAATAAACCCAGTGTCATTCCCAAAGCCTCTGGAGGGCCCTCTCCTGGCAGGGGAGGCAGGGTCACTGCAGAACTAGTAAATACACCAGTGAAGACCATGGCTGACCCCAGTGCCAAGTAGAGGCACTGCCCACAGGTGTCCCCTCCACCAGGCAGTATGGACGTAGGCCACTGCAAATGCGCTTCTCTGGAACACAGGGCATGGCACAGTGATTTTAAAAGAGGTAAGGTGATCAGAGGAGGAGGAAGGTAATGGAGGATTTTATAAGCCAGTTAACAAACTTGAGTTTTACAGAGTAGGTTAGGCTACTGGTCTTCAATTTTTTTTTTCATAGACTCTTAAAATATTTTTGTGAAATTATGTAATTCTGACACATTACCAACCTAACAGCTATAATTTTTCACCTATGGTAAAGTATGCGTTTTCAAGAAATTTAGTTTATCCTTAATTGGAAAATCTGACATTAAAATAAAGCATATCAACTATTTTAAATATGCTCAATAGAATTTAAAACCATAATTTCATCATTATCCATTTCTAAAAATATACAAATAGTGTGTCTTTTACTAGCTAAAAGTCTCTTTTTACATTACCAAAAGAAAAAAAAAAAAAAAAAAACAGTAAAAAACAAAACAAAACAAAAAAACACAGTAAAAAGGGGTTGGGGATTTAGCTCAGTGGCATAAGCGCCTGCCTGGCAAATGTGAGGTTGTGAGTTCAATCCCTGGTACTGAAAAAAAAAGTTCATTTCTTGACATTTATTTCCATCTTACTCCCTCATAGAATTTTCTGCAATATGCTGTATAAATAACTCTTTAATTGTTCTCCCTGTCATACTCTTCTGGAACAAAAATTTAACACATCAGTTGAAAATTTTAAGTTATTAAATTTTCTATGACTCTAAGTCAACACAATATAGTAACATTTGGGATAGTGGAGGGTAGGCTTTTCTTCCTCAGAAAGAGAAAGACTGTCATTAATAAACCATTGCTCTTAGTTGGATCAATAGTAATAAAGAGTATATGGAAAAGTTGAGAGGATGGAACGGATCTCATTAAAGCTACCCATTCAACTGCGAAATGCAAAAAGCCAGTCTGGAAAGGTGACACACCACGTAGTCCAGCTGTGTAACACCTGGGAAAGGCAGACAGTGGAGATGGAGGTGGCTTCCTGGTTTCCAGGGTCTCCTGGGGTGAGGATCTGGCAGGCTCAGTGCAGGGGTTTTCAGGGCTGGGCAACCACTCTGCACACAGCTGTGACAGTGTGTGCATGAATGGCGCTTCTGAGAAAACTTACAGAACAGGACAGCACGAGACCAACCCTAAGGCACCCAGTGAACTATAGTTAAGTCTCTTCCCTTGTTTGAAGCAGGTCAAGTAGTTCATTGGAAGCATTGCCATTTGTCATGTGATTACCATCTAGCATTGGCTTTACAAAAATATTTCCAACCTAGGGGGCTGGAGGTTTAGCTCAGCGGCATAAGCACCTGCCTTGGAAGCAGGCAGTCGTGAGTTCGATCCCTGGTACCGATAAAAACGAAAAAGCCAAAAAAAAAAAAAAAAAAAAAAATATTTCCAACCTAAAAACACCCTGATGGATGGTTATGCTTTTGCCTTAAGGATGAAAAACACTGAGACTCAACATTAAATGATTTTTCTGAAGTCATAAAACTAGTAAGTTAATCAATTTTGACCCAAATCTGACCAGACTACAGTGCCTCACGCTGTCCATCAGTCACTTATAGAAGAGGAACAGGTAGGCAAGGAAAGGAATGAAGCAGACTCCTCCCGAATCACAATAGACCGATATGGCTGTATCCAGCATTTCTCTAGAGGAAGTGACAGACCTTTAATATTTATTGTTTAAAGCTAGCAGAAAAATAGGACTAACAAAATTTAATTAATGGATGAAAGTAAAGTAACATACGCCATTATGGCTTGTGTCTCCATGTCTTTCTTCCCAAAACCTCATGCATTTTTAGACAGGGTTTTGACAGAGGCAACTGAATCTACAGTTTGTGACTGTCCCATCATGTAATGCTGGGATTAAGGGTGGGTGATTGGATTGGCAAGAGGTATAAAGAGGTTTGTCCCTCGCCCTTTTTTAATCTTATTTCTTTTGATGTCTTCTGCCATAAAGAATTGGCTGCTGCCTCTCTGCCATGTGCCACCCTCCCTTACAGCCAACAAATTATGGACTGAAACCTCTCAAACTGTGAGCAAAAAAAACCTTTCCCACTTTAATTTTTGGTGTCTAGGATATTTGTCTCAGCAATGAGAAAAGTAACTAAGAAATGTCCTGTTAATAATTTAAGTGTGTTTATCCTCAATTTAACTGAAGCACAAGAAACATAGAGATACAAGGATGTCTCTCCTTTTTAGGCAGCTGGGACTTTGCCAGTGCAATGGTTAGAGGAACAGCTTTAGAGCAGGGAAATGGGAAGAGAAGACAAGCTCAGTTTTGTAAGTGATGAATTTGAGATATCTGTGTTGGGTACAAGTGATATGCTAATCAGAATTTGAATGTGCCAGTCTATGACACAGGACAGTCATGGCAAAACTTTTAGAGCTTTCAGTGATAACAAATAGCCCCCGGTAACCACAGGTTCACCACTACTGACACAGGAGAATGAAGACTGCAACTGCACATTAGTCTTCCATGCTTCTTTTTCTGCTTCAACAGCCATCCTTGTATATTCTATCCTCAACACAGAGGTGTTACTTAAAAACACCAGCCAGACATGCTCATCTTTGAGTCAAAATCCTGCAAGCCTTCCTCAGCTGACTCAGAATCAAAGATCTCACAAGGGTCTACAAAATCCCATTGGGCCTGATCCTTTATTTTCACACAGCACCAAAGACAGTCACTCTGGACCTCTTGACTCTCTTCTTCCACCTTGCCCAGTGCCCTTCCATTTGCTGGTCCTGCTCCAGTCCATGTTTCCTGCAGACAAGACAGTTGCACCACCAAGTCTTCAGCTCCTTCAAGTTTCAGTTTGCAATGCAGTGTCTCAGCAAAGTGATCACTGCCACGTTACTGAAAATGGCAATCTTTCTTCTTTATTACTAGATTAGTGATGGCAGACTCTCTTCAATAGAAAACAGGTTCAATAATAGCACAAATTTCAAGTACCAGACTTAGCACTGAACATACTACATAGACAGTAAATAAATACCTGTTGGTATAAATGAATGAAATAGACAGTGGAAAGTCACACACAAACACAGGTGGTTGAAACTGTGACATCTCCCAGTAGCAGTGTGTACAATAAGAAGTAACCCAAAATCAACACTGTAAAGTTAGGTGAAGGAGGGAAAGCTCCCTAAGATTGCATAACAACTATGGAGTGATTAGGAGGAGAATAAGAAAGCATTCCGGAGGTTGGAGTGTTAAGGGAGGACTGGTTAACAACGTCAAATGCCAGGTGAAGAGCAGGGACTGAAGACTGAATGTGACAGACTAAAAAGGGGCCATCACATACAGCATTCAGACAGTGCTGGGATATTAAATCTATAGCAATGTTCAATCTAAAAGCATGAGTTTTATGGCACAGGAATTATGTTTTTAGCAAAGCAGTTATAAAGCAAGCAAGCACCAGTTCCCATGCTATTTGCCCTGGAGGTGGGGGTTAGCACGTGAAATGAAATGAACACTCCTGCAAGGGAGCTAGCCACAAAAGAGAGACATGGTAATGACTCAAAGCAACAAAACAGTAAGGACAATCAGTGTTACAGGGTGCATTAAGTAAGCACTCAAATCCAGATAACCTGAGTTTTCTTCTTTTTCAAATTAGACTAAGTTACACTTGTGCCTAGCCTGCATCATTAATAAAATATCAGCTTAATATCACTGCTTGTGTCAAGAAGCATGCAATTCATTTTATCTTACTGTAAAGTTTCATAGTATGGATATACCAGGTTCTGTTTAATCACGCATAAGTTAATGGGCACTTGGGATAGTTTCTTGACCATTATAAAAAGTGCTAGTGTTACAGCATTTGCTTCAAGTTTTTGCTTGAACTTACGTTGTCATTACTCTTGGACAGATACAAATGAGTTAAATTGCTAAGTAATCTGATGATTTTACTATTTTTAAAAACTGTCAAATTGCTTTCCAAAGTGGTTGTGGTATTTTACACTCACACCAGCAAGTGTATCAAGGTTCTAATCTACCCATAACCATATCCTCATTAAACATGTATAATTATCTCTTTATACTTATACTATTAAATCTGAATCGTACTTTCATTATCATTTTCCCAATGATGAGTAATGCTGAGTATCATTTCATATGCTTAGTGGCCACTGGGCTATCTATGCAAGACCTTCTAAAACTACGATTTCAGAAAAATGTATAACCAAATAAAACTTAAGACAAATCTTTAATGGTTCAATAAAGTTTTACCTGGCATAGACAACAAATGGCTACCCATTTGTTGACTGAGTAAACAAATGAAAGATTACAAAATCAGAAATACTAGATACAACAATTAAGATATTGTTTCCATTTTTAAGCTGTTTGAATTCATATATGCTTTTAATAAAATGTTCACTAAGGAAAAGATTTGGGAGAGGAAAGCAATTACACAGAAAATGTGCTTATTTTCTGTTCAGCATTATAACTACATATATTGATATTTTTAGTTGCTGATAAACTGAACATTCAATATTAGGAAATTGGAATTGTAATCCCATTATAGTGATACTTTAATTTAATGCTTTCTTGAAATCAGAGGTTAAGAAAGAAAAAAGCTAAGTACTGAAAGATTTTAAAATGTATTGTTGGCAAACAATCAGATATGAACACTGAAAACTTATCTAACCCATAAAAAATGTGACACTCCTCGGGGACAAATGGGTACAAGCAAAATATTAGTAATCCAAGCTTGCTCTTATTTTTCATCCGAGGAAACTTGACCTTCAGAGTAAATAACTGAAGAAAAAGAAAATGGATTCTATAATGTGCCTAGTCAAAAGTAAACTGTGGACTATTTTCTCATTTTTTCTTCTGCTAGGGGCTTACTATTAGTCATATCATATAGAGTCACTTACCTTTAACTGTAAGGTTCTTTGTTCTCAGGTAATAAATACTTTGAGTTCCCAGAACCCCACAGGAAAATCATACATAAGTCTACTAACTTTTACTGCTATGTTCTTATTTCAAGTTCTTATCCATTATTAGTTTGAGAAGTATTGACGGCACAATTAATAAATAGGTCATTTGTTCTTTTTGACTGGACCAATATTGTATGTAAATTCAAAATATACTAAATAAGCAAACCATTGCAAAGAATGTGTGTCACTTTTAACTTTTATTTGACATCACCTCACACCAAGCTAATGCCAAAATAAATTCAAATACCTTATCGTGCATGAATAGAAATTCTTCTGTAATTCAACACATGTAACCAGAACCAGTAGTGAAACTTAATTATGTTTAATGAAATAAGTAATAAGGAAAAGCATCAGGAATATCAAATTATTGTTATATTACATTTGTTTCTAATTGAACATATTAAAACTTTACTAATGTCTTTACTAACGTATTTTTTAACAATATTTATGGGTAAAATAATTTTAAGGATTTCCTATTTTTTAAAGTTTGAGGATCTTAAAACAATCATGTATCTTGAAATGAACAGTTTCTAAAGTTAACAAATTGATTCCTACTAATTCAAAGTTTTCTACTACCATCCCAAAATAAAAATTAGGTCTGTATGACAATAAGACTCTGCATAATGTTGTTTAATTCCATTAATCTCTGGCTGGTTCTAATATTCAAATCAGACAATTTTCTTTTCCATCATAAAGATGTAGCTGAATTCAGTTCGCTTCTTTCTTTTTAGAAACAACTAATTTGAAGATCAAGCTATAAAAACGTCCATCATTAACAATGTGCCATTAATTTAATGAAATGTTTATTTTTGGGGTTAAAACAGCAGTTTGATTTTTAGGAATTGGCGTCAGAGACTCCTGAGCGTCCTTCCCAACAGAGCAGGCTGGTCAGAAAGGTGACTCCGAGCCACTGGAACTGGAGGGATTTTTGCTGCTGAAAGGAGAGAAGCAGGACTGGGGAATTCCCTAAAGCAAGGGCAAGCCACATGTTCCTTAGGATGGAAACGGGAAACCCCAGCAGGGAAGGAAAGATTCATCCAAACAGAACTCAGAATTTTCAATGAAAGAAATGGACACTTGCCCACCAAATTTCAGCTTGTGTTGTTAGTAATCATGGCAGGAGCTCATAAAAATATTGCAGAATGATCAAATTTAACTACAAAGCAAAAATAGCAATATATATTAAATCTGATGGTCTAAAAAAAGAAAATGAAACAACAACAACACAGGTTCATTTTACTGCTCCATGATAAATGTGCTTCCATATGGAGGATTTGAACTGTAAACCTGGGACTATCATTATTCACTTTAGTACTGAGTTTTCCTAATTAAAATATATTTCAAAAAGAAGAGGAAACAGGAGGAAAGCCATAAAGTGTACTGTTTAAAAAATGACTCCTATTTTCACTACTCCTGTTTGGCCCTCATGGAGAACATGTCAGTTTACCCACTGTCCTGACTGGCAGAGCCTGAAATTTTCTTCAAGTATGATATTGAAAATAAGGAAGGGTAATTTGAAAAAGACTAAGGATAAAAAAATATTTTCTTTTAGTTCTGCATTTTATTAGGTCTGAATACTGTCACATATGGCATTCCCAGGAGCTAACAAGACTTTAAGATGGATTGAAGCGATTTCATAGCCCCGACAGTTTCATTTCATGGCCCACTGGGAAGCAGTTGGGAACTTCAGAGGAACACACTCAGGTGCTTCTTCCTCTCGTTCACATCACTTGGATTCCAGGTCTACACTGAGCCACATGAGAGCAGGAACTGTGCCGAGGAACAGAGAGTTGGTAAAAGCAAAAAGGTGAGAAGAAAGAAATCCTTACTATTCATGACACTATTAAGCAGATGAAATAATGTTAACAAAACATGTCATTTTAGTAATCAACTGTTAATGTTTTTGCTTTATTTAAAGGCAATCCATATTGAACCACGAAATGAAAAGGCTTGTCTTGCACGAACCTTAGTGTTTGCAGAAGAATATGTAAAATGCTGCTTATATTCAATAGTTAGGAAACACAAGCAGAGACTGTGGCCGAATATTGTGGACATACAGGGCCTTAAAACATGTTCTTGGGGAAAGATGGCGGAGCAGTGAGCAGCAGAGAAAACAGCCTCTCTGAGAGTCACCGACCAGACGCTGGAATATAGCATCGCGAGGAAGACAAGGAGGAAGGGAGTGGGTCCTCTGGACCCGGAAGAAACTGAAGTGTGAAGTGAAGCCCACAGAGAGAGTCAAAAGCAAAGCTTCAGTGAAGAGGTGGCAGCACTTGGCAGTGCTTTCTCCCTGAGCTGCACTCACTGTGCAAGAGGAGCTGTTCAAATCTGGGGACACGTGGTCACAGTGACAGTGATGGCTGGCACTCCAAAGGCCCTTACAGAGAGACACAGCAGCAGAGAGGAGCAGTGGACAAGGTGGACTTCACTGGCTGGTGGTGAGTGCAAAGGACTCAGTCCTCTCACAGGAGAGAGAGACCGCCTGGAGCCATTTTGGAGACTGGCTGGATAAGCCCAGAACCAGAACTCCTGCCCCCTTGCTCCAGCAGCTCCTAACTGGGTACAGATTCATGGAAACTGCTTTGGACTGTGGCAAGCCCAGTGAGTCCGGTCTCAGGGAAGGCCTACTGAGATTATCTACTACTCCACCAGACAGCAGCTGCTGGCTTGCTGGGATACAGTGGCACAATTTAGGACTCTGTCTCCACAGGCTGTCTACTAGTAAAATCCGGGAAGCGGACCATTTGTTTTTCTTTCTCTTTTTCATTTTTTATTTGTTTTTTTCTTTTCTCTTTCTCTTTCATCTTATGAGTGTGAGAGTGGTTCCTAACCTCTTTGTGGATGTGGTTTTGTTCTGTTCTTCCTTTTCTCTCTTCAATCTCTCTTTTCCTTCAGTCTTCTGCACCAGTTTTCCCAGATTGGCATGATCATCTTTTGTCCTCCAACTTTACCTGTAATCTTTCTCTTCTTTCACTTACCTATTTTCTCCTTAATCCATTTTAAATTTTAATGCTGAGGGCAACGCTGACACATTATGGATTTATATACTGCATATAATTATCTGGTTTTACATTTTGTTGCATAATCACAAATCATCTGGTTAAAAGCTGCAAATTAAACTGTAGCTCAGTTTGTTTTATAGGCTGTGTTTGATGTTACTGGAACCACTACAGACAAAATTGACATAATTGTTCTAAACAGGTATTGGCTCTGATAATCCATGACTGAGATTACATAAGGGTCACAGAAAATACTGTGGCACATTGTCAAAGAACCAAGGACAATGCCAAACATGCAACAACTTCTCATCTCCAACAAATTGAAGAGATAAGATCTTCCAACAGACTCAAAAGCAAAGACTAGCTACACTTGGAAGATACCCCAAGAAGTAATCACCACCTCAGGGTCCTAATCAATAAAGCAACACACCATAGGCAACTTACAAACATCACCCTAGTAATTAAACTAAAGAAATGAGGGGACACTTAAAGAAGAGGCAACCCTAGACATCCAGTTGACCAAAGACAAACCCATGGGGCAATGAGGTGGGACAATCTGAAAGCCTTCTACCAGGTCTTTCTGAAGGGGACACAACAAAGCAACTGAATGAGGTTCTGTAAAAAATGAAATCAGAAATAATTTCTTAAATAACTACAGAGATTAAACTAAATCCACACCATGCTTAGTGATATTAGACCAGAAACAGACAAAAAATAGACAAGCTTAAGGAAATTATGGAAGTGCATCATAGGAAACAAACGGAATTCATAAAGGAGATTCAAGCAGTTAGGCAGGTGACTAAAAACTCCACTGAAGGTATTTGAAGCAGATGAGACCAATGTGAGGACAGGATCTCAAGACAGTGAAGACAGGCTTGCAGTTATTTATGAGGAAAAGAAAGCTTTCTCAAAAACAGCAAGGAACCATGAGAAATGAATTCAGCAGCTGCTAGATAAGACAAAAAACAATAACTTAAGATTAACTGGAGTCAATGAACAAGGAGGAGATATCACAAATGACATTTAAAAATGTTCACTGACAGCATGACAGAAAACTTTCCTGGTAGAGAAAAAGAATTCTGACATACCAGTAAGTGAGGCATATAGAAATCCAATTAGCAATGATCAAAAAATAAATGTACATCCAGACATATCACAATCAAGAGAAATTCAATGCAAGAATAGAATCTTAAAAGCTGCTAGAAACAAATTACCTACAAAGGAAAGCCCATCAGAATCACAGCTGACTTCTCAGTACAAACTCTCAAGTCAAGGAAAGCCTGGAGTGAAGTACTCCGAGTTCTAAAGAAAAACAACTTTCAACTCAGATTGATGTATTCTGCAAAACTATCTTTTAAAATTGGTGAAGAAATTATATACTTTCATTACAAAGAACATCTGAGGAAACTTATGACCACCAAACCAGCACTCCAAAATGTTCTAAAGGACATTCTAGAAAGAGATAACAAGAGCTACAGATCCATGAATTCGAAGAGAAGGAATCCACCAGGGAAGGCAAACAATTAGAGGGAAGGAAAAATGGGTGGAGGGAGCCAATAACAGGAAAATAACATGACAAGCGTAAGTCAATACATATCAGTTATACCCAACAATATTAATGGTCTCAATTCACCAGTCAAGAGATACAGCCTGGCAGAACATACCAAGAGGTAAGACTCAATAATACTTTACATACAACAAACACATTTAATTCAAAAAGTAACTCACAGACCGCAAGTCAAAGGATGAAAAAGCTCCATGCAACAGGAACTCAAAAAAAATGTAGGGTGGTAGCTATTCTGCTTGTAGACAAAGCAAATTTCAAGCCAAGGTTGATTAAGAGAGATAAAGAAGGTCACAACGTACTCATAAGGGGAACAATCCAAGAGGAACAGATAACAATCATAAAGGTATACTCAACAAATACCTGTGTACCCAACTATATAAAACAATTACTAAAGGACCTGAAAAATCAAATAAGCCCTAATATAACTGTATTTGGAGACCTCAATACTCCACTGTATCAAAAAGACAAATCAACTAGACAAAAACTCAATAATGAAATAGAACTAAATCAAACTTTTGAGCAAATGGACTTAGTAAATGTCTATAAAGTGTTCCATACCAGAACATCAGAATACACATTCTTCTCAGCTGCACAGGGGATATCCTCCAAAACAGACCATACACTGGCTCATAGAACAATCTCAGACAAATACAAAGGAATTGAAATTATCCCATGCATACTATCAGATCACAGTGCAATGAAATTGGAAATTCATGCCAAAGGGAACCAGAAGAACTTCATAAACATATGGAAGTTGAATACCACTCTACTGAACAACCAATGAGTCACACATGAAATTAAAGAAGAAATCAAACTGTTTTTGCAGTTGAATGATAATGACAATACAACATACCAGAACTTGTGTGACACAGTGAAAGTAGTCTTTAAGAGGGAAATTTATAGCAGTAAATACCCACATCAGGAAAACAGAGCAAGCACATATAAACAACTTAATACTGAACCTCAAACTTTTAGAAAAAGAAGAGCAGACCAAGCCAAAAGCTCATACAAGGCAGGAAATTATAAATACCAGAGCAGAAATTAAAGTACTGGAAACTAAAAACAATATCAGTGAATTGAAGAGTTGATTCTTTAAAAGATTAAAGAAAACTGACAAACCCTTAGCTAACCTCATCAAAAAAACAAAAGACTCAAATCCATGTATTAGGAATGAAAAGGGTGAAATCACAAAAGACTGTGCAGATATCCAGAAAAACAGCTATACCTACTTTGAAAAATTCCATTCTAATTAAATGGAAAATGCAGAAGAAATGGACAGAAATATGAACTATCAAAGCTGAATCAAGAAGATATAAAATTCTTTAATAACCAATATCAGTAAATGAAATTAAAGATGTACTTAAAAAAACCTATCAACAAAGAAAACCCCAGGTCCTGATGGATTCACTGCTGAATTCTACAAGAAATTTAGAGAAGACCTAACACCACTACTTCTAAAACTCTTGTATGAGATTGAAACGGAGGCAATACTTTCAAATTCATTCCTGGAAGCAAACATACTCTAACTCCAAAAGAAGAGAAGGGCCCAAGTAAGAGAGAGAATTACAGATCAATCTTTCTAATGAACATTGATGCAAAAATCCTCAGTAAGATACTGGCAAACAGACTATTGCAAATTGTCAAAAACATTGTACACACCATGATCAAATGGGATTTATCTCAGGATGCAGGGATGCAGGGATGGTTCAATACTTAAATCTAAAATGTAATATGCCATATTAATAGAGCCAAGGACAAAAATCATATGATCATCTCAATAGATGCAGAAAATAGATGCAGAGATGGACAAACAAAAGCACCCATTCATGATAAAAATCCTACAGAATTTTGGAATAAGTAGTGTCTACCTCAATCTGATAAAAGCCATCTACTACAAACTAACAGCCAACATCATACTAAATTGACAAAAACTGAAAGTTTTCACTCTGAAATCAGGAATGAGACAAGGATGTCCACTTTCTCCACTCTTATCCAACATGGTCCTAGAAACTTTCGCTGGAACAATTACACAAAGAGAAAAAAGTAAAAGGAATAAAGATAGGAAAAAAAGAAGTTAAGCTTTCATTATTTGCATATGACACAAAATTCTACTTAGAAGACCTAAAAACCCTACCAAAAGACTTCTAGATTTAATAAGCAAATTCAAAAAATAAAAAATAATAAGCACATTCAGAAACATACCTGATTACAAAGTCAAACTCAAAAATCAATAGCTTTCCTGTACATGAAAAACAAACCCACTGAGAGAGAAATCAGGGAAACAATACTTTTTACAATAGCATCTAAAAAAACGAAATACCTAGAAATCAATCTAACCAAGGAGGTAAAAGCCCACTACATTGAAAACTACTGTACTCTGAAAAAGGAGATTGAAGAGGATGTTAGAAAATGGAGAGATATCTTGTGCTCTTGGGTAGGAAGAACCAACATAGTAAAAATGGCCATACTTTCAAAACTATTATAGAGATTAAATGCAATCTCAATCACAATTTCAATAGCATATCTCACAGCATTAGAGAAAACAATCTTAAAATTCATCTGGAACCAGAAGAGACCAAGCTATCCTGGGAAACAAAGACAAGACAGGGGGCGTCACAATCCCTGACCTGAAATTACCACTACTGTGGTAAAAATAGTGTGATACAGGCAAAAGCAAAATGCAAAGATCAATGGAATAGATTAGAAGATGCAGAAACAACTCCAGACACACTCAGCCACCTTATCTTTGACAAAGGTGCCAAACACATTCACTGGAAGAAAGATAGCCTTTTTAACAAATGGTGCTGAAAAAATTGGTTATAATCATGCTGAAGACTAAAACTGGACCCATATGTTTTACCCTGTGCTAAGCTAAAATCTATCTGGATCAAAGATCTTAATATTAAAACAAACATTAAATGTGCTCAAAGATAAAGTAGGTAAAACTCTTGAAGACATTGGTGTAGGCAAAGACTTTCTGAACGAAACCCAGATTGCACAGAACTATCGATGTCTCAACCTACTAAAAAGCTTTTGTCTGACAAGAGAAACCAACACAGTGAACAGACAACCCACAACGTGGGATAAAATGTTTGCCAGCTGTTACTCAAAGGATTACTATTGAGAACATATAAAGAACTCAAAACAAATCAGTCCCCCCAGATTTAAAGACCCAATTCAAAAATGGGCATCTAAGATAAATACACACTTCTCAGATGAAGATGTACATACAGCAAATAAATATGTGAAAAAATGTTCAACATCACTGATCATTCGAGAGAAATGAATTAAAACAACAATGAGAGTCCACCTCACCCCAGAAAGAATGATTAGTATCAAGAAATGAACCAATAACAAATGCAGGGGCTGGGGGGGGTGGGTAAAGGAAGCCTTCCTCACTGTTGGTGAGAATGCACACTGGTGGAAATCAATGTGAGGATTCCTCAAATAGCTAGGATTGGAGGTCCCATTCAACATAGCTATTCTTTCCAAAAGAATTAAATTCTTTCCAAAAGAATTAATCATACCACAGTGAATCGTACTGCAGTGATGTAAGTGTGCCAATGTTTATAGCAGCACAGTTTATAATAGCTAGATCTTGAAAACAACCTAAATGCCCATTGACTAAAGATGGATAAAAAAGATACGATCTTTTTATATAATGGAGTAGTACTACTCAGCCATAAAGAATGATAAACTGGACACTTTTATAGGTAAATGGATGCCCTTTGAGAACATACTCATTAGTGAAATAAATAAGACACATATATGTAAACATCATATTGTTTCATTAGTGTGACAAGCTGAAAGAAAAAAAAACATGTATACATGTATGTGTATGTATATAAAAACACTTAAGATAGGTTATACTACTGATTTCTCTGCATTCACTGAAGAGTAAGACTTGAGCTGGTATTATTCGGACAATTGAATGCAGAGGTCTTGTGCTCTGGACTGATTTGGGGATGGCAGTGTATGTATGTATGTATGTATGTATGTATGTATACACCATTGCTCTCTCATTGGCATGTTTTGAAATTTTATTATAGTTTTTTTTTCTTTTTAATCCTTGAATAAAATGATTTGAAAGAAATTAAAAATAAAAGCAGTCATGGAAAGCACCATTTAAAAAAGTGTTCTCTGAAGGAAAACACCCATGCTTTCAAGGTAACACCTTTCTTCCCACTTATACCCATGGAAACTGGTGTTCAAAACAGGTAAGAGCATAATCCTCAAAGCCAAAGTTTGAAAGGATGAACAGAATCTGAATTGAGGTCATCACACATTAAATCCTGGGCCCCTCCAGTAATACTGTAGGAAAACATCTCAGCAGAACTTACTTTTCCTATTTTTCTATGCTTTCCTAAGGAAGCATTATCATCTACACTAAAAATGTTAAGTGTCCCCTTCTGCTCTTCCTCATTGCAACTCTATTTCTAGAAACATTCAGACTTAGCTTTTACATAACCATCAGTTCTCAAATGGTCACAATCTAGCCTCTTCATTGCCACCCACTGTCTTTTTCATCAATCTTCAAAACTGTTACTACATTCTAGCATATTTTATTCAATACCACCTCTTACTGATGATAAGGTTCCAACTGTTAGCACACAGTACACCACCACGACCCAGCCCAACCCTTTTGTGTCATGTCCCTTGGTCCTGTACCACAAATCCCACATTATGCTTTCCTAAGACATCAAGCCCTAAGTTCACTGAAGATGCCATGCACAGCATTTCCACATCTCTGTGCCTCTTCACAGAATGACCTTCTACTAATCCTCATAGGCATAGAGCAAACTTTAAGTTAGTGAAGGACTGGATCCAAACATTTAGAAATGCAGATTCAAACCAAAAGAAGGATGATTTGTTTGGATGCCCTAACTGCAGTGTTAAGACTCCTCGTGTTCCTTGCGTGTGGCCTTTAAAAATGTGACAAATTGCTGACTTGCATTGGTAATATTTCCTTGGGAAAGCTGAATTACAATTCTCAGGCTCCCAGCAGCAAAGTTATGGCTATTCTGTGTATTTCAATATGATTTTTGGGACCTCGCCAGTATTTCTATCCTAAGCATCCACTCTTCTTTAAGTTTTATCAACTTTGTGACTTAAAAAAAAATGAGCCAAAGAAAAATATACTCATTTCAACTGTGTGATTGTCCTTTCAAAAAAACCTAGTCTTCTAGTCACCAGATAAAATGATGCAGAGTAGTACTTCAGACATCTAAAGCAGAAGGCAATCTGTGAGAGTAATCCTCAATTGTATTTAAGTGCTAGAATTATGAAAACATTATCAATGGAACTAACAGGGTATCTACTAGATAATTTTAAATATTTATGTGCACAAAGATTGCTGCATTTTCTTTTGGTAGAATAACAAAGTTCAAAGTATGCTGAACATCATCATTGGGATTTTTGGTAATCAATACCAATTAAAAGCTACATTTTTAAGATGTGTGTCAGGTGTTACTGGAAATTGCACCTATGTCAAAAGCAGCTATTGAAAAGTTCATTAAAAAGAGTAAATAATGGATCAACAGTCCCAAGTGAATGATGAAAGCCTCATACAGATGACAAGCCACATATCAGTTGAAAGTCAGGGCTCAGACTCATTGGCACCAATAACGTTTTCTTAGTTTCCTAAGTATGCATAACAATCACACTCATCCCGCTGGCTTGGGATACCATTATTTATTGCTTCATTCTATTAACAGCCAATCGGACTTAACTTATATTCCTGACAAATCCATTTTGTAACTTTAATTAGCACTCTTTGGCACTCTTCTATAGTTTTTTCTTTCCCTTAAGGAACACTTGCTGAGTACCTATGACAGGCCCGGCACTTCCCGTCCCACACCCCTTGACAGTTCAGTGGGCTGAACCCAGAGTCTTCACACAGAGATATATCCCCAGCACACCCTGCTCTCCTTTCTCCTCCCCTGAGATGGTCTCACAAAGTCAATGAGTTGTCCAGGCTGGTTTCAGACTCAGGATCCTCCTACCTCGGCTTCCCAGGCTGCCGGAGTTACAGGCATGAACCATCACATCTGGCTCACATCCTTTTCCTCAGCATGGCTGGGGAGAGGACACAGTGATGACAATCATTCTCCAGCACTTTTATTCACTAATCTGGTAACTATTTTAGGACAACTCCAATATGACAACGTGGTTTGCAGCCTTAGGGACATTATGGTGAACCAGATGTTCCTGTTCTCTGCCTCACGTGCTTTCCATTCCAGGGGGAAAAGAAACACCAATGAATGGAACTAGTATCTCACAGCAAAGAGGCTAAAACGCCAACGATGAAAGTAAAACAGAAGAACATAATGAGGGGAAAGAGCTTCCAGTAGGATGGGGTCTAAGAACAAATTGGCCGTGGGAGCCAAGGCCTAACTGAGAAGCAGCAGGCAGCCTTAAGAAGACCTGGGGAGAGCAGTGTGGAAAGAAAATAACTGCTGGACGCTCTGCATCAGAGGGTTGCTAGCAGGCACAGAACCCGCAGGGGCAGGCACATGGTACAGGCAAAGTCGCAGACAGAACAGGAGGCATAGCTGTGCTAGGCCAGTGGTTCCTAATGCACTGCATACTGACATCACCAGGAAGGATGCTGTTAAGAATCCAGACACTCAGGTGACATCCAGAGATCTGTGAGATCAGAAGCCCTGGAGCCAGAGTTCAGGGTTCTGTAGAGCTCTCCCTGTGGTTCCCACATGCAGCCAGGGCTGCAGGCAAGGAGTAGGCCTTCGTGAGGAATTTAAATTTCACTCTCATCACATGACCAGCCCCTGGAAGATCAACATTTCACCTAACTTCTCTGTTGGGCACCTGATTATTTATTTATTTTTATTTTTATTTTTTTTATCAGTACCGGGGATCGAACTCAGGACCGCCTGCTTGCAAGGCAGGTGCTTATGCCGCTGAGCTTAATACCCAGCCCCTGATTATTTAATTTTTATGTAGATGTTTAGGAATACATTCTGTTTCAAATTCGAATTCAAATAATTTAGGTGAAAATCGCTTCTTTTAGAAAAGTCCAAAGCAATTATATTCATCAGTAATAGTGGTCTTATGTATTCTCTGTGTATTTTACAATATATCTGCCATAATTTGTAAATAATTTTCTGAGAGGAAAACATATGCAAAAAAACTAAGATAATTTTTGCCTACATTTATTTCTTGGGGGAGCAGTACTAGGGATCAAACCTCAGAGGTATTCTACCACTGAACTACAGGCCTAGCCCTTTTTATTGTTTATTTTGAGACTATTCTTTTTTTTTTTTTTTTAAGAGGTGGGTTCTCACTGAGTTTCCCAGGCTGGTCCTGAATTCCTTGGCTCAAGTGATCTTTCCATCTCAGCCTCCTGAGTAGCTGAGACTACAGTGCTACTTTAGTTCATAAACATTTTTGTTTGCAAATAATTTGGTTAACAAAAGCATTGGGCAAAGTTTCCTTTTCGCTTGCAAACTCCATACTGGGTGACAAAGGTGACTTTGACCATCTTTCCTGCACAACACAAATGTGACTATCTTTTCCAAAATTGTGGAACAAATCAAGTTCACCAACTGAGGTACCACTGTATAGGAAGCCCACGCCTGACATTATTGTTTTGATGATCTGTACCTGATCAAGGTAATTCTGTTACTGAAGATTATATGTGCACTGGAGCCCATCTGCTGAGAGACACAGCTCTTTTGTAGTATGCAATTTTTTAAAAAGTTCACTGACTGGAGCTTAAAGGCATAAGCTTTGAAAGAAAGTGGAGTTGATTTAGTAGGACTGTCAGCACCTCAGACTCCTCAGGGTCATATAATTTGAACACGTGTATGTACTTAGCAGGTACAGTTGGTGCTTTTGTTGTTCAAACACTTGTGATACCTTTCCTTGGAATGTGTTTAGCAGATAATGAAGTCTCCTAGTCATAGTGAAAGCTTATATTTTTCCAGCTATCAGTGTCACTTTAGGCTCGTAATTTTTAACAGCTAGTAATCATTCGTAACCAAGCAACCTCAGTTAATTGTAAGAAAGGCAAAAGCAATCAAGAACTGGTAATACGGCAAGAAAGAAACCAATCAACTAAAATTTGACTTCACTACTGTAAACGGCTCAGGTATTGAGACGAGGTACACTGTGAGCATCTATCATAGCACACAGAAAAATGCAGGGTACTCAAGGGAACTTAATTAAAAGCTCAATCCCTCAATAGAAGATAAACATGATACTTTTTAGTCATCTGCTCAGAACAGTTCATCAAAACATTTATATTATTACTACACTATCAGCAATTTTTCTTACAAAGAATTTTAAGGAACTAGTCATATTTTCTGCACAGTCCACGGGCCATGTAACTCACAGCCTGACAGTTAAAAGAAATGACAACTTCCACTCCAGTCTTTCTTCTTAATGCTTTATCTGATGGATGCAGATTGGGCCATCTCTGTCTCAGCACAGCCTTGTAAATCCTTTTGTACCTTTGTAACAATCCACAGTATTCTCAGTTGTTATGAGATACCTGTCTTCACTTAGTGCCCTCCACTGAAATGAGAGCTATGTTTTATATCTATTTGCATTTTCACTGTACCTTTCTTTGTGGTGCTAAACAACCTAATGAATAGATGAATAATGAAGACTTAGCAACATTCCACTGCTGATGGAAGGCAGGGACGGCAGCACAGTGCTGCCATGAGCTTCTATGGAACACACTGCCACCCCCATGCCCTGACTGCTGTTTGGCTCCCTTACTAAAATAAAGAGAAGTGAGAATAACTGAAAGTGTGAAATGAAGGGTAGTGCTAAGTTCCAAACAAGAAAGGTCTATCAATAGGAAAATAGTAAAGAATGAAGACTTGAGTAAAGAATGAAGACTTAATTGAAAATTAAATAGGACCAGAAATTTGTTCAACCACTCACTCCTTCAGTGAATAAGACTGAATATCTAATATATGCCAGGTACCTATTACATATAAAAATAAACAAGACACAACCCCTGCCTTCAACTAGCACACAGTCAAAATCTATACCAGGTGCTAAGAAAAGCAATGCCAGAGCTATGAATAACTGGTAAATGTGTTAGTACAGTAGTTAACTGGGAAGAAATTTCTACTTGGGTATCTTAGAATTAAGTCTGGGGGACAAGCAGAAATTAGCACAGTAGAGAAAGCAGAGGGGATCCATTCCAAAGAGTGGTATTGACGTGAGAGACTTTAGAGTGTATGTAAAGAATGAGCGTTCTCTGTAGCTGGAGAGACAGCTTCACAGTAGGGCCTCACCTGCTCTGGAAAGGGTCCTTCCAGCAGTGGCAGCCCATGGAGCAGTCTTAAGAAACAGAGGGAATGGTGAATTCATAGTGCTAATTGGAGGATAAGTAGTAGGAGGAAGGTAGGGAACCACTTAGGAGAGGAGCTATGAATGAATGAATGAACAAACAAACAAATAATCACATGCCTGAAAGGTCTGTGTTTAAAGTGTTAATAAAATCTGGTTATGTGATGAACACATCAACTTAACACTACCATAATAATCAATGAGTTAATGATCAATTAGAAATAAACAATTAAATGAATACAACATTTCATTCCTGCTTAAAAGAAATGAACATCAATTTTTACAACTAAATAAGAATGAACAATAAATTGCTACATGTATTTTATAGGACAAGTAGGATACTTAAAAAATGAATTGAAATGATCTGAAAATACATTACTAAATTTGACATTCCAACTACCTACTTAACTCTGCTATTTTTATCTCCATTATCCAGTTCCACTTATTTTAAATTATATTGCTTTAAACTATGTTGCTTTTATGAGTTTAATATTTACCTATGTTTGAAAAACATTTCATTAGTTTACAATTTTCTTTGTTTGAAAGAAAATTTGATAGTCTTAAAAGTCAGAATGTAATTTAAGAAACAAATCTACTAATTTCACTAGAAGAATTTACCTAATGGTAAACTGCTGGGACAAATTACAGCTATGACATAGAATAAGCAATCTTAGGTTGGAGCTGAACTCTTCTGCACTTAGTAAATTAGAAATACTGCCTTCGATTTCATGGTAACAATTTTCATTGTCAGTAGCCAGGCTGATTGCCAAAACACGATGTGCTTTCTCAGGTACAACAATCACAGTGAACTGTTGACTGATCCTACTATTTGCCACTGTTTTATATCACCTGTGACCCTGCAAGAGGTACAACCCAGCACTGGTCCCTTGCCAGTCCAGGAAAGATACACTGGTATTTCAGAGAGATGACAGTTTTCTGGTCTTTCCTTCTCACAAGTTGCCACATGCCTGGATGTTTCACAAAAACCAGCTGAGTAGCACTGTTGTGGAAAGCAAAAATGAAGTATCCAAAGCAGTACAATGCAGCGAGCAGAGCCCAGCTTATGCAGGCTAAAGATCTGAATAGTCAAAAACTTTCCAAAGCACATGTGACTCACTTATGCCATGACAGAAGACCAAGTAAGCTGCTGTAGCCAAGAGAAAGGTGATATGGTACCTGCACACTGACGACCCTGAACAACATTTTCCTTGTTTATATTCATGAAGTTCAACCACAGAGCTCTTGATGTTTTAAAAGACTAATTTTAAGAACAACTGGGATGATCTGTCTACACTTAATGTGGTACTTGATCTTACGAAGAGACATAATTTCTCCTTTTTAGGGATATTTTTCCTCTTTTCTTATAAAAACACAAGGTTTCAATAGTTGGCCAGTTAAAACTATTGCCATTCATAAATTTTGCATGTCTGAGAATTTGATACAACTTAAAACATGAACCACCTACAATCATAAATGTGACTTTGCCAAGGGGAAAGAAAAACATCAAATTTAGAATACGATTAAATATGCTAAGCAGAAATTCACTGGATGTTTAAGTAACAAAATTTGATTTTTCAAACATAAAAGCTCTACATCAATATTTTAACTTTTGAATTGACCTATAATTACTAGATACAAAGAAATACATCAGACTTTATTTTGCAAAGACAGCCACAACAATCTCTCCAATCCCAAATGTATGTGTTTTGAAGACTCCTTACATTATGCAATGAGATCTAAATTCTGTCTTTCTTAATCGGGTGATCTTATGGTCATGGTGAATGTGACTGCATAAAACTTCCAAAGGCAGTCCAAAACTTAGACTTATTGCCCAACTTAACAGAATATGTGTCCTCAAAATCTTTAGCTAGACTTTAGCAATCTCACTGTTCAAAAGATACTATACCATTAGAAAGACCAAACTATCTAATGTGAGGGAACCAGACAGACCTAGACACTAGAGGAAAGGGAAAAAGGAAAAAAAAGAAAGGTAAAAAGCCAGGTGTGGTGGCACACAACTGTAAGTCAAACATTGGGAGCTGAGATAGGAGAATTATGAGTTAGGGCCAGCCTGGGCTACATAAAGCAAATTGAAAAGGCTGTGTCCAGGGGCTGGGGATTTAGCTCTGCGGCATAAGCGCCTGCCTTGCAAGCAGGCAGTCGTGAGTTCGATCCCTGGTACCGATAAAAACGAAAAAGACAAAAAAAAAAAAAAAAAAGAAAAGGCTGTGCCTGGACCGGACAGCTCTGAGCTGCCCCACCTGCTCCTTGCTCCTTCTCCAGACAGCACCTGAATACAAACATGTGAGTGACCCTCAGTCGGAGCTCCATATTGAGTTCACCCCAAGCCATGACTGGCAAGACCACAAAGTTAATACAATTAACTTTAATTGTTCTTGCTTTAAACCATATTTACAGGTACATGATAAAATGCATTAGACAGTTGGAAATTTGTGGTGGATTGACAATGGTGGTCAACCTAACACCCAGCTGAACTTAATCAGCATGGTACTGAGTGTGGATCGCCTACCTGAGACTGTTGCCAACATAAAAGGGAAAACTAAAGAGGAAGAGGTGGTATTGTTCTTCCTCCTGGGTGTTATTTGTTGGTTCTCCTGAAGGAGCTTGTCACGCTGGCTTCCAGATACGAACTTGACTGTTCCTGTCATCAGAAAAGCCTGGGACCTCGTTGAGGATGGCTGTGGTATTTTTCAGGGGAAATCCTGGTTCTTATTTTGAGCATTACTTCTTGATTCCAGTGCAGAGACCACAACCTCCTGGCACAGATCCTTCATCCCAGTGGCTCAAACTTCTAGCTTCCATTTCTGATCTTTGAGCCTTCCCAATAACGATTCGTGAAACAGACTTGCATGAGATATTGTAGTGGGCTTTGGGCCTTCAGGTGGACTCACGGGGGGCACTGTCATGGGCTCCAGCTCTCCAGGTGGATTCATGCAGGATGTTGCCACGAGATCCAGGACCTCAGCTGGATTTTTGGGGGTCTTTAGTGTTTGGATAGATTTCCTGCACTTTTTGCGTGTGACTCTTTGGGTGACTATCATACAATAATACTATAAGTGATGTGTCCTACACTGTCTTGTTCTCCTTGCAAACCCTAACTACAACAAAAATATTTTGACAGCCAAAGTGAGATACTGTTTTTAAACAGTAATCAAAGCATGAGTACTGTCCTTGGATTAGACAGCAGATGTTGGTTGAAGGGCATCGGATAGCTTGTCAGTGGATGCAGAAAAGGTTCCAAGCCTTTAACTAAGGGTGTCATAGAAAATAGGACTACATTACTGAAGGGACAGGGCCCAGTTAGGTAGCAGAAGAAAATGTAGCCATAAATTCATCCCACTGAGGTTGAAAACAGAAAATAAAACTGACAAATTCCAAGGATCTAGCTACACAGATTTTTAACCAGAATACTAAAAGAAGTACCTGATTTTGTTGCTAATTAGATGATGTGGATAGAGGGAGATGAGTGGGGGGAAAAAAAGAAAATGTTCAGTTTTCAGCAAAATTTAAAGGAACAACCAAAAAAAAGAAAGACAAAATTTACTGGGTTTGCAAATAAAACTATGGTGCATCCCTGTCACTTACAGCACAACACAACCTGAAAACAACAAGTTTCAGACAAGATACAATACCAAGAATAGTCAGAAAGATTTGGTCTAACAAAAAAGGTATAGAAATGACTTTTAAAACACAAAACTCTTGGGGCTGGGGATTTAGCTCAGTGGCATAAGTGCCTGTCTTGTAATCAGGCAGTCGTGAGTTCGATCCCTGGTACCGATAAAAAAAAAAAAAAAAAAAAAAAAGACAAAAAAAAAAAAAACCACAAAACTCTTTAATACTTCAAGAAGGGCAGGGTAGTGCCTCATCAACCCATTAAGATGATAGCAGGCCTTCTACAGATGTTGAGGGCAGAGTGCCTGGCTTCCTTTGCTGAAGGATAGGACTGTCTGAAAGTGTGACCCCAGGAGCTTCACAGGGAATCCCTGGTAAAAAGTAATCTTAAAAGTTTAGGCTATGGCTTTTGCTAACGGGGGCATTATGAATTGATACATAAAGAAGCCTCGAAGAATGTTAAAGAACTGTTCCATGTGCAACTGGAAGAAAACAAAGATAATACAAAACAAAAAAGTAGTGTTTGGATCTCCAAACTATCATGGATAGGAAGGAGGATGAGAAAACTGTCATCTATAAATAAAGGCCATGTTTTTTTGGAAAAAGAATGATTCAGAGGATGGAAACCTGAGTATATAGAAGCCAGAACCATGAGTCAGGAAGAACAATTCGAGGGGAATGAACTGAGTTTTCCTTACGCAAATGGCAGCGTGAGCATCTGCGTTTGAGAACTGCTGTAGAGTGTAAGAGCCTCTCACTTTCCTCAGCTGAGAAAGAAGAACCACACAATTTCCCCAGGTTCTCCCACCACTGAATGCTGCATGTGTGAAAGTCAGGGCATTTGTTTAGTTCAGAAGAGTTCAAATTTTTAATTGTGTCAGGAGCTTCATGTTCTGTCTACAGGAAGACATCATTTAGAAGATAAGGCCTTGGGCATCAAGTTAATGTAGCAATGGGATGAGACCTGAGAGTTTAATGTAGGAGTGCAGGAAATTCTGCATGGGGAAGATGGCAAGTGATCGTGGTCACAGGATGGACTGTGGAAAACTATGTTTTTCAGAGATGACTACTATATCTCCCATCCCGCACATTCTTCTTCCAGTAGAACTGACACACCTATCATCTCCAATGCCTCCCCTTAAATATCTGACCAGAGCATAAATGAAGCTGTATGATTTTAGATACTACTTTTTAAAAGACAATGCAATTCTGTGTCAAATTTGCTCCTATGACATTCTTTCGTGAAACACTGAGACTCCATGTTCGCAGCTGACCGCCTTGTGGCTACCATGTCATGCAGAAGCCCAAATTAGCCTGGGGAAGCAGACCACATGGACAGGATGAGACGGTGCATTAAAAAGAGTGGTGTCAGCTGCCTGCCGGCTTCAGCCACTCTGTTTCAAGCCACTGACTGGCTGACTACACATGCAAGAGAGACTGGGGCTGGAAGCAAACAGCCCCTCCACACAAATTCCTGGACCACAGAAACTCTGAGATACCATGAAATAATTTCTGTGGCTTAAGCCATTATGATTTGGAATGCTCTCTTATGCAGCTATAATTAGTAACTATGAAAAGTGCCAAATTATAACTTTTTTGTTATGTATGAGAAATGTTACAATTACTAAAAAATAGGAAAATATATTCTGACAAAGTTATTGAAGAAAGGAAAAATATTTTCTTTAATGACGTAATTATAAATTATAAACATTATAAATATTTAGGTAAAATCAATAAAGAAAACCAAAAAGTAAGGTATTACAATCTCGCAACATTAAAAGAAAACAAAAAGTTGAGAAATTTGTCCACTAAATAACCCAAATCTCCAGACAAGGACCTGAATCTCTGGGAACTCTCAGGGTGGTTTTCTAGACAGAGCTGCTGTCTCTGCACTACACACACCCAAAGGGTACTGCAGTTCCTCCCTCGAGGCTGAAGGAAGGCTCACGCCTCCCTCCCTACTTCACAAAAAGGGGGCCTCCACAGTGCAATCCCTGTCATGGAGCCTTAACTAACAATCTCTGTCCTCCCTCCCTATGAGTTCTACTGGGAAAGTTCAGAGTTGCTGAAGTAGTCTTCTGGCTGTTATTTTCCTCCTCTGTGGCACCTGTATGAATCAGAGCACAACTGATGAAAAAATGCAAAGAACACCAAGATATTTGTCCCAAGCCTTCCAGACTTCATCGCTTTTGCCACTCTATAAATGTGTACATGTGTGTATTTGGAAAGTGAAGAGCAAGCAGTAATCTAGTTATGTTCATTCTCATTCTCTCTCTCTCTCTCTCTCTCTCTCTCTCTCTCTCTCTCTCCACGCCTTCCCTCCCTCTCCCCTCTCCCTCTCCCACTTTTTTCTCTCTCTCCTTCTCTCTCAATGAGCGATTATTACATTCCCTGCCTGTGCTAAGAGATCTGGGGATTATGAAAGGATAAAACACGAGCACTTCTCCGAAGCAAGTTTTAATGTAGCAAGGCAGATTGATATAATTATTTTAAAAGCAATAAGCTAAAATAAACAGATAATAAACTGTGGCATAATCAAATATTAAATCCTTGTTCAGGCCTCATGGAAGATGTGCAAAGGAAAAAGTAAGGGATACAAAAAGAATACCATGATAGGGCCATAAATAGACTCTGCAAGTGACAAACAGCAGCAAAGCCTGTCTGGCTGCACCAGGAATCTGAGAGCAGAGTTGGGAATAAGCGGAAGGACACATGAGGAGAGCAGCAACAGGGAGGCTGAGTGGGACGGTGGTCAGACTCAGGTCATCAAAAGGGGCTGATGGAAGACTGAATGTGGAAGAGCAGTATTAGAAATGAAACCATGAATGCCAAAACTTTCATAAAATTAAGGAAAAATGCTTACCTATGAATATCTTTTTAAAAGTACAAGAAATACAAATAGCTTCAAAAAATAAAGAGCATATACAAGTTAAGAAAAAATTTTTAGACTTACTTATATTGGTATGA